>NC_068914.1:70859368-71484368 GCF_023091745.1 Budorcas taxicolor | reverse complement strand
CTGTACATATCTAAGTGCACATTTTGATGTTTATTTATGTATTTATAGCTACACTAGGTCTTTGTTGCTCTGTGGGCTTTCTTTTGTCGTGATTGGGGGCTACTCTTTGTTGTGGTGCACCGGCTTCTCATTGCAGTGGCTTCTCTTGTTGCATTGCACGGGCTGTAGGGCCCGCAGACTTCAGTAGTTGCAACCCCTGGGCTCTAGAGCACAGGCTCAGTAGTGGTGGCACATGGACTTAGTTGCTCTGTGGCATGTGGGATCTTCCCGGAACTGGTATCGAACCTATGTCTCCTAAGTTGACAGGCAGATTCCTTTTTTTTTTTTTTAATAAAAACTTGGATTAGTTTTGAGTGGGTCCAGTAATTACTATGGGTACTTTATGACTCTAATTTTGTCTTTAAAATGAACAAAGAATAATTGTGTTTTCATTTCCAGGGGCTCTGGGGATCCTGGCAAGAAGAAACAGCACATTTGTCACATGCAAGGCTGTGGCAAAGTATATGGCAAGACCTCACACCTACGGGCACACTTGCGCTGGCATACAGGCGAGAGGCCTTTCATGTGTACCTGGTCATTCTGTGGGAAACGCTTCACACGTTCAGATGAATTACAGAGGCACAAACGCACACACACAGGTGAGCGGGAACTTGGGAAGGGAGAAGTAGTAATGGACCAGAATGAAAAGACAAAATATACCTCGGAAGTAACTAAAATTTCTCAGCAACTTATGTTTGAAATTGAATGTATGGATCATAAATGGCATTGGAGTTAATCTGAAAACCCTTAAGAAATAAGGGTTCTGAAGGTCCTATCTTACTTTCCTGCTATACTTCTTCCTTTCTGAGGACTCTCTAATCTTTACTTTTTTTTCCCCCCAAAAGACAAAAGATAATCACCAGAATTTTCTTGTTTTTAATCACCTTTAAGATTAGTCTTATTCTGCCTTATATAGTTTGAAGGGAATGAACTGAACAAGGTACCCCTACTTCCTAAGATGTGATTGTCTCATCTTCTTACTCTTCCTTTACCTAGGTGAGAAGAAATTTGCCTGCCCTGAGTGTCCCAAGCGCTTCATGAGGAGTGACCACCTGTCAAAGCATATCAAGACCCACCAGAATAAGAAGGGAGGCCCGGGTGTAGCCCTGAGTGTGGGCACTTTGCCCCTGGACAGTGGGGCAGGTTCAGAAGGCAGTGGTACTGCCACCCCTTCAGCCCTTATTACCACCAACATGGTAGCCATGGAGGCCATTTGTCCGGAGGGTATTGCCCGTCTTGCCAACAGTGGCATCAATGTCATGCAGGTGGCAGATCTGCAGTCCATTAATATCAGTGGCAATGGCTTCTGAGGTCAGGCACCTGGGGCCAGAGACATATGGGCCATACCCATCAACCCTGGGATGCAAGGTAGCATGGGTCCAAGAGACGTGTGGGAGAGTGAGCCATGAGGCATTAAAAATGCATGGTGGTGGGAAGAATTGGGGGTGGGATACAAAAGAAGAGATGGGGTCCTGGCACCCACCTGTATCATCAGTACCTTCTTAAAGTGGGAAACATAGTGAAAATTCTGTTGGTGCCACCTTTGATGAGCATTTGTTTGACCCCAAACAGTTTCTTAACACTTCTTACCCCAGCCTCCCCTTCCTGCATTTCCCTTCTCAGCTCCCCCATGATGGATCCCCCCCTTTCCTAAAGCCATCATGCCTTGATAAATATATATGATCATTGAAATACTTTTTAACAAAAACAGATTCTATATTATATATATATATATAAAAGATATATAGAGATGCATTTGCAGGGGTTGGCTGGGAGGAGGAAGGAGACCATTCGGTGACCAAAATACCTTGGTCATTTTTTTATATTGCCTTATTTCCTTATGGCTGAGCCTTGTTGTGACACATCAAGATTTTCTATAGATGTTGTCTTGGCTTCCCACCAGATTAAGCATTTATATGCTCTGCTTTTAGTTTATATATACATAGATAATGTTTTCCTTTCTTAATTTTGTCTTTTAATTTGGGATCAGCTTCTTGCACTCTTTCCCTGACTCAACCCTTTCTGTCTCCCCTTCTCTCACCTGATCACTTCATGTTTTGTTTTTGGTAGTGGTCCCTGGATGAGGCACTTCTGTCATGTTTTTATAAAGTCCTTAGTCCCAGCAGCAGAATGGAGAAGCCTTGAAGCTCAGGCGAATGCTTGAGGTAGCTGTGAAGAGAGTGTTCAAAATACTACTGACGCAGGCACCCTTTTGGTGCTGGAGAGTCAAAGGCACCTCTCTCTTCATTAGCTGCTCTAAGCATCAGGAATCAGAAGTCTTTCTATGGAATTGTACAAGAGACCTTTGAAAGTTATAGTCTGGGATCAGTTTGTGCAAACTGTGAAAAGATGGTCAAATAATAGGTAGGAGCTTTCAATAGGAAAATGATGTGCTCAGAAGTGGAAGTGACTCAAGTAGTTCAGTTCAGGAGTTAGTGGAGTATTTGGACCTTTGTGCAACTGTCTTCCAAGGTAGCTCTAAGCTTTGATGTGTGGGCTTCTGAGTTCACGTTCTGAAAGGAAATACACTTCCTCTTTTGAACATCTCCAGTAGTTGCTTTCCCATTATGTTGTTACGGAGTGTCAGCCAGTGACTGTTCTGGATTTCCATTCTGCAGAACTCCAGAGCATGGATCAGTGGCAAGGCAATGGTTCTTTGATCTTTCCCCTTAGCTCTTCCTAGGGTGGCTCCTGAGGGGAAAGGAAGCACTCATGATCATGGGAATGATAGCCCAGAACAAAAAGAAATCTTGTCTTACCACTGTGGCTTATAGGGGAGACCAGGGAAAACCATCCTGCTTTTCTCCATGGCCTGATTCCTGAAGAGACTGATCCAAAAATTACAGCGGCAGGGAACTCTTAGTGCATTTGGCACTGAGATTTAAATGCAACCAGAGTTGTCCTCAAGGCCCAGCCATTAAAACATTGTCTCTCTTGACTTTCTGGTACCTCGTCAGAGAGCTTTTCACTGTGAGGAAGTGTGGAAATGGCTGTGTGTATGTGTGTAATCTGTTAGATTGGGGATAGGTTTTCTGTTAGCCAATACTATAAAGAGACCTGCAATAAAAGATTACCCTAATCTGATAGAAAGTGAAGTGTTTGTGTATGACCGTGTGTGAATGTGTGTTCGTGCTTGTATATATCTACACACAGATGAGAAATTATATTTGAAATTGTTGGAAAATAAATCAAATTCAGATCAAAATGCCTTTCAGGCCCATTACCTAGAAATCTATCTTAAAACCTGGGTATGTTCCTGAGGTCATTGCTTTGCTTTTGCTAAACTAGTTACAATTATGAATGGGGGATATTCTACTGCACTTTTAAAAGAAGAAACTATTTTTGTGTTTGAAAGTGAAACCAACATCCAGATCTATAGCAGAGTCCTAATTCCTCTCATAATTCTATTTACCTTGACTATAAATAGATGATGCCATGATTCTACTATATATTTTATATAAAATCTATCCAAATTAGGGTTTGGGTAAGTTTATGTTGTTGTTTAACCTGAAATACAATAACTGTTAATATTCTAAACAAAAGCTCACTCCATTTGGTCCTTTCTCTGCAGACTTAATAGTGTTTTTGACACAGAAGCTATTGCAAGGAACTTTCCCCTTACAAAATTGCATTAATACTGAAGTAAAAGTTATCTGCCCAGCCACTTATCACACCCTTTGTTCCCACTGAAAGGCAGAACTCTGAACATGTTATTTTATGTCTGTAATCATGTACATAGGCATCTTCTGGAGGAAAGGGGCAAGATAACTCACTGGAGTGTGCAGTGTTTTGATAGAACATTTCAAGGAATGGAATCTTCCCCGGAATGAAATTACTAGATGTAACCTAGCTTAATGATGCTGAAGCTTACACACTTTCAGGTTATTTGATGATGGTTTTCTCTGGGATGGAATGCTGGTTTACCCCCAGCTCTTAGCACAAGCAAATTTATATCCAGTCCTTTCCACTTGTCCTAGTTCCTTCTCACCAAGGAAGCTCAAGATTCAGTATCTTGTTTGGCCCTAAAACGAAAGCCGCTACTGCTTTTGTCTCCCAGCAGCAGTAAGTCACTCAGTCTTTTCCACAGGAAGTTACCCACATTCCTTGAGTCAGGAGCTTATTGCTGAAAGTCCCTTTTCCTGAACTTTTTGCCGGAAGAAATTAGTGTAACTGACAGGCATATTGATTCTAATTTTTTTTTTCACAAGTTGCTCTTTTATGTAACTTTCTAATGACCAAACCTTGTGGGGTTGGGGGTGCCCAGAGAAGTGATAATATTATTTCCTTGTCCTTTCAGGTTGCCTGTTCACATGTATCTGCTTATCATTTGATTGTCTCACTTTTTACCCAGAGCAGTAACAACCCACATCGTCTTCCTTCAGGGACTTCCCAGCGGGCACCCTGTTTATGGGTGCCATGTAGAATGCAGTTTAACAGATATTTCTAAGAATTCAGAATAGAACTCTTGATCCCAGAATGTACAGACTGAAGTGTTGGGTAAAGATTATGACTGGGGGAGGGTTAGAGACAAAGGCTGTAAATTACTATGGCTGATTGGTTGATTTCTACTATATACATATATATATTTTTGCTTTTGTATATCCTATATAGGAAACTAAGCATTGTATTTTTTTTTTTAACAAATCTAAGAAAGCACTATGAACTGCAGATGTTTGACTTTCAGAATATATTTTGTATTGTTAATATCTTCACATTGTGTGAATACTGGAAGCTGCAGATCTTTGCTAGGATGCAATAAATTTATACACTTTCTGAGGGGTTCTTCTGGGGGTATTAATCAGGCCCCTGTTTTGCTTTGGGGGAGCTCTGGTGCTAAAGTTTTCATTCAGTTTTAAGTACCCTGATGCCTTTTGGACCTTGGGATCAGATCAAAGGAGTTCTGATCCAGGTACCAAGGAAAATGAGGATAGTCTAGCTGCCTCAAGTGAGGGGCCCTTTGCATAGCTCTCCTTCCCCCTATTCAAGTACCCTCTTGGAGTTGGGAGGAGGAATGTGAAATCTCAGAGTTTCATCTCCCTTAGAAGAGAGCCAGTAACTTATTGTGAAAGGATGAAAGGTGGCAGCAGTAGCTTTGGGGAAAGGGAGGAGGATATGGCACTTCTCCAACCCCGGAAAACATTGCTTTTGAAAACTGCTGATAAACTGTGGGTAGGTTATTACTTTTGTTTAGGAGCCTGTGTGCTCTGCGGTGCCTCTCTTGGCTCTACTCCTGGGGTACAGACCTCATCTAGGAGGATGAGGAGACCAGCTTTGAGGTTGACCTGTTTCTTTTCTTTGTCTGTCTTCCCTAAACACCAGCTCCCAGGAGGACATTAAGCAGCCTTAAGCTTAAATTCCTACTCCCTCTTGCCAGTTTAGCTCACTTGCCTTAGATCGGAGTCTGGGAAAGGGGGAAAATAATGGGAGTCCCTGGTTTCATTCACCTCCTAGGTCTTCTCCAGTTTGATTTCCCCAAACCCAGAAAGATTGCCTCCACAATGTTCATATGAGGGAAATGAATATCTTGTCCCATATTCTCCCTTCCTCATTATCGCGACCCCAGCCTGCCTTGTCCCTGCTGAGCAAGAAGAGGCATGATCTGTCCCTCAATTCCCTTTAATATCCAAAACAGCAACAACAACATAAATAGGGCTAAAGTGAGGCTGCTGTGGGTGGTGAGGACCTTGTTGATACCTCTCCTGGGGGGAGTGTTTTCTTTTCCTCACCTTCAGGAATTACACTGTGCCTTCTCCACAGAGGAATGGGATTCTCTACCCAGCCCCCCACTTTCCTGGCAGCTGCTCTTGAACAGTGTGCACAAGGGCAAGTCTTCGTATTTCTGATCACCCCTTTCTCCCAGTGGCATCCTATAGCTCTCACTTGGAATCTAAGGCGCAAAGATTTTGGGGAAAATATGCTGAGATTGGTCTGAGGAGACTCCTACACATACCAATGGCAGCTGCCCTAGGGCCTGCTTCCTCTTCCAGAGTCTGTCCTCCTCTGGGAGGAAGGGGCAGTGCTCCGGTCTCTGGTGCCTAAAACAAGTTTATTTCTCTCTCTCAACACTGGCAATAACCAGTCTCCATACCACTGTTGCCTTTTTAAACTTCTTAATAATCTCGTGCTGTGTTTGTTGTTGGTTTCAATCCGATTATCGCCTGGGCTGTGGGGAAATACTTTTAAATGCTCTCTCATCTTTCTTGCTCTTTTTCCCCCTTGATCTTGTGTATGTATGATGCTAATCTCTTGTCTTAGTTTCTTCCTGCTCTTTTGTATCTTACTTTCTTGTCTCTCCCCTGCCTTTTGTCTCTGGGTGTTTTGGGGCTTTTTTTTTTTTTTTTTTTTTTTGCCTTTTTGTACAAAGATTAGTTCAATGTAGTCTGTAGCTCCTTTGTAAACCAATTAAAAAAAAAGTTTTTTTAATAAAAAGCCATGTCTCTGGTGTGTTGAGAGGGTTGGGATTGGGGAAAATAAGGTTATAACTTCATATATTAAACCCCAAATTAAGTTTTCTAGCTACACTGTTAATACATGTTAATCAGTGCAGTTGTCCTACACTTAACTCCCAGGTAAACAGTTGATGACCAGATCAGTGTGCCAGGACTACACAGAAATGCAGCAGATCCAGAGGAACAGGGACAGTTCCAACTCTTTTTTCTAAATTAGCTTCTATTTTGAAATATTTTTAAATTGAAAGGAAAGTTGCAAAGATAGTGCAGAGGGTTTCTATATTCCCCTTTCCTAATTTTCTCTGTTGTTAACATTATCAGGATATAATGTCGAAATTAAGAAACTGACATTGGTACATCACATTAGCTGAATCCTAGGCTTTGTGGGCTTTATCCATTGATGTCCTCTTCCTGTTCCAGGATCTGTTGCAGGATACCACATTGCATTTAGTTGGTATGTGTCCCTAGTCTCATCTGCGACAGTTTAAGTCTTTTCTTATTGGTGACTTCGACAGTCTTTGAGAGTATTGGCCATGTTTTGTAGAATATCCCCCAATCTGAATTTGTCTGATTTTTTTCTCATTATTAGACTGAGTTTACAGGTTTTGGGGGGAGAAAAAAGCACTACATAGGTGAAATGCCCTAATCATATCCTATCAAGGGGTGTGTGATAGCCATGTGACATTATGGATGATAAACCCTTTCTCACCTGGTTAAGGTAGTGTTTGCCTGGTTTCTTCACTTCCTATTCTTTGGAAGTGAGTCTAGCCCACCCTTAATGGGGTTGGTGGGAATTAAGCTTCTGTGAAGAAACTGCCTCTTCTTTATTAATTTAAACTAGCAAGTACTCATGTATACTTATTTTATTATAAGTGGGTGGTTATAATCCAATTATACAATATTTTTGTTGTTCACATTGTCGCAGCTTTGAACATTGGAAGTGCTTTTTGACTTCTGTGTCCCTTTGATATGTCTACATCCTCTTTTTTTTTTTTCCTTGAGCACTTTTTCAGGCTCATACTGTATTTTCCCTGCCCCAGCCCTAGATTGGCCATTTCTCCAAGGAGCCTTCGTTCTTTTTATTGGAAAATGGTAGAAGCCAAGATCTAGCTCCAACATATTTTACGTTCAGTTAATACCAACCTGTGTCTAAAATGACTGAATCTGGATTATGGCCCCTTGAAACTGAAATTGAAGTTACGCTGACAGCCTTTCCCATTTCCCGTCAGTCAGCCTGTGCTTTTACTTGCCTTCATACCTATCTAAGAATCCTTGATTGATGGTTTATACTGTAACTACCAGCATTCTTGATTATTTCTGCTCATTTGACCCGTTATGTCCACTTCATCAAATCACTCAGCCATTTGATTTTCTTATGTAACTATTTGAAATATAACATTTTAATGTTTGGCTTCATTGGAGGGGTTTTTATGAGGAGGGGCTGTATGTTTTTTGGCTTTGGAGTCTTACGTGGGCCTTTAAATAGTTCTGTCAGCTATTCAGTCAGCAAACATTTATTGAGCCCTTACTATGTGCTAGGTTGAGGATAAAAAATGAAGCAAGACAGGCCTTGCTATCAAATACTTAATAGTCTGGCATAGTAATGTAGAACTGCAAGTTTCCCAGTCTTGACCCCATTTTTCAGCAGATAATTTGCTTCTTATTTCACAGAGAAAACAGAAGCATCAAACTTCCCTCCAATTTCCCATCAGATTTCCTCAAAATTCCCATCAAATTTCCTCAAACTTCCTCTCTTCTAACATCTACGTGTTCACCAATACCAATTTACCCCCTTTTCCTAAGAAGAGAAGTGTTTTTCCTTTGCAAGGCCAACCCTGCCACTAGTGCTCTCAACCTCATTTTCTTTGACTTCTTTTTGTTCTTTGTTTCAATAGTACTTTCTTTTATCTTAAGTCTCTCCTGGAGAGACCTTTTGTCAGCCTATAATGGTCGCTCAGAAGGTAAGGAGTCTGCAATGTGGGAGAACCGGGTTCAGTCCCTGGTTGGGAAGATCCCCTGGAGAAGGAAATGGCCACCTACTCCAGTTTTCTTGTCCAGAGAATTCCATGGACAGAGGAGCCTGATGGGCTATGGTCCATGGAGTCCCAAAGAGTTGGACATGACTGAACAACTAACACTTTCACTTTTTAACCATGTTAAAATCTGCCTTTCTGCCCACGTTTCCCATTTTGAAAAGCCTCTGCTGCTGCTTCAAGCTGCTAACCTAATTCTTTCCATTTCCAAAGTTAGAGTAGTGTAATTTTTCTCTTATCCACCTGTCTGGCCATTGTTTACCAAGTCGCTTATCAGTAGCAGCACGCTGGTTGCCTGCTCCAATGCTCTTCCAGTCCTTAGCCTCTTTGACCTCTTTCCAGCAGTGTGTGTCTTAGTGCTTTCTTCCCATGAAGTGCGAAACTGAGGCACTTCTGGTTTTCCTTCAACCTTTATATTTTTAGTCTCCTTCACAGCCACTTCTTCCTCTGTCCCTGAAATACTGGCATTCCCCATCCTGGGTCCTTTCCTTACTCTTTCACCTCTGAACAAGTTGCATTCCCTCTTTAGCTACTACATACATGTTGGTGACACCTAAATTAAAAGCCCTCACTTTTTTCTCAACCTGGCAGCCTGCTTTGTGGACATTTTTATCTCAATGTCCCACAGATAACTCACTCAGCATGTAAGGAAGAAAAATAATCCTTTGTGTTCCTACCTCACGACATTATTGCTACTCTTGATCATGTATACTTGAAGTTTCGGAATCATCTTTTAATTCTCTTTCATCTGTCAACATTCATTTGATTACTAATCCTGTCAATATTACTAATAGTGTATCTCCATTTTTTTCCTTCTTTTGGGTTTGTTTTTGGCCTCTGGGGTATGGCTTGGAGGATCTTAGTTTCCCGACGAGGGATTGAGCCCAGGCCCATAACAGTGAAAGCTTGGAGTTCTGACCACTGGACCACCAGGGAATTCCCTCCCTCTTTATTCCACTGTCCTTGCACTCAGCCTCGCTACTGCTTAGGTCTTGTAACTGATCTCCCTGAGCCTCAGTCGTCCGTCTTCCACGTTGCCACCAGACCCCTGCCTAAAATCCTTTGCTTTTAGGAAGAGTCTAACCTTTCCAGTCTGGTCCCAGTTTATCTCTAGTTGTGATTTTCAGCTTCCTGTCTCCTACCCCTTTCTCCTGCTCAGTCTCTGCCCCTCCCCCATGGCCTGGCCTCAACACACTTTTTGTGTTTATACCTGTATTCTTGCTGCCTTTGTTCTTGCTGTTCCTTGGCTACAATAATCACCCTCCTTTTATTTGTTTTCAGTGTGATTACCTTGAGACAATTTACATATTCCTTTCTGTGTGAAACCTTTGGACACCTTTCTTCCCATGTCTTCTCTGCCCTGAACACAGTTTTAGCTTATTTGATCTTTCTGGTTGTGTAGCTCCTTGTTCATACCCTCTAGCTAGACATAATTTTCCGGTTGCTTACTGGTATTTTCTCCTGCTTTTCTAGACTGAGTTCCAGGAGGGCAAGAATCACATGTATTTTGTAGGTTCAGCATTTAATGAAATACCTTTTTTAAGACTGGGATCTAACTCACTTTAGCTTTGTCATCATTGGGGTCAAAAGTAAATTATTGGCCCGCTACGGACTTTAATCAGGGGATCCTAATGAAGAGCTTTGTGTATATGGAATCCAGGAAGCCCTCCTTCCTTTGCTGAAGTTCTTTCTCAGGACCTTCCGGATCCCCCAGCTCTTAGATCCTTACCCCTTTCCTCATCATCTCAATTCTGAACTCTGCCCAGAGCATGTAGAGTTCCCATAAACCTGACTGGAACGTTTCTATATTGAGAGACAATATTTTTGTCTTGAGAGTAGTTAATTCAAGGCTGTGGGTGAGGAGGCTGCCTTCCTGCCTGCTCCTTACCTTGCTCTCCTCTGATACTCCTGATGCAAGAAGCTCTTTTACCTTCAAATCCCCCCTCAGTCCCAGACTTCTTCAGTCACTCAGTCGTGTCTGACTCTTTGTGACCCCATGAACTGTAGCACGCCAGGCCTCCCTATCCATCACCAACTCCCGGAGCCTACCCAAACTCATGTCCATTGAGTCGGTGATGTTATCCAGCCATCTCATCCTCGTCATCCCCTTCTCCTGTCCTCAATCTTTCCCAGCATCAGGGTCTTTTCCAGTGAGTCAGCTCTTCACATCAGGTGGCCAAAGTATTGGAGTTTCAGCTTCAACATCAGTCCTTCCAATGAACACCCAGGACTGATCTTTAGGATGGACTGGTTGGATCTCCTTGCAGTCCTAGGGACTCTCAAGAGTTTTCTCCAACACCACAGTTAAAAAGCATCAATTCTTCAGGGCTCAGCTTTCTTTGTAGTCCAACTCTCACATCCATACATGACTACTGGAAAAACCATAGCCTTGACTAGATGGACCTTTTTGACAAAATAATGTATGTGTCTTTTAATTTCATGGCTGCAATCACCATCTGCAGTGATTTTGGAGCCCCCCAAAATAAAGTCAGCCACTGTTTCCACTGTTTCCCCATCTATTTGCCATGAAGTGATGGACCAGATGCCATGATCTTCGTTTTCTGAATGTTGAGCTTTAAGCCAACTTTTTCACTCTCCTCTTTCACTTTCATCAAGAGGCTTTTTAGTTCCTCTTCACTTTCTGCCATAAGGGTGGTGTCATCTGCATATCTGAGGTTATTGATATTTCTCAGTCCCAGACTTAGATCTGGCAAAGGAAGATAGTTGAGTGCAGCATTCCACCTGCCTGGACTCCTAGAAGAGCCCAAGGAGGAATGGGCAGCTGTCCATCAGCCTCAAAGCCCTGGCCATGCCTCTAGCTGCTGTTTCACACTACTGGGGCTTTGACACCCTCATGCAAGCTCCTCAGAAGACAGACTCCAGAATCATCCTGTATCTAAGCCAGATCGTCCCTAGAAAGGGTTTCCAGGTGGGCACCAGCAGAACAGAAGGCTAGGAAAACAGGGAACCAGTCTCCTCTGGCTCTAATTCTCATGAGAGCCAGTTCTAGTTTCTTCTGGGCAGTAATCTGATGGAGCTGGACTCCTATCTCTCGATTGCGGCACGAGCTCTACACCGCTCTCCTTCCATCTGCACGCTGACGTTCCCTCTAAACACTCTAAGCCCTCCCGTCACAGTCTGCAGTTCCTGTAGCTTCATAGACGCGGGAGATGCACTGTGGGTATGAGTCACTCCAGGAGGCCCTTTCTGACCCCTCACTGTCCTAAGTTTCTCCTATGTTTGCTGGCCTCTGGTGGTGATAGTTTGAACTGTACTATCTTTTTATAGTGGTCAGCTGACAGGTATTGGTACACATTTTCTCAGTCCATATTCAAATACTGTGTTAAAAGAAAATATTTTTTACTGCTGAATTTTGTATTTTCTTTCAGGCATCATAGCCATAATGCAAAAAACAAAACAAAACAAAACAGGGCTTGGGCTTTAGAATCAGACTTACTAGGTCCAATCCTAACTGCTATTTCCTGACAGAGTGACCTTGGTCAAGTTACCTAAATTCAGCTTTCTTACCTATAAAGTGAAGATAATAATAACTCAATGGGAGAATTAGATGTGATGATTGTAAAATTCATAGCCCTAGTTGTGCCCTAGCACATAGGTGCTCAATAAAGTTTGTTACCTTTTCTATAATGGTGATCAATGTGATTTTTAAAAAACTCTTTACACAGCTGCTTTCCTGACCGTTGAGTTTAGAAAATGAGGTCAACTTGAAGTCTAGGCTGTGAAGCCTGTCTGTGCCCAGGGAACTGCAGATCTGAGCCCAGAAAATAAGAGCTAGAAGGGCTTTTGGGAACAGGTGAATGGCTCTGAGCACTTAACCTCACTTGGGTTTCCAGCCTGGGAAGAGCTGACAGCAGCCAGCACTTTTTCCTAGGGTCAGCAAAGGGCAGAGGTTTGGATCACTCTGTTCTCAGTGGGAACTCTAAGGCCCCCTCCTCCCACTTTACAGAGAAAAGAGGAGGTGGCTGAACAGAGGAAGATACGAGACTGGTTCTCTGCTCCTCCCTCTCTCTCCCTGCTTTTCCCCACACCCATCCTCTCCCCCACAGCAGCCGTCTCCCCCACAGAGACGGGGAAGAGGGAGGGGGTGGAGTTGGGGGCTGAAGGATCAGAAGCCCCACGGTGCCCTGTGTCTGAAGGAAGCTCTGGCCAGGGACAGCTGTGCTGGCTCCTGCTGCCCCCTCCAGCATGATGCTGGGGGTCCTGGGGCTCTGGGCACTGCTTCCTACAGCTGTGCAAGGTAAGTGTCTACAGGGAGAAGCAGGGTCTTTCCAGCCACCCATCATGGGAGGGAGCACTTGAAGAGTGATGAGTTGAGTGGGTGAGTGAGGATGAAGGGTACAGCCAGGTGTTCCCTTGGTGGGGGTCACGTTCCAGGCCTCTGCTGACCCTGTTTCCTCCTGTGGCTTTACCAGGCTAGCTCTGCAATACAAAACATGTTTTGTCTCTCTCCCGGCTTCTGTCTGCCCCTGCATTCACTCCCATCTTGACCCCTCCCCTCCCCTTACCCTGGCCTGCAGCACCCCCCAGCAGGCGGACCTGTGTGTTCTTCGAGGCCCCTGGAGTGCGGGGAAGCACACAGAACCTGGGGAAGCTGCTGGATGCAGGGCCGGGCCCCCTCAGGGTTATCCACTGCCTCTACAGCCACTGCTGCTTTGGAATCTGGAACCTGACCCAAGACCAGGCACAGGTGGAGATGCAAGGTGAATGGCGCAGCATCTGCCAGGCATACCCGGGTGGGAGAGAGGCTTATCCTGGGTGGAGGTGGCCGCTGAGGAGGGCAGGAGCAATGGAATGTGTGGAGGGAAAGAAAAGGCTGTGAGAGATGGAAGGGATGCCCTCTGTGTTCCCAGACCCATACACACTCTGTCCCTCCCTTTCTCTCCTCCCAACCCCTCTGTGTCAGGATGCCGAGACAGCGATGAGCCAGGCTGTGAGTCCCCCAGCTGTGACCCAAGTCCCCGAGCCCATCCTCGCCCCAGCTCTACTCTCTTCACCTGCTCCTGTGGCGCTGACTTCTGCAATGCCAATTACAGCCATCTGCCTCCTCTGGGGAGCCCTGGGACACCTGGTTTGGAGGGCCCCCAGGCCATCCCAGGTAGCCACCCAAGGTGCTGGAGCCAGGTGGGGGCTGGGGCCCAGGTTAGATGAGAGGTTAGAACCAGGGCCAATTCTCACCCTACCGCTGTCCTAAGCTTCCCTCCTCCTGGCCTTGAGAAGTTGGTTGCCCTGGTGACTGGGGAGATAAGGGGGCTTGTGACCAGGGTGGGGGTGGGTAGAGAAGCAGTTCTCTGAGGAGTGAGAGAAGCAGAGAGCAAGGTTTGGGGCAGGGCTCACCCAGTCTTTCTTGCTCTAACCTCCAGGGGAGTCCACCTGGATAACGCTGCTGCTGCTGGGACTGCTTCTGCTGCTGCTACTGCTGAGCAGCATCATCTTGGGTACTACTCTGCCCCACCCCCCCTAGTGATCCCCCCAAGGTACTGCCCCAGCGCTCTGACCCCTCTCCAGGCTCCCCTGACCCCCATCACTTCCCAGTCTCCATGCCTGGGTACCCTGACCCTAAGGCTGTTCTCTGCTCCAGCCCTGCTGCAGCGGAAGGCCTGCCGCGTGCGAGGTGGGCCAGAGCCAGTGCCAGAGTCAGATTCAGGCAGGGACTGGAGTGCTGAGCTGCCGGAGCTGCCTGAGCTACGCTTCTCCCAGGTGCCCAGGGATGGTGGGGAGGGGGCCTCTGGGCCCTCCCAGAGAGTGTGCTGGAGAGGAAGCCCGGCCCCTGCGAACTCGGCGAGATCCAAACCCAGCACCGTGTCCCCACCAGGTCATACGGGAAGGAGGTCATGCAGTGGTGTGGGCTGGGCAGCTGCAAGGCAAGCTGGTAGCCGTCAAGGCCTTCCCCCTGAGGGCTTTGGCCCAGTTCCAAGCTGAGAGAGCGTTGTACGAGCTGCCCGGCCTACAGCATGACCACATTGTCCGCTTTATCACCGCTAGCAGGGGCAGCCCTGGCCCCCTGCCCTGTGGGCCCCTGCTGGTACTAGAGCTGCACCCCAAGGTGAGGACTGAGGAATGTATGTGTGTGGGAAGGCGGGGCGGGGAGTGGTGGCAGCTAGGCCCTGTTCAGGCTTGTTCCTTTGCTGTAGATTGCCGTTTCCCTAGGACATTAAATACGCTTTTTAATTTTTTTCTTTTTATTATTATAAGCAGTACTTGCTAATATTTTTGACTTACAATATATAGACAAGGAAAGGGAGAAATCAAAACAATTCATATCCCCAACCTTATGGAAAACCAATGTTAAAGACAGATCTCTGGGCATAGACTTCCAAATTCATTCATCTATCCATTCAACTAATATTTATGAACAATATGTTGCTGGAAAAAACACACCCAGCCCCTACCCTTCCCAGATTTTACAGAGTAGTAGGGGCGACAGAAGGGGATCAAGCAAACACAAAAAGAAATGTAAAGAGTCAAGTGAATTAAGTGCTGAAAAGGCCCTATAAGAAAAGACTGAGGAGGCGTAACTCAAAGGGAGGGTCATGAGCGAAAAGGATGAAGAGAAACAGATAGGCAGGGGCCAGACCGCACCGGCCCTGTAGGCCTCTAAGGACTTGGGATATCATCAGCTACAGTTCCTCCACCTCTGAAATCTTGAGTACTGAGAAGTCTCTTCTTTGACCATATACCTCACAGCCCAGCTTGTTTGGTTTTGTTTAACTTTCCGGGCACACTGAAGGCGCTCAATAACGTCTGTAGAATGAGGGACTCCACTGCTCCTTTCCTCCCAGCTGCTCCCCTACCCAACAGCTCTCCCCATCCACGCCCTGCTACGGGGTGACCCCCCAGGCCAGGTGACTCATGTGGGTGCCCCTACCTAGCCTACTCTGCCTCTTCTGTCTTTATCCCAAGTCCTGTGAGGCAGTATAAGGTGGTTAAAGGTGAGTGATGTTGGCAGTCAGACTGCTGGGGGGTCAAGTTGTACGGCTCTCTCGCCCAGGGATTTCCAGCAAGCTCCTCATCCATAAAACAGGAATGACAGGAGTACCCACCTCCCAGGGTTGTAGTGAGGGTTACAGGAGGCCTGGCACGTGCCAAGTGCTCAGGACACTTAAACTAGAGCTACTATTTTTTCCTGTCAATCTGAGTGGTGTACACCCTCACTCCTGCATTGCCTACTGCCTTGCTCTGGGTGTGTTGTGTGTAAGTCTGCTGGGAGACGCGGAGGGAAGTCTGACAATTGATCTCTGCTCCCTGGGGTGAATCAGCCTCCTCCAGCTTTGTGTGTCCCCCTCTTCTCTCTGCTTCTCCCCAGGGCTCCCTGTGCCACTACTTGACCCAGCACACCAGTGACTGGGGCAGTTCCCTGCGGATGGCACTGTCCCTGGCGCAGGGCCTGGCGTTTCTCCATGAGGAACGTTGGCAGGATGGTGGGTGAGCTGGGGGCCAGAAGCCATGGGAGTCAGGAGCCATGCTGCTGTTTCTGATTTTCCCTTAGCTTGGAGGGGAAGGATTGGGTCAAAAAGACAAAGGAAGAAGGTCCGTGCCCCTTCAGCCTGGCTTCTCCCACAGGCCAGTATAAACCAGGTATCGCCCACCGAGATCTGAGCAGCCAGAATGTGCTCATTCGGGACGATGGGTCATGCGCCATTGGAGATCTGGGCCTCGCCTTGGTGCTCCCTGGCCTCGCCCAGCCCCCAACCTGGGCCCCTAGTCAACCCCGAGGCCCGGCTGCCATCATGGAGGTCAGTACTCTGGAGGAGGGTGAGACCCAGGATGGTGGTGGTGGTGCTGATGACGAAGCAGCGACAGTGCAGCAGCACCGACAGTGTACGGGGTGCTGCTGAGGCTAGTCCTGGGCTTGCGCGGACCAGTGTTGCGGTGAGGGTTGCCATGGAGATGATCCCTGCCGTCCAGGCTGGCACCCAGCGGTACATGGCACCGGAGCTCTTGGACAAGACTCTGGACCTTCAGGACTGGGGCACGGCCCTGCGGCGAGCTGATGTCTACTCTCTGGCTCTGCTCTTGTGGGAGATTATGAGTCGATGCCCAGATTTGCGACCTGGTGAGGCTGGGTGTGACAGCGGCCCCCTCCCCGCCCCCCACCCCCGTGCCCCACCTGCCCATTCTATACTCACCTACCTCCTGACCCAGGAAGCTCTACCCTTCTCCCTCTTGATCTTTCTACAAGAAGGCACCCCTTGGGCTACCTGACGCCTAGCCTCATGTGCCTTTTCCCAGACAGCAGACCACCACCCTTTCAACTGGCCTATGAGGCAGAACTGGGCAGCGCCCCCACCACCTGTGAGCTGTGGACCTTGGCAGTGGAGGAGAGGAGGCGCCCTCACGTTCCATCTACCTGGTGCTGCTTTACCACAGTAAGAGGGTGCAGGCTGGTGGGCTTGGGACCTGGACAGTCTCGACACGGGCTTCAGGACCTATGCACCAGGACAGCCTACCTGTTCCTATCCCTTCTCATCTCCCACCACTCCTGGCTCATGTTCAGCTGGAGCTGGGCAAACTTGCTCCATACTCCAGTACTTCCCTTTCCACTGTAAGCCTCACATAGCCCGTTCCTGAGACACACACCTTCCTCTTGCTCAGGTTTGCCTTGTCCATCCCTCTTCTCTCCATCATCAGTTTGCCCTGTTCCTCAGTTCCTTCCTCCAGGAAGCCCTCCTTGGCTTTGCTTCTGGTCTGAGCTCTGCCCCCAAGATGGCTGCTTTCCTCTGTACACTGGAGCCCAATATTTGTTTTTCAACATTTTTAAAAAAGTATTCATTTATTTGTTATTTTTGTGTATGCTGGGTCTTCACTGGGGCGCTTGGGCTTTCTCTAGTTGTGGTGCGTGGGCTGCTCATGGCGGTGGCTTCTCTTGTTGAGGAACACAGGCTCTGGGCCCGTGGATTTCCCTAGTTGTGATGCATGGGCTTATTTGCTCCATGCCATGTGGAGTCTTCCTGGAGCAGGGATCAAACCTGTGTCCCTTGCATTGGCAGGTGGATTCTTAACCACTGTACCACCAGGGAAGAATAGATTAAAAAATATCTATTATTTATTTGGCTGCATCGGGTCTTAGTTGTGGCACATGGGGTCTTTGTTGCGTCATGCGAGATCTTTCACTGGGGCACACAGACTCTGTAGCTGTTTCTTGGGCTCCGGAGCACACAGGCTTAGTAGATGTGGCTTCTGCGCTTAGATTCTCAGGCATGTAGCATCTTAATTCCCCCACCAGGAATCAAGCCTATGTCCCTTGGATAGCAAGGCGGATTCTGAACTACCGGACCACCAGGGAAGTCCCCTGAAGCCCAATATTTAATCCAATAATTTCCTCATTCTGTCTTACACCTCTGTGTTTCTGTCATGACCCAATTAAAGCCAGATCTAGGGATAAGGGTTAAAGCAGTGCCTGAATAGTGAAATTTCAGGGTTTCTGCGGAAAAGTTTCCTTACATGAGGCCCCTTCCCCTGCTACCTGATCTGGTTTCCACTGCACAAGTGTCTGTTGGGTTTGGTAACAAAGGCCCGGGTATTGTTTGCAGAAGACCCTGGTTGCCTGAGAGAAAGGAACAGTTAAACCATTAATGAGTCTGAACTAGCATCTCAAAGGAAAAGGTGGACTCTTTGGAGAGAACTTTTCTCATAAGAGAGGAAATGAAAGGCGTGATTTGGGTGAAGGGGAGGGAGGAGGCTCCAGGAAGGAACAGTAGAGGAGTGTTGAGACCTGGGCCATCAAGGATGCCTTTTAAAGCTGGGGCCACTCAGGGTCCTGAAGTAAAGCCTGCCTCCCGGTCATTCTTCCCAGGACCCTGGAGGCCTGAGAGAGCTCCTGGAGGACTGCTGGGATGCAGACCCTGAAGCACGGCTAACAGCTGAGTGTGTACAGAAGCGCCTGGCTGCCCTGGCCTCTCCTGAGGAGGCCCACCCCTTCCCTGAGGGCTGTGCGCAGGACTGCTCACCTTGCTGCCTGGAAGACCATCTCTCCACTCCTCCCGTCTGCCATTCTCCCCAGTAGGCTGCAGCTGAGTGCCTGCTACTTCATGGTTCAGCAAGGCCCTTTTTCCAGAAATCCTCAACCTACCTGGACTTCTGTGTAAATATGCATTTATGTAGAACCTGTGTTTGTTGTTGTTCAGTCGCTAGATTGTGTCTGACTCTCTGCGACTCCATGGACTGCAGCATGCCAGGCTCCTCTGTCCTCCACTATATCCTGCTGCTGCTGCTAAGTCACTTCAGTCGTGTCCAACTCTGTGCCCAGAGACAGCAGCCCACTAGGCTCCCTTGTCCCTGGGATTCTCCAGGCAAGAAGACTGGAGCGGGTTGCCATTTCCTTCTGCAATGCATGAAAGTAAAAAGTGAAAGTGAAGCCACTCAGTTGTGCCCGACTCTTAGTGACCCCATGGACTGCAGCCTACCAGGCTCCTCCATCCATGGAATTTTCCAAGCAAGAGTACTGGAGTGGGTTGCCATTGCCTTCTCCGACTATATCCTGGAGTTTGCTCAAATTCACATCCATTGAGTCGGTGATGCTATCTAACCATCTCATTCTCTGCTGCCCCCTTCTGCTTTTGCCTTCAATTTTTCCCAGCATCAAGGTCTTTTCCAGTGAGTTGGCTCTTTGCATCAGATGGCTAAAGTATTGAAGCTTCAGCTTCAGCATCAGTCTTTCCAATGAATATTCAGGACTGATTTCCTTTAGGATTGACTGGTTTGATCTCCTTGCAGTCCAAGGGATTCTCAAGAATCTTCTCCAGCGCCACAGTTCAAAAGCATCAATTCTTCTTGCTCAGCCTTCTTTATGATCCAACTCTCACATCCATACATGCTGCTGCTGCTAAGTCACTTCAGTTGTGTCCGACTCTGTGCGACCCCATAGACAGCAGCCCACCAGGCTCCCCCTTCCCTGGGATTCTCCAGGCAAGAACACTGGAGTGGGTTGCCATTTTCTTCTTCAATGCATGAAAGTGAAAAGTGAAAGTGAAGTCACTGAGTCGTGTCCAACTAACCATAGCTTTGATGATATGGACTTTTGTCAGCAAAGAGATGTCTCTGGTTTTTAATATGTTGTCTAGGCTTGTCATAGCTTTCCTTGTAAGGAGCAAGCATCTTTTAATTTCATGGCTGCAGTCACCATCTGCAGTGATTTTGGAGCCTAAGAGAAGAAAATCTATCACTGCTTCCACTTTTTCCCCTTCAATTTGCCATGAAGTGATGGGACCAGATGCCATAATCTTAGTTTTTTGAATACTGAGTTTTAAGCCAGCTTTCGTTCTCCTCTTTCACCCTTCATCAGAGGCTCTTTAGTTCCTCTTAACTTTTCTGCCATTAGAGTGATATCATCTCCATATCTGAGGTTGTTGATATTTCTCCCGGCAATCTTGATTCCAGCTTGTGATTCATCCAGCCCAGCGTTTCACATGATGTGCTCTGCATAGAGGACTTCCCTGGCAGCCACCTATTTTCCCCATAATTTAGTTTCAACAGCACTCCTTGAATAATCTTTAAACCTAAGTTTCATTCTGTCTTGCCTCTGTTCAACAGTCCACTTGGCTTTTTCATGACAATGCTGTGAACACTATTTACAGAGGAGGAAACCAAGGGCTCAGAGACGTTTAGAATGTGTCCAAGGTCATACAGACTTTAAATAACAAAGAAGGGATTTTCAGCCATTAAAAGTGAAGTTTATGCTGGAAATAGAACTGCTGGGCATACATACCGAGGAAACCGGAACTGAAAGAGACACGTGTACCCCAATGTTCATCGCAGCACTGTTTACAATAGCCAGGACATGGAAGCAACTTAGATGCCCATCGGCAGATAAATGCATAAGAAAGCTGTGGTAAATATACACAATGAAATATTACTCAGCTATTAAAAAGAATGCATTTGAATCAGTTCTAATGAGGTAGATGAAACTGGAGCCTATTATACAGAGCGAAGTAAGTCAGAAAGAAAAACAGCAATATACTATATTAATGCATATATATGGAATATAGAAAGATGGTAACAATGATCCTATATGTGAGACAGCGAAAGAGACACAGATGTAAAGAACAGACTTTTGGACTCGGCGGGGGGGGGGGGGGGGGAAGGCGAGGGTGGGATGATTTGAGAGAATAGCATTGAAACATGTATATGATCAGATGTGAAACAGATCGCCAGTCCAGGTTCGATGCATGAGACGGTGCTCCGGGCTGGTGCACTGGGATGACCCTGAGGGATGGGATGGGGAGGGAGGTGGGAGGGAGGTTCAGGATGGGGAACACGTGTACACCCATGATTCATGTGAATGTATGGCAAAAACCACCACAATATTGTAAAGTAATTAGCCTCCAATTAAAATAATAAAAAGGTGAAGTTTATGGAAACACCACAAGTAATTAGAAACAGATAATATTATATGAACATATGTCGACAAGCCTAGGGTTATGTTAAAACGAAGATAAACCTATGATCACAAGAAAAGCAAAAGAATACCAATTTGTTTCAAAATACCCAACCAAAACTGTCAAGATTATCAGAAACAAAGTCTGAGAAACTGGCACAACCAAGAGGAGCCTGAGGAGACACGTGACCTTTCGGCTAAAATCCTGGAATAGAAGAAAGGACGTTGGGTAAAAACCAAGGAAATATGAATAAAGTATGGAGTTAATAATCATGAATCAGTATTGGCTTATTTGGGTAACAAATGTACCATACTAACGTAAGAGTTATCAATAGGGGAACAGGGTATGGCAAATATGAAAACTCTGTATTACCTTCTCAGTTTTTCTGTAACTCTAAAGCTGTTCTGAAAAAATAAAGCTTATTTAAAAAAACAAAAACTGTGACTTGCTTCAAAACTGTGGAGAGGCCATAAATACAAAAAAAACAAGGGGAGGTTGTCGTAAGCATCGCGATGTTTGCTTGCAAGGTGCTTGAGTGGGTGTGCTGTAATATGTTGCCCTGGAGGGGTCACCAACAGAAAACTCAGAAAACCTAGATTATAAGCTTGGCTCTTCTAACTTAACTCTTCAAAGACTGTATTTATTTAATTTTCTCAGGAACTTGAATGAATGATTCTCTCAAGTAATTTCTAACCCTATAATTCCACGATTCTATGATAAAATATTAAAGTCCCAGTTTTAAAGATTACTTCACCAAATGCAGTATGTAACTAGTATGCCATTGCCATGATTAGTGATTCCATACTCATGGAGATGCAGTATACAAATAAATACACTTCTTATACACTTAGAAGCAGAAATCTATGACTAGGATGGCTCACGGGAGGGAAGCCGTGTGGCTGAAGGCAGGGGCTGTGAACGATAGAAAAAGACTAATTTTTACTATCTTTTTTTAACCTCTTGAATTTTGAAATTTTTTTGCATATTTTGTATATTACAATTACATGTTTACTTACTACTTTATTTATTTATTTCTTACTAATTTAAAATGTCTATGCCTAACCAAAAAAAAAAAAAGACTGGATGGAAATATTCCAAAATAATAACTAGTGATTCTGTTTGGTAATGGGACCTCAAAAGTAGTCTTCTTTTTCTTTCTACTTTTCTGTGTTTTCCAAGTTTTCTTTAAGTCTTATGAATTCCTTACAGGATCTAGGAAAAATATGTAAATGAATATGCTATCACCAGAAAAAATTCTTAGGGAAAAAAAACCCCACAGGTCACTTATAGCGCCCTCCTTTGGCTCTAATGGACATGATCTGCAGCATATTTTGTGCTTATCGATACACTGTTTGCTGAAGTTGTTTCATTTGTCACTGTCATATTCTCACCTAGTCTGTAATGGGAAGCATGGAGAGCATGGAGGAGCACAGTTTATATTCTTTCTGGTTTTGTTATAGCACCCAGTTCGGACTCAGGACACAGCCTGAGTCCTGAGTTCCTAACCTGGATCTGCCACTAACTAGGGTGGAATCTCCAATATGCCATTTCTCCTCCCCCCTGCCCCCCCCCGCCACTTTTCCCTTTTTAGCAAGCAGGATCTTAGTTCCCTCACCAGGAACTGAACCCATGCCCCCTGCTCTGGAAACGCAGTTTTTACTAGACCCACAGGGAAGTCCCCTGGCCCCAGCCACCTTTTTTGCTTTTGTCCTGTGCCATGGTTTAATGCCTTCATATACTGCCATAGGCCTGCCTACCTATAGTTCTTAGAGAGCAAGCAACAGATGTCTCCTGCTGCTTTATAGTTTTACAGTGCCTTCCTCCGGAGAAGGTGATGGTGCCCCACTCCAGTCCTCTTGCCTGGAAAATCCCATGGATGGAGGAGCCTGGTAGGCTACAGTCCATGGGGTCGCTAAGAGTCGGACACAACTGAGCGACTTCACTTTCACTTTTCACTTTCATGCATTGGAGAAGGAAATGGCAACCCGCTCCAGTGTTCTTGCCTGGAGAATCCCAGGGACAGGGGAGCCTGGCGGGCTGTCTATGGTGTCGCACAGAGTTGGACACGACTGAAGCGACTTAGCAGCAGCAGCAGCAGCAACAACAGTGCCTTCCTCAGGTCTAGGAAAACAACTACAGATATTCTATGTCTTCAACTCCTTCTCTGAATGTCCTCTTTTCTTTCCCCCACCCGTTAAAATGAACCTTGCTTTTCCTGGAGTGTTAACTGTTTTTTCTTTCACATACGCTGGAGGAAGGTGGATATTTTCCTTCCTCTCTGTTGCTGCTTCTAGACCACTTCTCTTTCTCCTTAAAAATCCAAGCTTCTCTGAAATGCATGCCGTCAGACCACATGATCTGCTACTTTACCTTGTTGTGGTTGTTTGCAGACCTCCTGGTCACTCGTGTATTTGTTGAATATTTTAGTATTTGCTCAAAGTCTTTTTCTTTTCATTATTTTTATCATCATTCTTAGTGACTTAAGTCACTATGTAGATAATCTACTTAATCCTTTCATCTTCACCTTTTTCCTTCCAACAAGATTGTCCTTTACCACCTTAGCCACCAAATCTGTTTCAAGCATTCCATTCTTTGGGTACTAACTCCTGCCTTTTCAGCTCAGTTACTTGGCACATCCAATCCATTCACCCTGTCACTCTTTCACTGTTCATCTCATATCTTATGTTTTTTCTTCTTTGTTCAGTTTATCTTCCATGGTCTTTCATCATAATCGCTACACTCTCAACAGTCTTGCCCCTCTTTCCATGTCTTTTATATTTTGCAGGCAAACCCCATCCCAAGTTAAATCCAGTTCTCTTCCTATTTCACAGCTGTACCCAAGCATTGGTGTTTAACTGGAAGAAGCTACCACCTGTGCTGACCAGTCTCACTTTACATGGGGCCTATAGACTTCAAGTCAGCCCTCCATACTGACCGACAATCCTAATACAGCACCCTAGTTAATTCATTTGCACACTTTATGAGATCACTCTTTCTGACCTTCTTCCTCCAGCTCACTCTCAACTGATAATCTTGCTTATTTCCCTGAAGAAAAAAAAGGTCAGGAGCAAGCAGCAGAGTCACATTTCCCCCCTCACCAACTCTACCAATGTATTTACACCTAGATCTGTGGGCTCGGATTTCCCTCCTATAACAACAGTAACAGCTAACAGGGCTTACAGGGCTACAGGGCTACAACAGTAGTCTAGGGCTTACTATACGTTCAGCAGTGTTCAGAGTCCTGCATATATTAAGTCACTTAATCCTCACTATGAATTAAGTATTATTATCCTTCACTTTAGAGATGGAAACTGAAACAGGGAAATTTCTTTTGAATTACCTTGTCCAAGGTTACAAAGAAAGTATTCTGGATTCAGAGTATAAGCAGATAGGGTAGGGGGATCCCTGGAGAAAGAGAACCAAGCATGACTTTCCTGACACAAGAGAAGTCCTTTTTGGCCTAAGCCATTTTGTGATCTAACCTTGGCCACAGTGCTTGTCCTTGAACAGGTCTCAGTATTCAATTCTCTTAAGGGAAGTGAGGGAATGTAGGAATGAAAGAAAAGCAGTCAAGAAACAATAGTTCAGGGTGTAAGTACCCTGGTAGTCCAGTGGCTAAGACTCTGTATTCCCAATGCAGGAGGCCTGGATTCAGTCCCTGGTCAGGGAACTAGATCCCACATGCCATGATTAAGAACTGGTGCAGCCAAATAAATAAATATTAAAAAAAAAAAAAGAAACAATAATCCAGGGATAAAACAGAGTCCCAGTTCCTCGTCAAGGGGCATACATAACAATCTGATACACAGCTTTGAGTTCTGCCGGCTCCCACCAAGGTGGAGAATGGACTAATGATGTTGACCTTTTCTGACCCTTATGACTTCAACCAACTAAAGCCTGGACTCTGTCAACCTTTGCCCCACTTCTATGCTGAACTCTCCTCTGTTCACACCCCTTCATGAATATGCATGTACTATGAGCTTAAAACTTCCTCAGTTTTGCTGTTCAGGGAAACACTACTTTGGGACAGATTCCCAGCGTTCTTCTTACTTGCTGCAGGCAATAAATCCTTCTTTCTTCGGCTTGGTTGTCTCCTTTGGCTTGACACCTACCAAGAGGTGAACCCAGTTTTCAGGTAACAAGAACTCGTTCTTGGTCCTTCCCTGGTGGTCCAGCGGTTAAGCGTCCGCCTGCCAAGGCAGGTTTCGATCCCTGATCTGGGATAGTTCCACATGCCGCAGAGCAACTAGGCCTGTGTGCCACAACTACTGGAGCCCATGCATCCTAGACCCTGTGCTCCACAGCAAGAGAAGCCACTGCGATGAGAAGGCCGAGAACCTCAAGTAGAGAATAGCCACTGCTCGCCATGACTTGAGAAAGCCCATGCGCAGCAACGAGGACCCAGCACACCCCATAATAAATAAATTTAATCAAATTTAAAAAAGGAAATACACTACAATGGGAAAAAGTCTCTTCAGCAAGTGTGTTGGAAAAGTTGGACATCCGCATGTAAATCAATGAAGTCAGAACACATCCTTACACCACACACACACACACACACACACACAAGGGTCATTCTTTCAACCACTACATTGTATTAAGTGACCTGTCCTATCTAGGGTCAATGTTTTCTCCTGTAAACTTGAACCCCGTTTTTCCTGGTCACTTAGGAACTTTGCTCCTTCAGTTATCCTTTTCATTTTTCTCTCTACTGAATGATTCCCATCAGTTTAAAAACATGCTTTAAATTCTCCCATCTTAAAAAGTCCTTCCCAGACTGCCCGTCCTCTTCTTTTCCCCCCATCCTCTTATGATTACTGCTCCATTTCTCTGCTTTCTTGCCTACTAACACTGCTTGGAAGAATCACTTTTATTTGCTGCCTCTACCTTCTCACGTATCATTCTCTCGTCAAATTGTGGCAGGCAAAATTTCATCCCTAGAATGTAATTAAAACCACTCTTAAAAAAAATTCACTATTCTTCAAAATCCAGCGGCCAGATCTCAGTCTGCCTCTTACACAATTTATCGACAGCATTTAAACATTTGAGAGCTTCTTCCTTGAATCCTTGCTTCATACTTTTCCTCAGATTTCCCACTTACTCACTGGGGAAGGGGAGAATCTGTATCCTTTCTGTATCCTCTGCTCACTTTTCTTGCCAGCTTCTAAATACTGGCAGGCCGGAGTTCAAGTTCTGGGCCTTTTTTCCTACTCTGGCTACCCATGCCCCCTCGCCGACCTTATTAGCTCCTTTAGATATCCCACTAACTCTGGATTGCTTTCTCTTCAGACAAGACCTCTTCCCGAGCACCGAACTGCCTTCTCAACCTTTCCACTTGGATATCTGATAGGCTTCTGAAACTTAACCTTGTCCAAAAATACGTACGTCTGTGCCTCCCCCATCTGCATCTCAGAAAATGACACCAATTATTTCCCACTCAGTATTCTTGGGTTTATTCTTGACTTCTCTATTTCTTTCACCTCTACATCCAGTCCAAGCCTGCTAAGTTCTACCTTAAAAAAAAAAAAGAACCCACTAAGTCAACTATACTTCAATTAAAAAAAAATACCCAGAGTCTGGGGGCTTCCCTTGTAGCTCAGTTACTAAAGAATCTGCCTGCAATGCAGGAGATCCAGGTTTGATTCCTGAGTCAGGAAGATCGCCTGGAGAAGGAAATGGCAACCCACTCCAGTATTTGCCTGGAGAATCCCACGGACAGAGGAGCCTGGCGGGCTACAGTCCATGGGGTCACAAGAGTTGGACATGACTTAGCAACTACACCACCACCACCACCCAGAGTCTGACCCTGCTGATCATCTCTACCACTTCCATCCAGGCCACAACCATTCTCCCTTGGACCACAGCAGCAACCTCCTAACTGGGTTCCCTGCTTCACTTTAATCAGCTCTATTTTGTTCTTTTATTATACAGTAGCCATAATAATAATAATAGCAATTTCATAAATTATATAATAATGTTATTATATATGTATTTATATTCTGCCTCTACCACCAAGATATTACCTCTATGAAGGCAAGGATTTTTTCTTCTGTGTTTTCACTCTGTCCCCAGTACCTGGCTAGCTTGAGAAGTATTTGTTGAATGAATGAATGACAGAAGCATGGTAAATCATTTAAGACTTAATGAATGAGCAATATGAGCTCTAAAAGCATTATTTAAATGCTTTTTAAATAATCTGAGTTTAGGGAATTCCCTGGTGGTCCTGTGGTTAGGACTCTGTACTTCTACTGCAGGGGGCATGGGTTTGATTCCTGATCAGAGAACTAAAATCCTGCAAGCTAGGCTTCCCTGGTGGCTCAGTGGCAAAGAATCTGCCTGCTAATGCAGGAGACACGGGTTCGATCCCTGGTCCAGAAGATCCCACATGCTGCAGAGCAACTAAGCCCAGGAACGACAACTATTGAGCCTGTGCTTAGAGCCTGGGAACCTCAACCACTGAGCCCACGTGCTGCAGTTACTGAAGCCTGGGACCCCTAGAGCCTGTGCTCTGCAATAAGAGACACCACTGCAATGAGAAGCCTGCAGCAGACCCCACGCAACCCCCCACAACTGAAGAAAAACCCATGCAGTAAGGAAGACCCACCACAACCAAAAATAAATAAAATAATTAAAATTCCGCAAGCTGCACAGTGCAGTCAAAAAAAAAAAGAAGAAGAAAGAAATCTGAGTTTCAATCTGAGGAAGAATTTCCCAACTAGCAGGTAAGTGAAGAGAGGTATCGAGGATACTGGCAATCTATAAGGGCCCTGCAGGGAGATTAAAAATCATCCTGAGTGAAAGTCGTTTAGTTGCGTCCGACTCTTTGCGACCCCACAGGCTATACAGTTCATGGCATTCTCCAGGCCAGAATACTGGAGTGGGTAGCCTTTCCCTTCTCCAGAGATCTTCCCAAGCCAGAGATCGAACCCAGGTCTCCTGCATTGCAGGCGGATTCTTTACCAGCTGAGCCGTAAGGGAAGCCGAAGAATACTGGGAATCACCTGAATCTAACAGTAATAGTTCTTAATATAAATGAGAATCATGATACTACTACATGGTAGCATATAAGTGCTTATTATGTGACAGATACACAATTATCTCATCACAACCCTATGAGGCAGGTACAATTGCCACTGTTTCACAAATGAGGAAACTGATGATCCAAGGGGTTAACTTATTCAAGGTCACACCTAAGTGTCAAAGTTACGATTTGAATCCAGGTCTGTCTGACTGACTCCAGAACCATCATGCTCTATTCCTCCATTTGCTCATTCATTCATTCATGTAGTTATTTAACAGTTCATTCATTGATACCCTCTTATGTACCAGGCACTGTGTGAACTGTTAACTGTGAAGTGTCCTTCCTTTCAAGAAGCTTACAGTTGAATGCAGAAAGCTAACATAAAGTAATTACTCATTCATGCATGATTATAAGCTGAGATAGATATGCTTAAAGGAAAGGCAAGGATCTACTTAGTGGCTACAACAAAGGGGTTTACCTGACTAGAGTAGCAAGGAGGGTTCCCTGAAGAAGTGATCCTAGAGCTGAGAGCTGATGAATGAGCAGGAGTTAAGTAGGAAAAGTGGAGAGAAATGGGGAGAGCATTCCAGGCTGCAGGGGCAGCAAGTGAGTGCAAAAGCCCTCCTGCAAAAGGAACCAAGATTTTCTGCAGGGAAGAAAGAGGCCTAGGGACTGATGAGCAGAGAGCGAGGGGTGAGCAGTATGAGAGGAGAGCAGAGAGGCAGTAGGGTCAGACCACCGCAGACATCGCAGTAATAAGATGCTGAGTTTTTCAGGTTTGACAAGTTGGAAGAAACAGACACTCACAGAGCTGGTGAGAAGGTGAAAGTGAAAAATGAAAGTGTTAGTTGCTCAGCCATGTCCGACTCTTTGTGACCCCATGGCCTGTAGCCCGCCACGCTCCTCTGTCCATGGAATTCTCCAGGCAAGAATACTGGAGTGAGTAGCCATTCCCTTCTCCAGGGTATCTTCCCAACCCAGGGCTGGAACCCAGGTTTCCTGCATTGCAGGCGGATTCTTCTCCGTCTGGGCCTCCAGGGAAGCCTGGTGGGAAGTAAATAAATATAACCTCTAGGGAGGGTAATTCATCAATATCTATAAAAAGCCAAAATATGTAAAATGATGTATCAGGGTTATTTATTTCAGCATTGTTTTTAGTAGCAGAAGATTGAAAATAACACAAATCTCTCTCGGTTGGTTAAACTGATTATGGTACACCATAGAAAAGAATAAAATGTAGTTGTGAGAAACAGTGAGGACATACTCTCTACTGATATAGAAACATCTCCAAGATATATTTAGTGGGGGAGAAAAGGTGCAAACTAAACTCTGCATAGTTTGTTGTTTGTATATTTAAAAGAGGGGATATAAATTTATGTCACCATTTGCTTGATTATAATGAAGAAACTGTGGAAATGTATACAAGAAACCAATTATGTGGTTATGTGTGTTATGTGAGTTGGGAAGGTTGGGTAAATGGAGAACAGGAGTGAAAGAGAGACTTTTCCCTTTATACCACTTGGTCCTTTTTGGTTTTCTAACATATTACCTATTCAACAAAAATGAATACATTCATGTAAAAATAGTTTCAACCTTTGTCTAAAGGATAATGCAATGCCGCTGAAGAATTTTAAGTAGTAGGGTGATGTCAGAGTTGGCTTTAGAAGACCATTTCCAAGGCTGAAATGTGGAGAATGAATTGAAAGAGGGCCAGAGTGGATGCTGACAGGACAGTCAATGAGACACCACTTCATACGCACTAGAATGTCTATACCAATAAAGACAGACAGTAACAAGTGTTGGCACAGATAGGGGGAAATTGGAACCCTTATACATGGTTGGTGGGGATATAAAATGGTGTGGCTATTTTGGTAAATAATTTGGCAGTTCCTCAAAAATGTTAAACAAAGAGTTACCAAATGACCCAGCAATTCCTCTCATAAGTAAATACCTAATAGAATTGAAAACATATGTCAGTGCTCATGTCCCTTGCACCCTTGCAGTTAGTGGGTGAGCTGGGGCAGCAAGGCAGCCTCTTTATAGCTCTGTGGAGTGCCTCTAGCCTCCCTACTGGAGTCGCTGGCAAGGGCCAGCCTTGCAGTGGTGTGTTCTACATCAATGGCTCCAGCTGGATTCACTGGACTAGGCAAATGGGGCATCCCATGGCAAAAAAAAAAAAAAAAAAATCCCATGGACATGGCTGCTGCTGCTGCTGCTAAGTCGCTTCAGTCGTGTCCGACTCTGTGCGACCCCATAGACGGCAGCCCACCAGGCTCCCCTGTCCCTGGGATTCTCCAGGCAAGAACACTGGAGTGGGTTGCCATTTCCTTCTCCAAGGCATGAAAATGAAAAGTGAAAGTGAAGTCGCTCAGTTATGTCCGACTCCTAGCGACCCCATGGAATGCAGCCTATCAGGCTCCTCCATCCATGGGATTTTCCAGGCAAGAGTATTGGAGTGGGGTGCCATTTCTTGTTATTTATGATGTGTTTCCTGATGCATGCAGAGAATTTCTAGATGCAAGTGAACAGGTAGTGTCTTCTCCCGCAGATGTAGCTGGCAAGGACGGAATTATTACAATGTTGCCCACTAGTATCAATGCAATAGAAGCTTATTCTGGAGCAAATGGGATTCCAAAAAAAGGCAAGTAAGGCTCACAGAGTTGGACACGACTGAAGCGACTTAGCAGCAGCAGCAGCAAGGCTCACTACTAACAGACGCTAGTACTACTGATCCTAGTTTGGGAAGATTTGGCCAAAGAAGTTGAGAAAATGGGAGCAGTTTTCAGGGTTGCCCCGTTTCTGGTGGTGTGGAAGCTGCGCAGTCTGGGAACCTCACGTTTATGGCGGGAAGTGTGCTATGCTCAGTTGCTTCAGTCGTGTCCTATTCTTAGTGACGCTATGGCCTGTAGTCCACCAGATTCCTCTGTCCATGGGGATTCTCTAGGCAAGAATACTGGAGTAGGGTGCCATTTCTTACTCCAGGGAATCCTCCTGACCCAGGGATCAATCCCGTGTCTCTTATGTCTCCACGTGTCTCTTATGTCTCTTAGGTGGGTTGCCCAAGAGTTGCTGGGGAGCAAGGATTCCAGTGCGCGCTATTGTGGAGCCCGTGGGCCTGGGCAGGCTCCGAGGATCTGCTACAACATACTGTTAGCTATTGGTATGATTTGAAACTGCTGATGCTATGAATCTGGGAATCAGGTTAGGACCTGACCCAAAACTATTGGCCAAAATCCTAAATGTGAGCTCAGGACAGCATTGGAAACCAAACTCTATCTCGGAACCTCTTTATCTTGCTCACTCTGCAAGTAAATAGGTCAGCCTGTTTTCAATTGTTTAGGTCACAGTAAACCCTGGGATTTTTTTTCACCCATTTTTAGCTGCTTATTCTTTTTTTTTTTTGCTTATTCTTTTTTAAATCTATTTAGCAAATATGTAATACCTGAATTTTTTTCCCCTGTAAGCCACTAATGATCCCTTGCTAACTAGCTGATTGGCTTTTTCAAAAATTTGAGAACTTCTCTGGTGGTATAAGGATCCCCCTGCCAATGCAGGGGACACGGGTTTGATCTCTGGTCGGGGAAGATTCCACATGCTGCGGAGCAACCAAGCCCAAGTGCCACAACTACCAAGCCTATGTGCTGCAACTGCTGAAGCCGGTGCACCCAGAGCCTGTGCTCCACAACAAGAGAAGCCACCACAATGAGAAGCCCGTGCACCACAGCAAAGAGTAGCCCCGGCTCACCGCAACTAGAGGAAGCCTGAGTGCGGGGACGAAGACCCAGCATAATCAAACAAATAAAAGATCCCTGAGCATCTTTAAGTAAATTGTTGCATATTTCAATTACTACAATTTACAAATCAAACCTATTTTTTCCAATACAATAAAACCCATTTTAGAGGGAAGAAAAGAAGTTGCCACGAGAGAAGGAGTTAGAAAAAAGGAAGGTATAGTGAATGCCCTATGTCCCTCAGAAAGTCTGTCCCCGTTACAGTGTTCTTGCATTGCTGCTGCTGTTCAATCGCTCAGTCGTGCCTGACTCTTTGTGACCCCATGGACTGCAGCACGCCGGGCTTCCCTGTCCTTCACTATCTCCCGGAGTTTGCTCAAACTCATATCCATTGAGTCAACGATGATGCATTACTGAGGTTACTGATTTATTTTCTAGGAGTTGATAAAGCAAGAGAATGCCTTGCTGTATGTTATATAATTTGGACTCTGTTACGTTTATCTTGGTGTGTCCCTCTTGTAACAACTCCCAATACTTAGCAAGCTTGTTTTTTATATATTTGCTTCCTTGTACATTCTTACTACATAGTTTTGACTTCAAAAGGATACCTTTAGAACTATTTCAAAGCCAAGAATGATACGTGCTTTAGATAATTATTACATTATTCTAAATATAACCATATAATCTTGAATTCAAATAAATTTCTGTGTGGATAATAAAAAGAAAACATATGGTCACACAAACTTGTCCACGAATGTCCACAGCACCAATGTACATAATAGGCAAAAATGTAAAAACAATTCAAATGTTCTTCAACTAATGGAATGGATAGGTAAATGTGGTATAGCCAAAGAGTAGCATCCTAGTCAGTACTTCCTTTATAAAAAGCAATGAAGATTCATACTACGTCATGGGTGAACCTTGAAAATATTATGTTAAGTGAAAGAAGCCAATCACAATAGGTCACATATACAATTTTCCATTTGTATGAAATATATAGAATAAGAATTTATAGCAAAATATTAATTAGTGGTTGCTTAGGGCTTGAGTAAAATGAGGGAGAGGTAAGGAGACAAATGAGGATTCACTATTAACGGGTATGAAATTATTTTAAGGGGGACAAAAATCTTCTAAAATTAGATAATGGCGATGGTTACACAAGCTCATGAAATGCTAAAAACTATTGAACTGTACACTTTACATGGGTGAATTGTATGGTATACGAACTATATTTCAATAAAGCTACTTTAAATAAGAGACAGTTTTCAAATTTCCCCGGTGGTCCAGTGGTTAAGAATCCGTCTTGCAATGAAGAGGAACCAAGTTCAATTGCTGGTCGGTGAACTAAGACCCCACATGCCGCAAGGCAACTAAGCCCACACACCGCAACTACTGAGCCCGCATGTTGCAACTACTGAAGCCTGTGTGTCTAGAGCCTGCGCTCCACTAGAGAAGCCACTTCAATAAGAAGCCCGTGTACCACAGTGAAGGCTAGCCGCCGCTTGCCACAACTAGAGAAAACCTGTGCGCAGTAACAAAGACCCAGTGCAACCAAAAAAGATACAATAAATAAATCATACATTCTAAGAGGAATCATGCCCATACAGACATATCCATAATTTCTTCAAACTCAATGATCTTTCAAGAAAGAAAAAAATCAGATATAAATTGCCTTTTTAAAAAGTTCCAATTCATCTTAAATACTTAGTACAAGCCTGATATAAAAATATATCAAAATGTACTATGGTTATGCAAAACATAGTATTGTATGTCAAGTGTATTTCAATAAAATATATAGCAAAAACTTTTAATTAAAAAATTAAAAGTCTATCAATTTTAGTTCAAGACAATAAACTCAGCATAAGATTTATCTTCATATTTTTGTACCTCACAAATTGGGGATGTTATATTTTCATTATGGTTTGAAGTATTTCATTTCCATACTATTTTATTCTTTGACTCAGAGTTATTTGGAAGACTTTCGCTTTTTTAACTTCCAAATATATGTTTGTTTTGTTGAATGCACATAAGCTCATGTGTCCAACACATAGTGAAGGCCAAATAAACCAGAACATTGGAGTTTGGAACAGAGAAAGGTATGTTGCTGAACTGAGCAAGGAGAATTGGTGGTTAGTGTTCAAAAAACCCAAACTTTTGTGAGAGTTTTTGGAGAGGAGTTTTTATAAGCAAAATTGGGGGCTAGGCCTGATTGGTTGGTGGTGAGGTAACAGGATGGTACTGCACGAATGTTGTGCTCAGAAGACAGTTACCATTCTTTACCTGGTTGGGGGGCTTATTTCCTATAGAAAAACTAAAAAAGGTTGGGGGGCTTATTTCCTATAGAAAAACTAAAAAATAAATTGTTATGTATTTCCCTTGAGGAGAAACCAGGGCTCTGCTTTATGACAGCACTATTGTTTTTTAACAGCTCCTCCTTTGTTTCTGCATTCTCTCTCTTCCCTGATTAGTAACTGTTTGAATCTGCCCTTTGGAATTCAGGGACAGTCTAGGAAGCTGAGGGCTTCCCAGGCGGCACTAGTGGTAAAGAACCCGCCTGCCAGTGCAGGAGGCATAAGATATGCAGGTTCGATCCCTGGGTTGGGAAGATTCCCTGGGGGAGGGCACAGCAACCCACTCCAATATTCTTGCCTGGAGAATCCCAGGGACAGAGGAGCCTGGAGGGCTATAGTCCATAGGGTCGTAGAGTCGGACGTGACAGAAGTGATTCAGCACGCATGCTAGGAAGTTGAATCCATTTTCCTACAAACAAGAAAAGGGGACCAGGAAAAAGCTTGTGGGGCCCCGATCAGTTTCATTTGTATTTATATTTTACACTGTGGTCAAAGAATACAGTATGTATTACACAATTCTCAAGTTTGAATTGCATTTGTTGAGACCGATTTTTATAAATGTTTTACGTATGCTTAAGAGGGATAAGTAATTTTTACTTTGGGTGAATGGTTCTACATGTTTATTAAATCAAGCTTGTTAACTGGGTTACTAAAAAAAAAAAAAAAAAAATTGAGGCCATTGCAGCAGTCCAGTTAAGAGATGATGGTAGGCTAGGAGCAGAGAAGATGGAGAGAAGTATAGGGATTCCAGATTTATTTGGGAAGCAAAACAGACCCTTCCTGATGTTGGAGGGGGATGGGAGGAATGTGGAGAGAGCCATTAACGATGACTTTCTTGGTTTCTGGTTTATGCAATTTGCCAGATGCCAGATACATGAAATTTAAAAAAAAAAATTTTTTTTTTAAATTTCTACCAGTTTATTGCCAGCAACCCATCTCCCTCCACCCTCATGCACGCATGCTCAGTCATGTAACCCCATGAACTGCAGCCCACCAGGCTCCTCTGTCCATGGACTTTTCCAGGCAAGAATACTGGAGTGGGTTGCCAAGATATATGAAATTGAGATAGGAAATCCTAAGAGAGATTCAGCTCAGTTCAGTTCAGTCGCTCAGTCGGGTCTGACTCTTTGCGACCCCATGAATTGCAGCACACCAGGCCTCCCTGTCCATCACCAACTCCTGGAGTTCACTCAGACTCACGTCCATCGAGTCAGTAATGCCATTCAGCCATCTCATCCTCTGTCGTCCCCTTCTCCTCCTACCCCCAATCTCTCCCAGCATCAGAGTCTTTTCCAATGAGTCAACTCTTCGCATGAGGTGGCCAAAGTACTGGAATTTCAGCTTTAGCATCATTCCTTCCAAAGAAATCCCAGGGCTGATCTCCTTTAGAACGGACTGGTTGGATTTCCTTGCAGTCCAAGGGACTCTCAAGAGTCTTCTCCAATACCACAGTTCAAAAGCATCAATTCTTCGGCACTCAGCCTTCTTCATATTAGACATCTATATTTCCCCCAAGAATGTTTCTTTGCTTTCTAAGGGGACTAAGAGGGCAACGGCAAATATTGAGGTAATGGGTGAGAGCATCTCCCTGCCATTCCTTAAGCCCTCTGCGTATGTATGTATATCTGTACAACACATCACAGTACAGTAAGTCCCCTATGAAAGAATGAGTTCCATTCCAAGAGTGTGTTCATAAGTCCAATTTGTTTGTAAGTTCAACAAAGTTAGCCTGGTTACCTAACTAATTTTGGCTATATAGGCTAACACAATAGGCTATATTAGTAGTTTTTCGGTTGCTAAGTCACGTCCCACTCTTTGTAACCCCATAGACTGCAGCACACCAGGCTTCCCTGTCCTTCACTATCTGCTGGAGTTTACTCAAACTCATGTCCATTGAGTCGGTGATGCCATCCAACATCTCATCCTCTGTCGTCCCCTTCTCCTCCTGCCTTCCATCTTTCCCGGCATCAGGGTGTCTTCCAATGAGTCGGCTCTTTTCATCAGGTGGCCACAGTATTTCAGCTTCAGCATCAGTCCTTTCAATGAATATTCAAGGTTGATTTCCTTTAGGATTGACTGGTTTGATCTCTTTGCAGTCCAAGGGACTCTCAAGAGTCTTCTCTAGGACCACAATTGGAAAACATCAATTCTTCAGCCTTCTTTATGGTCCAACTCTCACATCCATACATGACTACTGGAAAAACCATAGCTTTGACCATATGGGACTTTGGTCAGCAGAGTGATGTCTCTGTATTGTAATAGGTTTATAATACTTTTCACACAAATAATACATACAAAAAATAAGGAAAATAAATTTAATCTTAAAGTACCTTGAAAATTATAGTAGTACAGTACAGCTGGCACACAGTAGTGGTAGAAGCTGGCATACAGTAGTACAACAGTACATACAGGAGCTGGCATCAAGAAAACAGGGAAGAAAAATTACTGACTGGAGGAAGGAGAAGGGGTGGCAGAGGGTAGAGCGGAGGGATTCGTCAGCAATAGGAGACAGAGGGCAAGCGGCATGTGACAGTGTACGCCAGACGCGTGAACCAACTTACCTAATTGGACACGTGAACACACGCACATTCACATCTTCGAAAGTTCACAACTTGAACGTAAATTCATATTGGAAGGGTGTGGCACCCACTAGACTAACAGCTTAGAAGTCAAGGGTCGAATTTCCTCTAGGCACTTGGGGACCTCGCCCTGAAACTGCCCCAGCCTTCCCCTAGCTTATTTCTCTGAGCCCCGCCCACGGGGATTTCCGGCTGCCCTTTTGCACCCGCCTCTCCCTGAAGCCCTTGGCTCCGCCCCTACTGAAACCCTTGGCTTCTAGCCTAGAGAGGAATGGAGTGATTGACGAGTACGTTCTCCAATCCTAACGCAGAATGAACACATACTACCAATTAGTCGGTAGCAGGGGCGGATGCTGAAGCCTACGGAGGGAGGGTTATCAGGAAGTGAGTGAAGGCTAAGGAGGACAAGTCCGCCCAGGCAGTGGTGTAAGGGTGACCGGACGTCTGGATACCCCAGTCCTCCTCTTTCTCCATTCCTGGGTGAGGAGTCCCTTCGCAGCTGGGAGTCAGGATCTTTATTTGTCCTTTTGAATGGGGTAGGGGAGGGGTGTGTGTCTACTGTGAAAGCATTTGAGGATCTTTCCTGATTCTCCTAACTCCTTTCGCCTCAAGTCAGGTCCTTCTCTTAGCCTGGGGTGGGGGGTCTTGTCCCCCGTCACTCTCCGCCGGGAGCGGTAAAGTGTTTAAGGTCTTTCCGCAGCCTCTGGGTGGTTAAAGTCTTCCGGACTCGGTCACGGAAAAGCAGATGAGTTTATAGGGAGTTTAGGTTTAGGTTTAGGGAGATTCGCGGACTCAGCCTCTCTCCCGACGAGTTAGAAGCCCCTTGCCGCGGCCAGAGCTAGTGCAAGGTGGAGGGGCTCTGGGAGCTAGGTTCCTGTGACTAGGGAATTAGGGATGGAATTAGGTATTGGAGGCGAAAGAATGGGTGGAAAGAAAGATTTCTTCCGTGGAGGTCGTGGAAGTTCTCTAAGGGACTGCATAGAGTGGAGCCGGAGTCGTTGGAGTTGGGCCTGGGGCTTGGTCTCTAAAACCCCCATCCACTTGTGGGCCATCAGCTGTTTGCCTTCATTTCTTTTTCCTCAGGCTGAAGGAAACATCTGAACATGTGGAATCCCAATGCTGGTAGGTGTTTGGGGGATCGCTTCTCTTGCCCCAGCCCCTTTTCAGATGGGCCACAACAGGAGGATTCTGTGTCAGTTTCGCCTCCTCCTCTCCTCTAGCCCGCAGAAGCAAAGTCCTTCCTCGCTGACCCATCCTCTCCTCTTTCCCAAGAGTTCACTATCTCTGTTTCTCCCCCGCCCTGCCAGGGCCCTTCCCTTTTCTCTCTTTCCTGTCAGTTTGCCTCCCCTTCCCTTCATTCTCTTTCCTCACCTTCCCATTTGCCCTTAACTATTGAATAATTCTTCTTGTTGTTGTTTGTTGTCAGAGGCTCTGGGAAGTTGTAATCTTAAATTATTCTTTGTTTCTTCCACCAGGGCAGCCAGGACCATATCCACACCCGCCTAACGCTGGGTATCCTGGAGGTTGCAATCCTGCCCATCCACCACCTGCCAACCCTCCCTTTCCTCCAGGCCCTTTTCCCACTCCCCCAGGAGCACCCCAGGGGAATCCAGCCTTTCCCCCTGGTGGGCCCTGTCATCCTGTGCCACAGCCAGGATATCCAGGATGCCAGCCCTCAGGTCCCTACCCCCCTCCATACCCACCACCTGGCCCTGGCATGTGTCCTGTGAATCCATTGGTTCCTGGTGTAGTAGGACCAGGAATAGTGATTGACAAGAAGGTGCACAAGAAAATGAAGAAAGCTCATAAAAAGAAGCAGAAACACCATAAGCATGGCAAGGTAAGTGCCCCTGGAGCCTAGCTGGGAAGGGGTGCCCCTTCAAAAGGACTAAGGAGGCAGGGGGAGGGCAAGGAATGGGGATTTTGAAGTCTTGAGGATGTGGGACAGTGACTGTGTAAAGGATTCCCGCTGGGAAGAATCTGATAATCCTAAAAAATTTATTAGGCTTATTAGGCCTTGTATCTGGGAGGTGCTAGGCTGAGCCACAGAATGGATGTCAGCATCAAAAGTCTTTCTAGTTTGCCTTTCTCTTCCTAGACCTCCCCACCCCACCTCCACACCATGCTTGTTTTAGCAGGTTGGACACACCCACTGAGGTGGTCAAACATCAAGTAATAGAGTCAGTCCTTTGACAAAGCAAAGTCTTAAATAATAATTAACTTGTAATAATCTGGCCCTAGGTCCTGGAGTTTCTTTTTCTCCTTCAGTGTTCTCAGGGTGTTGTTTTAGTTACATGGGCCCCATTGTCCTACTATTCAGTAGGGAAACTGAGGATGAGAGCAGTCAGTGACTCTCAGCCTCTAACAAAACCTGAGTTTCATGCTCAGCCCCAAGGCTAAATATCTTCACCCCAGAGGATTGTTCATTAGCAAGGATAAAAGTAGCTCTCAGGAAAACTCTGGAAGGAGTGAACCAACCCTGATCTTGAGGAGGCCTTAATTTACATTTTTCTGCCCAATATTTGCCTTATGGCTTTGGATGCTAATTCTAGTTCTCCACTTTGGTTCTTGAGTGGAGACACTCAAAAATGGTTTTGATGACAGTTTTGATGGGAGTATATGTGTAAGAACCTTGACTAGGACTCTCCCAGCCTCCTCTCCCGCCTTCCTCACTTTCTCCCAGTTGGGACTTAGGAAAAAGTAGAGATAGATGCACACACAGCTACTCATTCTACTCGCTTTTCTTAGTCTCCTAGCCACTAGGAATGTCCATGCAGCTAATAAATACTATAAGGGAGCAGCTGTTTCCTTGTACAGTTCTACTCTAGTGCCTATAATTTATTCCTTGCCTAGGCATTGGCTCAGGTAAAGAAAATTGGAAACTTTCTCCAAATGCAGTATATTAAATTCTGTGCAATGATTTAGGATGGTTTCATCCATTCCTGAATGCTCACTGCTGAAGGAAATCCTTGCTTTTGCTGTTTAAGGGACAGTCGAGTTGAAGACTCCTGACCTTCTTAGAAAGCAAAGGGCACTGGGGTGGAGGTATAGGGCACCCAAGAATGTCCCGTGAAGTAACAAAAATCATTTGGATCTGATGTATCCTTTCCCCTTTCCCCTTGCAGCATTCCTCCTCCTCCTCCTCTTCCAGCAGTGACTCTGACTGAATACAGGGCCTGGACCCTTTCCTCAAGTCTCTCCAGTTCAGCTCTCCCATCAAGCTTCAGATGCCATCTTGTACTGGGGGAAAGTAACTCTTGCTACCCCTTCCCCTCAACCCCTGCAATCTAAGCCTCATTCTGCTGTTCAGCATTAACTAGCTAGGACAAATCAGAAAAGAATTGCCACGGGCTAACAAAGGCCATCTTCTCACTGCTTGGATAGAACTTTTAGCTGATGAGTTTGACAGAACTGTTTTTTGAAGATGGTAAGGTTTGAGCTAAAATACTAAAGACAAGTCTAAGATCTGTAAAATGTGATTTTTTTTTTAACTTTCTCTTGTAATACTTATGATTGAGGAGATGCTGTGGACATTGAGTTATGGAAATGAAAAGCGACCTGTACCATTCTTATAATTGTAGCATGCTTGGGGGATTCAGTGGCAAATAAACATTTCCCAGCAGGCCTCTTATTGATGGCGCTCACTGCAAGGCTGATGGCAGGTCGAGTCCATTTGGGTGATGAGCTCTAACTGCCATTTTGAAAAGTAATCTCTGTTCTCTCACTCAGTATGCTGTCTCAGGCCCTCCTCTCACTCTCCAACTCTCAGTCCAAATAAAGCTGTTTCTCCTGGTCTCTGTTCACCTGTACCATTACCTTGGTTGGGCCTAGCACCTTCTACTAGTTCTGCTGCCCTAGAAAAAAATGAAAGGATAGATTTATCAAGCGGATGGTGGAGAGGAGCTGGGAAAGGCATGTGCTTAGGAACAGGGTCTAAAGCTCCACAGCATGTTTGGGAATCACAGGTATCCATCCCAGTGGGGCTAGAAGTGTTTATTGAGGAAATACTGTGTTCTGGGGCTGAAGGTACAAAGGTTTAGAATGACACAGTCTCTGCCCTTCATGGCCTTTGAGAGCTAATGAAGCAGATGGTCGTGTGAATATATGAACAGGTTATTATAGTATTGTAAAAGTGAATGAGGCAGGGATCAAGCAGTGGGGGAGCAAAGGAAGGAGTGACAGTGCCACTGGGAAATGAGTGAGGTCCTGGCTGGGCCTCAGGATGCATAGGGATTTCCCTGTTACAGATAACAAAAGCTAACACCCCCCACGTTCATTATGCCCCAGACACTCAGCGCTTTGCATTTGTAACTTGTGTTCATCTTCATGGCAGCTCTGTGAGGTAGGTACTACTGATCCCAAATTGAGGAAGAAGAAAACTTCAGTCAGGATTTGAACTTGGGCAGTGTGGGTTCTGTGTCTGTGCTTGTAACCCAGTGGGTTTCCAGCAGAAGAAGCAGTTTTGCAGAGGCAAAGATTTGTAAAAAGGTGAAGGATGGACGTTCAGGAATTCCTGAGCCTAAGATACCATATCAGAGCCTGATAGCAGGGAGGAGTGGACCTGAGCGATGTTTCTTAGGTGGGACCCACAGGGTTTAGGGATTTAAGCGTGGGACTTGAACAGGGAAGTTGTGTTTCTAGTTGACTGGGTTTCATCTATGACTTGTCCTGGGGGTGAGATATATGAAATACATGCTTAATACATTAGATCTAGCTTCTAATTTTATTAGGAAATCCCAGACCAAGCTGAAGAAGGAAATGGCAACCCACTCCAGTATTCTTGCCTGGAAAATTCCATGGACAGAGGAGCCTGGCGGGCTACAGTCCATGGGGTCACAGAGTCGGACACGACTGAGCACCAAGACCTGTTTTCCAGTGTCCTGAATTTTGGGGCCATTCTAAGGTTTTCTTCCTCTGTAACACTGTTTTCATTTATTTATTAGCACTTCCTTTTCCAGGAGGAGAAGGGAAAGGTGGGCCAAAGGGGATTGTGAGGTGAAAGAAAAACAGTGTTGAAAAATAAACCACAAATTAAGGAGAGACAATGAGAAATGGCTCCAGGGAGAGAACACAGAGAAACAAGTTAGGGAGAACATTCACCCACCTCCTTCCCCAGTTTTAACCATAAACAGCCCATTTCCCCTTCCTATTCTTTTTCTAACAGCATCTTGCTGTTTTGCTATCCTTGTTTCTTCAAAAGTCATTAACTTTTTGAAAGCTAAAAGTAATACATGTACCTGGGAGGGGGGGAGGGATGTAACATTTTTAATAGGATGTTCAGCAGAAAAGTAAGGTTCTCATAGCAAATTTCTAGTTTACTCCCCAAAGGCAACTATGACTACTAAATTCTTTTGTAAACTTTCAGAGCTGGTCTGCACATAAGTAAACATCCCCTCTGTTTCTACCTTACATGTTCCTATTGCTTCTAGCCCACTTTATATCAAATGAGAGCCCTCTTTTGGATCTAACATTTTCCCATTTAATTATCTATTTTGGAGTTGATTCCATATCTGTGTGTGTGTAACATTGTTTTAAACAGCATTTTACTCAATCTTTTTATGCTGGAATTTTAAAATGTTTCCATCTTTGCTATACACTTAACTGCTGTGGGAAATTTTGGTATGTATATCTTTGCCAGAGGTTGCAACATTGGTTGCTCATGGCTATTTCTGGCTATGGACTTTTTTTTTTTTTTTTGAGGGACTACTCTGTTAATTATCATACCTTTTCAATAAAGGTTCAGATTTCACGTTTCTGAAGACAGAAATTTCTGAACCACTACTGATCCTTCTTTATAGATGGATTTTATACTCTCCAGGGGCTTCCCGGGTGGCACTAGGGTTAAAGAACCCTCCTGCCAATGCAGGAGACACAAAAGACTTGGGTTCAATCCCCTGGAGGAGAGCAGGGCAACCCACTTCAGTACTCTTGCCTGGAGAATCCCATGGACGGAGGAGCCTGGTGGGCTACAGTCCATAGGGTCGCAAAGAGCCGGACACGGCTGAAGCGACTTAGCAGGCAGGCATGCATGCTCTCCAGTCTTAATCGTCCTTTCAGCTTCCTGTTGCCTTTCTTCAGGCAAGTTACATTAGTTGCCTGGCTCTCCAGAGCATTGGGTTGGTGCGCCCTGTTTTGTGCATCAGTATAAGACTCTAAAGATACTGGTTCTCAAATGTTTTTATTTTATGCCCAATGTCCCATGAGAGGATCTGGAGTTCTACCATTCTGGCCTTACTAGAAACTGAGTATAGTAAGAGTTCCATACAATTAATTGAAAATGGGAAAGGATAGGAAACCCATTAAATCTAAAGTACAAATTGACACTTCAACTTTGAGGACTGTAAGTCATGGGATGAATCATGTTTGCTGTCTTTCTGGAATCATTTCCCTGTATCAGGGTGTTTTGTAGTCATAGATGAGTTCACTCTCTTGACTAGTTTGGTTCTCCTGAGAAGAATTTATTTATTCATAAAACCATTGCATATTCTATTGGCTGCATCTTTTTCAAAGCTGGCTGCAACTGCTGGCTAGCTCCAGCAGAAGCCAGGCTATTGTTAACAGAGTCACGTTCTGTTCTTTTGTTGTCCAGTCACTAAGTCGTGTTATTTTATCAACTTTCAATTTGATCTTTGTTTTGTCTACCATTATTAGAGGTGACTTCACGGATAGCCACTCACTTTATTTTTTTTGCCACTCACTTTTACTCCAGCTCTTAGAGCCCCCTGGGGTGTAAATGACCCAAATGCAAAATCTGGAGGTTAATTTGACCTTCAGCCCAGGCCCTCACTGGGGCTTCCCAGGTGGTTCAGTGGGTAAAGAATCTGCCTGCAAAGCAACAATAGACGCGGGTTCGATCCCTAGGTCAGGCAGATCCCCTGGAGAAGGGCATGGCAATGCACTTCAGTATTCTTGCTGGAGAATGCTATGGACAGAGATGCCTGGTGGGCTACAGTCCCTGGGGTCACAGAATCAGACCTGAAGTGACTGAGCAGCCCAGGCCTCATAGTAAGCCTGCTGTTTGGTTTGCTTTTCTCTTGGGTGTCCTGACATTTTCCTACTTCCTTTACTCTCTTTCAATATTTGCTCTGCCCTTTGCCTTTGTTAAATGACAGACTTCTTTTTATTTCTCACACTGTTCCTAATGCCCACCTATCATTTGGAGGGTGGCAGGAAAGACGTTGGCGCCCCCAAGCTTTATTTTCCACTTCAGAAAGCTATCTCTCTTCAGATAACTCCACTGAATTGAAGTTGCCCAATAAAACCTGATGAATATAAAGGCCAGAACTGACACCCAAAGAACTTGAACGTGGGTAAACAATAACCCTATAGTAGCTGTCTCTTTCAATAGCCTTTTTAAAAATTTCGTTTTGTTCTCTTTCAGAGTTCTCTAGTTTTTGAACAAAATTTTTAATGTGGAAACTTACAGATATGTACAAGAGTAGGGAAAGCAGATTTCCCATAACCTAGCTCCAGTAATTATTAACAGTTTGTTCATCTTTTCTTGTTTGGTTGGTTTGTGTGTGTGTGTTTCACACACCCCAACCAGGGATCAGTCCTGAAACCCCTGCAGTGGAAGCACAGAGACTTTTTTTTTTTAAAGCATTTAAAAAATATGACCCAGCAGTGCCTTGCTTTATTTATTCATTTATTTGGCTGTGCTGGGTTGTAGTTGGTGGCATATGGGTTCTTTGTTGCCACACACAGGGTCTTCCTTGTGGCATGTGGGATCTAGTTCCCTGACTAGGGATGAAACCTGGGCCCCCTGGGAGCGTGGAGTCTTAGCCACTGGACCACCAGGGAAGTCCCACACTTTGCTAGTCTTGTTCCGTTCCATATCATATTTTTTCCAATTTTTATTATGAAAATTATTATTGTTATTTTGGGGCATGCCGCACAACTTGTAGGATCTTAGTTCCTCGACCAGGAATTGAACCTGGGCCACAGCAGTGAAGGTGCAGAGTCCTAGTCACTGGAGCGAAAGGCGAGTCCCTGAAAATTATTTTGTAAAAGTCTGAAGAACAGTACAATGATCACCTATAAACCTACCATCTATACTCAACAACTGTCAACATTTTTACCAAATTTGCTTTATTGATTTAACCATGTGAAATATTTGAAAGTCTGTTCCCATCATCACGACCCTTCACTTTAAATAGTTCATTATGTACCTCCTAGAACAGCATTTCTCCTGCACAGCCATAATTCCATTACCACACTTAAGAAAATTAACAATACCTCCTAATATTAGCTAATATTCATGTCTGAATTTCCTCTGCTGTCTCCAAAATGTCTTATATAGCTATAAAAAAACAAACCAGAATCCAAACAAGATCCACACGTTATATTTGATTATTATTGTCTTTTGAATTTATCCTCTCTTTCCTCCCCCTCTGTTCTATTTCATTTTCATTTTGATGAGAACAGGCTAGTTGTCTTGTTGAATGTCTTGGACTCTGGATTTGCTGATTATCTCTATGATATGTTTAACTTTTTCCTTGATCCCTTGTAAATTTCCTGTAAATTGCAAGTTGGGTCTGAAGGTTTAATTAGATTAAGATTAAACACTTGAGAAGAATACTTAATAGATGATGCTATGTACCTACTGCATCTCATCAAGGACTGTGTCACAGTTGTACTATTAGTGATACAAGGTTTGATCACTTGGATAAGCTGGTGATGTATCTGATCTTTCCATTTAAAACTTTTGGGTTCCTTTTTAATTTTTATTTTGCAAATAATCATGTGATATTTGTCACCAGGTTAGTATCCTTTTCCCTAACAAATTTCCCCTTAAAGTTTTGATGATTGATGACACTTGCTTAAGTCAATTATTTCATTTTGGGTTGGAGAATGAATGATGTTCTAATTTTTCAATTTCTCTACATTCATTATATGGAATTGTTGAAAAAAAGTTTTCCCTTGTTGACTAAAGATGAACTACAGTTCTTCCTAAAAGAAAAGGTGCTTCTTTCATTTTAATTACCAATTTTCAAAGTAAAGAGTTGGTGTAAAAGTGACCTCCAAGGTGGCAAATTAGCTTTTTTTCCCATTTGTATTACTATAGACTAGGGGTTTGTCCCAGTAGTCTCTCCTCACACATCCCATTTTCCTGTCTGGTTTATCCGTGGCGATTGCCAACTCTCTCCGCACTTAAACGTCTGGGCTTTCGAACCAGCCCGCTAGGGGACACTAGTTTCCTCCCTGCCCCCACGCTGCCGCTCTATCATGCTCTTCGCCATTTGCTACCGGTTGTTCTCTCGCTGGTGCCGACGCTGTCCACGGAGCCGCTCTAGGCTGTTGGGAGGCCGTCCGCATTGCGTGGGGAAGGTTTGGACGACGCAGTCGCCTCGCCGGCCCCCGGGGCGGTTAGCGCTTCCGGGGTCGGAGGGTGCGCGGGGTTGAAAGCGGGCCGCTCCGCCCCGTCCCCCTCCCAGACCAGCAGAGGCAGCAGCCGGAGCAGCCGCAGCCTGCGCCCTCTCCCGCCCGCCCGCCCTCCGCCCGCCCGCCCGCCCTCCGCCGCCCTCCACCCGTCCCGGGGTCTCTTTCCCCCTTCCTCCTCCTCCTCCTCCACCCCCCCCTTCCTCCTCCGCCCGCCCGCGGGGCCCCCCTCGCCTTCCCGCCCGCCCCTATTGTTCCGCCCCCGGCCTCCCGCCCTTCCCCTTCCCGCCCGCTCCCCTTTTCCCCTCAGTCGCCTCGCGCCTGCAGGTAAGCTTCAAATTTTTCCCTCCGCCCGCGGGTATGGCTCTATTTCCACTCTTGCCATCTTTCTTAGCGGGCTCCGGTCCTCGTCACGAGCCTCGGCCTCGCGTAGTCCCGCGTGAGCGCCTGCTCCCTCTCTCTGCTTGGCCGGCCATTCACGCGAGGCCCTGGTTCCGACGAGGCCTAGTAGGCCTCGCGCAAGGCCTCCTCCCCTTCCCCCCGCCTTTTCCCGGTGGCGGCTGCGCAGGAGTCAAGGAGGGCGCGCGCGCGGTAGGGGGGGGGCGGCGGTGGATTTGTTGGTTGAGGGGGGTGGGGGAGGCGATGGCCGGCTTGCTGGCCGGGCGGGTGAGCGCGGCTCCCCGCGGGGGTCAGGCACTGGCGCAGCCACTCGAGGAGGCGCTATTAGTCTGGCCCCTCCCCCTGGATCGCAGCGCCCCCCCCCGACCGAACCGTTTATTTTTTCCTCCTCTTTTTCTAGTGGAGGGATGGGGGGGTACATTTTTTGAGTGGAAAATGCTTGGATGGCCAAGGGGAGGGGGGCTGTGGAGTTAAAGAAAGGGTAGACGGGCTCCCAGTTACCGAGTTATTCAGGACGTTTTCTCGGGGTAACGAATTTTGAAATTACAAAATGCCTGCCGCTATAGACCCAGACCGAGCTATTTATAGGAGAAGGGGTAATGGATGCAGGATTAACAGCTGGATTCCTGGGATTGGGTACACTTACATTCTCCTAGTCAGGAGAGAAACATGACAGGGATTTCTTGAGTGGTTTGGTGTTGGAAATGCCATACCTCAAGAAATGGCTTCAAATAGGTTTCCAATTTTCTTGCCCTTTGGAATTTGCTTTTGTCATGGTATTTGTAAAGTGCTTCTTATTCTGTGGGTGAGGATAAGGGATTAAACTACCAAATTTTTTCTATGTCTTACTAAAGTCGTTCTTACAGACCCAACTCCTATTTTCTCCCTACCCCCAGTACAGTTGTTTTCCCTTGAGTGAAAAGTGTTGAATTCTGGGATTTTTTTCAGCAATTACATTCTGGAAATGGGGGAATGAGGTGCTTTGGGGATGCAAAGCCCTTCTTTTAAGTAATCACACACTTGAGGTAGCCATGGGGCAGCTTGCCATATACAGGATGGTCTGGCAGCCACTTAACACTTTTAGGATATTTAGGATGTGGCTTTGTGTTAGAGCAAAGTTGAAAAGGTGGCTGGTTTTGTGAAGGAGGAAGACTGGCTGTAGGAGAGATCATTGATGTTTTGAAAAGGTGGATACTAAAAATGTCACTGGAGAAATTTCACCACTTCGGGGAGGTCCTTTTCAAAACTAACACTGTTAGGTCCTAAGGAAGCATTGTAGGCTGACGTATATTCAAAAACATTCTTTATCAATTAAAGCAGAAATGTTAGTAACATTGCTTTAGTGCTTACGTGGGGAAAGGGCCTCAGTAGGAAAGTCTCATTGCTGCTGTTGCTTAAAACAACCACACAATAAATTTGTAGCGATACCAGCTATCATTTTGATTGTTTCCTTTGGAAGAAAATTTAAGATTAAATAATTTGAATAAAGACTTGAGTAGTAACAGGTTAATGTGGAAACAAGGAGGTAAGTTCAGATCTTGAGTGACTATCAAGTTTGGTTGGGAAAAGAGGACTCAGGGTGCACTTAATGTATTGAGTCATTTCCCAAAGGGGAATGTGGAACCCAGCCTGCATGGAAGGCATTTCAGATAATGCCTTTTTCAGTGAGGTTGTTGATTTAAATCTTTAAAAAATTATTTGGTGACATGTATTGACATTCAGAATTTTAAGGTGAAGATACATTCTAATTTTTTTACCTAGAAATTGCTGCCAATAAAAACATTTATGTGTGTCCTTTGTAGCTTTCAACCTGAATGGCTTCATAACAGGGAAGCAGAAGTCATAGCCCTCAGTGTATAGTTAGCTTGAGGTTTGCCCTCATGATTTCCAGGTGTTTCTGTATTCTTTTGAAGCTTATTTTGCTGAAGGACAACTGGTGCACGTTCAGCAGTTCCCTTAGAACTAGTGCCAGTTGAAGAAATCTTTCACATCCTGAGAGTCAGCGGAAACCCTATCATTAATGAGAGTAGACTGGAAAGTTGCTTTATATACTTTGTAACAGAATCTGAGCTGTTAATGCAATTGTGCTGGATGTATACAAGCCTGCGGACTGATACGCTGTCATTTAAGGAAAAGAGTCAGCTAGAAAACATTGATAATGACTAAAGTAACATTGGGAAATGTTTCTGTTGTTTTCCTGCTCTGATTTTGGTCATGTTTGCATTTCAGTTTTTGGCTTTCACCCCCACCAGTGACCAAAGACTTGACCACTCAAAGTCCAGCTCCTTGAACACTGCTCGACATGGACACCGGAGTGATTGAAGGTGGATTAAATGTCACTCTCACCATCCGGCTACTTATGCATGGAAAGGTATGCAACAGCTTGGGAAAATTGGGTCATAGTAACTCCTAGAGGAGGGGCCAGGAAGAGAGGGCATGGATCTTGGAGCTCATCAGATTAGCTCTGTGGGAAGTCTGGCTTTAGTACTCCTCCTCTGGTGAACTAGATGAGAGTGTAGTGGGAAAATGGACAGACTTTACTAGGAAGCTCCACTGAGCAGGAAAGGCTTAACCAAAGGCTAGAGCCAAAACTATCTGGATGATAAGATTTTTCTCATGGATGTTGTTATAGCTTGTGATAGGTAGATTTCCACTGCCCAAACAATTTTGGGTAACTTTAAGGTGAACTGGTATTTGATATTTTAAAAAATAATTTATATTAAAGACAGCACTTTATTACTCTACTATTTCTTCACAATTCTTTGATAGCTTCCCTTATGTTTTGAGCAAGAAAATAAGAAGCCTTTCCATTCCCCTTCCCAACGAATCCTAGTTTTTCCATTGCTTTGGATTGTTTTAAAAATTACTTTTTGTGATAACCAATGCTTCAAGTTTCCTCATATTTGACACTAGTATTCTCCATTGTAGGAAGTTGGCAGTATCATCGGAAAGGTAAGACACCAGTTCAACTCTAATTACTATTTAGTCAACCTGGGTTTAAATAATAATTGAAACTCATTCTTGACTTTTCCTCTTTCAGAAAGGAGAATCAGTTAAGAAGATGCGCGAGGAGGTGAGTTATTGGGGATGGAGAGGGATAGGGACTGTTAACTTGGGAAGTTAGAAACTTCTAAAACAAAAGCAAAGTTTCTGTTTAATGACAGATTGATAGGGAGAAGTTTTTTGTTTTTGTTTTTTTTTTTAATATTTTGGCTACACTGTGGGAATGTGGGATCTTAGTTCCCCAACCTGGGCAGCCATGCCCCTGCAGTGGAAGCATGGTGTCTTAACCACTGAACCACCAGGAAAGTGTCCCAGAAAAGGGAAGACCTTAATAGAAGAAGCTGGTATTTTTCTGGCCTGGGTTATTTGTAATGACAAATAGTATGCTGGGAAATTGTAGTTTTAGGAAGTCTGCATTTAAGACTTAAACAGCTTCTGTAGTTTGTTGGAGGATAAATATGGAGCTGTATTTAAAATAATGTTGATGGTGCCTTTTGTAAGAATCATGTACATAGGCAGCTCTTGCCCATCTTGTTTAAGAGGGGTTATTTATATATTTGTGTGTCTGTGCTTAGATCTTTTTGTCTATTAACCTTTTGGCTCTGTTTCTATCCAGAGTGGTGCACGTATAAACATCTCAGAAGGGAATTGTCCTGAAAGGATTATCACTTTGGCTGGACCCACTAATGCCATCTTCAAAGCCTTTGCTATGATCATTGACAAACTGGAAGAGGTTTGTTGTTCCCTGCCCCTCATTCTTTATTTTTTATTGCCTCTTGATAGCTTAGTGATTTCCAAGAGCTTTTAAAATTGAAGAACAGACTAGATCATAAAGCTCTGTAAATGAGTTCTTTACTCCCATTCAGCATCCCCCAAATCGGACCATTTATAGTTAAAAAGTCACTTCAGTTGGTTAGAAAAATACCATTGACCATTGAAAAACATAAAATTGAACTATGCTGGTCTGCTTGTACTTGGATTGTTCCAATAAAAATGTATTACAGTAGTATAGAATATGTACTGTGGAATTACACAGTCAGCGATTGGTTGAATCCATGAATGTGGAACTATGAATAAGTTATACTTGGACTTTTGACTAGGGTGGGGGGCCAGCACCCCTAACTTCCAGCTATAGTTAGAGTGCTCACTTTGGCAGCACATGTGCTACAATTGGAATGATACAGAAGAGATTGATGTGGCCCCTGTGCAAGGATAATACACAAATTTGTGAAGCATTCCATATTTTCCCAATTATGAGTCACTGGGGGTTTATGTATACAGTATAAGGAATATAGTCAGTAATACTGTAATAACTTTGTATGGTAACAAATGGTTACTAGACTTTCTTTGACCATTTTGTAATAAATTTAAATGTCAAAACAGTACGTGTACACCTGAAATCAGAGTGTACATTGACTGTGCTTGAATTTAAAAAACAACAAAAAAACCCCAAATAGTTTGTTATTAGGGACTCTAAAAAATGTGAAAAAACAGCATCTTTTATTTCTTAACCAACAATTTGAAGGTATGCCACCATTGTGTTCATAATTATGTCCCCTGATTCTTAGTTGAGTGAACTAAATTAATATGGTTTTGTTAGGAGCCTTGCTAAACACTAATATACTCCATAAATACAGGTAGGCAGTTACACAATTTAAAAAAAAAAGCCTGGTAACTGTCAGAGCTATACTTGGAGGGGAGGGAATACATTTTGTAAGTTATCAGAAGCAAAATATCAGTAGCGGGAATTTTTTTCTGTTCATTAAACTTTCTCAGCCTTACAGTGCTGAACAATCATTGCCCCTCGGTCCATCCAGTTTTCAGCCTCCCAGCTTCTGTAGTAATGCTGCTAATAATGCAATTGATACTGCAGGCAGAGGAGAGCTTCTGGGCTGTTGCTAATGCCTTTTAATGGTGCCTGAAATCTTACGCTTGCCAAGATCAGAAATGCTATCTTTTTGACCTGTGAGACCTTGCTAATCCAGAGCTTGTAGCTTTAAAAAAATTCAGAAAATCTATTCATACTTTAACAAATAAGAAACATGGTCTTGACTTAAGGGGCTTATGTCTGAGGAATTCCCAGGTCTATCTAAATACATATATACTATATACATAGAGATTAGGCTAAATCAGAAGGCTAAATTCAAGTAGTTTATAGAGAAGATACATCATATTGTTATGGGAGAGACTGTGGGCTTTGAAGCCAATACAGTCTTTTAGTTTAAAATCTACAACTTTTCAGATGTGATTGGGGTAAGTACTCAGCTTCAATTTCATACCAAGAAAACAAGGATAAATAAAAGTACACTATTTTTTAATCTCTACATAGTTTAAGAGGACAAAATTGGTCACTTGAATTTGGGTTGCTTTGTCTCATCTTTTCATGTTTAATGTTGACTTCACCGGTATTTTATTTTGCTCAGAAAACTTCCTATTTTACTTAACAAAATAAGTTTTCTCTCTACTAAGAACACTGCTTCTGGCATGAAAGAACATATATTTAAGGCTAAATCTGAGGATATTTGTAGGCCATTTTATTTTTTAGTAATAAGGTTTGGGGCAGGAGCAATGTTTAAATGTTGGTGGAGATCATGACAATATGTCCCTTATAAGGTTCTTCTATGGCAATTAGGGGTTCCCAGGGATCTGTTTAAACTTGTATATTCTTGTGGTGTTTTGACTAATTTCTTTTTGTAGGACATCAGCAGCTCTATGACCAATAGCACAGCTGCCAGTAGACCCCCAGTCACCTTGAGGCTGGTGGTCCCTGCTAGTCAGTGCGGCTCTCTCATTGGGAAAGGTGGTTGCAAGATCAAGGAAATACGAGAGGTTGGTTAATTTGTGCTCTTTCTCTCCTTTTGAAGTGTAAATTTTAAATTAGCTTCCTCTACTAGCTTTTATTATCTAGGAAAAGTTAGCATTTATTGAGATTTTTATTAAAGTAATAGTCCTAGAAGACTATAATTTGGTTGATATGCATATTTTTTTTATATTTTATATATTTCAACAACAGTAAATCAGAAAAGTTAACCAGAATTTCCAACTATTGCATGTGACCTGTTGGTGACTTTTCCACGAGGCTACCTAATCCTTTTTTATGTCTAAAGAACTTATAATTTGATATGTAATAATATCAAGTGTTTTTCTTGGCCAAATTCTTAAATAGCATGGAGGAAGTGAAGGTATATTGGGATGTAGTTGTAATTCTCCCTTCAAAATTATGAAAGTTAATGGTGAATTATGGGAGCTTTTATTTATATCTGGGAGTTACTGAATTGGATGTTGGGATGAAATTTGAATGGCTCCTATTCGCATTGGACTTATCTGGGAGCCTATTATACTGCTACTATGTGAGCAGGGATTTTTATTTTGCTCATTGATATATTTCAAGTACCTGGGATGGTGCTTGGCACATAGAATGGGCTTAATATAAACATTTGCTGAATAAAAGGTGGGTGATATTTATGAATATTTTGTTTGATGACCCACAAAGCTATCATTAAATGAGAGGAAACTGTCTAGAACAACCTTTTTCTTAAGAGCAGGTTAAATTTAGGCTGTTATTCAGGCTTATTCTCAGCTTTCAGAGGCTAATTTATTTATAACTGTGATTAAACAATCTTATCTGGAATAAGGAAAGAGAGGGGAGGGAGGATTAAGAGAGTTAGATAGGAGATGGGATAAATGTTTACTGAGCTTTAGACTGCAAAATTTCTGCAGGGAGATGTAAATGGTATGTATGATCTGTTTCTCTGATTTTTAAAATTTCTTTTTACCCCAAAGAGTACAGGGGCTCAGGTCCAAGTGGCAGGGGATATGCTCCCCAACTCAACTGAGCGGGCCATCACTATTGCTGGCATTCCGCAATCCATCATTGAGTGTGTGAAACAGATCTGCGTGGTTATGTTGGAGGTAAGCCCTCAGGCTCATGCTGAGAATGGGGGGAGGGTGATTTAGGGAGACAGACTGATCTATATTTAGTAAGACTAGAATTAGGTGAGGCTGTTAGAAGCCTCACATGGGGGTGGGGAAGAGGTTCCCTGAGTTCATCTTTTCCTTCTCCCAGCTTTGACTTTTCTTATAGTCCAAGCAAAAATAGAAACTTAAGCAGCAGTGATCATTTGGTTTATAGCAATTTTAGCAGGGTTGGTAGGGGGAAGATTTGCTACTTGGAATTTGAGGACAAAAGATGTATCTGGGGTCTTGAGAAGCTTAAGTTAATTAAATTGCCTTTCAGGTTACAGTATTTTGGCTACATGCAACTTTGATATGTTTAAATTAATTTCTATGTTATAAGACAGGATTATTCAAAATGACCGATAATAACAGAAAATATCTATAATAGTGTTTCTGAATGACTTATGAGGTCCTGGTGGATGCTGTTCAAGTAAGAACAAGAATAATAAAATTAAGGAGAATTAAACCTTTCTAGAATTGTCATAGGGAATTGGTCCCATATTGGTGAGAAAGGAAAGTAGAACTTTTAAGTAGAGTTTAGGAAACTATTGATTGAATCATTCAGCTATTAATGGGAAGTCATGAATTACCGTAGATAAAAAGTTTGGGAGCTTTATTTCCTATTTGATTTTATTTCCTATTCAGGCCAAAATGTAATTACCCACTCAAAGGTACATGGGTACATCTAGAGGTTTCAGTTTTTTTGTGTTAATTAGAACAATTTGAACACATGGAAATAATGCCTAAATTATTACAGGGGAATCTGCCTTGATGAGAATTAGTGTGAACTGTGTAGTCCACGGACCATCTTACTGTTTTAAAGGCAAATAACTGCTGATGATTTGAGATTAGATCTAGCCAGAGACAAAGTTGGTAGGTGAGAGGGTGGAAATAATAAAGTTTTTAATTTAACTGACCTGTGTGAGCTTAAGCCACACAGCTGAAGCAGCTTTGAAACCTTATCTCTTTTTGTTTTTTTCCCCTCTGACTCTCTCCCAGTCCCCCCCGAAGGGCGTGACCATCCCGTACCGGCCCAAGCCGTCCAGTTCTCCGGTCATCTTTGCAGGTGGTCAGGTAAGAAGTTTCTTATTGGTGGGCTAAGGTGAACAAGATTGTATTTGAAATGTCAACTTTGCCAGCAGCACACCAGGCCACTCTGCATGCTTGCTGAAACCTGTACTCTGGCCATAGTTTGACCTGCTTTCAGTTTTATTTTTTGTACTGAAGAAAGCTATGAATGCCACCTTATTTATTAGCAGGCATTGGGAGTTTTGTAGGCACTCGGAAGAGGTGATCTGCTTAGTAATTTAAGGTGGGTTGGGTTAGAAGAAAAGATAAAATTGCTTTGATGTCACTGCTCTCCTTACCCCCACCCCATCCATGTTTTTTCATGTGTGGGTTGTTCTTTAGAGGCCCAAATAAAACATAATAAGGAGTTGGACCTCTGAAATAGATTCTTGGATGGTGGTCTCAAATTGGGGGCTCCTGAAATTGAGTGTCCTACAAACTTCCCCTTTTCCCCACCTCACCTCCCCTACTCCTACCCCTTCACTCCCAAATTCGAGTGTGTTGTCCCTGGGCTCTTAACCTCAAACACTGGTTTGAACCCACATGGCATAACTGAAATCAGCTGGGGTAAGGGTTCAGTGTCTAGGAGGGGGGAGAGCATGTTGGGCTGTGACCTTTGGTGTTAGAGTAAGAACACCAAAGCACCCCTTGGCCTCTCCTCCTTCACCAGCCTAAACTCTGGATCCTTGGTACATGGTTTATTCTGAAGTTAGAGTTTTATGACAAAAGGCACTGATTAGCACCATGTTAGTTTTATGCTTTTTGGTTAGTGTTTGAGGCATAGGTAGGTCAGTTTTAAAATAATTGGGATTCAGGCTGAAATAGTGGACCTTCATTTTGGTAGCTGCCTAAACAAGTACAAGTGTCCCTTTTCCTACGTGGGGCTGACCTGTTAACAAACGCAGATAACTCACCTAATTCCATCTTGTATTTAAACTGGGAGAGCTCTTAGAGTCCATCTCATTCCCATTCTATTGAATTGTCATAAAACTGAACAAGTTTTGGGGAACTTAGTTTGTCTTGTAATTCTGGAAGCTTTCATAGGAAGTTACTCATGTCACAGTTTTGTACCTTTTAATACTAGCATTGTACAACTGATTTGGTCTAAGTGTGCTTTGTGAGTCTGGGTAGTTAGGCGGATAAACAAAGGCCCAGAGTTAGAGTAGCAGGGAGGTTTAGCCTCAGGTGTTTTCCCTTCTCCCCTGGAACTACAAGTTCTACTTTTCTGGATTCTTCCCCGGTCACTTGGGATTATCTAGAGTCCATACCGCACAGCAGCAGTCCTCTCTGTTTACAATTCTGCCTTCATTTCCCTTTCCTTCCTTCCCCATCCCACCTCCCCCTTCTTACCTCTTTGCTTTCCTTCCCTCCCTCCCCTTTATTCAGTTGACCACTCTAAAAGCTTGCAGCTGCTTCTTCCATGAGTGGCCCTGTTTTGGATTATTCCCATGGGCCTTTTTAAATAGACCAGTTTATGCATTGTTCACAGGTGAACCTGTGTCTTTTGTTCCTTTGTGACAAAGTGGGCTCTATAGGGGTGCAGTTTAATCCCACATTGACCAGGAGCTGGCATCAGCTCTGTTGCCCCACTCCTTCATTCTTACTGAAAATAGTCCAACTGTGCAGTGTGAAATCTGCCACTATAGGTAACCTTTTTTTTTAATTCACTGATTGCAGCTCGTTTCAAATTGTGTTGTGAGCTCCTTTTTAAAGGAAAAGAAAAAATTAAACAACTTTTTTTGTGTGAATTTCATGCTGGTGACAAGGTGCCGGATTGACAGCCCTGGAGACTGAAATCCTCTATTTATCCACAGGACAGGTACAGCACAGGCAGCGACAGTGCGAGCTTTCCCCACACCACCCCGTCCATGTGCCTCAACCCTGACCTGGAGGGACCACCTCTAGAGGTGAGAGGGGATGTTCAGTCTCCAAGGCTCACTCAATCCTTCCGCCTCAGCCGAGACTGCCAACACGCGGGGGGCCAGTGGCGCTGGTGATTTTTGTGCTGTGGACACCACCTGTCCACGGGGACCTGGACTGACCCCCCCACCTCATTTCACACAGGCTGCGTAGCCCACCAGATGGTAACACCAACTCTCTTTTTTTTTTTCCCCCCCTTTTTTTTTTCTTTTTTTGTTCAACCCCCTTTCCCTGCCTCCTATTCCTCCTACCCCATTTTCACCTTCCCACCCCAACCTGGGTACACTTTTGGGGGTACTGGCCACTGTGATGTGAGAAGCTTCACATCCTGTTAACCAGCTGCTCCTTTCTTCCCTTCCTGATTCTCCTTGTCCCCCACCCTATTGCCCTAAAGACCCAGCTCCCTTTTTGGGAGGTATGGTGTGGGGGGAGGAGGGCGTAGTGGGAGCTGCAAGTGCCTTTTATGGAGGGGAGGTGGGAGAAAGCAGGACCTAGAACATAAGATTTTTTCTTTTTTTTTTTTTTTTAATATGTGTTCCTATGGTCAGCTCCCTAGTGCTAGGGACCCAACTAGCTTCCAGTGCGCTTAAGGTCATTAGGCAGATGTAGAGAAAAGAAAGATAGGAAAACGAAAGTGTTTTGTTTTAACATGCCGTGTAGGTCTGTGCAGATGTAAAACATGTCACCATGATTGGTAGAAGGGTTGGGGTGGTTGAGGAAAAAAATCATTTTCCTCCTAGGCCATCTTGTACAAAGGGAGAAAGAAGGGGGCTCAGGCAATCAAGGCATTGTTTAATCCTACCTCCCATATTTTCGTTAAGAAACCGATGTGTTATATTTTGTCTTTGATTGCAGGGAACATGGCTCCCTTTATAGGCATCCTGAAATAAGCCATCATATTTAGGGTTTAAAGAAGGCCAACTCGGGTCTGACTGTATTTGTGAGATACCATCTACTGCCTCAACCCCTGGCCTCCCGATTTCTAGTTCAACTCTGGCTTCCTGGCTAGTTGAAATCTGTCTCCCCCCCAGCCCCCCACCCCCCCACTGGGTGGCTGTCCGTGATTGGTTTTTAATAGGAACTGTTTTCCTCCTTTTGTAGGCCTATACCATTCAAGGACAGTATGCCATTCCACAGCCAGATGTAAGTTTTGTTTTCACTTGTTTTGAAAAGCTCCCTCTCCCATCCAAAATTGTCTCACTCCTTTCTCCGTGTAGGCAGAAGTGAGTTGGTCTCAAACATTTGCAGTATTGTTTCCCTCACAAGCTGAACTCTGTATTTTGGCCCTTAAATAATCTTTAATCAGGAAAGAGCTCCTTGTTTAGAAATTCAATCCCTGGAAATTATAATAGATTATTATATTCTACTTTCTCCCGTGTTACAGATTACTCTGAAAGAGAAATGTTCCACTGTTTACCGTCATTGGTTATCCCAGGGCACAATGTAAATTCACAGTGGACTGTGCATCTTTGCATGAAGTCCTTTCTATGGAGGGAGGGTGAGGGGGTGGGAGGTTGGGTTCACTTTTGTGTACTCAGTCTGAGGTGGTAATGTAAAAAGCATCTGGAGGGGTGGGATAGGGACTTAATTGCACAGGGAGGGTTAGGGAGAGAAATATTTGGATTCAACTCAGTGGAATTTCCTTGTCACTAAAAACTCCAATTTAAAAAGTGCTGGTATTTAGACTTTTAAGGGCATTTCCTTCTGCACTTAATCTCTGCCCTTACTAACCTTTTCAGGTGCTGAGCTTTAGATTTGAAAAGTTGGAGTTTGGCTTTTGGTTAGTGGTAGGCCCCCGGAGGAGAAGCAGACTTGACGAGAGATGGTTTTACGACAGCCGGAACAGTGTATATAGATGAAGAAAAATAGCTGTAGAAATCCTAGGGTCAGGGTTGCTAGACCCAGTTTGGTTTCGCCTTAACCTCTCCTCGCAGTCTCCCTGCCCCTCACCTCCTCCCCTCCTCCCGGTACTGACGGAGCCCTGCATGGTGTGTTTCCCCAGCACCACTGCAGTCTGTTTACCCAGCCTGTCTGTGCTTGTCCCTGGGGCAACTGTTGCAATGGCTGCAAACACCTTCATTAAATAGCCCACAAGGGGTGGTTGTCAGGTGGTGCTGCTGCTTTTCACACACCCCAAACGCACATATTCTCTTTGTACTGATACTGTTTCTATTTCTAACCCTCACCTTCTTGTGCCCGTCCCCAGGATTGTGATACCAGCCCCATTCCTTAGCCTCTGTCGTAGTTTGAGGAGTAGCCAACTTTGAGGATCAGGAGCTCTACATTTTCCAGTTTGAATGTGCTTGAGCTTTGGCTGTGTTACTCTCCTAATGTCAGTCTCTTCTGTTTCCTTCCTGCAGTTGACCAAGCTGCACCAGTTGGCAATGCAACAGTCTCATTTTCCCATGACGCATGGCAACACCGGATTCAGTGGTATGGATACCTCAGTGTCGCTTTTTGTAAGGTGTAGTACAAGACAGAGGCCAGCCCCAAGGTCTCCATTTGACATCTGTTTAAAACAAACTTCATTACCCAGCATCCTGCTGGCTTAAACTTGCCTGTTTCTATGGCTAAACCGAAGGAGGTAATATGTTTGTTAACTTGGTTTTCATTTGGGGTGAGTTACTCTAAAAGAGAAAAAAGAAAGGCCCTTGGAAGGTTTGGGGTGAGGTCTGGGGATGCTTGTCAGGCAAAGGGTAGGCTGATATTTCTTCTAACCCATCCTCATCGCTGCCCCTTTGATCTGATCGGCACCCCCTTTCTCTCCACCAGCTATTCATAGATCTGGGTAGAAACAATCCATTTGTGTAGTGTGTTTTTGTTTTGTTTTGTTTTTTTGGGCTTTTCTATATAAGGAATAACTTGTCCGATAGGGTTAGGATGAGACCACCAAACTCATTTTCACTTGTATCTTAACAGGCATTGAATCCAGCTCTCCAGAGGTGAAAGGCTATTGGGGTAATGATTAAAAAAAAAATCTGTAGTATTCTACTGTTATATTAATAAACTGGTGGGAGTCTTGTTTCACTGCCCATGACATACCAGCCGAACATGCACATGGCAAAAAGGAGCTGAGAGAGCAAAGCGGGGGTGGGCCTGGTGCCCCTGAGGGTCCCTTGATGGATCTGGCCTACCCCCTTCTAAAAATGCGTTTTAGCAGCCACAGCTGAGAGCAGGACTGGACTACGAGTCAGCCAGCTGGCCTTGTCTAGCCCAGGTGTCATATAGACGGGTATGGGTGTTTGCTGATAGGATTTTTTTTTCTCTTTTTCTTTGGAAAGCAAAAACCAGAATAAATTATTGAGCAAAGGACAGGGAGTAGTTTGGAGAAATGAAATTCCCACACCTTACTGCCATTTCTTTCTCACTGACCTTCAAGTGTAGGTTAGGGTAAGGGTGTTGGGATTGGTTAATCTGGTATAGGTATATTTAAAGCAACTCTGCATGTGTGCCAGAAGTCCATGGTACCCAGTAACAGGCATGGTAGTGGTGCTGGTGATAGCATCAGGTGAGGTAAAATTGGGATACAACAATAGGAAATCCAACCAGAAAAGGGGAGAAGTGCAGAAGTACCTGGTTAGATTTTGGTCCTGAGAATTGAGGATACCACATCCCCTTGCCCCATGCTTCCACCCCCCTTAGACCCTAATAGGCTGGGCTTTGCAGGAAATGGCATGAAATCAGCCTCTTTTGTTGATACAGAGGAACCTTTCCAGCATTATTTCTACACCCCTCTCCCATTCTTTCCTCTTTGGAGGCTTCCAAGTTAGAGATGAATCCCAACAGCCAATGCTGGGTTTCCAGTTCATTTTCCTTCTGTTAGGTTAATGTGCAAATCAGTGGGAGTTGTACGCTGTGCCTTGAACTTCTTTGCTATCTTCTGTCTTTTAGCAGGTTTGGATGCATCTGCTCAGACTACTTCTCATGAACTCACCATTCCAAACGATGTAAGTAAAAATAGAGGTTATGCTACTCTTAACACCTTGGGGAAGAAAATGAGTTATAGGCACTAAAATTCTTAAAATTGTAAAATCTCAAATAAAAACTGATGGAGATTGATGAAATTTATTGTGTGAGTTATCTTGAGCCAGAAGGAAACTTTATGTCTCAAATAGAAATTCCCATTTGCTTTTGCTTCTTGTAGAGTCTGAATACTTAATCCCTAGTGGAGTGGCCATTGGATGTTATCTGTGCTGTCCAACATGGTGGTCACTAAAGCATGTGTAGCTGTTTGAGAATAATAAAATGATAAACTCAGTTTGTCAGTCTCACTGGCCACATCAGTGTTCAGTAACGACATTATTAGTGTCTACAGTATTGGAGAGTGCAAATGTTGACCAGCTGTTTACTTTTTTCCAAGGCAAAAGCGTTAGAAATTAGCCAGAATCCTTGTCACTATAATAAAGTAATAATCATGGCAGGATGAGTTACGGCATCTTTATTGGCAAAAACAGAATATACTTTTACATTTAGCCCTGGTAAAGGAGGTTTATCATCATCTTTGCACTGCTTTATTTTGTCTTTGGAATTAATACTCTGAAGAAATGAGCTAATGGTCCTAGGAGTCATTCAGTTCAGAGTTGAATGCCATGTTTGTGGGCCAGAGGTACAGAAGCCTGAGGGGTGGGTTGGAATGCGGGGACCTAGCCATGCAACTCTTAATTTGGTATGCCTTGTTTTTCTTCTTTAAGTTGATTGGCTGCATAATCGGGCGTCAAGGCGCCAAAATCAATGAGATCCGTCAGATGTCTGGGGCGCAGATCAAAATTGCGAACCCAGTGGAAGGATCTACTGATAGGCAGGTTACCATCACTGGATCTGCTGCCAGCATTAGCCTGGCTCAATATCTAATCAATGTCAGGTAAGGGTTCCCTATCTTTTGTGTTAAATTGATGCCAACACAAGTAATGTGTGTGTTGGGAAAAGTTACACTATAATATTAAGTGTGGGATTCTTTGGGGGTTGGAAATGGGAAGGGTAGAGATTGCAAAAGAAAAAGTATCTAGCTCTACTTCTCATCCTTTAGTATAGGGGAAAAAGTAACCAGACTAATGAGTTTGCATGGGGTTGGGGGAAGGGAAGTGGATTGTTTGCATTTGACTTATTGTCGGTTTGGGGAATGGAAGGTATGGAGCATGTCTTCACTGTGTAGGACTGCTCTGGCTGGAGCACCCATACTGACTTAAAACCAAATGTAGGTCTCACTGTAGGTGTCATACAGACTAATACTTCACTGGGTTTAGGCTCCCAAGCACCCTTTAGTGAAATAAGGATAATGACAGCAAGATAGTTTCTTTGAAGCAGTCGTTACTGTTTATTCTGAACACATCCATCTGTGCCATTGTGTTCCATTGTTTAGAGCTTGTGTGAATGGAGAGGTGCAGGTATTGGAAATTTCTAGAAATGCTTAGTATTTTCTTTACCCCCCCACCATCTCATCTCATCCCTTATTGACCTGCTGAGGTTTTACTTTTTTTTTTTTTTTTAACTTCTTATCCAAAGGTAGCTAATGTTAACACACAACAGTTGTAGCAGCACTGTTACAGTTAGTGGGCATCCTGCAGGGCATTTTGTATTTCTTGCTTTCTCAGCACATGTGCTTAAGTCATGTTCTTAATTGCTTACTAACATCTTAAAGCTGTATTAGCAGCCCACTCCATAAGGGACTTAGTTACCCCTTTTATGTAGACTTTTACCTAAGTTGTTTATCTCTGTCACAACTAGTTGGTCTCTGTTGTATAGACAGATTTTATGGGTTCCTAAATCTAGTGCAAGGCAAAGGAATTCATAAGTATGGTATGCGGTCTATTTTTTGCCATTCTTACGCTGACCATATATTCCATGGTCTCTTATCCCCTGTAAGAATTTATCAGTTTCCCAGTAGTGGTTCCAACTTGTATCATATCTCTTCATGCCTTGAGGTATTTTCTTGTCTTTGTGTAGAAAAGATTTCTGTACCTAGATCTGCTTTCTATCTTCTTGCTGTTTGTAAGGGTTTGTTTCCCTGTTTCTGATTATGGTGCTGTATTGTTAAGAGGTAAGAATTACGTTCTTAGAAGCTGGAAGTCTCTGCTTGAGTAGATGTGCACTGAATATTGTCAGATAGTGTTTCCATGTAACCTGCTTGCCTGACCCCTCTACTAGGTTAATGGCTGAGTCGTAAGGAAGCAGAACTTGGGTCCACCTTGGTTTCTTGATTTAGTCACTCTTTTCAGGACCATCCTTTTTACATGAAACTGCCCAAGCTGTGGATTTGGGTCAAAACTTAAAAAAAAAAACTTGATTTATTACCAAGCAAGGACTATGTATGCACGCAGCTAACTCATTTTCTCATAGTGGCCCAATTTGAACACAGGAAGCAAACTGATTTTATTATGAATACTAGGCAAGAAAGATTTCTCTGTTTTTAGTAATGGACTTTGAGAGTTTCTGCTAATTCTGGCAGCTTTTATGGATTGCAACTGTCCTTGGATTTAGGTAGACAAAATGGGAGTCTTGAGGAGCCTCCCTGCCTTGAAAGAGTTAGTCTTGTGCCATATTCTGTCGAACAGACTTCAGCACATACCTGCAGTTCTGGCATAGGCCCATGCAGGCATTGGGAGCTACAGGTCATCCCTGTTACTTAGAGCTCATTTTAGAAGTAGAAGTGATGTTTTTAGTTCATTAAACTGAATTTTTCAGCAGTGCATGAAGTTTCTCTAGTTTGTAAAGTCTGTGTAAGAAGCATGGTCAGTTAAACAAAAGAACCTTCTTTTCTCCTCACCCATCACCAGAAATAAGGCTTATCTGTGCTTCTGTTTCCAGCATTTTTCATTGAAAATGCTACAGAGTTTGAAATGAGTTGACCTACTTTGGGCTCTTGTCCCTTTTCATCCTGATATATTAGTTAGTTGACTGGCAATGGAAGCAAATTTTGATATTAATTACAGGGGAAAAAAAACAATTTGCAAAATTCCGGGGGTTAAGTGTCCCAAAGCTTCACAAGTGCTTGGTGGATGAAACATTTATTTGTTTGGAAATTGATGAGTATTCTTTCATTTCCTGCCTTTTGGGTTGGATCAGTATGTCAGGTACATAAAAGTGTGTGATGTCTTTTCTCAGTCAGAATTTCTCGATAGCATTGGAATGGAATTTGGCAAAGTATATATTTTTAGAGGGTGGGACACAGAATAAAAGCTTGTCACAAGCTGATGTAAGTTTTCGTAATTGGCGACCAGAGGCACTTACTGATAACTGAAGCGGATTTTGTCCTGTACTTTTCCCTTTTGTGGTCTTCCCTTCCACCCACCCTTTTTTTTTTGTTCCTTTTTTTCCTCTGTTACAGTTTAGAAAACGCTAAACCCTCCTCCCAGGCAGCCTCCGTCACGATCCCCGATCACCTCAGCATCAACCTCTCTCAACCCTCCACCCCTTCTTCTTCTTCTTCCTCCTCCACCACCACCCCCTCGCTCGCCACAGCGGGGACCTCCGACGCACCCTCCAGCCTCCCCAACCCTCTTCCGACCGCCCCTTGTGTCTCCAGTCTGCTTGGCATGAAACCCATCCCTCTCCTGGCTCTAAATGTTGTGTCTGCTGCTAAGGGTACCGGGGCTTCAGCTACCACCACCACCACCTCTGCTGTGCCATGTGTAACTAACAAACTGAAAGGCGAGAAACAGAGATTCTCTCCCTACTGATGGCATTTGTCTTGGGGCACCCCCTCAAGTATTTCATGGTTTTTTTTCCCCCTTTGTTAATATTGGTGAGAACCAAATAATTGTGAGCTTGTGACCGTTTCCTTTTTACTGTTTTGGGGGGATGACAGGGTGGGGGTCGGGGCTATGGTAAACTGTGTTTAGGTTTAGGCCATTTCTGCTGAGTGCCTGTTTCAGAGTCTGACTTGTTGAATTCTTTATCTAGAGCCACAGTTCTTGCTCTTCTTTCTCATTCTGTTACTTTTTGTAGCTTTATTCTGCCTTGCAATATAACAATGTGTTAGGCTCTGTGTTAATGAATAAAAATTTCTCCGTTAACTTTTTTTTTCTTTTAATTATTTCATGGTTAAGTTATCAGCTGTCCTCCTTGGCCAGATTTGTGTTTCTAGTTGTAATAAAGTTGCCACAGTAAGAACTTTAGTTGACTGCTGTGTAGGAAAGAAGTTTTTTCTTCACCCAGAATGGGGAGGCAAGTTGGGAAAAGTTCTAATAAAGTTTGCCAGCTTCTGTCTGCATTCCTCTGAACTAGTATTACTTAAATCTCAACCAACCAACCAGTGACATTGCCTCAAATTTGGCAAGATCCTGCCTGTTTATCCTAAATCAACCCTGATTACTCAAATGGGTCCCTTTACCCTTTTATCCCCACCAACCTTTCTGTCTCTCGCCACCAACCCTGTCATACTTAGAAGATTAAAGACCTAGATTTGGAAGGAACCTGTAAGATCAACTTTAACTCATTGATCCACTTAAGATTGTTCTAAATTCTCCAAAGCCTTATTCTTTTTTGTATCCCAAGATGACAGTTCTCTCTCCATAAGAGTAGAGATGCCCTAAGTAAAATGGTGGAAGGCCTCTGATAGTCTCCACTCAGACACGACTGAGCGACTTCCCCTTCACTTTTCACTTTCATGCATTGGAGAAGGAAATGGCAACCCACTCCAGTGTTCTTGCCTGGAGAATCCCAGGGATGGGGGAGCCTGGTGGGCTGCCGTCTGTGGGGTCACACAGAGTCGGACACGACTGAAGTGACTTGGCGGCGGCAGCAGCAGCCTGAATGTATATTGCCAGGGTAATGAAAGTACAGTGCTCTCGGGGCTTATGAGAACCAGTTTGGAGATTTTTTTTTTCCCCCGGTTACCTTTTCCCACATCCCCCTTTGGCTTACATGGTTTAAAAAAACCTAATTATATTGTAGTATATTAACTACAATATATTGTTGCCCTTAAGATTGGGGCTGTAAACAAAGTCTGCATGAAGGACTAGGGGGGTGAGTTTCATCGTCCAGATTGGGGTTTAGTTGGTTGTTAGATGATGCTTTATCATGTGGCGCAGTGCCCCTTAGTAAGCCTTTTTAATAGCTTGCTGATACCATCTCTCCCCAGAAACTTTTTTTTTTTAAATTTTTACCTAGTTCTTTACCTAATGAGTACTCCCTAAAGGATTGCTGGGAAGAAAGTCGGAGGTTTTTTCTTTTCCTAAGTGCTGACTAAAATCCAGAGGTCCTTGGTGTTCAATTTTTTTAGCAGCCTACAGCTCCCCCATGTGGTCTTTCTTTTGTAGAGTCCTTAATATATTTTAGTTGGGTTTTCCCTTTTCTTTGTTCTCTTTCCCTGCCCACCCAATTCCTGCCCAGACTGGGTACAAATTCTGGACAGTTCTTTTTGAGTTCTTTTTGGTGTCAGAGTGCCATTACCTTCTTGTGTGAACTTCCTGATTTTTTAAAGTCCTAGATCTGTTTGCAGCAGCTCCTTTCCTGAACCTTCAGTTCCCATTTAAGTCTTGGATTAACGGACTGTTTTTATGTTGCCCTAGATCATCCCATTTTGAGGTTGGCAAGGATCTGTCCCCTACTAAGAATCAACTGTTCTTTATACTGAGGTCAAAATACCATTTTTGACTTGAAACTAAATGCAGTTTGTAATTGAAGGAGCTCTGTGTGTTTTCTGGTGTTACTCCTGGCCAGTTTTTCAATTTGCATTATTCTGGAAGAGATTCAAGTGGGGAAGTATTCATGTTCCTCTTGACAAGGAATGCCATTACATTTAAAATCTTTATGAAATAAAGTTGTAAAGTGAGGGGCTTCCCTGGTAGTCCATTGGTTCAGATTCCACACTTCTTTGCACAGGGCATGGAGAAGTTCCACATGCCCCAAGGTGAGGGTGTGCCGTGCTTAGTAGGTGCTTAGTTGCTCAGTTGTGTCTGTGGGCTGTAGCCCGCCAGGCTCCTCTGTCCATGGGGATTCTCCAGGTAAGAATACTGGAGTGGTTTGCCATCCCTTCCTCCAGGGGATCTTCCCAACCCAGGGATTGAACCCTGGTCTCCTGCATTGCAGGCAGATACCGTAAACTGTCTGAGCCACCGGGGAAGCCCTGAAGTGTGCCACCTGCCCACAAAACAAAAGGGTAAAAATGAGACTGAGGCTTAGACATTTAGCTCTGTTCAAAATGGGAGCCAAGTCTTGTTGCCTACCTAATAATATCAGAGAAGCAGGCTGATCACTGAACACCTAAAGACCTTTCCTTCAAAGCCCCACACTGGATTCCAGGACTTCAAATGATCTATTTGAAACAGGCATTGTTGCCAGATGTGTTTGAATGGAGAGTTTGGCCTAACAAGACCACAAATTGGGGAGCCCCTTAGAGCAAGCTAGGGAGTTGCTGAAAATGGTTTTGACTTCCACTCCAAGTCTTGAAAACTAGACCTAAAAATTGTAGGTTGAGTATAATTCTTAACCCAAACTTAACTACACTTGTTCCCTCTTTAACATGGCTTAGTTTTTAAAACACTGGTATCTCTTAATAGTCTTTACATTGATACAGAAACCCAGGACTGCTCTGTCAGCTTAGAAGAAGCCAAAATAAAGCTGGGCAGTAAACTTTCTGTGTTTTGTGACCCCGTAAGAGGAGGCTTTTGTGTGTGTGGTGTATTTTTGAGAGAATGCTTAACGTATCCCACAGAGATACTATGAAGAGCATAGTTTGAGGGAGAACTATGGTGGTTTAGGTAATTTGGCCTAGGAAGCTTGGATTGCAGGGGTTATATAGGACCACGGTACTGGTTAACCCAAGAAATCTTAAAATCAATGTCTCCCTTGATACGGAAACGTGCTCATTCACATCTTATCAACCAGACTAAAAGTTTTGGAGGTGAAGTACTGCCGGGCACTCAGGAAACTAACTTCGAGTTTTTTTTGTGTGTGTGTTACAGGCTTTCCTCGGAGACGGGTGGCATGGGGAGCAGCTAGAACAATGCAGATTCATCCATAATCCTTTCTGCTGTTCACCACCACCCATGATCCATCTGTGTAGTTTCTGAACAGTCAGCGATTCCAGGTTTTAAATAGTTTGTAAATTTTCAGTTTCTACACACTTTTATCATCCACTCGTGATTTTTTAATTAAAGCGTTTTAATTCCTTTCTCTGTTCAGCTGTTAATGCTGAGATCCATATTTAGTTTTATAAGCTTCTCCCTGTTTTTTTTTTTTTTTGGCTCATGAATTTTTTTTTGTTTGTCATGGAAATGTAAGAGTGGAATATTAATACATTTCAGTTTAGTTCTGTAATGTCAGGAATTTTTCAAAAAAATTAAAAGATGGACTGGAGCTTTTTCTTTGTGAATAGAAACTGGATGCCACAGTGATTTCATGTGGGTTTTATTCTGGTGTCTTGCTGTTATTTTTGCACCTTTTATCCCTCAAAAGGATAAAGACCCTGCTTGGGTTTTTAATATAAGTGTTTATTCCAGTGAAGATGTTTTCTTCTGTTTTACCACTCCCATCTTTTTCTGTAGCCCTTGAGCCTGCATTGCAGAGTGATCTTAATAATAGCTATAGCAAGCTGGCTGTGCCCTTGGTCCAAAAGAATGGGGATTACAGTTTTCTAAGACGTGTCTGCAAAGTGTAAGCAAGCACTTCCCACTGGAAGGGTGCACACGCATACTCATGGAAGCAGCAGAATTTGTCTCACTGGGATTCACTTTCCTGGGAATACCTACACCCTTGTCCAGACATCACTCTCCTGTTTAATAAGGATGGATTTTTTTTAAGGTCTGTCCTAGTGCAATCCTTTATAAAGATAGACCTGTTTATGCAGGTTTTAGGTTGGTGCTCTAAGTGGTTAGCATCACTTAAAGCATAAAAGGAGCAAGTCATTCAGCATTTTAGGTAATTTCCAAAGCCCACGGCTCCTACTTAACCATGCAAGCTACCCCATTCATTCACCAAGAAAACCCTCAACAGCTGGGCCTGCATGGAGTGGTTATATTTCAAGGTTTTTCACAGGGGTTACAATATGACAGTCCCCACCCAGTCAGGCACCAAGATAAAAGTAGGGACTTAAAACAATACCCCAGTTCTTCAGCCTGAGCCATCACATGCTTTCACAATCTCCTGGCCTCCCCTAGGCCCTAAGCCAGGGCTTGGGCAGAGAAATGGAGGGACAAAGAAATTACACTGCCACCTGAGAAACCTCAGAGGGGAGGACCCCGCCTTAGCCTCCCTCCTCCCAAGTGCAAAATGTGTAAACAGAGTAAACAAAACCAAAAAAAGTGCAGTCTAAATGGCTCCCTTTCCTGCTCCTTAGGGTCTGGGCAGAAAAAGTAAAGGAACATAGGCAAGTTGGGCTTTCATGTTGCCTCACCACTGGCTGAACTCACGGGGGCAAAGCAGGAAGGGGCCAGTTTGCCCTTAACCATGTCTCTAGGGCAGTGTTCATCCTTCATTTCCACAGCTGCCAGTGTCCCGAGAGTTATCAGGTGACTTGGTTAGGGGGTCAGTCTCCCTCGAGCCCAACTTAAGGCTGGGACAGCCCTGTCTTTATTGATTATGTGGCGCATATATATTACTTATATAAATATTTCTCTATGTACAGGGATAGGGTGGCTTTCATGGAGGGAGGGAGGCTGGGGGCCGCAAGGCTTCACCACTGCTGGGGTCCAGGTCAGTGCTGTCACAGTCTGAGTCCTCAGCCTTGGGAGGGCCCTGTAAAAAGAGCAGAAAGGCAGGGAGGTGAGATGCAGCATCTCTTGGCAGATAGAGTCCTTCAGAATCCTTCACTGAGATCTTTGTAGTAGCAAGTTAGTGATTTTACTGTCTCTAAATTTCAGTTGTTCAGGCCATTCTCCAAGGCACCAGACTTTCAAGATTGCCCCCTGGCTGCAGTTTATAGGTAGCATGCAGGCAACCTTACTAAGTACTTGAAACCTCCCAGATTCTATCAGGTGAATATTTGCTCTTCAGTATGAGAGGGAACAGCTTCAGCTACAGAGTGACATAGAGGCTAAGTACCTCTCTCCTTGCCTGTGCATCTGTCTACCCAGTAGCTCTCAAATGATCAGGCTGTCTACTCCCTGGTCAGTACCTAGTTGGTGTGACATACCTGCTCCCCTCTGAGTAGGTCGTGGTGTGGGACGGGCAAGGAGCTGGGTTCTGGGCCAGTAACCACCTCAGAAGCTGGTGGGTCCAGTGGGATTTCTGAGCCCTGTGAGCACATGTCATCAGACCGTTCATCTGGCCGCTCATCTGTGTTGGTACTGCCAACTTCAGGCGTGCCACTGGGGGAAGGCTCACTAGCTGTGCCTTCCTCCCCATCCGATGGATTCTCTGAGCTGAAGGTAGATAGTGACTGGCGCATTTTCAGGCCCTGAGGCCACCTGTTAGTGGGAACCACCAGGGTTACAGCTTGACTGCACCTCGCAGGGAAAGCGAAGAATGCCGTTACCCCCTAATCCCATCACTCACCTCTGGCTTGAGGTCAGTTCCACTTCGCTGTCCACCTCTCCTTCCTCTTCCTCTGATGAGATGCCACGTTTCTGCAGGAAAGATGAGTGGACTGGTCAGAGGAGCAAAGAAATCAAGAACTCGGGACATGGAAACATGGTTACATAAAGTGTTAGGAATGGCTTGAGACAACATAAGTGGGAGGTACAGTGGGGAGAAGGGAAGGGGAAGAGCTCAGGCAGCTCCCTGTACTTTACCTGGCTGCTTCGGGTGACGGCAGCCCTGTACAGCAGTGCGGCTGGGGTCAAGTGCTGGGACCCAGCCCGGCTTCCCCGTCCCGCCGTCCCTTCCCTTCCAGTTCCCAGCAGCCCTACACCATCACCAGGTCCTACTGGTGGGGGCGGCTCCCCTTTGGCTCCCCCTGGTGAATCCGGGCTGGTGGAGCCAGGTGCTGATCCCTCGCTTGGGGGCGTGTCTCCCCGGGCTGGAGGTGGGGAGCCAGGATCCCCAGCTCCCCCTGTGGCCCCCCGGCCCCGGGCTCCCAATGCTGCTGACAGCAGATCTGGCGATGATGAAGACATCTTTCGGAGCAGGAGATCATGGTGGAGCCCACGGAGGGCGGGAGGGCAGGCTTCCCAGGCGGAGGGTCCCCCTCCTAGCCCCACAGGGCTTCCTGGTCCCCCAGGTTCATGGGGCGGCACAGCTGCACGAAGCCCAGGCAGGTCCCCACAGCTGCCCTTGGCGCTGGCCTTGCGGTGACGAGTCTTGCCACGGCGACTCCGTCCTGGTGAGGGGGGGCCCTTAGCACACCCAGGAAGCCCCACCCCACTCAGGGCTGCATCTAGCTTGGGTAGCAAAGACTCAGTCTTGAGGATATCTGGCCTGGTGGGAGAGGGAAAGTGCAAGTTGGAGATTTAACACATTACTTAGGCAGTAAAAGGCACCTTTCTCCCACCTAAGTATCGTCTTCCTGGCATTCTTGAGCCCTACACCTGTCTCTCCAGCATCCCCTTGCCATTCTGGAACCATGGCACTTGTCAACTCTAGTTGGTCCTACCTTTTGCTGTGGGGCGACAGTTTCTGTGGGACATTCCTCTTCTTGATTAGCTTCTCCATTGTGTTCCCGTGCAGCAGGCCCCGGGAAGGGTGTGACTTCAGCAGACCTGGACACCGCCGCTCTAAAGCTTGCTCCCTCCTAAAGACAAAACGCCTTAGGCATGTGAGCAGGGAGCTGGGCCAAGGCTCAGTAGACTGTGGGAGTCAGGTACAGCTTCAGAAGATGGGAACTGGTGCATGAGGGCGTGTGTGGTTACCTGAGTAGCTCCCGTTCCTTCAGCTCCAGCTGCAACATAAGGGCATTAAGTTCCATGTACAGGTTGTTGGCTCTCTCCAGCTTCCGCTCATAGTGTTCCCTGATGTCCAGGGCATGTCTGAAATGGGTAGAAGTGTTCAGAGGTGAGCTGGCTTCACCTGCTGCCATCATTTATCCCAGTCTCTGGGAACCGTTCTACCGGCCCTGCAGCTGGTGAAGTCACCGTGCCAAACACGGGCACACACCTGAGCTCCTCCCTCCTCCGCATCACCAGCTCCTCTTCTAGGCGGTGCAGACAGGTCCCTTCTGACTTAATTTTTTCAAAATGTAGCTTTACCTCTTCACGCCACTCTGCCTGGGGGTGGAGAGACATTTCGCAGTGAGGGACATCCCTTTACCTGTCAACCTGTAGGTGCTTGAGCTGCTGCAGACTGTGTGTGGGAGCAAAAAGGACTGGGGCACGGGATCAACCAAGTCAGGTCCCAGCCGTTCAAGAGCTGATCTACCCATCCCAGCCACCCTTCTTCCCAGCCTCCCCTCAAAGAGTATCATTATCTCAGCAAAGAGAGGGAACTGGGGCATTCGTCTTCCTCTCCACAGCACACCTGGGACTTAAAGTAAGTCTCCTGGGGTGTGGAGAGTACGTCAGCTGAGGCAATGTCCAGATGCAGCAGGATCTGTCGGAATGATGGGCGGTTTCGTGGTTTGCTGTTCCTAGATGGAACAAAGTTTGGGGGGAGAGAGGCATTTTAGGAAGGAATTAGAGCACCCTTTCCCATAGTGTGTCCTGGTCCTGGAGAATCCAACCCTAGAATGTTTGCTGTGACAAAAGGATTCCCTGGTCAACTAGGCAGGACATGTTACAAGCTGTCTGTAGTATGTCAAAGTCCTGCAGTAAGGAAACCTATTTAATCCTATCTTGCAACTTGTTTGCCAAAACAAACCTTTTTGAGTAACTCCATTAAAAAAGCACTTCGGGAAATGCTTAATGAAAAATCAGAAATCTCCCACCTTCCTCCAGGTCTAGGTTCCAAACAAGGATGCGGGGCCCTGGCCCTCCAGGGAGTGTCCTGAGGCAGTCTACTCGAGGTCCAGCCAGCCATGCTCAGCGGCTGCGCTGGGCCTGCACTGGCACTTGATAAGCACCCTCTCTATCAGGCGCTGCTGTCCCTATTTTGCAGATAAGGAAACAGGTCACACACACCCCTGCAGACTATTGGTCTCCCCAGCTCCTCTCACTTCTTTATCCCAGTGCCCCGATCCACACTCCGAATCCTGGGGTCTTGGAGAGCCATATCTGGGAGCCTGGTTCCCCTCTCCCTGTTGAGGACTCTGGGCCTGGGTGCCCGGATCCTGGGTGCTGGCTAACTGTCATCCATACTCCCTTGCTTCCCAGGTGGTCCTTACCAGCACTGGCGAAGCAGGATTTTGAAGCCGTCTGGGCAGCTGGAGGGCACAGGTAGATGGAGACTGTTGCTTCCCACACCCCAGATGATGGCTGAGGAATCTACATCTTTGTAGGGGATCTCACCAGTCAGCAGCTCCCACAGCACTACGCCAAAGGACCTAGGGATGAGAGGGGAGAGCACTTGGGAGCATGCCCTCCTCCAGAGGCCCTGCTCACTGCAGGCTCATCTCACTTGCACTCAGGCCCTGGAACAACCCTCTCCCCACCCCCCGCTGGCCACCTGCCACCCTCAGTCCTCAACCTGGCCCTCACCAGATGTCAACCTTCTCAGACACAGGTTCGTTGCGGATCACTTCAGGGGCCATCCAGGCTACTGTCCCTGCAAAGGACATCTTGGTGCTCTTGTCACTCAGCTCCTTGGAAGTGCCAAAATCGGAGATCTTCACCACATCGTCGTAGGTGATTAGCATGCTGGTAAAGAGTGTAGTCAGCTGGGGTCCGCGCCCCTCCACGCGCCTCCTCTAGCTGCAGCAACTCTTACTGCTTGAAGTCATTTGGGACACCCAGAAATGGAGGGCTTACCACAGCCCTCTCAAGATAGGGCTGTCACTTGGGAAGGGTTTCTGACATGGCCATGCGGACTTTAGGACAGGGTCTGAAAGCAGGGAGATGGCCACGCTGCTCTGGGTGGGGACACCTACGGGAGACTGCGCAGGCGCTCCTCCCTGCTCGCCCGCGTACTCACTTGGGGGACTTGAGGTCCCGATGGATGATCTTGTGCAGGTGCAGGTAGTTCATGCCACCGGCGATGCCCATGGACCAGTCGACCAGCAGGGAGGGCGTGACGGGGCGGCCCGCCCGCAGCACCTCGTACAGCTGGCCCTGGGCGCAGAACTCCATGAGAATGCAGTAGCAGGGAGCCTGGGTGCACACACCCCTGGGGGCCGAACACAGTGGGATGAAGGCCTCAGCCACCCCAGCAGCCCCCTGATCCACACCTGGTACCCCCTTCCCAACTGTGCCATTTTGATACCCACTTCAGAAGATCCCTTGCTACCCAAGTAGGTCTCTGCCCTCAAAAGAGTGCGCTGAGGGCAGAGTACCACAGCCCCTGCCCTGGACCTTACTTGAAGGTGATGATGTTTGGGTGCTTCAGCTTTCGTAGGTGCTTGATGTCAGTTTCCTTCAGGTCCCGCACCTTCTTCACAGCCACCTCCTCCCCATGGAAGCGCCCCAGGAAGACGGCGCCCTGGGCCCCTGAGCCCACCCACTGCAGGTCCAGGATTTCCTCAAAGGGGACCTCCCAAAGGTCTGTGGACAGGAGGCACAGTGCCATAGGCTCAGAGAGCCACCCTCTGGCCCTTGGGGTGGTCAGGCATAGGGGAAAGCCTGGGGTTGGCTGAATTGACTCAAGGAGGGTGAGGCAGAAAAGCGGCTAAAACGGGCCAAGGTTAGGTTTGAGGGGACAGGAGGAAATGAAGAGGTGGCCCAAAATAAAGCTGGGGAGCCAGCGGCTGATGGACAAATAAAGGGCGGGGGCTGGGCTCTGGGGGGGGAAGGGTCATCGCGCGACTTTGGTCAGGCTGTCCAAACAAATCTCGGGCTCAGGGAGACAGGAAAGGGCCCCCTTATGCACACAGCCTACCTTCCTGTTGCTGCTTGTGCTCCGTGGAGTAGGCTTTGCCGATCATGGTCCAGACAGGGCGCAGGCAGCCGAAGAGGCCCTCCAGGAAGCCGCTGCCGCTCTGGCACTGAAGCCGTACCTCATCCGCTCGGACCCTGGACGCCCGACTCTCAGGGGACCCAGTGGCTCCCCCTGGGCCCCCTGCATCCTGCTCGTGGAGTTGCAGGACACTGTTGGCAAAAGGCTCAGGGGGCGGCTCTCCACCTGGGGAGGGGCTGGGCCCGCCCCCGCCCTGACCCCCAAGTGGCACTACGTCTCGGAGTACACACTGGGTAGGCGTCAGGTCCTTCTCGGGGGTGCAGTCGGAAGTGTCTGGGTCCAGCTTGCGCATGGATGCCTCGCTTAGGGTGGACACGAATCCCCCAAAGGAAGGGGAGGGTGTGCGGGTCTCATGGAGGCAGGCCATCGCCTCTGGGCCCCAGTGTGGTGGTAAGCGGTGGGCCCTGTGGAAGAAGAGGGAGGAGCTGTCAAAGCCACAGGTGCCCAGCTCAGGTACACAGAGGCAGAGGCACGAGCTGGGGAGCTGGGCACACAAGAACACTCCTAGAAGTAACACATATCTTAGCTTCAGGTACCCATCTACCTCCAGTTTTCAGCTGTGACCCATCTTGGGGAACCTGATACACAGGCTTCCTCTCTAGCATCTATTAGTAACGTAAGTCTTCCGTACTCAGGTATATAGGCCACATACCTAAGTATCACTCTCAGGCGGACACAGCTAACAGCCCTGCTCAGGTAGATACTGGGGAAGTATGCCCCAATCTCAAGTGTGGTAACAGACTAGTTCCCTTCTCCCTGTAAGAGTACTGTAACTCACCTCTGGAAAACAAGTTTCTTTCACTTGAGGCTCCCGCGCACACATGTGTTGTATCAGGGTCTTTCAGACGCACAACTTTTACTTTGAGTCTCAATCTTACACACATTAACAGTAACGTGTAGGCCTCCCTCGCGCTGACGCAAACACGACACTGCTCAGACTCTGCCGCTCAGGCACTCTCAGATGACATTCCCGCCCTCCCGCGTACATGTGATACACCTGGGCTTCACACTCATGTACTTGACACGTGATCCTGCCGAGTCTTATCCTAAGGCACACATCTGGGTCTCTCAGGTGCTCACAGCTACACACCTGGGCTGATCCGAGCGGCAGCTGGTCAGCTCTGTGCCCAGCAAAGACACAGGGGGAAAAGGTAGAACTGTCCAAGGAGTATGCAGAAACTGTCAGGGCTGCGTCCCCCCTCTCCACCCTCCCCCCACCTTATCCCTCCCATTGGCCCAGCTGCTCCCTCAGGGCTCACTTAGAGACGGGCCCATCTCCTTTCCTCTTCACTACTCTGTCCCCTACTACCTAGCTTTCCAATCAATGGAGATTTGTCCCAATTGATAGCTGACCTCAGCCAAGCTGTATCTAGGCCTTGATTTCTCCAACTGCACAAAGGGACAGACTAGCTATCGTTCAGGCGCAGCAGATTTTTCACCCTGACCGCAGAAGTCATCTCATCTTCCATCTCCCACCACATCTTACCAGTTACCAAATTCTGAGAGGTAGGGATTTCGGAGGCCAAAATTCCCAACAACTACTAAGTATAGTAGGGTCCCTCCTTGACCCCTTGCACCAGAGCTTCTGGAGAGGGGTGGCAGGAAATCTACAATAAAAAGGACTCCCTGGGTGGGGATGTATGCACAGAGAGGCTTGGCACCTCTGATGGGCTCAGCTCTTGTAACAATTTCCAGGCCTCTCAAATACCTAAGTGTTTAACAAGCACCTGAGATGATTCTTATGCCTGGCACATCAGTAAAGACCAGAACCAATGCCTTACTAGTTTCTCCTCTATTCCACATTACTGCCTTAATCCAGCCCTCAGTAGCTGTCACCTGACCTAGGACAACTGCCCCAAGATCCCCCTCCACCCCATTCTCCACCCACCCTTTAGAAGGATCTTTCTAAAGCACAAATTGGCCTTTTGTGCTCCCCTTTTCTTCAAACCCTCTAGTAGTCCCTCCTTGGCCCTGTGGCCTCACCTCCATGCTCTTGGCCCCTCCCCAGTCTCATCTTCCATTGCTGTTCATACCCAGGCCTACTGAACTGAGACTGTTCGCAGGCTTCATCAGGTGTTTGGGCCAGGCTCACACCACCCACATTAGCCTGTTATAGGTCCATTAGCTTATTTAATCCTAAAATCTCTTGAGTTAGACGTGTAAGTTACTCTCATTTGACAGAGGTATTAGAGGTCTTAAATAACCTGCCCAAAGTACTTCAGCTAGGATGAGGCTCCAGCTCAGTGTCCAGTCGTTCTCAGTCAGAAAGGCGCTTCTCACACGCCATCTGTTGTCCTCCAAGTTTCACTTCATCCTGGAAGTGCCCCCACCCCCAGGCTCTGAGTTAGCATCCCGTCTCAGCTGTGCTTCCCCCGTGATGGCCATGATCCTGGAGGCACAGTGTGGTCGGGCGTCCTGAGAGCCTGCACTGAGAGTGACGACGCCACACGGGATCCCAGGGCTTCCAACAGCATCCAGGGCGCATGAAGGTGCCCGGTTAGGTGCAACCACTGCTCTATGCATCTGAGGGTCGTCCTAAGGACCACATGTACACCACGAAAGCATTAGTTCCCTCACTCCTCAGAACTCTCCAGGGAAGGAGGTATTATTATAGGTCTCTTTACACTCTTGAGACAACCGAGGCTCAGAAAGATGAAATCCCAGCCTCCGGACCCCCAACATATCCTGCGAGATAACGGCGGCTTCAAGAAGTGAGATGCACACAGTAAGACAAACGACAGGCCCAGCAACGTGCCAATTCGCTGGAGAACGTCCGCTGGAGGACCCGGGGGCTCTTGCCTGTGCCCTCTCAAGCCGGCCGCCCTTTTGGGGCCGCTGAGAACGAAGGCTGGGGCTCCCGACACTCCGCCCAGGCGGGTCTGCAGGGAGGGCTGGCGGGACTGGGGCGCTCAGACAGCTAGAAGCCAGAGCGAGGGTGGTTCGCAGTGGAGAGGAAGGGGTTACGGCCCCAGCGCCCCCTCCCCCTTCCCGACCTCCTTCCCGGCCGTCACGTGGAGCGGAGCTGGGGGCGGGGCGGGGGCCCGGCCGTGAGAGGAAGGGGTCCGGGAGGGGACGCAGCGGGTTGGGGGAAGCGCTGGGCGCTGCGGCGTAACCATGACGACTGGACCCGAGGCGGCGCGTGAAGTCACCGGGACAAGATTAGCCCGGAGTCACGTGAGCGGCGACCGCGGGGGTGGGGCCGCGCCAGGGCCCCGCCCCTGACCTGGGCTGGCCCACGTGCTGGTTTGCGGGCTTGCAGGCAGGGACCACCGACCCCAGCCACCCACCGCCTGTGCGTCCCGTCTTCCGCATGTCCACCCCCGTCCCCGAGTGCAGCGGAGGGAGAGCTGTGGTGGTGAAGAGAGGGGACTTGGGTCGGCATTGGGGGTGCGGTGCCATAGAGAAAGCAGGAAATGGGAAAACGGGGAGACTGGACAGGAGAACGGGCGAAAGGCAGACCAGAAAAGGAGGGCCTGTCTCGCTGAGAAACAAGAAGGGCGTGAAACGCAGGGAGAGGCAGTCCTAAGAAGGATGGGCTGAAAAGCTGGTTTGGGAGGCAAAGGACTCGGAAAAAGGAGCTGAATGAAAGGGGACTGAAAAACAGGAGATCTGTGCCCTCCCCGATTCCTTTCCTATTGAGAAGCTGAGTTCTGAGTAGGTACAACACCTGGCTTTGTGAAGGAATTTTTCAGCCTTCATCTGGTGTTTGGCAACCAGGAGGCTTAGGCATAGAGAGGGTGACATGGTCCACGACACTTGAAGCCGATCTTCCCTCCACCTGCCCAGGCCTCCCCTGGGGCCCCCCTCCTGTATCCAGGGCCGGCAGCTGGGGAGAGAGAAGCCATTTCACCTGTTTGTCTTTTCGGGCAGTGGAAGAAGCTGAGGAAGTAGTGGATGGGACCAAAGAAAAGGGAGAGAACCCAGCCAGGCTCAACCCACCCTTTCCCCGTTCTCAGGCTACTGACAGCTCTTGCAGATTGACCTGAAGGAGTGAGTGTGCGTGTGTGTGGTGAGGGCAGTGGAGGTGGCCAGCTGAGGCCCCAGGGAATTCTAGTGAAGGAGAGATTCCTCTCTCCCGCACACACCCTCTCTCTGTGCCCTTTCTCTCTGACCTGCCAGCTGTGTCCCACTGCCCCCCAGCTGGGCCCTGGCGCTGAGGCTTTGGAGGGGGATATCATGGCCAGGAGCCCCTGGCCCAGACACTCGGTCACCCTGGGGGAGGGGAACTGTCTCCCTGGCCATCAATTATGCAGAGCATGGGGGAAGGGCTGGGATGTGACGGGAGCGGGTGGATCTGTCAGTCATTCTGTCAACCATATTTATCAAATGCTCACTGTGCAGAACTCTGCTTCAGATTGGGTATGAGGACAGAGTGGTCCGTAAATTATGCAGAAGAGGCTCTTTGTGTCCAAGAGGCCCCAAATCAGTTTCAGGTACCAGATTCTCTGTTTGCTGGTGGTACTGTGGGAGCAGGGAGTACCCCCCACCCCCACCTTGGTTCTCCTGCCTGAAAGGCTGGAGGCCTGTGGCAAGGCAACCCTTTAAGTCCTTTCTCTCTCCCTCCTGTTTAACAGCAGAATGTCAATGCCAGGCTGCTTGGCTGGCTGTCTTGGGGGCTCAGTTGAGAGGCCAGGCCATCTGTCTAAGTCTTGGGCTCCCGTAACGAGCCCTCGCCACTGTCTTGGACTCTGTTTTGCACTCAGGAAAGGGAGGAAGATTTCCTGTCTCTCTTGAGTGGGGGTGTAAGGAATGTCTTCCCAGGGAAAGGAGACCCAAGGCTCGGGACTGGGAATGATCTCAATGCAGGCTTTGAGATCCTGAGAGAATAAAGGACTCTAACCCCTCCTGGCCAAGGCTCCTGGCCACTTGGCTGCAGCTTTTGTTTTGCTTCTTACAGAATCCATGGTCCTGGCCCCAGGGTTATTCTCAGCTGGAAAGAACTACACAGCTTGTCCGTTGTGTCCTCCTGAGGGGGGAATGCCTTCCCCTGAAAGCCAGGGTAAAAGTGGAGATCACCCCTAACTCCAGGCCCTCAGCCTCATGCAGGTCCAGCCCCTAAACCTCTAGCCAGCACCACTTCTTCCAGTAGAGTGGGTACCAAAAGGGCTGAGAGGGGGCAGTACTGCTTAGGGAAAAAGGAACCAGCTTTGGATTTGGAGAGATCAGAACTAGAATCTTGGTTTTGCCACAGATTAGTTTAAGGACCATAATCCCTCTGAGACTCCCAACCCTACCTTATGGGGTAGTGAGGGCTAAGTAAGACTATGTAGGGAATGCCATGAGCACAGTGCCGGGCTCCTGGCTTTGTCTTTCCGGTTGGCTGGACACCAGGTCTTTCTCTGTAGCTTCTGGAGTCTGGAGAGGCCGTCTCTTCTCTCTGGTCAGAAGGGAGACTTGGGTCTCCAACCTTCTGTTTCCCCAGGACACAACTTGTTTTCAGGTCCCAGGGGAACCAAGTCCCAATGGCAGTGGTGTGCTAGAGCCCCCCGTCCTTTACATCCCACCTCCTCTGAACTGAGGGGGAAGGCCTCCTTCTCTGCACCCTGTCCTCACCCCACGGCTCTCGTGGCCCAGGATCACCCCTCAGCCCTACCGTTAAGATGTGAGGGGAAAGGGAGGCAAGGAGCAAGGTATGGTGGCTCACAGGGGTCCCTGCTACTCAGGACTTCAGGTGGGCCTGGAAGAAGTTCTGTGTATTTTTAACAAATTGTTCCTGAGCTGGGTGCTATTGAAAAAGATCTGGAAGGACAGATACCAGGGTATAACCATTGCTAAGTAGATGGAATTGTGGGTATTTTTATTAAGAAATTTAAAAACCTATTTTACGTTGAAGAAACGAAAACTGCAGAATGCATATTATAGATTTCTGTCGCCCAGCCTTGGACAGCAAGATAGGGAGGGGGCACGGACGACCTGAGAAGCAGAGTGGCCTGGTTGAGGTCCTGTCTCTGCTCTTGACTGCAGTCTCCAGCTGGGTGACCTGGACTATGAGACTTTATTTTTGGCCATGTGGCATGAGGCATGTGGGATCTTAGTTCCCTGACCAGGGATTGAACTTGTGCCTCCTGTATTGGGAGCATGGAGTCTTAACCACTGGACTGCCTGCAAAGTCCCTGCCTGAGACTTAACAAACCTCAGTTTCTTCATCTCTAAATGGGGACAGTGCTCACTAATTTACACGGTGGCAATGCAAGCTATTATGTGGGTAAGAACTCAGGCTCTGGGTCAGACAGACCTGGATTCAAATCCTAAACTCTTTGGCCACTGATTTTTTTATTTTGAACAGATTACTTAACCTCTTTAAGTTTCAGTTTCCTCATCCCTAAAATAGAGATGATGATCACACTGCCTCTCAGTATTGTTATGAGTGGTATTGAGATAATCCAAATAAAGTTCGTGGGCCTGTTACCTGGCATACAGGAAGCTCCCTATAAACATCAGTATATGGAAAGCACCTAACAAGCAGCAGTAGGTTTTTATAAACGGTGTCCCTTCCCTTCTTTCGTCTGCCTCCTCAAAGCAAGAGGCAGCGGGGATGGTACAGATGCAGAGGGAGCTGGGTAAACACAGGGGATAGAAAAGGGAGTGGAGAGAGAAGGAACCAGAGGAAGATCCTTAGTCTACTCTGGAGTAAGCGCCCCTGCCTCCTCATCACCTTTCCCCAACACAGCTGCCCCTAGTTCTTCTGGGAGCAAATGAAGCAGACAGACCAGTGTCTGTGGCCAGCCATCGTGAAGCTCCCGTGTCCCCTGCTGGTGTCATTTCCACACTATCCTCTGTTCTGCCCCAACAGGGACTCCTGAAAGGGTTGATTCCCTAATCCTTTCTTTCTCCCAGCCCAGCAGGGCAAGGAGGGACTGCCTGTCTAAGTCGCAGGGCGAGGCCAGGGTAGTGGGTACTAGAATTTAGGGTCCTCTTCCTGGCAAAGCCAGAGTAGCAAGGCATCACCTCTCAGGGAGGAACCTACAAACCGCAGTCGGATTTTACATGGGTTCTGCCTTCTGTAGCTGAAAGGACACCCAGGAAGTCCTGAGCCACTTCTTTATGTAAGCTTCTTGACTCTCCTGCCGGTAACTGGGTTGAATTACAGGATGGATATTTAGTTGCTTGTTTTCACAAGTGCTGGAGTTAGTATCTCACACCATTGGTCTTCCCAGCGTCCCGTAGTCCCTATAGTGAGTGAGTGGAGGGGCTGCCCGGCTGGAGAGGGCAAAATTTTTTTCCACCCTTAAGTGTAAGATAGGAGAGAGCAGGCCCTAAAGCTTCAGAGAAACTTCAGTATCTGGGGGGGAAGACCCAGGGCTTTTACTCAGGTCCTTTCCTTACCGAATCCCTCCTACTTGCCTTCCCTAGGTATGACCGTCTGGCTGAAAAATCAGAGCTCTCAAAGCCATGGAGTCCATTCTGTGAGCTGGAAGGGAAATGGTGTTTAGAGGGAGGCACTGACTGTGGCTTGAGAGGACCCTGAGTGAGAGACCTCGTGTGCACCCCTTCCTAAGGCCCTGACCCACTCTCCTCCCAAGAGGGAGCTAAACCGTGGGACTTTCCTTCAGTTCTAAGGGACACCCCACTATTTCCTTCCACTGTCTATGCACACTCTGACCCCTTAGCCAAGGCCATGGTTAGAGGAGTTTTAACTCTGTGGAAAGGATTCTTGGTTATTTTTAGGCCAAGGAGTTTAAGGAGTGTGTAGGGAAAAGGGAGGAGGTTCATGAAAGGCCTGGGGTGGGGAAATGGGTTAGGGGAGCCAGAGCAAATGGAGAGATGGAGAAGGGAGAAAGCCATATAAGGATGGGGGAGGGGAAGATGACCATCACCTGGGCATCCAGGAACAGGTGCTGTCTGCCTATAATCCTCAGGTCCAGCCTGCAAAGTGTGCCTGTGCGCGCGCAAGGGGTGGGGAGGGGGAGTGAGGGGCCCATGAGGCCTTGTCCTTCCTCTCCTTCCCTGTGGGGCCGAAACTCTTCCTCCTCCCCCTTGCGTCTCCCTCTTCCTGAGGGTGAGTGGGAGGAGAGGAAGATGTTCTCTTGCCCGCTGTCCTTTAAGTCTGTCCCCCAACCACCCCCCCACCCCCACCCCATACACTCCTTTCCAGCTTTGGAGGCCCTTCGCCTCCAAGCTGGGCCGCGGCGTCCCTCGGCTCGGTTCCCCTCCTTCCCATCCCCACAGGCGGCGGGTCCAGGTCCTCCAGTTCCTCCATCCCGTTTCAGCATCCCCGCGCCACCCTCCCCACACCCCGCCACATCTTGCGTCCCGACCCTCTCTGGTACCTGGATCCCAGGACCCAGACCCATCCCTGCCCCTCACCCTCCACAACTCGGCCCGGCTCTCACCTCGGGGGCTCCGCGGCCGCAGCACAAAAGGCGGCGCTGCTGCAGCTCGGCTCCGGATGCTGCTCCCGCCTCCTCCTCCTTCTCCTCCTCCTTCCCGCCTCCCCCCGCTGCCCTCGACCGGACCAGGGGCGCCGTCACAGGCGATGCTCGTGAGGTGTCCGGGTGCACGGGTGTGTCAGTTCCAGCTTTCTCCCCCCACCCCCCGACCCCAAACCCCGTCCTCACACGGCTTGAACTCCCGCTCCTTCCGAGGCCCCCGCCCCAGGCCCCCCGGGACGGACACGCCCTGAGCGGGGGATGCTGCGCTGGAGCCACGGCCTCTTAAAGGAGCCCGCTGCTGCCATCCGGCACGCTCCAGGCTAGTCCCTGGCCGGTCTGGTCCTCGCACCTCCCTGCTGGCGGTGACCTGGAGCGATCCCACCCCCGACCTTAAGCCCTATGACTGGTCTTATAAGCTCCCTCCTATACCCTGAAACAGCAACCCCTCAGATGGGAACCCCCTCCTCCGCTCAGCGCTCTTGCATCGCTCCCCCTGTCAAACGATCTTGCCTGTCTTCTTTTCCCTAATTGCCACCACTCCGGGTCCACCAATTGGAATCCACTCAGCTTAACGCCCCGTCCCTTTCCAGTGTTCCTGGATGACCCCTCATTTTTATTCCAAGATTCCATCGGACCTCTAGCCCCGCACGGAGCAAGCCCATCTCGTCTCTGACCCATTCCCAGAACTCTAGAGTCAGACAGACATTTTTCGTGATTTCTTTCTCTCCAAGGTCACAAAAATTTCCCTACACCTTTACGCCAGTGGCTGTGAGACTTTGGCGAGGAGGAAATGGAACTCTGGGACCCAAAAATACGAGTTCTGTTCCGCACAAATTAGTCGATTAATCTTAAGAGGCCAGAATTCTCTCTTGCCCTCTCTTTAGCTGACACCCGGGACACATGGCAGAGCGAATGAGACCACTGTGTGCCTTAGTCCTTCTAATCTTGTCCCTTACAGCTTGATTCTCAGGACCCGGAGGGTATCTCGTGGAGTAAGGGGGAAAGGTGTAGGTCCATTCTAAAAAGGCTTTAGAAAATAAGCGGAAATCGACAGCCTGGAGAATTAATGAGAAGGGTGGTGAAGGACAACACAGGAAAAAGAAGCAAGTTCTGTAAGACGAAGGCCCGAGAGCCAGAGGACTAGGCCAAAGGCTGAGGGCGAACTGAGACTGAGGTGCACTAGGATTTACAACTGCCCCAGCTCAGAGGGGCAGAGACTAGTCGCCTCCCGCGTCCAGGCAGGGCCCACCCTCCTAGACTGCAAAGAGTCAGCAACCGACAGTGGCCTCTCACCTGGGCCAATCACAACCTTTTCTCAAGAAAGAGGCGGAGTCAAGAGGGTTGATTCTCCCCTTGTCCCCGCCCCTTTAGATGAGGTAACCAATCGCAATCCACCTGGAGCAAGCACGCAAAATCGGGACTAGCCAATTATGCCGCGAAACTTTTCGCGCATGCTGCCTCCCAGCTGCGACAAAGATGGCGCGCGAGCTCCTGGGTTCTGTAGTTTTCTCGGTACCCGAAGCATCCTTCCCCACCTTCCTAGGCTCGAGTTCGCCCTTACTGCCCCGCCCCCAGCCACTTCCACTCTGCTGGTACGCATGCCCCGAGTCCCAGCCAGGGGCGAGGAGACGCGGAAGGAAGGAGGCGGGTCGTCGTTAAAAATAAAAACAAAAAACAAAAAACCACCCTCAACTCGGGAAGCGACAGTGGAAGGGTCCACTCCTCCCAGAAGGCGGTGCTGCCTGCCTGAACGAACCACGCGGAGGGTTGTGGGGCGGATAGCTCCCCTCCTGATGGAGACTCATAGAGTCCGGTGGGCGGGGGACTCCATATCCCAGCATGCCCCGCGGCGGGCCCGACCGGCCGCGACTTGGGGCTTGGCCCCGGCCCTAGCTCGTCGGCGGTGTATTGGGGCGCGTGGAGGCTGCAGTCACGGTGGCGCCTGCGGGGACGGAGGAGGGAATGAGTGAAGAGGAGCGAGGCTCCGGCACTACCACGGGCTGCGGGCTGCCCAGGTGAGCCGCCTGGTACCGATCCCTGCAGGGCGCAGAGCTTGGCGCGGTGCGGAGAGAGTAGCGGCGCGGCCCCAGCATGCACCTGGCCTGAGGGTTGTTCCCGGCAAGCACTGGGGTAGTGGGCCGTGGTTCCCGGCATGCACCCCGGCAGTGGCCACTGCCTCCAGCTTTAGCTAGTTGGGGTTGGCCCGGTTCCCAGACTGCACTGGGGCACTGGGCTTTATGCCCCCGACATTCAGTGCATTTGGTGGGTACTGGGTCCTGGCCTGCACTGTGTCAGGGGACATGCACTTCCAACCTGCACTGGGGTACAGGATCCCCCGCCCTAATTGAGACAGGAACAGTGCTTTCCCCGCTTGCCCTGGGGCAGTGGACCCTGCTTTCCCAGCCTGCACCTCTCCTCCACTTTGACCCCAGCCAGTGGCTGCCTGAGGTTTCCTGGACCCAGTGTCCCCCATAGTGTGCATGGGTCTGATAATGGTAGTGCTTGGCCAGGTGGGTGCAGAGAGGGGAAATGTGATGAAGGGTCTGTGCCCCTCCCCCCAGTATAGAGCAAATGCTGGCAGCCAACCCGGGCAAGACCCCGATCAGCCTTCTGCAGGAGTATGGGACCAGAATAGGGAAGACGCCCGTGTACGACCTTCTCAAAGCCGAGGGCCAAGCCCACCAGCCTAATTTCACCTTCCGGGTCACCGTTGGCGACACCAGCTGCACTGGTGAGGAAGGCTTGGGCAGCCTGGCTGGGGTGTGCATTCACAGGGCCCCATTGGCTTTATTGCTTGGAGTCTCTTCACGGTCCTCTTCCTCAAGACCAGTGAGGGAAGGAGAAATTTTAGGGGAAAAATCACTGACTGGATTGGGAGAACAGGTCTGTGAGGAGGTACCTAGGACTTAGGAGAGTTAGGGGAGCAAGCAGGACTGGTACAGTGATCGGGTGGATCGTTGTCATCCTAGAGGAAAAAGGAGATAAATCGAAATCTCAGTGTAGCATTTAGGGGAGTGAGTGCCTGCTGTGCTGGACTCTGTTCCAGGTGCTTAGTCAAGTTCCACTTAATCTTAAACCTTGGCGGAATCCAGTGATGTAGGTGGTAGTATTTTCATGTTGAATGTGAGGAAACCAAGAGAGATATTCAATGGCTGGGGCGAGATCACATGCCTAGTAGATGGCAGAACCAGGTTTTGAGTCTGGAGCCTACACTCTTTCTATTTTTCCAGCAATCTCTATTGAAAGAAAGTGCTCCCCAGAGGAAAGTAGGGCAGAGAAAAAACTTCCAGGTGGCTAACCTCAAGGACAGTTCTACCTGGCATGACTTGATTTGGGGAACTTGTGGAAAGATAAGGGCCCTTCCTTCCAGCACTTAGAGTAATACTTCCAGCGTTGGGCAAGGGGAGGTTGGTGAGATGGGGCTTGGTTGACTCCCTCTGGCAGTGAGGAGAGAGGCTGTGGGATGCTGGTTTCTCTTCCATCCTTCTAGTGACCTCCAGTATTGCCCACATCCCCTCTCTCAGGTCAGGGGCCCAGCAAGAAAGCAGCCAAGCACAAGGCAGCTGAGGTGGCCCTCAAACACCTCAAAGGGGGGAGCATGCTGGAGCCAGCCCTGGAGGACAGCAGGTGAGGGAGGAACGGCCGAGGATCCTAGAGGCTCTGTCAGGAACCCAGGCCCCTGCGTCAGCCCCTCGGCCCCATAGGCTTCGCTTGGTGACACTGAGCTGCCTTGACGTGGCTGCTTCCTGAGAGCTTCCCCTGAAACCTGAGCAGGATGTTTCCAGGGCTCCTGCTGCTGTGAGGGATGCTGGGAGGCAGTGGCCAGCCGCAGTGTGGGATTGTGGCTATGGTTTGGGTCCCAGGTTGGGCCTGGGGAGGGAGAGGGGTGGAGGCTGAGGCTGGAGGGGGTTGCTCCCCAACATACTTCTCCTCTCCAGCAAGATGTTGTTCCCTCTTCTGCACTCAGGTTGGCGTTGGTTGCTCCCACGGTTCTTGGGTAGGAAGAAACACCCCTCCCACTTTTCTTAGTATTTTTGATCAAGTGTTTGACACCAGAAGATCTCAGGTGGAACTGGTGGTTGAGCTACCCTAAGTTTTTGGCTTCGGTGGGAAGAGATTTTCTTAGGGGAGGGCAGGTCAGGAGGACCTGGGTCCCCCACCTTTTATTCCCCACCACCACCCCATGTGGGTGTGAATCAAAGGCCCCCTTCCCCTCGGGAAGTTCTTTTTCTCCCCTAGACTCTTCACTGCCTGAGGACGTGCCGGTTTTTACAGCTGCAGCGGCTGCTACTCCCGTTCCATCTGCTGTCCCAACCAGGTATCTTGTCTCTCCTGACTGCCTGAGGAGGGTGGAGAGGGGTCCTGGCTCCTGGCCTCCCAGCCCTTAGACCCAGGCTGGTAAGGCATGAGGAAGTCTGAGAGTGAACAGAGAATGGAATAGTTGGGGACCACAGTTTGAAGAATTTGCACCAGGTGGTAAGCTTTTGAGACAGGAGGTAATTTATAATTTGGCAGTACCATGTGGATGGTATTTGACCACGTTAAAGGTCTTGCTAGTCCCATTTTCTTTTGAATTGGCCGCATGATGGTCCTGTGTTTGAGTCCCATCAGGTGCTTCTGGGGACTGGATATACCCTCCTCTCTAGTGTCCTATCTAGGTGATGATCAAGTGTTCCAGAAAATCGAAATGAGCCTAGGACCTGGAGGAGACCTCGTTGCGGGGGGAGGGGGCAGGAGGCGGGCTTGATGTTTGGAGAGACAGCTGTCTGCCTGGTGGGGAGCAGGGAGCTGGCAGTGGGGAAAACAAGAGCAGGGCGGAGGACTCCTGGGCAGCTGCAGAAGGAGCCAGCCCCCTCAGCTTTGGCCCTGGGCCCTTTTTCCTTCAGGAGCTCCCCCATGGAGGCGCAGCCCCCGGTCTCTCCTCAGCAGTCTGAGTGCAACCCGGTCGGCGCCCTGCAGGTGGGCTGCATCCTCATTCCCCATGCCTGCCTGCCTTCGCTTGTACCTGGGGCTGTGGGGGAAGCTGATGGGGGCCGGGTACCCTGTTCTGAGGGCTTTCCCCACCCACCTCCCTTCACTCCTCCTCTAACCTGGAACCTGAGACTCCGGGACAGGAGTGGGGGGGATGTGAGGACTCCTCTCTCACACACTCTTGCACACCCTTGTTTCTCCCTTCCAAGGAGCTGGTGGTGCAGAAAGGCTGGCGGTTGCCTGAGTACACGGTGACCCAGGAGTCTGGGCCAGCCCACCGCAAAGAGTTTACTATGACCTGCCGAGTGGAGCGTTTCATTGAGATTGGTAACTGGGCGGAGGGGAGTGCTTGTAGTGACTACCCCGCAGCACTCCAGCCCTGGCCAGGGGCAGCTCCCAGCTTCTCTCTACGCTCCTGGCTGAGACCCTGGCTTGGCTGCTGCTTCCTTGCACCCTTTCCTGCCCTCCTCTTCTGGCCAGCCGGGTTCTCGGGTGCCTGGCAGATCCTGAGTTCCCCTTTTCAATTGACAGCCACTGAGGGGACCCTCAGCCCAAGTTTAAGCTGGGTGGAAGCAATGGGTCTACTGGGAACCATAATTCAGCAGCCCTCTCCCCTGTGCAGGCAGTGGCACGTCCAAAAAGCTGGCAAAGCGTAACGCAGCGGCCAAAATGCTTCTTCGAGTGCACACAGTGCCTCTGGATGCCCGGGACGGGAACGAGGCAGAGCCCGAAGACGATCACTTTTCCATTGTGAGTGGCTTTTGGGCCATGCCCCGTGCTCCATCCTCCATGCCAGGGTAGGGCACGGAGGACTCAGGTCTGTGACGTGGAAGTGAGCTTCCTGGGCCCCAGACCTCCTTCTGCCCATTTTCCTTCTGGACCCAGGGATCCGTGGGCCCCCTTTCAGCCTCAGCTGTAGGCCTGCGTGGTGAGTGCTTTGGGGAAGGGAGCTGGCCCAGGGCAAGGGACCTGAGGCTTCTGTTATTGGAATAGAAAGGCTGCCTGACCATCTGGTCCACAGTCTAGTAGTTAGAAGGGGCCACACAGGGATTGGGCTTCCCGGGTGGCTCAGTGGTAAAGAATCTGCCTGCCAAGCAGGAGACACAGGTTCAATCCCTGGATCAGGAAGATCCCCTGGAGGAGGAAATGGCAACCCACTCCAGTAGTTTTGCCTGAAAAATTCCATGGACAGGGGAGCCTAGTGGGCTACAGTCCGTGGGGTTGCAGAAGAGTCAGACACGACTTAGAGACCAAACAATCCAGGGATTGACTGGCAGGTGGGAGGCAAACAGGAGGAAGCATTCTTTGGGCTTTTCTCCTTGGGCATGGAATGTCTCTTCAGGGCCTGTTTTCAGAGCCCCTGGCTGCATCCTTCCCCCGTCCCTGTCTTGTCAGGGTGTGGGCTCCCGCCTAGATGGACTTCGGAACCGGGGCCCAGGCTGCACCTGGGATTCTCTGCGGAATTCGGTGGGAGAGAGGATCCTGTCCCTCCGCAGCTGCTCCTTGGGCTCCTTGGGCGCTCTGGGCCCTGCCTGCTGCAGTGTCCTCAGTGAGCTCTCTGAGGAGCAGGCCTTCCATGTCAGCTACCTGGATATTGGTATGGCTAGTCGGGGGGCCGGGGGACGGTGGGGACTAGACCAGAGCAAGTATGGATGGGAATGAGGGCTTGGGAGGGCGTGACAGTGACATGGACCCGCCCCAGTGCTGCCTTCCTGCCCAACACTGCCTCCCTCTTCTCTCTCGGTCTCCAGAGGAGTTGAGCCTGAGTGGGCTCTGCCAGTGCCTGGTGGAGCTGTCCACACAGCCGGCCACCGTGTGCCATGGCTCTGCAGCCACCAGGGAGGCAGCCCGTGGCGAGGCTGCGCGCCGTGCCCTGCAGTACCTCAAGATCATGGCGGGCAGCAAGTGAAGCCACGGCAGGACTCATGAAATACATCCTCTGCTCCCTGCTCTTCCTGCGCCCGGCCTGTGCGCCTGCCCAGCTCTGGTACCCCCTGGAGGTGCCACCTCTACCTCTGACACAGACTGCAGGCTGAAGAAGGCACAGGGCCAGGAGCCAGGGACCACAGGGCCTCAGCTGGCTCAGGTTCTGCCGTCATGTAACTGGTGATGACCAAGGGGAATGAAACTGGGGGCTTTCCCATTAAGAGCCCCAAATAAATGTGCTGCTTTTTGGATTCTTTAGTCCTGGTCTGTTTCCCTGAGTGGTCAGCAGTGGAGGGGGTTAGCGCCAGGTCACGTCCCCGGTGTGCCTCCCACTCTGCTCCCCACGCGTCCCCATGTTTGCCCTTCTGGTGGGTGCACTGACATCTGGGTACACCATCGCCTGTGTTCCTGGAGAGTTGGGTTTAGTGGTGGTGGGGGAGGCTGTGGTTCTTGTCTTGGGACTCCCTCCTATGTCTCATGATGCAGACACGTGCACACGGATTCAGAAGCCAGACAGCTTTATTTGCAGGGGACACATGGCAGTTTGGGGTGTGGGCCTTGAATGCAAACCTCAGATGACATGTCACTTCTTCCCGAAGCGCTGAGGGGCAGCCAGGCTCCAAAAGGGGGAACTCAGCCCCTCTCCAGCTCGGGGACTCCGTCTTTTGTTGCTCCAGGAGCCCCGGGTGTTTCTGCCAAACCTTAGGAGAGATCCACCCTCAGCTATGGGTCCTTCCAGATCCCCCCTTTCCTCCCACTCCTCTCCCTTCAGCCCTGGCCTTGCCTCTGTCCCTCCTAGACTCACCTCTGGGGCTGAAACAGGAAGGCTGGACTCCGGCCAGGTCTCTGCATGGCCTGGAGCAGGGAGCGCAGGAGCGACCTGGGGGTCTGAGCATCCTGTGGTGGGTGGGCACCACTGTCTTCCCCCTGTGGTATGGAGCCATCCGGGAAGGAAGATGGGTGAGGGCCTTGGGGATTTAGATCACAAGGGGAAGGGAGTGACCTCCAGGGCAAGTTGTAGGAGGCTAAGGAGTCATTTCCTCAGATGTGAGGACCCAGTGACCCAGGCAGCCAGAGTATTTGAACCTGGAGTGTAAGTGTCAAGCTGTTGTTTTCAGTCACTCAGTCGTGTCCGACTCTTTGTCACCCCATGGACTGTAGCCTGCCAGGCTCCTCTGTCCACGGGATTCTCCAGGTAAGAATACTAGAGTGGGTTGCCATTCCTTTCTCTAGAAGTCTCAAACCGAGGTCCGAGAAAATGGTGAGACGGGGACAGGCATGCTCACTTACCGTGAAGATCTGGTCTCCTCCATCCCAGCCCCCCGGTCCTTCAGCATGGCTCCTGTCTGTTACTAACAGCAGCACCAGCAGCAGTGATGCTGCCTGCCTGGCGTCCATGCTGCCGTCTGCCTTGCTGTGGCCACACCCGCCTCTTATACCTGCTGTCCCCCTGTTCCTCACCTCCCACAGCCGCCTGAGGGGGAATCTAGAGAAGGCAATGGAAGTGCACAGCTCCATTAACAGCCGCCTGGGACCCCCCTTCCCGGCCCTCGTGGGACTTCCTGCTCTCAGCCTCCGGCCCCAGCCCCTAAGCTTGGAGTTACAGACTTTATTAGATGCATAAATCCTGTCTCCAGAGCTCAAGAAGCATCATTAATTGCAGATGCTTTGTCAGAGCCCTGGGGGGCCTTCAAGAACTCCCAATCCCTCTACAGGTTGGAGAGCGCCAATGGATCACCTTCTCTCTTAGCTAGCTTGTAAAATAAAATACAGAGAAAGGCCTGTCAGGCTAGGCATCATGTCCTGGAAAGGAAGGAGGAAAGAGTCAGGGTGATTCCGTCTGGGGACTGGGGAGGCTGCAGGCAGGGCCTCCTGGCCCATTTACACCCACGTGGACATGCCTCTTGGAGGGTTAAAAATGGAATCACTACTCTGAGATGTGCCTGTGGAGAGAAAAGTGAGGTACGGGAGACAAGTTTCAGAGCCCCCAGAAAGTGGAGACAGACTCCGTCTTCACCAGCACTTCTCTGGGCCAGCCCCACTTTGCGAGAGCACCGAGGCACTGCTGCCCCCCTGCGGCCACGGCCGGGCACGGTCGGCCTGGCCATTTCTTCTCTGGAGTAGAGTTCAATGAAGGCGAGGTCCTAAGGCCCTGACATCAGAGTCCCAGAAAGGCAGGGGCAGGATCCTGGGCTTAGATTGTTGTTTTTGTCCACCTCCCTCTAGGCAGTCCAGCCTCTTCCTGGCTCTGCCTCTGGCTGATTGGGGGCAGGTACCTAGAATCCCCCTTAGGAAAAATCAGTCACTGCCTCTCAGGAAGTATTCCCTTCAAAGTCACCCTTCTGATCCTAGTCCTTCCTCAGTACCCCCACCAGTGCGGTTCTTTAGCTGACGCCAGAGAGGTGTCATGACATAAAGGGCCTATGAATCAGCTTTGGGCAAGATGCTTAGCTCTCTGTAAGTGAAGTTTCTTCACTTAAAACATGGCAGTGTTAAAAAGAAGCACTTTCAAAGGGGAACATTGTTTGAGACGCTTTTGGTAACCCTGGCATAGAGGAGGGGTCCTTAAAACACTAGCTGTGATTGTCTTTGCACATCCGGGTCCCTGGGAATTTCCATCTCCTGAGAAGTCCAGACAGAATCATCCTTGCAAGGAGTTAGCTTTCATCTTGTGGCCTCCACCAGGGGTTCTGGTTTGCCCCACTCTGAGTGGACCTGTCATCACTCACATTACAAGCCTTTCCCATGTTCGAAGACAGACTGGGATTCTTCTCCTCTGTAGAGTTGGGAAGCATTCACGTTCTTTAAAGTGAGGCATCCAGGAACCAACTCACACTTTGGAACGGTAGTTGAGAGCAGGTTTTGGTCTGGATGGCCTAACACTCGTTTCTATCCATACACTGTTAGGGTGCACCTTTCTGTGAGGTCTGTCTCCTGGATGGTACCAAGCACAGAGCCTGACATTCATCGTCATCGTATCCTACAGTTTCACCACTTGAAGCGCCAGGTCCACGGGTAGATGGTTTTCCGTGGGAAAGGGATCGTGCACCATACTGAGGTCCTTGTCCGACAAAGTTCAGAGGAGCAGGGTCTGAGGCGGGTGGGGCGCTGCAGAGCAGCCTCCAGGTCGAAAGGTTTTAATGCAGCTCTTAACACTTCACCGTGTGCCTTGGCCGAGGGTCTCAACCTACACCTTGTCATCCGTAACAGAAGGCAACTGTTATCCAGAGCGCTTGTGAACGGCAAGTGACGTGATGAACGCAAAGCACCTAGCACCCCACCAAGCAGAGGGGCTCACCAAACACCTTTATCCTGTTATTTCTCTGATCACCACTGACAGATGGATCTGAACTGAGGCTGATTCAGAAAGCAGTTCTAGGGGCTTCCTGTGTCCAGGATGGAGGTGATGGGTCTCTCCTTTGGCTAGAAGTTAGAATGGGTTAATTCTTTTAACTTGGGAAACTGTCCTGCTGTTTCATCTCTGCCTCCAAAGCCTCTCAATCGTGGCTTCGGTATTTGGCCTCCAGCAACTTCCTTTGCCATTCTCTGGATTCTCCTGTGCTCTTGACCACAGTGAAGACCACACTGCCTTTCCTGGTCTCCCAGAGACTGGAGCTCCCTGTTTATGTCAGTTGTACCAAACATCAGCCACGAATGGCATGTAAATCACCTCTGCTTCTGGAAACTCCCCTGGAGGCAGCTGGCTATCTCCCAGTCAGCTTCTTCAGCCTGCTCACCCTCCTCATTTGTGGTATCAAGGATTACATAGATACAAGACATTGGTAGTGACTGCCCCACACCTCCTCACAGTTCTTGAGCACTACCTGTTTTTCTTGTGAACTATCTTATCTGCTTAAGAAACTCCACCTCTCATTTCTAGATTCTCTTCTTCCCACACCCGCAGACTCACAGAATCACAGAATGCTTCTCTAAGTCTCCGTGCACTCCTAGCTTCTTGAGGGTAGGGCTTATTATTTTCTAATTGTGGGAAGTGGGGACAAAATGCTGAAAGGCTAAGAGGCCACTTCACCTGCCTTCCAACATCGTCTGATCTCCGAGTTCTTTCTAGGCGGGCTCCCACTTCACCTGCCTTCCAACATCGTCTGATCTCCAAGTTCTTTCTACGCGGGCTCTCATGATGCCGAGGGCCCTTGTCCCCAGGGCAGTGCACAGAGCTGAGCCTTCTGGTGTGTTATGTAATTCCTACAAACCACCCACCTCCTCTAGGCTGTGTCTTCCCCTGCATAAAAAGGAGGAATAAGAATGCCAGCTCTTTCCGTCCTAAGAATTGGGAGAGTGAAGATCACAGGCATGAGAGCCCAGTGAGTTCCCAGAGAGAACGGGACTTGTAGATTGAAGCATCAGACAGAACAGTGGTTCTCTTCATAGTTTAATGTTATATTTGCAGCATAAATAAGGCACAATATATGTCAGGGCAAGGTTGGGAGAGGGAGAAGGCATGGCCGGGGTAACTGCTATGTGGCGAGGGGAGAGGAGGAGGGACGGGAAGGGAGAATAGAGCGAAGCCTCTGCCTCAGCCCCGTCCCAGAGACTGTGAGAACCTGCTCACAGGGATCATGCTGAAGTGGGTGGGGGGAGAAAGGAAGACAGTTTTGTAACAAAACAGCCTGTAGCACTTCATCCTCCTGCCTGTCAAAGTCCACCACTGGGGCCCGGGGAAACCCAGACCCAGAGTCAAGTTCCTTAATGACATGGAGAGGTGCTGCTACATGTCAAAGATATACAGATGAACAGAGACAGGACCACAGATACACACCGCTTTCTTTTCAGGTACTATGTCAGGAGACTAGCTTCCACTGCTGGGGCTGGAGGCTCATCTCCCGGCCTGAAAGGTGTGTTGGGGGGTGGGGTGGGTGGGAGAACAGGACAGCTGGTCCTTCCTGTAACAAAGAACATGACGTAATCCGTCTGCAAGGGAGTATGGGCCAACTCCTGTCCGGATCCACGCAGGACAGGTTTTAGGGGTAAGTAGAGGAAGACAAATCTAGATTTTGAGATGAGTGATGTTGTTATTGTTTTAATAGCAGTGGAGGGAGGGACTGGACAAAATGGAAAAATGTTAGTGCTAAGGCAGAGGATGGGACACCCTACAGGGACTTCCCAGCTTGCCCCTAAGGCAATGGTTCTCAAACTTCAGTGTGTCTGAGAACGGCTCTGAGTGCTTGTCAGAACCCATCCCCAGAATTTCTGATTCAGTATGTCTGGAATGGGGCCCGAGCGTGCATGTCTAACAAGTTCTCAGATGACGGTCCTGCTGGTCCCAGACCACACTGAGAACCACTGCCCGAAGGGAAAGTCAGTGAAACTAGTGCTCATAGCCACTTCCTACAGCTAAAACGTCACTCACCAGAAGTTAATGCTGATGAGACAGCTCTAGGCTACCAGCCCCTATTAAAAAGAGAAACTCTAGCAGCTGTGATACAAACCTGCATCTGCCAAGGACATAAGCTGCCTTAAGCTGCCCTACACTCTCCAGCCCCTTCTCATTCTGGGGAAGAACTTTACCCCAAACAGAAACGAATGAGCTGGTCTGGAGGGAGGGAATGCTGGCCAGCAACCATCGCTGCTCATTCCTGCCGGGTCACCGCCCTGGAGTGTGGCATTTAGGCCTGTGTGCGCCTGCAAGTGTGCATGCAGAAGCAGAGAAATCAGTTCTCTACGATGACGGGAATGATTAGGGTTGTGAGAGGCTTAAGTAGGGTTGTGGGGCAGGATCCTTTAATTTGCCTTAGGATCCTCACTTGTCCTGCTCTTTCCTCCACCCCTGTCAAACAAAAGTCTAAAGAAAGCAGAAAGAGCGTATCAACAAAGGCATATGTGATATACAGCTAGAAGGACTGGATTCTAAACAGACTGGTTATGACATTAACAAAAAAAAAAAGAGTACATTTCCTTCCTGTGTATACAATGTATAATATTACTGAAAAATAATGACTTGGGGATGAGAAGGAAGTTAGGAAAGAAATGGGATCTTTGTGGGAAAGAGCTGTCTCAGGGCTAGCACCTTTCAAGGAGCCTCTCAGTGTGAACAAACAGGGGAGGAACACTTTGGTGTCTGCTTGGTGGTTCAGGCTGTAGTTGGGGCGTTGTTATGGTTAAGCACCCTGTCTACCGGGATGAGTGGTGCTGGAGGGCAGTAAATCAGGAAAGGAATCGGAACAACAGAACAGGCGCAGGGAAGGCAGCAAAACGTGGTTCAGTCAGGCCATCTCCTCCTTACTGCCACCAAGAGTGTAGAGTCTAGGGCTTAGGGCCAAGGAGAGGGCCAGAGGCCAAAGGAAGCCAGATTTGGGACGTACAACCAACAGGGAAAGATGAAGCAAAGGAGCTCCTACTCCTTCTAGTCCTTCCTAATAGAGTGGGAGGCTTTCTCAGACTTTTCAACTCTAAACAAGCTTTAAGACAACGTGGCATAACGTCTGTGAACCAGAAGACCTGGTTCTGGCCCCTTCCTCTATGGCCTTGCATCTCTAGCAGCTGTGTCCTTGGAGTGAGTGGGAGGACTGACTCCTGTGTTCACTTAGAAAAGTCCCAAGGCATCAGTATTGCCCTTTCAGAAAATGTCTTCCCTTAAAAGAGAAAGTGTTAGTCGCTCAGTTGTGTCCAATCGTTTACAATCCCACGGACTGCAACCTGCCAGGCTCCTCTGTCCATGGAAGTTTCCAGGCAAGAATACTGGAATGGGTGGTCATTCCCTTCTCCAGGGGATCTTCTTGGCCCAGGGATGGAACTTGGGTCTCCTGCATTGCAGGCAGAGTCTTTACCATCTGAGCCACCAGGGAAGCCCATTCCCAGCCCTTAGGCCCATAGAAAGGCCATGGTCCTTAAGAAGGAATAAGTGACACGCTTCATGATGTTTGTTCTGGTTCAGATGGGTCTGGAAGGCAAGGAGCGGGGTGAGTGTCCACACAGCTGGCCGCAGTAACAAGGTAAGTGTCATTCTCCTTGACTACAGGAGAGGCTTCAGCGCAAGAAATTGTTCTGCCTTCTCAGTGAGACCGAGGACCAACAAGAGAGCTGTATGGGTGGGGGAGGTCCTGTTGTGTCCCTTCCCCATCTCGCTGCTGCTCTACTAAGGTTCTGCCAATGCCTCTCAGGTCCCCAGGACTAACTTCCCACTGACGAAAATAAAATAAGGACTTACTTAGGCATGGGGACTAAGAAATTAAGACCCTCTCCGTAAATTAGACATCCTACCCAGGGAAGACCAGCAGGGACTCCAACTTCCCTCAAGGTCAAGTGGTGAGGCAGCACACAGGTGCAGTGCCAACCTGATTCTTAACTTGAAGGACACTTGACTAAAGGGGGAAGAATAGCAGCCAGGGGTCTTATGAAGGCTCCTTAGGAGCCATAAACACAGTCAAGCTTTAGGGCAAGGCTACTAGCGGGCAATCAAGATAACAAAATATGAAACACAGCTAAGGCGGGAGAAAATCCCAGAGAGCAACCATCTACAGGAAACGTCCTGAGCATAAGTATGGCTGGGAAGTTTTAAAGGCAAGCAGAGTCCCCGGAGGTGGTAACCTGCATCCTGACCATCTGTCGTGCCGTTTGCTAGTCTGAGTCACCTCAGGGGCTGTTCCTGTTGGGTCCTGGGTGGGGGAGGATGAGAACCATGTTTTTCTCTCCCTTCTCTTCACCAGGTGTGGCTTCTTCAGCACCAGCTCTGAACACAGGAGGGGAAATTAAAAACAAATGCAGTAAACATGTCATCTGGCTGGCTCACCAGTTTATCAGTCTGAGGAGACAGGGATCTTGTAGTTTAGACCATTTCCTCATTCCTCTCTGACAGCCAATTTTGGAAGATAAGAAAGGAAGCTGGCAGTTACTCTGTATGCATGTATAAGATGGAGGTAGGAAAGAGAGAGAGAGACAGAGAGAAAGGGACATTACTGGCATGGGCAGATGGTAGAAAGTGGCTCTGGGACAACTGGAAGGGATTCATACTGAAGGGCTATTAAAGCTGACCTATCTATCCACAGGCCTCTGGCTTTGGACTGCTTCCTATGGCCTTGGTAGAAATTGCATAGCTCAGAGCCAAAGGAAGACGAGAAGTCTTAATGGGGAAGGGGCAAGAGGGATAAAAATGTCCCCCCTGCAACCCAACTTTTCAAAGTAAGAATGGCTGAGAGCAATAGTCACTAATTTCCCAGCAGGTTGGACCTTTCAACAAACAGGGCTCTTTGGTGGACATCAGTATTCCACCTCCCCTTCCTGCGCCTCCTTCCAACCTACCTCATACTCGAGAAAACCCACTCCGTACCTTGGCTAGGATGCCTTGGAGTCCTGGGGCTTAGACTTCAGAGAAGCATCACATCCAGGGGGCAGAGAGCAGAAAAGAGCGTAAGAAACACTACAGAACCAGGAGGCCTCGAGGCCAGGCTTGGCGTCGCGAAAGAGACAGAAGGTAGATCAGTGAGGCTTGTTCGTGCATGTAAGACCCTTGCTCATAAAAGAGGACGGGCATGTGAGGCTGGGAGATGGGGGTGAGGGGAGTGAGGGAGCACAGAAGTCTCCCACAGGACAGCCTCCAGAGGGCTGCATCAGAACTAATTACAGAAGAGAGACAGTGGCAGGGATGCAGGCAGGGGGACGAAGACAGAGAGAGACACAGGAGTGTAAAGATGACCAAAAGGAGTATGTATGCTTTGGCTGATATACTGTTGTAAAACATAATCAATCCAGTAACCTGATGGAACAAGCTTTAAAACTACATTGTTCCTGCCTGTCCTGGAGGATAGAGCAGGGAGGGGAAGGGAATCAGCCAGTCAGATCCTGGGCGTTTTCTCTTTTCACTACTGAGCCGTATCTAATAAGGCCACAAGATGAATTTGCTAAGGCTTAGTGGGAGGTGGAAAAGACCCCACCACTAGACTGGGAAAACTCAAGAGAGAAAATGAGGTACCCAAAGAGCTCTGAAATAAATGAGAAAGTACTAGAACTTTTAAGATTTCATTTCTTTTTGTTTTTGGTGGCTGGTAGGGAGAAGGGCTAAAGTTTATGGAAGAGCTGGGAAATACTGCTATTTCATACATCAGAGGTAACCTTACATTCTCCGTAAGTCAATGTTTTAACTAGAATTTATGAAGGGGAAAATGGGACCAATAAGCAGCTACTGGGAGACGAAGTCCTGAGTCCACGGGGTGGCTAGGGACGGGTCAGCAGTGATATGCTGTCAACTCTAGCCTCCCTCTACCGAGCAGGAAGTGGCATGCTGCTAAGCATCAAGAAGGTATCATCCACGGCTGGGTGGGAAGAGAGGCAACTGAGAAACTGAATCCCAGAAGTGCAAGCGTTAGTGTTAAGAAACAGGTACACGTGCACGGGCAGGGTGATTGTTCAGACCATCCATGAAGGCCTTTGGCTGTGGGTACATCAGAAACTTCCCTCTTGGGGAATGATCTATGTGGCTCTGGGGCTGGGAGGCTCCTAGTACAGGTGTCAACGTAGATGACTGTGTGAGAAAAGCCCCACATTTGACCATTACTCACAACACGCAGTTCCCTCCCCCATATCACCGTGTCCAAGGCAGACGGGAGAGGATAAGATGACATCTCTCTTGGCTCTCGGGCGGGCGAGCTCTGGCTGGGGACCCCTCCACCAGGGGAGGCATCATCTGCCCGCAGACTGAGACTGTGGGGTCATGATCACATGCGACTGTATGGGCATGCCCAGTTCTGTCCTTTGGCTGGCCATCTGAGTGAGGACTGAGGTGGCCACAGCTTCGGCTGCAGAGCGAACGCTGAGGCCATTGCTCGGGGCTGTTGCTGAGCTGTGTTGAATCACAGGGGCTGGTGAACCCGTTGGCTCTGAGCTTTCCTTGGGGCTTTCTGTCAGGAAGCAGGGCCAAAAACAGAGCAAGTGGTTAGGAAACAGAATGTGGAAGTAGGCAGAACTGCCTTTCCCCATAATTCTAACGGACCCCAAAGAAAACGAAGCCCTTATTTTTAGTGGAAGAAACCTCCTAGAATCTTGGCTTCTAAGGCACAAATGGGCTAAGAAACCACTAGTTGTGAGAAGGGAAGTAAGCTAGGCCAAAATTAACCTATTCATCCCAATAAACCAAATCCCCAACATGTTAATTACACTACCTGGCTTCTCGGTCTCTGCATAGTTCATTAACCCGATGGAACACTCTTCCTCTTATTCATGTCTTTAAAGGTGATTTGAAATAAATCTCTCTTTTTAAGCTATCCTCTCATTAATGCTCACAGCACTGCAATTATTCTATTATTTTTAATATTCATTCCTTTAGCATAAAGTTGCACTACAGATAAACCTAATAAATACTAAGCTACACTCAAATCATGTTATGAATGACCAGTCCTTGGCCAAGGTTGTTAACAACCAAGTACATGAGGTCTGTCAGACCCTCCTGACTGTCAACTAGCTAGGCATTAATGATTTAACACATTTACTCTGAGTTATACCACGCCACGTAAAGTGACAATAACATTTTACTACTAAACACAAGTGTCTGAGGTGCATACAAAGGTATCCACATGCTGCTCAACAGTCAGGGAGTTTCATTAAGCACTGGATAGCCTCTCTGGCTCTTTAAACACAGATGTGTAGAGTAAGGGAAAATTCCAACAGTTGGCTGTATTTTTGATCTCCTGATAAATCCCTGGGTCTTCTTTCACAAATTAAATATTACCTCCTCTGTGAAACCTTCTTTCTGTTATGCTCAGGAAATTTAACTATTTCATCGTTTGTGCTTTCAGAGCATACTTCATTTATTCAGCAAAGATTTACCAAGTATTGGCTGTGTGCCAGGCACTGGGGTATACAAAGAATAAACAGGCTTCCAGTCCTCAGGAAGTTCCCAGTCTAGGGGACCTATGAGTCTCTCAAAGACAGGACAGTGTCTCGCTGGTCTTGTGTAAGGCACTCACTGCAATGTCCACACCACCCAGTAGGAACTAAATATATCTTTGCTGTAACAAGTGAATTCAAAGACTAACTTCCTGTCAGAGTTCTTGTAGGGATTGAATAGAAACCCTACTGTATACAGACTTCATACTGATAAACACTCAGTCCTTGTCTTCCTATGCCCCAACCAGTAACGCTGAAGAAGCTGAAGTTGAACAGTTTTATGAAGACCTACAAGACCTTTTAGAACTAACACCCAAAAAAGATGTCCTTTTCATTATAGGGGACTGGAATGCAAAAGTAGGAAGTCAAGAAACACCTGGAGTAACAGGCAAATTTGGCCTTGGAATACGGAATGAAGCAGGGCAAAGACTAATAGAGTTTTGCCAAGAAAATGCACTGGTCATAGCAAACACCCTCTTCCAACAACACAAGAGAAGACTCTACACATGGACATCACCAGATGGTCAACAGTGAAATCAGACTGATTATATTCTATGCAGCCAAAGATGGAGAAGCTCTATACAGTCAGCAAAAACAAGACCAGGAGCTGACTGTGGCTCAGATCATGAACTCCTTATTACCAAATTCAGACTCAAATTGAAGAAAATAGGGAAAACTGCTAGACCATTCAGGTATGACCTAAATCAAATCCCTTATGATTATACAGTGGAAGTGAGAAATAGATTTAAGGGCCTAGATCTGATGAACTATGGATGGAGGTTCGTGACATTGTACAGGAGACAGGGCTCAAGACCATCCCTATGGAAAAGAAATGCAAAAAAGCAAAACGGCTGTCTGGGGAGGCCTTACAAATAGCTGTGAAAAGAAGAGAGGTGAAAAGCAAAGGAAAAAAGGAAAGATAGAAGCATCTGAATGCAGAGTTCCAAAGAATAGCAAGAAGGGATAAGAAAGCCTTCTTCAGCGATCAATGCAAAGAAAGAGAGGAAAACAAGAGAATGGGAAAGACTAGAGATCTCTTCAAGAAAATTAGAGATACCAAGGGAACATTTCATGCAAAGATGGGCTCGATAAAGGACAGAAATGGTCTGGACCTAACAGAAGCAGAAGATATTAAGAGGTGGCAAGAATACATGGAAGAACTGTACAAAAAAGATCTTCACGACCCAGATAATCATGATGATGTGATCACTAATCTAGAGCCAGACATCTTGGAAAGTGAAGTCAAGTGGGCCTTAGAAAGCATCACTACGAACAAAGCTAGTGGAGGTGATGGAATTCCAGTGGAGCTATTTCAAATCCTGAAAGATGATGCTGTGAAAGTGCTGCACTCAATATGCCAGCAAATTTGGAAAACTCAGCAGTGGCCACAGGACGGGAAAAGGTCAGGTTTCATTCCAATTCCAAAGAAAGGCAGTGCCAAAGAATGCTCAAACTACCGCACAATTGCACTCATCTCACACGCTAGTAAAGTAATGCTCAAAATTCTCCAAGCCAGGCTTCAGCAATATGTGAACCGTGAACTCCCTGATGTTCAAGCTGGTTTTAGAAAAGGCAGAGGAACCAGAGATCAAATTGCCAACATCCGCTGGATCATCGAAAAAGCAAGAGAGTTCCAGAAAAACATCTATTTCTGCTTTATTGACTATGCCAAAGCCTTTGACTGTGTGGATCACAATAAACTGTGGACAACTTTGAAAGAGATGGGAATCCCAGACCACCTATCCTGCCTCCTGAGAAATCTGTATGCAGGTCAGGAAGCAACAGTTAGAACTGGACATGGAACAACAGACTGGTTTCAAATAGGAAAAGGAGTACATCAAGGCTGTATATTGTCACCCTGCTTATCATGAGAAACTCTGGATTGGAAGAAACACAAGCTGGAATCAAGACTGCTGGGAGAAATATCAATAACCTCAGATATGCAGATGACACCACCCTTATGGCAGAAAGTGAAGAGGAGCTAAAAAGCCTCTTGATGAAAGTGAAAGAGGAGAGCGAAAAAGTTGGCTTAAAGGTCAACATTCAGAAAACGAAGATCATGGCATCCGGTCCCATCACTTCATGGGAAATAGATGGGGAAACAGTGGAAACAGTGTCAGACTTTATTTTTTTGGGCTCCAAAATCACTGCAGATGGTGACTGCAGCCATGAAATTAAAAGACACTTACTCCTTGGAAGAATAGTTATGACCAACCTAGATAGTATATTCAAAAGCACAGACATTACTTTGCCGACTAAGGTCCGTCTAGTCAAGGCTATGGTTTTTCCAGTGGTCATGTATGGATGTGAGAGTTGGACTGTGAAGAAGGCTGAGCACCGAAGAATTGATGCTTTTGAACTGTGGTGTTGGAGAAGATTCTTGAGAGTCCTTTGGATTGCAAGGAGATCCAACCAGTCCATTCTGAAGGAGATCAACCCTGGGATTTCTTTGGAAGGAATGATGCTAAAGCTGAAATTCCAGTACTTTGGCCACCTCATGAGAAGAGTTGACTCACTGGAAAAGACTGATGCTGGGAGGGATGGGGGACAGGAGGAGAAGGGGACGACCGAGGATGAGATGGCTGGATGGCATCACGGACTCGATGGACGTGAGTCTGAGTGAACTCCGGGAGATGGTGATGAACAGGGAGGCCTGGCGTGCTGCGATTCATGGGGTCACAAAGAGTCGGACACGACTGAGCGACTGAACTGAACTGAACTGTCTTCCTTCGCCCATCAAAAGGATTTGAAATAGCTAATCACTAAACTTCCTGAAATACTTTCTTATCTTGGCTTACAGAACACCACACCCAGCTAACTCAGCTGGTTTTCCTCCTACCTGTTTGGCTGCTCATTCTCAGTGTCTTTTATGGGTCCCTTCTCATCTCCCTGACCCCTAAATGTTGGAGTACCCTGGGCTCAGTCTTGGAACTTCTCTTTTCTACCTATGCACTCTGTCTTGACAATAGCATCTCATCCAGTTACACGGCTTTAAAAACTAACCATCTTCTGCTGACTGCCTTCAGCTTTTCCTTGGAATTGCAGACCCATGCAAATGCCTGCTTGACAGCACCACCTGCAAGCCTAAGAGGCTTCCAAATCTGAGCTCCTAATACACCATCCAGTGCACTTGTTCCTACACTTGCCCCATTTCAATCAATGCAACTCTGTTTCTGTAGGTGCTCAGGCCAAACAATGTGGTGCAATTTTTTTTTTTGATGCAATTTTTGATTCTTCTTTTTCCTCACATATACTGTCCCATCTAGCCACCATCAAACCTTGTTACTCTAACTTCAAAATATATCCTGAATTAAATCCCTTCTCACCACTTTCACTACCACCAACTGGTACAAGGCTCCATCCTTTTGCTCATGACTGTGATAAGCCTCTTAAGCAGACTGCCTGCTTCTGCCCATTCATTCCTCATTCTCTAACAGACTGGCCCTGTTCAAACTAAGTCAGACCAGTCATATTGCTATTGTGCTGAAAACCCTCTAGTGGGTCCCCAAAATAGAGCGAAACCTGAAGCCCCCTCTATGATCGATGAGGCCCTCCAGAAAAAGGCTCCGTGACCCCTCCTGCCTTATCTCCAAATACTCTCCAGTCCCCTCTCTCCAATCCGGCCACACTGGCCTCCCTGATGATTCCAGAATGTGTGGATCATGCTCCCACTTGGGGTCTTTGCATTTGCTGCTGCCCTTGCTTGCAGTACTTTTCTCCCGTATTAATGTGTGGCTAGCTCTCTCAATTCCAAGTTAAAAACACCTCGTCTAAAATTTCAACCCTGCTGCATCATATTCATCTTTCCTGTTTTATTTTTTTCTTCTAAGCACTTACTCTTATCTGACATAATATATTGTACCTATTTATCTCGTTTATTGTCTGTCTCACCCACTAAAATATAAGCCCCTTACAGGCAGGGACTTTAATCTATTTGGTTCCATTACGCCCTCAGCATGTAAAACAGCACCTAGAACAGGTTCAATCAATATCTGCTGGATGAATGAATGTACTCTGAGGTACACATTAAAATTAAAATTGTTGTTCATTTGCTAAGTCGTGTCTGACTTTGTGACTCCATGAACTGCAGCACACCAGGCTTCCCTGTCCTTCACTATCTCTCAGAGTTTGCTCAAACTCGTGTTCATTGAGTTGGTGATGCCACCCAACCATCTCATCCTCTGTCGCTCCCTTCTCCTCTTACCCTCAATCTTTTCCAGCATCAGGGTCTTTTCCAGTGAGTTTTTATTTAAATTAAATTTAAATAGAGATGTTTAAAATTGGTGATGTGGTCACGCTCTTTCTATGGGAACTTATCTTTGAAATGATAAAGAGAGTTAGTGGAAAAATAATTCAATATATCAAAATTTGATAGCCAACATTTCTATGAATTTAATTTGTAAAGGGAAATGATTAGTTTTTACTGTCCATAAGCAAATTATTCACAGTAATTTTAATTTCCGGATTGTGCTTATCCCAAGCATGACTGTGACCAGCTCTTCCTAGCCCTTTATTATGCGTTCACAGATTACAAAAAGAAACCAACATTATCCTGTCATTAGAAACATACCGCCAAATCTCAATGCTTGACAAACCCCAAGGTATCATCTGCTGTTATATCCTCTTTAGACTAAGATGGTAGCTTTGGAATAAGGAAGAGCTGGATGTGAATCCTGGGTCTGCCACTGCACCAGCGGTGTAACTTCAGGTAAGAGACTAATATGAGTGAGTATAAATGGAAGTAATATCTATTTCATGAGAGAACTGGGAAGATGGTTCAGTGCCTCATATAAAACAGGTACCCAATATATATTGCTACCCTTTATCTCCAAAAGGATAGATAATTAGGATAACTACACTGTTCTCAAGAATTTTTTTTGGCAAGACTGGTTGTCCCACAAAGGCTGCTCACTCATTTGTCTGGGCCCCCCCGAACATCCAGAATGGGGTTGTAAAATTATAAACAGTTGAGACACTCATTACATGCAGTTTACTGACTGACTGACATTGTTTAGGTTGTGAGCCACTCACCTAAATAGCCTTGAGTCTTTTTCTGTAGTGCTGTGACTGGGCAGTCTTTATGAGCTAACAGTAGCTGTTTCAACTGAGCCACCTCATTGCGTAGTAATGTGACTTCATTCTGAGGAGGAAGGTAAGAAAAGAATATGAAGAAAATTCATGCTCTACTCTTGAAGCCCCAGTGACTATCCTCAGAGTGAGGACAGAAGGCTGCCTGGATTTTCTCCTTCACATCTAGAAAAGATCCAGCAAGGATTCAGACAGCCCAGGGCCAATATGGCCACAAATTCATTGACAGAAGCTGCTTACAATGATAGTAGGAATTTTACACAGAAAAATTACTCCTTTGTAGGGTAAATATGATTGCACAAAAATTAATAATACATAAGCCTACTTCTAGGAATCTATTTAACAGAGCTATTTACTCAAGTGCATACAATGTACACTGCAGCACTGCTGTTCTGGCAAAAAATTAAAAACATTATAAATATCTGGATCTTATAACAAAACTATGGAATGCTACACTGTACAGCTATTGAAAAAAATGAGGTAGGTTCTCTGTATACATGACTAGATCTCCAGAAGATAACTGCTTTGTGTTAAAACAGATATATAGTCCCTCCATGGCTCCCCTACAAAAGCTGAAAAATGAAAAAAATATTGGAAATATATATAGATCTGGTAGGTACAAACTTATCTACAAGAAACAGAATGAGACTGGGAAAGACATACTGTAGAGAGACTTTATTTTTAATCTATACTTCTGTGTGTGTATGTATGTGTACACTACATATATGTTATATAAATATATTACCTTTGAACTGAATATTTTTTAAAAATCAGAAGAAGGGAAAAATATTCAAGAAAATATCTGGATTATAACTGTTCTATTTGTACTTGTGTGGTTTTTTCTCTTCTTTTTTTAAGTGAAAGAAAGCTCATTCGGGGAAGAAACACACTTCATAGGCAGAGTTAGGCCATCTCAGAAGGTCAGAGAGGCCTTTTTTCTTTCTTTCTTTTATTAAGCTGCATTATCTGGACAAATACTTTCCCTCTAGGTGTTCCACTACCAGTCAGATTTTACTGATGATTTAAGAGAGCACCCTGGGGCACTTCATTTATTTTCCTTCATCCAAAAGGGTCTATGGATGACTCATTCTGTAGCAGACTTGGGATTAGATGGTGAGTGTTCTTTCCAGTCCCCAAGGAAGAGATTTCAAGTCTGACTGGTAAGACACTCTTTCTGTATTCTTCCTGGCATATGTTCTGAATCCATCTTAATTTAAAGAATTATCATCTTCTACTATATTGTCCCACTTTCTCATGATTCAACATCACTTTCCAGATTCAACAATGCTAATAAGCACCCAGGACCCACTCACACTCAGCTGAATGTTCTGAGAAGTGAGTTCCTCAGCCTTCTTCTCTAGGGAGGACACCCACAGCTTCCGCTTTTGACGGCAGCGGGAGGCTGCAGCCCGGTTGCGCTCCAGAAAGCGCTGTCGCCGCTCATCTGGGTCTTCATCAACCGTGCGCCGACGTCGGCCTCCAGTGCTAGGAGTGGGTTGGGCTGGCGAGACCTGTTGCCCAGAAGGAAGAGGAGTTACTTGAAGGGAATGTCAATCCTTTCCAAATTAAACCTGACGTAAGATCTGGCAAAGATCTGGTTAAAGGATCTACCAGCCTCTGTCACCACAGCAAGTCTCCTCGCTATGTCCCTTAGCTTCTCTTCTGCAGTAGTTCCTCATTCTGCCCCCTGTTTCCTTTCAGTCTTCTCAGTTCCATACTTAGACAAACTACAGTTCAGTTGGAAACTTTGATTATTTCTGAGACAGACAGACAAAAATGAAACTAGGATCATTTTTTGTTTCTTAACAGTAAATATGGTGGGCAGGGAAATTATAATCAGAAGTGTCAGGGGAACTTTCAGGGAGACTGTGGAATGAAAAATTGGAGAATTACTGATTTGGCCAAGCAAAATAGACAAACAACTGCATGCTATAAGTTTCAGAAAAGGAGAAGAGAATTTACCATCAATGAGATACGAGCTATCATGGAGATATATGAATTAGCATTTTTTTTTTTTTTTTTTTGCTGTACCACGAGGCTTGAGGGATCTCAGTTCCGTGCTGCTGCTGCTGCTGCTAAGTCGCGTCAGTTGTGTCCAACTCCGCGCGACCCCATAGATGGCAGCCCACCAGGCTCCTCTGTCTCTGGGATTCTCCAGGCAAGAACACTGGAATGTGTTGCCATTTCCTAAACCTGGGCCGTGGCAGTGAAAGCCTGGAATCTTAACCATTAGGCCACCAGGGAACCCCTAGTATATTCTTTTTATTTATAATCAGTTATTAGTCATCCTCAACAATGGCCCTGCTTCCTGCTTTGTTTGTTCTGTTTGTCTTTCAAGAGAAAAATATTTTCAAATCCCTTTACAAATTGGTGATTTAAGACCATCTTTTTTTTATTTTTTAAGGTTCTTCTTGAACTTATTACAATTTAGCTTTTTTAAAAAATGTTTCTTTGGTCTCGAGGCATGTGGAACTTAGCTTCCAGACCAGGGATCAAACCTGCACCCCTTGCATAGGAAGGTGAAGTCTTAACCACTGGACCACCAGGGAAGTCCTCGAGACCATCTTTTTTTTAAAAAAAATATTTATTTATTTTTGGCTGTGCTGGGTCATTGTTGCTGTGCGTGGGCTTTCTCTAGTTGTGGTGGTGGGGTCTACTCTCCAGTTGCTTTGTGAGGGCTTCTCATTATGGTGGCTTCACTCGTGGAGCATGGGTTCTAGGGTACTCGGGCTTCGGTGGTTGTGGTGCACGAGCTCCGCTGACCCATGGCATGTGGGATCTTCCCAGACCAGGGATCAAACTGGTGTCCCTTGCATTTCAAGGTGTATTCTTAACTATCGGACCAATAGGAAAGCCCTTATCTTTTGTTTTTAAACTTAAGGCTGATGTCTCTTGTTTCTAAAGCACTTTTGAATCATCTTCCTTTTCTGTTAGCTGGTATGTATTCAAAGAAGAGAGACCAATCTTATAATAATGGCCAAAATTAAAATATAGAAAGGTCAGCCATCTGTATAAAAGAAACTATGTAATGTAAAACAATGCCAAAAATGAATTCTTCCTGAATCTGTTGCTATTAGAGAACATCTATACTGGTAGTTTCCAAATGCCAGAGCTCAAATCAGTTGCATGAGGATAAACATAAACTCATAAGAAAACAGAATCTTATTCTACTTCAGGCCCTACTGAATCATAGTCTCCAGTAATATAGATAATGAAGAGATAATTTTAATTATTCAGATTAATAGTCTCTCCCCCAAAAGAAAAAAAGTGGAGAAGAAATTTCAAACTCATTTTAATGAGCTACAGGCCTTGGGGTTGCTGCTTCTCACTGTACTAAAGGAAGTTTACACAGATTCTCTTGTGATTTTCAACTTGCTCTTTGTCCCGAGCTCACTGGTGCACACGTAAAGACTGGTGATTGAGGAGGAGAATGGGGAAAAGCAAACGATGGATTCCTATTCTCTTATAGGCAACTTAATAATACATGCAGGGAACGGAGGTAAGAGAAAAGACCAAGAGAAACTTGGGAAGAATAAGGAGGAAAGGATTTAGTGGTAACTAAAAATGAAGTCATGTCATTTCCTCAAGGGGAAGCAGCACAGTTTGGGCAAGGGGGCTGCTGCTTTACCATTTTTAGAAGGGACTGGCATCAGAAGGGGTTACAGGAAGGTGGGCAGGCTTAGCTTCTAACAAGAAAACTCAAATGAAAGCTTTCGTTGTTGGCCAAGCTTTAAGGCAGCATATGGTCATTAAATGTTAGGACATGTGGTGGTAACTGATGAAGCAGGTGATGACATCAGGAAAAGGGGATGGGCCAAAGATGTAACTCTACAAACTGATACCAGGTTGTTGTCACCTAACCAGTACAGACAATACGAAACCAAGGCTTACTCGGTTTCCAACGAAACTTAGTAAAACTGAGGTCTCCTTGAAACAAAAGAATTGGGCTTCTAAAGTAGATCTCTCTGGCTTTTTTAAGACTTTAATTTCTCCTGATAAAAAGAGATTAAATTGATAAGGAAAAAGTGTTTTTCAGGGTATGTGTTTGTTTACTGAGCCATCTTAATGCTGTGACATCATATTTTATTAATATATTGTTAGTATCTGATTTTTGTATAATCAATTAAGTTTTTTGGGGGTTGGTGGGGGTTAAGACAGGAGAGACTAGAGACTTTGTTGTATAAAGTAGCTTGAAATGAGGTTCTGTCACATTTTAGAGGGCACTGCAGATAGAGCACTCACATGTAGAAATAACAAAAAAGCAGAAAACAGAAACTGAGACCTCCTCTGTGGCAGTTCTGCATTACCCAGTCTGCTTGCACTCTGTCTAACAAAAGGATGGATAAAACAGAGTGCATTTTGCTACTGTCACACTGTCAACAAGAAACAAAGTACAAGTTGAAGCCCAGAAGGCTGAAATCCATTCCTCCTTCATTTCCCTGCTCCTTGAAAAAACAGACATGACTTAAAGAGTAATAGCGACAAGCTGGTGCCCCCATCCAAGGGTCTGCTGACCTGTGGCTGGGCAGGGGATGGGGCGTCAGGGTGCTGGATGAGGATCTGGCTTTGCTCTGGACGGGCTGTCACCATGGTGCTGGCAGTCCCCACCACCATTCCACAGCCACCATTGATTGAGGAGACCTGGTGGGTTAGGGTAGCTTTTAGTCTCTGTGGTAAAAGATAAGAAAAAATAGCTTGTCAAGGGTGAGATTTTATTAACGGTGAGAAAAGTGGGCTTAGATTTTATTACTGGCCTTACAGACAAAATTCCCACACTGATTTTCCCTTAACAAAGGGATTAAAAGAAAATGACATAGAGAGAAAGAGCGCACATGACCCCTAAAATACCTACTCGGTTCCCTCACTATCATCCTGGGCACAGTTGGAGGGTGGGGGTTGTTGAAGCGATAGAGTCCAGATGAAAGCTCTACCCTGGAACCTGGCCAGGGGCTGGTTACGCAGTTATTCACCTCTTGGCCAGCTCTCCTGCCCACTCATCCACCCTCCATCTGTCACCCTGGAACTGAAACAGCAAGAGCTCCATCCAAACAATCTGTGCTGCTTCTTTTCACTGCTATTGCCTGTGTACCAGGCTCTAAAGGTGGCAGAGAGGAGATAAGAGTCATGAATCAGGGTCTATTCTTCTCCAGACCCCGCAACTGGGTAGGTCTTTTAGCTCTGCAAGCCCCAGAAGATACCACTTCTTTCAGAAGGGCCAGCATTGCTCCAGGTTGGGATGTACTCACCATCTTGGCTTCTGATGGCATAGGGTGGCCAGAGGGAGAAATGGAACCACTGCTGTTAACTGGTGGGCCAGGGATACCAGGAATGTTGGGCACCATAGACACAGGTCTGGCCAGCTAGATCAAGAGAAGGAAGAAAAATCAGAAGGGGACATAATGCTATTAGTAGGGCAACAGTTTCCCCAAATGAAGTGTTTTTGAGGCTGGCACATTAGGGCCTGTTCTATGCACCCTGCCCATGCAGAAAGTCTGGGAAATACCTTCCCTCATGGAGCACTACAGGATAGGGGATCTAAATCCTTCAGTGCTGTGACAGTTTCTATGGGAAAGGCTGAGGCTGTATCTTGAGGAAAGTGGTGGGCAATTTGTGAGGTACTTAGTGCCAAGTGAAATAAGCCAATCAGCAGGCTGGCAAGATCAATTCCTAGACCAGGAGCCAACGGTCCAGATGAGCCTTTGTCTAGTGTTCCATAGTGCTGGACTGGCAGAGGTTAGTGAAAAGTATGGGCAGGCTGCCACGCTCAACTAATACAGACCAGAGCCCCTGCTTCCCTGGGGCTCATGTGTGTTTATGAGCATTCAGGTGGAAGGGAGGGGTTCGTGTGTTGCTGGGTTGGCTGCCCCAACTACAGAGCTCACCGATATAACAGAAGGCATCTGTACTGGAGGCCCTGGCAGCACAGGCATGGTCTGTCCATTAGCAAGATGCATGACGAGAGGGAGGGAGCCGGTGGGAGACCTAGAGGAGACGCGAAGTGAAATGCTCACAATACAGACCCTTTTGCCAATGATCTTCCTCCTGTAATTATAGCAGATTTGCCAGTCTTTTCTAGTTATGGTAACACTGTAAAATGTTGACACCTTCATGATGGCAGATAAAGCAGGACATGCTACTTACCTTACCTTATAGATGGAGAGAAATGGCAAGACCTTTACACCTTGCAAATTAAGCAAACACCACTGAATTCAAGTGGGTGGGAAGCTAACTATTGAGTTTAGAACAAATAAATAAACATTCCTACCACTGGCATGTATAAATTCTGTGCTACCTTAGACAAGGACTACTTCTACCAAAGTTGCCATTTTGTAAGGCTGAATTATGTCATATGATAGCCAAATCTGAGTAAGTTACTCCTGTTCCTTTCCATGTTTTGTTCTACTGTCTAAGAAGGAAGCCAGCCCTTTGTATTTTTCTTAATGGGTCTAGAGAACAATAAGCTTTCAGAGGCTGAAGCCTGACAACAACCTCTTAACCCATGGGTACCTGGAGACAGGATCTTAAGTCATCCCATTAGGAAATCTGCATGGGCCATGCTAGGAGTGAAGACAAATAGACAGACAAAATTAGGAATAGCAAAGACCAAGAGCCTTAACTGGGACTGAGGGGAACAACCAGACTTAAAAAAAGATGACTTACTGGGTTTCAGCCCCTCATTCAGTAGTTCCTCCATAAACTTCTATAACATTGAGGCCAAGAACTAAATATATACTTCCCTGTGTGACCTCAACCATTATAATGAACTGCCTAAAGTTCAAAGGATTCTTCTTTTAGGCTGAATAAGTATTAAACCTCCAAATTAAGGAAGTACACGCTCAAATAAATACTTGCTTGGCTACTAAAAAGGTAAAGAAGATTCTGTTTATGGGGTTAAAAAAATTCATTTTGAGACACAATCTCAGTAACTTATTTTCCTTGAGAATTCAGAAACAGTCTCTATTTTATAAAATAATTTCATACAGAGCAAATAGATTCAAGCTTTGCTGCTTCTCCCTGCTCTCTATACTTACCCCAGTTGCCTGTTGGATGGGGGAGCCTGTGTGATGACGGAGGTTGGGGAAGGAAGGGTTGGGTGAAGTGGATCATAGCCCAAATGGAGAGGCAGGGAGCCCGGGCGTACGATGGTAGGCGTGGGAGTAGAGATCACAACAGGCTTTGGGGCAACATCCTGGCGAGAAGAACCAACAGATCACAAAATGCTTTAACGGGCTGCTTATAGGGAAATACAGGGCTGGTAAAATTCAGTATAAATTTATTGGAAAGAGCACTCAGGCTGCTAAGGTAAATTGTGACCTGATTCCATGGTGATCATGGACTCACACCTCACTAACCCATTCAGATGGAATGCTGAGTTAAGACCTTTGGTTATCGCCCTTCCAGGGATAATGGCAATATGAGTGGGATGACAGTTGGAAGACCACTTGAAATCTCTGTAGAAGCATTACAGTATCACATAAATTCTAAGGAGTGATATAATTTTTGTTTGTTTTGGGGCCATGCTGTGCAGCATGTAGGATCTTAGTTCCCTGATCAGGGATTGAACCTGCATCCCCTGTAGTGGAAGCATGGAGTCTTAACCACTGGACCAAAAGGGAAATTCCAGGAGCGATATAATTTTTCATAATCCAGGTACTTTCATCCTAAACTTGATGCTCAAGTGTCTACTGATCTCTAATGGGAAAAAAGTATAAGACTGGTGATAAGGCGATCCGGTATCTCCTATAGACCCCTTAAAAAAAGGACTACGGAAGTTTGAATAATGACCATATTGTGATAAAACAAACTGCTTCCCATTGTTAACCCATTAGGACCTTAGAATGCCAGTGCCCATAGTGGCCCTGAAAACATCTCTAAGCAGCCTCTAGGACCTGGCTGCTGCTGGAAAGAGGAGGAGGGGAGGATAGCTACAATGTTTATGGAGGGGATAGTTTTGAGATGTTAGCAAACTAGTTTTGGAGGAAGGTTAAGATGAGGTACAGATGCTCTATCCACAGTGGATACTAAATAATAACCACAGGTAGCACAGTAGAGACTGGAAGGGGGCATAAGGAGACTCCTGAGGTTCTGATAATATTTTCAAAGTGTTAGTTACATACACTGTAAACTTTGTGAAAATTCAGTAAGCTGTATACTGACAATTTATGTGCATTTCTGTATGTGTACTATATTTAAATAAATTTATAAAAAATGATATCTCACAAAGTGTTTGCTTTAAAAAAGTAACACTAAGAATTCTCATAAATATTCCCTTTGAATCACTTAAAAATGTTCCTCTGGGAAGAATTTTTTTCTAAATGGTTTAATGTTCAATTTATGAATCATGTGAGTTTTCATTTTCACTTATTAATTGAAGTAGTACAACATATATGATCTAGTACAATATACATAAAGTATATAAATTTAAAGGATAAAACAAAAATACATATGTAAAATAAAAACAAAGCCCATTTTTAGCACCCCAGAACATTCTCCTGTGCTCCTTCCTAATTCATACCTTCCCTCAAGAGGTAAAGGGTTTCCTCCAATTAAAAATAAATAAATTAAAAAAAAAAAAAAGAGCTAAAGAGTTGAAGATGAATTCTATCGTCTTCACATAGTTTTGTCTCTTCTTTACTTTTTCTTTTTGGCTATATGGCATGTAGGATGTCAGCTCCCCAACCAGGGATCAAACCCATGCTCCCTACATTGGGAGCTCAGAGTCTTAACCAATAGATTGCCAGTGAAGTCCCAGTTTTGCCTCTTCTTAAATTTGATGTAAATGGCTTCACATGGTATGTACTTTTGTGTCTGAAATTTGTTTTGTTGTTGTTCAACATAATGTCCACATTGCTGTATATCATTAGTCTATTCTTTTTTTAATGCCATGTGGTATTCCATTTTAGAAATATACCACTATTTATTTATTCCCTTGTTGAAAGACATTTGGACTGCTTCCAGTTTTTTTACTATTATGAATATGAATTAAATTGAAGAAAGTGGGGGAAACCACTAAACCATTCAGGTATGACCTAAATCAAATCCCTTATGATTATACAGTGGAAGTGAGAAATAGATTTAAGGGACTAGATCTTGATAGATAGAGTGCCTGATGAACTATGGATGGAGGTTTGTGACACTGTATAGGAGACAGGGATCAAGACCATCATCCCCAAGAAAAAAAAATGCAAAAAGCCAAAATGGTTGTCTGAGGAGGCCTTACAAACAGCTGTGAAAAGAAGAGAAGTGAAAAACAAAGGAGAAAAGGAAAGACAGAAGCATCTGAATGCAGAGTTCCAAAGAATAGCAAGGAGAGAGAAGAAAGCCTTCCTCAGTGATCAATGCAAAGAAATAGAGGAAAACAAGAGAATGGGAAAGACTAGAGATCTCTTCAAGAAAATTAGAGATACCAAGGGAACATTTCATACAAAGATGGGCACAATAAAGGACAGAAATGGTAGGGACCTAACAGAAGCAGAAGATATTAAGAAGAGGTGGCAAGAATACACAGAAGATCTGTACAAAAAAGATCTTCACAATCCAGATAATCACGATGGTGTGATCACTCACCTAGAGCCAGACATCCTGGAATGTGAAGCCAAGTGGCTCTTAGGAAGCATCACTATGAACAAAGCTAGTGGAGGTGATGGAATTCCAGTGGAGCTATTTCAAATTCTAAAAGATGATGCTGTGAAAGTGCTGCACTCAATATGTCAGCAAATTTGGAAAACTCAGCAGTGGCCACAGGACTGGATAAAGTCAGTTTTCATTCCAATCCCAAAGAAAGGCAATGCCAAAGAATGCTCAAACTACCACACAATTGCACTCATCTCACACGCTAGTAAAGTAATGCTCAAAATTCTCCAAGCCAGGCTTCAGCAGTACATGAACCATGAACTTCCAGATGTTCAAGCTGGTTTTAGAAAAGGCAGAGGAACCAGAGATCAAATTGCCAACATCTGCTGGATCATCGAAAAAGCAAGAGAGTTCCAGAAAAACATCTATTTCTGCTTTACTGAATATGCCAAAGCCTTTGACTGTGTGGATCACAATAAACTGTGGAAAATTCTGAAAGAGATGGGAATACCAGACCACCTGACCTGCCTCTTGAGAAATCTGTATGCAGGTCAGGAAGCAACAGTTAGAACCAGACATGGAACAACAGACTGGTTCCAAACAGGAAAAAGAGTATGTCAAGGCTGTATGTCACCCTGCTTATTTAACTTCCATGCAGAGTACATCATGAGAAATGCTGGGCTCGAAGAAGCACAGGCTGGAATCAAGATTGCCGAGAGAAATATCAATTACCTCAGATATGCAGATGATACCACCCTTACAGCAGAAAGTGAAGAACTAAAGAGCCTCTTAATGAAAGTGAAAGAGGAGAGTGAAAAAGTTGGCTTAAAGGTCAACATTCAGAAAACTAAGATCATGGCATCTGGTCCATCACTTCATGGCAAATAGATGGGGAAATAGTAGCTGACTTTAGTTTTTTGGGCTCCAAAATCACTGCAGATGGTGACTGCAGCCATGAAATTAAAAGACACTTACTCCTTGGATGGAAAGTTATGACCAACCTAGACAGCATATTAAAAAGCAGAGACGTTATTTTGTCAACAAGGTCTGTCTAGTCAAGGCTATGGTTTTTCCAGTAGTCATGTATGGATGTGAGAGTTGGACTATAAAGAAAGCTGAGCCCTGAAAAATTGATGCTTTTGAATTGTGGTGTTGGAGAAGACTCTTGAGAGTCCCTTGGACTGCAAGGAGATCTAACCAGTCCATTCTAAAGGAGATCAGTCCTGGGTGTTCATTGGAAGGACTGATGTTAAAGCTGAAACTCCAATACTTTGGCCATCTGATGTGAAGAGCTGACTCCTTTGAAAAGACCCTGATGCTGGGAAAAATTGAGGGCAGGAGGAGAAGGGGACAACAGAGGATGAGATGGTTGGATGGCATCACCGACTCAATGGACATGCTGCTGCTGCTGCTAAGTCGCTTTAGTCGTGTCCAACTCTGTGCGACCCCATAGACAGCAGCCCACCAGGCTCCCCCAACCCTGGGATTCTCCAGGCAAGAACACTGGAATGGGTTGCCATTTCCTTCTCCAATGCATGAAAGTGAAAAGTGAAAGTGAAGTCGCTCAGTCGTGTCGACTCTTTGCGACCCCATGGACTGCAGCCTACCAGGCTCCTCTGTCCATGGGATTTTCCAGGCAAGAGTACTGGAGTGGGTTGCCATTGCCTTCTCCGCAATGGACATGAGTTTGTGTGAACTCTGGGAGTTGATCAGGGAGTTGGACAGGGAGGCCTGGCGTGCTACAGTTCAGGGGTCGCAGAGTTGGACACAACTGAGTGACTGAACTGATGAATACAACTGCTATGAACATCCTTATATACTTCTGTTGGTGGATATATGCACTGATTTCTCTTCCATACAGACTTAGAAGTGGAGTTGCTGGGTCAGAGAATAGGTGTAATTTATATAAATCCTCTAAACAACGAACATTTATTTAAACATAATCAATCCTTCTGTATCACACTATGTTTATACAACTATCATATCAAGGCATCATCTATCCATCACAGTTTCAGATGACTCTTGGTGAGCAGCTTTACCTTCTCCTTACGTGGTGGGGAGCAGGGGCTAGAGGCAGGGCTGTCAGGCGGGGATGAGTCCACCTCCACTGGCTCCTCTTCTTTGATTCTGATGTCTGGTGTAGAAGGCAGAGACATGTCAAGGGGCCCAGAAGCAGCCTGTTAAAAGAGAGAAATGAGCATAGTTCAATCCCATGATTCCCTTCAGGTTTAATTTATATCTTCCCAGTTAAAAGATGAGGGAATATACTTCTAAGAAGTTCAATCCTTGGTCAAAGCACCAAACCAAAAGTCAAAGAAGTGTGGAACCCAGGTTTTCCAAACAACTCCGGCCAAATCCTTTAACTTCTCAGGGCTTCTGTTTCCCAACTATAAAATGAAGTTATTTACACCTGTCTCACCATGGATGCACACTGATAAAGATTCTGAAAGGAGGGGGAAAAAACCTTTAAATGCCTATGAAGACCCTGAAAGGAGAAAATTTAAAAAAGCTGTCATTTATCCATCAAATACTATGATTATTTTTCAGGAAAGCACAACGATTCCTGAATCCAGTGCCTTCCTATTCTCAACCAGCTCCGTTGGCTACTAGAGAGCGGTGAACAGTTTTTCTGCCCATCAGAATGACTAGATTACCCAATTATCAAAAGCAAATTAAATAAAATTGGCTATTAAAGTACTGTCAATGAAAGAGGGAATATCTTTTCTGGGGAACTCTATATGCTTGATGGTGTTCTCACCCCCAAATCTGGTGCTAAAGGCTAGAAGTTAGGAGGATAGGGTTTTGGGGTAACAAAGAAAGGAAAGGCTAATCGTTTGATCAATGAAAGAAACTAGAACTTGGTCCTAGGGGCAGGACTGGAGAAAACTAGAAGGGAAAGAGTACTTTTCTGGCAGTGGTGCAATCACCTCACAGAACTGGGGAGCCGTAAGTGGCTTTGAAGAGAACAATAAACCATCTAAGATGACCCTGATACTGCACAACAGGGAAGCTGGCATTGCAGTTCAGTTTCATGACAAAGTGGATTCTTTGTTCTATTCTTCCCACATCCTAGGCTTCTTAGTGAAAGAGGAGCTTGTTTTTAATTTATCCCTTGCTATTTTAATCAACAGAAATCCTGGTATTTGAGTGAATTGAAGATAATCTGGTATCTACTACATTTGAGAAGGTGGTAATGGTTCTTTCTCTCCAATCTGATAAGGATGAGCAACAGCAAAGATGGTTTCAATTTCTGCCCTCATTTTTTTCTACACAGATGTCAGGTCCAAGTGGGCTAATTCTTGGATCCCTGTAGTCAGAGGGCGGTGGGAAGGAGAGGCCTCTTAAGTAAATACAACCACAAGTTTAAAATCTCCTAGAAGCATCTCCTAGAAAAGTTGTGGTTCAGAGAAGTTTTGGGCTCATAAAACACTCCTGGGGATAATTTTCCACAGAGCCTATGCTTCTCATCAAGAAGAGGTGAAGACCACTCCTGACCAAGAGATGCCCAGTGAGTAAAGGCCTGACTATGTCAACTGAGCTAAAAGGGCAGTGGAAAAGACTTGGAGCCTTTAAAAGGAGGCTAATTTTCTTGAATTTCCCGATAATGAGTTTGGTTTCAAATCCTTCACAACCTGGTGGAAACAATTGGACTGATTTCTTTGTTTGGGGTGAGGAAGAAATGACAGAGGGGATGAAATAGAGAAACTGTAAGATAAAATTATACCACATAGATTGTAAGCAACTGATTGATAAAAAGAATGATGAACAGACCACGGCAAGTTCTGCCATTTGAAAGGAGAACTACAAATATATGCCACTGAGTTTCCCCCCACTTTCTTTTAATATGTGGGAGATAACAGGAAATGAAGATGAGAGAAAGCTATAGAACTTGGAAAGACCCCCAGTGATAGGAACACTTCATTCTTATAATTTAAGATGGATGGAAAAATTGTGCACAAACTCTTTTGATTTACCTGCTGATAGCTTATAGCGAATGGTGTTGGATTTGTGGCCTCCAGAGGAGAGAATTTCGATCTGGGGCCAGAGACAAGGCTTGATCACTCAGAGCTTTTGTGTAGCAGAAATTTTATTACAGTGAAAAGAGACAGCTTCTGACATAGACATCAGAAGTGGGCAATGAGTGCCCCAATCACTAGTTTGGGTGGGGCTTTAAGGGGATGACAGAGGATGAGATGGCTGGATGGCATCACTGACTTGATGGACGTGAGTCTGAGTGAACTCCGGGAGTTGGTGATGGACAGGGAGGCCTGGCGTGCTATGATTCATGGGGTCGCAAAGAGTCGCACACGACTGAGCGACTGAACTGAACTTATATACTTCTTCAACTGGTACCAACAATAGATCAAAAGAGTATCTTAAGGTTGTAAAGGTCTTATCAGACCCACTACCACAACATAATCTTAAAATAATAGGATTAGTCAGAAGGTTTCTGTTAATGAGAAACATGTCTCCAAGAAAGATACTTTGTTGTTATACAATAATTATATACTATATACAGAGCTTAAGGAAAAACATACCATTGAGCAAGATATGCTGTTTTGTTGTGTAATCCTTAGCTCTGGACTTAAAGAAAGCTGGTTTCAGTAGAAGCAGACTGTTGCCTTGACAACTCAGAGCTTTCCTCAAGGGCCCTGGCCTCCTTATCAACCTACCTAAGAATAAGCTCTCTCACTGCTATCTCCCTCTTAGAGGGAAAGAGTCCTCCCTGGAAATTTTTTCTTAAGTCTTGGCTTTCCTATATTCTGATGGGATTCCACGTCTCACTGCACCATGCAATTATGGGAGGTACACATGTTAATGTGTATATGTTCTGAAATAGAGATATTAGAATTTTTTCTGAATTATTATGGAACACATATCTGATTTTAAGTAGTGACTAATAACCCAGAATTATAATTCTAAAATAGAGTAAACTTTGACTTTTTCTTTTGCCCCCAAACCCCTTATTCCATGGGAACTACTTTTCTTTGACTCTGCTTCTTGAACTATTTCCTCTGATCTTTCAAATTAAAGGATTCTCTAGGGATCTTGAATATAAAGGTTAAAATCAGGATCACAGCATCTCAGAATCTGAAGTGATTCCAATAGTTTAATCCTCTCCACAATATCTATCCTAAGAGACCTCCATATAATTGGACATACCTTGTGATAGCTTCCTATCCTGGTCCTATTTCTACTTCTGGGCCACAGAGAGTAAGTTTAACTCCTCTCTTACACAAAACTCTTCAACTATTTGAAGACTGCAATTTTGTTCCAATAAGATTTCTTTTCACACTTCCCTGGTGGTTCAATGGTTAAGACTCCATGTTCCCACTGCAGGGGGCACGGGTTTGATCCCTGGTTGGTGAACTAAGATCCCAATGCCACTGCTGCCGCTGCTGCTAAGTGACTTCAGTCATGTCTGACTCTGTGCAACCCCACGGATGGCAGCCTACCAGGCTCCCTGTCCCTGGGATTCTCCAGGCAAGAACACTGGAGTGGGTTGCTATTTCCTTCTCCAATGCATGAAAGTGGAAAGTTAAAGTGAAGTCGCTCAGTCATGACTCCTAGCGACCTCATGGACTGCAGCCCACCATGGGATTTTCCAGGCGAGAGTACTGAAGTGGGTTGCCATTGCCTTCTCCCCGAAATGCCATTGGGTGGGGCCAAATCAAAATAAGAAAATAAAACAGGAGACAAGTATGATCCTTTCTATGCGATAAAAAATATATACATGTGTATGCAGGAAAAAAAATAAAAATAAAAAATAGCAGTTTCTTTAAATGTTCCCAAAGTGACCTAATTTCTGGTTCTTTCACCATCCTGTCTGATCTCCTTTGAAAGGCCTTTAAGAACATCCTTTCTTAAGCTTAATGTCTTGACTATTACTACAGAGTTACTTGGAGGTAGGAGTTACATATACTGAAACAAAGAAGAGTCAAAATTCAGTAAATGTCTACTGATTGGCTGACTGAATAAAACAATCCAGGTAAGAAGTCTGATTAGCGCAGAAAAGAGTGGGATTTGGAAACAAAACCCATTATATAACAAAATTTGAGTAACATATTCAGAACAAAAATAATTTAAAAAATAGATTACTGAACAATGTCCACTAGAAGGGCAAGAAAACTGGTTTTTGATGAAGACCCAACACTTGTGCTTATCCATCACCTGGACCCCCTAAAGACTTGAATAGCTAACAAGGATAAGTGAGTATTATCTGGTTCTATAGAACCAAGCCCATAATTTGTTGTTTTAACCAATTATGCAAATTATCCCAGGGCACAGTGCAAGTTGCCTAGATCTGCACACCACCAGTTTTTTAGCAAAAGTCCCGCCTCTTGCCTTTTTTTCATCTTCATCTGCAGCCTTTTTGAATTCATGTTCAAAGGAGCTAGCTAGTTCATTGAAGAGTCCCACCTCTTCACAGTTCTTCAGGAATCGAGTTGGAGTAGGAGTTTGATCTGTAGACATGAAAAGAAAAGGAACCTTTATTTTAGCTTTGATCTGAAATTAAAACTAGAGAGCACATCAAGAACACATTTTTATTCTTCTGTTTGGAAAGAATCTCTGTGTTCAGGCAAATTTTGCTTTTATGGAGCACTAGTCAGTAAAGATTGGTGTTAGGCCACCAGAGGGTGTCTGTGCTGTGTTGCCTCAAGGCCAGCAGAGGGACGACAAAACAATGTTTCGTTGTGTGACTATCTATGTAACCACCTTTCTCTCAGAGGCGGGTTTCAGCTCCCTCACCCCCAAAACAAAACAAAACTGCTCACCCAGGTGAAGTCTGTGAAACTTTTAGGTTGGAAAATCAAGTACGGTTAAGAGACATTTTCTCTTTACACTTATTCTCTGCTAGGTCTGAAGTGAGTAGGTGTAAGCAGATGGACACTAAAATCTGATGAGAAGAGACTGAGGATCAGATGGCTGAGTCTACTTGCTAAAGCTACCAAGTAAGAAATGGGGCCTTGTTTTTCAGTTGTCACTAAGGTAAGAGTCTGCTACCTTCTTGAAGGCATTCCAGGCACATCTAGGGGCTGGGGAACAAGACAGCAAGATCGTGAGCTAGAAAAGGAAACTGCAAACAATAGACCTCACTGCACGGAGACCTGGGACCATGCACGTGGGACCTGCATGGAGAGCAAATTCCGGAAACCAGGATATTTGGATTTAGATTTGCCAGCCAAAATATCCTCTCAGAGGCTGCACAAATCTTTCCTCAGCACACTGCCTCTGCCCTTGGGAAGAGGAAGGCTCTGGGTAACCCACGGGAAGTTTTCAAGCGACTTGAATTTTAGATTTGAGCTTCTCTCTCCCCATCCTGTTTTTCTAGTTTTCCTCTCTTGCATGCTAGGTTGCTTCGGTCATGTCTGACTCTTTGTGATCCTATGGACTGTAGCCCGCCAGGCTCCTCTGTCCATGGGATTCTCCAGACAAGAATACTGAAGTGGGTTGCCATGCCCTTCTCTAGAGAATCTTCCTGACCCAGGGATTGAACCCATATCTCTTATGTCCCCTGCAATGACAGGTGGGCTCTTTACCACTAGTGCCACCTGGGAAGCCCCTTTTCTCTTTTAGGTCAGTTGATTCTTGTTCTCTGGTCCTAACTCGATTATGATGGTTTTCCTTGCGGTGCTAATCACCTCGGGGATTCATTTCATATTCCAAACCACTAAACCGAATGATAGGGATAGAATGATATTTAAACAATATTTTAAGGAGTGAGACCTGGGGCTAAAATCACTCTTCCTAGCATGATCAATTGGGAATAGTCCAGTGGGATTTTCCATGGAAACAACGTAACTTTTTTTTTTTTTTAATTTAAACAAAACCCCTTCTGAATCAGAGTGTTTGGAAAACTTACCACTAACCTCCCAAAATAGTTTTAAAAGGTTCTCTGGCAGCTTTGCTTGGCCAACGATAAAGCCACTTTCCCTCCATCCCCGGGTGAGTGGAGGTAATATTCCCTTATGCTTAACGAGTACTTCAGTAAGGGCACATAAAAAATCACAACTCAAGTGGAACAGGACGGGGCAGCTAAGGGCATGGTTACAGCAGAAGAGGGCCTTTTGGATCTCTGATCTGAGGCTCATATAAACTTTTTCCATTCTTGAACAAACAGCCAGAAAATGTATATAAAAAACCCTTAGCTTACTCTGATGATTCCAGAGAAATCAACAGGTGTTTATTGAATGCTTTCTGTGTTTTGCTGCTATATGTATAAACTGTGTGTACGTTTAGGGGAGGGGGAGAGGGAGAGATAGAAGTATAGGAGTTTGGGCCAAAAAGAAGATATGGTTCTTGCCATAGAGAACTAAGAGGATGCTTTTTAGTTGAGGAAATAAAATTAATTTATATAGAGAGTATTACAGTATACAAAAGATATCTGCCATGTATGGCAGAGAATAAAACTGTTACAGAAATAAAGACAAATTAATGGCAGAGCAATTAGGAAAGATTTCAAGAAGTGGGACTTGAGCTGGGCCTTAAAGAATGGCTTCAGAGGGTAGATGAGAGAGAAGATTAGTAGGCTAAGAGGAGTCAGGCAGGTGAAGGCACAGAGAGAAGCAGGTATGGGCACCAATACATAGATGAGGAGAAAAAGGTATGCGCAGGTCAAAAGACAGTCATGTTAGGGAAATAAGTTGCATTTAAAGATGGGCAAATACCACAGGGCAAGGTTATAGAAAGCTTGAAAACCCAAATAAAAATAGCCTTAAAGTAAGAGAAAATAGAAAGAAAACGACAGATTTTGAGCAGAGGACAAGAATTTCACCAAGTCTGGCTTTTCAACAGAATGCAAGATGGATTAGAATGAGAGACCAGTCAAGGAGGCCAGCTAGGAGACTATGGAGGAATTCAAGCACACTGATGGTGGATGGCAGGAAGCACAGAAAGGAATACAACAGTCAGAATTGAAGAAAGAATAAAACAATATAAGATTTTGAGAATATTGATATCACTGAATATCAAAGCGGAGGAGCTGGTTTTGGGGACAAGGAATTTCTTAACTGACAGTCACTGACACGAATATCTGAAAACAGAAATACATGTGAGGTACCAGGTCTTAATTTGGAGATATGAGAATCACCAGACTAGATAGGATAGCTGAAATGTGCAATGAATGCTCTGAATGCTCTGAAACAGAAGGCAAAGAATAACCCGGAAACATTTTATCTCTTTGGGACCGTCCTGTATCATTTTCTCTCCCTACTCATGGAGGGTGGCATAGGCATTTCCATGCATTTGGAATAACCTGTCCAGCTTGATAACTCTGCCCCAAATTTGGTGTGTGTATAGTCATTAAGCTGTGTCTGACTCTTGGCAACCCCATGGACTGTAGCATGCTGGGCTTCCTTGTCCTTCACTATTTCTCAGAGTTTGTCAAACTCATGTCCATTGAGTCGGTGATGCCATCAAATCATCTCATCCTCTGTCACCCCCTTCTCCTCCTGCCCTCAATCTTTCCCAGCATTAGGGTCTTTTCCAATGAGCCGGTTCTTTGCACCAGGTAGCCAAAGTTTTGGACCTTCAGCTTCACCATCAGCCCTTCCAATGAATATTCAGGGTTGATGTCCTTGAGGATTGACTGGTTTCATCTCCTTGCTGTCCAAGGGACTTTCAAGAGCCCCAAATTTACCTCTTTCATAAACTTCTTCGATGAATTTCACTTAATAATAATTCTCTGAGTACCGATACTGTTTTTATTATTCACTTATACTTGACTTAAAATACTAAAATTTTTTCCATATATATAGGCCCCAACAATAAATTTAAGTATGTGTTGCTCACATACATGTTTATGTCCTCTCCACTCTTCCAAGGACCTTCCCCAGGCTTTCTCAAGGATCATTAATGACAATATCCCCAACTTAAGTCTTTTTCCAGGAATTACAATCCACAAGCTCCCAGCAAAGTGCCTGGTACACACAGTAGATATTCAACAAATAATAAGGTACAGGAGATCTATAGGGCAAGCCCCTTCCTTCATGTACAGAACCAGCACTTTGGCTAGTAGTACTTAGAAAGATTGGGCTCCTCAGGTGATGCAGAGGTAAATAATCCACCTGCCAATGTAGGAGATGTGGGTTTGATCCCCAGGTTGGGAAGATCCCCTGGAGGTGGAAATGGCAACGCACTCTAGTATTCTTGGCTGGAAAATTCCATGGACAGAGAAGTCTGGCGGGCTACAGTCCATGCGGTTGCAAAGAGTCGGACATGACTGAACACAAGCACACTTAGAGAAATTGTGCCTTACCTGAATTATTAACTGATACAATACAATAATCATCACTAAATTCTCCATTGGTTAAACGTTGAGATAAGCTTGCTTAACTCAGGCTAAATCAGAACCCCTCGTGGTATCAAAAGAAAGAGCCCACTTTGTCTGCCTGTCTAGCTGAAAACGGCATGAGAGAACTACTGCACTGTTTGAGAGGAGCTGCTGAGAATGCTCCCTTGAGAATGGCACAGGCAAGCGAAACAGTACCTAGAGCAACCAGTGAGAGGTTCCAGGTCACCCGAACTGCCTTAGAAAAGTCCCACTGACTTAAGCGTCCTGTTTGCCCTCAGTGGTGTCCGCAGTCACAAAGGGAAGTTGAATTCACGAACTGACAACCCGCCTGCTTGGGGGAAAACTGACGCCCAGTGGAAGAGAAGCAGCCAGGCTAGGCCAGCTTCCTTGCTTTCTTTTGTTCACCCCTTCACTGTGGGTAGGGAAAAATGTCAAAGGCATCTTTTGTCTGCAAATCTTCCAAAGTCTTAAAAAGAAGGCAAGGAGGGAATAGACTGAAAACAGCTAAAGACAAAAACTTCAACACACCCACCTCAAAAACCGCAGAACCCAATCTTATATTAAAACCTGAGAGAGTGGAGGGCACAATAGAAACTTGGGAGCTTTTAGTGTTCCTTTCTCCTGATTAAATGCAGATCACATAAGGGCTCTTAATGGGAGAAGGGGAGTACAGCTCCCAGTACATCTGGTCCCTGGTATTAATCTTAACTGTCTGGTGATATCAAGGCACGTGGCTTCTGGGGCAGCAAATACCTGCGATGATGACTGAGTCAGTTCGGGCTGGGCCAAATTTCAATGTCATCTCATGCTTGTGTTTATGAACTGCCAGGTGGTCCTCGTTTGTAAATCTCTGAAACGAAACAGAAACAGAGATGTGAAAAAAAAAAAAAAGTGACTCAGTGCCCTTTTTAAAATGTCCTACCAAACATCCTACAGTAAGGTTGGTCCCTGGAAAGAGGGACTGGAGAGGGGATGGGAAGAAGAAAAAAATGGAAATGATGGAAAAGGAGAGGAGATGCATTAAAATAGAGAAAATAGGAAAGGAGAAATGAAGCACTAGAAATCTGGAGGAGAGGGGAAGGGGAAGACCGTAGCACCAACTGCTCTGTAATACCAGGTCCAAATGAGAGAAATGGACAGATTGTTGGTGAAGTGGGATCCAGGCAGGAGGTTCCAAATGAAAAAAACATTAAGGCTAGCTCGTAACAAGCAAGGGGAAAATAATGTTTAATAATGACAATAAAGAAAGGAGAAGAGAAAGGCTGGGTACTAGTTGGTCATCACGAAAATATAGAAAATTCAGAATGAAGCTCTCCATGGTAGGGCTGAACTGGACTATTTATGAGGGGGCTAACAGAGAGATAAATTATGCAGGATTAGGAGAACCATTTAACTTCCTGGCCCCTACAGTGCTGCAGCAGGCGCCTGCCCAGCTATTTGGCTGAGGGTTTTAATGAGCCAGGATGGAGCTGTAGAGGACAGAGGCCCAATGGCCAGAAGTAATGGCACACACCAGCCCCATCGGCCAAATGCTGTCTCCCTTCATCGGGCAGCCCGCCTGGGCTCCATCAGCCATAAAGGGGCCAGTGCAGTGCTGTTGACTACATAATGGTAGAATAAAAATGCAAGCAAAAAAAAAAAAATTTTTTTTTTTGTTTGTTAGGGTAGGGAGAAGCCTGTAGGCAGGATGAGGGAAGGGAAAAAGGAGATGGTATGGAGATTTTATTTATTTAGGGGTTTGGTGAAAGGACAATGAAAATGTGAGGCTAGGTCTGCCTCAGTTTATGACTAAGTAAGACAGGGTTATTGGACAGTAATTTATGCTCCTCCCTTTCTTTAGAAGGGGGTAGTGAAGAGAACAGATGAACAGCAGTAATTCAAAAGAATGATACCCTCAAAATTCCCTTTGAGCCTGCCTGGCCATGTTCCTTCATTAAAACATGCCTGCAACACAGTAACAGCTTGGATGCTGCAGTTTTCCACAGCTCTTTCACTAGCCAGGCTCTGAAACATGGTTCTATTTGTCTTTTTGTTTCTAAAAATAATGATTGGTTAGTCCTCTTTTTTCAATCCCATTAGTTGGATACACATTTCCCACCAAAACTACTCCTTTGGCTGTCTATCCACAGCTCTTCTTGACTTCAAACCAGTCAGGAGTTGGCTCCATCCTAGCACCTATCCAGGCAAGAAAGCAAAACTGAACTATTTAAATTTCTTTATTTTACCTAAAAGCAGCTTTCCCCATATTTTCTCTAAGCTCTATCATAACTGAAGCTTGAGACCTAAAATCCTTCCAGGCTAGGCCTACAAGCCTGAAGGGTAAAGGGAATTTTCAATTAAACATATTAAGACTCAAGAAGTAAAACAGTCAAAAGAAGACTGCCTTAGTTGTTTCCAATGGATCCTGGACAAAACTGAATAGAGTGTGTGGATATTTAGCCAAGAACTTTAGTTTTCTCCATTGTTGGTTAACTTTAGGCAACATGGACATTGATTAGTTATCATAGGCATCAACTTTTTCAGTCACAGATTTTTCCCTAAGGAAAGGATGGAGAGAGTGGGAAACGGGGGAAAGAGTCTTTTAACCATGGGTATGACATTTCTAGGTTAAACAAATCAGTGCCGAAGGTTTGGGATTGCTGGGTATTTGGTAAAAGGAAATGAGCAGAACTAGTCTATGAAAGAGGAAAAACAATCACTTTACAGGGACAGGAAGAGTAGCAGATTAGGGTATATGTTTTCAAAATGTACTGGTGATGTTATGACAATCTTTTTTTCAAAAATACATTTATAGGTACTTCAAGGAAATTTTCTGTAGGTAGTCTAAAAAATTTGGCACAATGTTCTAGAATACACAAGAATGACTTTCAAGCAGAAAAGTCCTTTTCTACTATCAGAAATCTAGCTTACCCAGAACTGCTTGGAGAAAGATTTTAAATTTCCAGGCTTTGCTCTAGTTAGGATCATTTAGTATTTTAAAAGGCAACTCCCCTTCCTGTTACAACTTCTCTGCATAGCTGTGATCTGTTTGTTCTCTAGTTCTTGTTTCTCTCTGCTACACAACCCCATTCCCTTCATATCACCCTATTCCTCTTTCAGCGGTTTATTTTTTCCAAACCAATAGCTGGTATCTGAAGAGACCTGAACGTGGCTAAAGGGATCTCCCACCCATCAGCATCTCATAGGGTTTTGAAAACTGTGACCATAGGAAAAAAATTACATCTTCGTTTTCACTAAATTCTGAAATTTAGCATTCCTAATTCATCAGAAATTGCACATATTCTCATATTACATTACAGTTATTATAGGTATCTCAGAATAGCCTTTCTACTCATCACTATTTCAAAATTATGATAGTCACCAGACCTGCCACTAGAACTTACAGACAGTATTATGCTTAAAAAAGCACACGTGTTATCAAATATCTTAAAAGTATTTTGGTAACTGTATATCAAAATAATCACTTCTTTTGTAATCCTATGTCTTATTTTACTGATTTAAAAATATTATTCTAAGGAGGGGATCACAGGCTTCATCAGACAGCCACTGTGGGTTATGACACTACAAAAACTAAGAATCCTTCTGAATTAAATCAGATGGTACGCTTCAGAGGAGGAGTGAAAATGACAGGAGGAGGAGCTTAAGAAGCAGGACACTGGCATGCTTTGGCTCCAGTCATCTCTCCCTGCCGGAGTGAGGAAGAGAATAAAAGTTTACTAAAGTTTTTTTTTTAATGAAAGAGTGTTGCGGTTTTTTAAATTTCTGGTTGTGCTGGTATTTGTTGCTGCACACGGGCTTCCTCTAGTTGCGGAGAGTAGGGGCTACTCTAGTTGTGGTACACGGGCTTCTCTCGCTGTGGAGCACAGGCCTCAGGCACACGGGGTCAGTAGTTGTGGCCCAGGGGCTCATTAGAGATATGGCCTGAGGGCCCCAGAGCACCAGCTCAGTAGCTGTGATGCAAGGGCTTAGTTGCTCCATGACATGTGGCATTTTCCCGGACCAGGAATTGAACCCATGTTCCCGGCATCGGCAGGTATATTCCTGTTTGCCACACCACCAGGGATTTTTTTAAAATCAAAGTGAATGTCAATCTGGCTATTATTTTCATTGTTCCTTATATTCTCTCTTGTTATATTTAAGAGTTAACTCAAGAATTCTCTGCAGTGAAGTGTCAGTTGCTCAGTTGTGCCTGACTCTTTGCGACCCCATAGACTGCAGCCCACCAGGCTTCTCTGTCCATGGGATTTTCTAGGCAAGAATACAGGAGTGGGTCTGCATTTCCTTCTCCAGAGGATCTTCCTGATCCAAGGATTGAACCTAGGTCTCCTGCACTGCAGGCAGATTCTCTACCAACTGAGCTATGAGGGAAGCCTCTAGGTGAATCTTGAACCACACGCTTAAGGAAACCATCCCTTTAAAAGCAGTTTCTCAATTAAAAAGTCTAAAATTATTAAGTGATAAAAATTTGACCTTATTAAAAATAGATTATTCTATTGAATTAATTAAAATGGGTAGAGGGATTCCTTAAAAGGATCTCCTTTTTGAATTATTGCCCATTTAAAAATCCAGCTCTCTCATTTGTTAATACAGTTAGTGAGTCTTCCTTTGTTCTTTGCTCTTACCTATTACTAATGTTTTGGCAAAGAGCCACTCAACTTAGGGAATATTCACTTTGGTTGTAGAGTAAAAAATGATAATTTTCAATAAATGTGTAGATATTAACCATCTCCAAGACAACTGAGGGTTGATATTATTCAAAATTGGACTGAAGAATTTAAGTTATACTGGATCACGAAGGCAGTTTATATGCCTTGGGAGAAGATGTAAATAGTAACACAATAAAGTTGAGAGTCTTATTTGCCCAAATAAATGAATCAGGACAGCCTCTTGGCATAAATGGGAGAGGGAAAGTATTATGTGCTAATTTGTTACCATAGCTAGAGACCAAGATGACTTAGATTTGCCCTATCCAAAGACCCGGGTTCGATCCCTGGGTCAGGAAGATCCCCTGGAGAAGGAAATGGCAACCCACTCCAGTACTCTTGCCTGGAGAATCCCATTGAGGGAGGAGCCTGGTAGGGTACTAGTCTATGGGGTCGCAAAGAGTCGGACACGACTGAGTGACTTCACTCACTCAGCCACATGTGGTTATTGAGCACTTGAAATGCGGCTAGTTCAAATTGAGATGTACTGTCCTGTACTGTGCACACAAGGGTTTCCCAGGTGGTTCAGTGGGTGAAGAATCTGCCTGCAATGCAGGAGACACAGGAGACATGGGTTCCATCCCTGGGTCAGGAAGATCTTGGAAGAGAGCATGGCAACCCACTCCAGTATTCTTGCCTTTAGAATTCCATGGACAGAGGGAGCCTGGTGGGCTACAGTCCATAGGGTCGCAAAGAGTTGGACACGACTAAAGAGACTTAGCACCCATTCTGGATTTTGAAGACTTAGTATGAAAAATGAAAAAGTGAATGTAAAATATCTCAATTTTATTTTGATTATATGTTAAAATGATATTTTGAATATATTGGCTTAAATAAAATATATTATCAAAATTAATGTCACTTGTTTATTTTTACTTTTTAATGCGGCTACTAGGAAATTCAATACTACTTATATAGCTTGCATTTTGTGACTTGCAATACATTTCTTTTGGAGAGCTCTGATCTAGATAACATGCCTGAAGATCTAACAGGAATTTTAATCATGTGCCACACTTGATATTTTTTTTCCCTCCAAATTAACTTTTTTGGCCTTACTGCACAGCTTGTGGGATTTTAGTTCCCCCACCAGGGATGGAACCCATGTCCCCTGCAGTGGAAGCAAGGAGCCCTAACCACTGGACTGCTAGTGAAGTCCCAAACCTGATTCTTTCCCCTCAAACACTTTTCCTCTAAATACAGTTTACCCTCTTTGGTAGTGGTTCTCAAATAGGGGCAACTCTGCCCCCCAGGGGACACTTGGCAATGTAACAATTGCTTATTACAACCCAGGGAACGCTACTACTTAACTATAGAGGGCAGAGGCCTGGGAAATGCACTGGACAGCTCCCTAAAACAAAAAATTATCTGACCCCAAATGTCATTTGTGTCTGCTGAGAAACTCTGCTTCAAGATAACAGGGAAAAGAAAAAACAAACAAACAAAAAGGCTGTTTTTTAGTTTCCTTTGCCAAACTGCCAAACACATGTTTTTGGATGTGAAACTTGGAAGGAAAAAAACACAGGCAGAAAACTCGCAACCTCATTTCAGAAAATGGCTGATGTACTGCCAATCTGCAAATACTTAGGAGAGGGAAATTAGGAAGATGAGACAGAAGGCACTGTAATTGGGAGAAGAACAGACTAAATGCAGTTCTCATGCACTGCCTTGTTAGTAGCAAAGCTGCTGCTGCTAAGTCACTTCAGTCGTGTCCGACTGTGCGACCCCATAGACGGCAGCTCACCAGGCTCCCCCGTCTCTGGGGACCAAAAAAGCAAATCGGCTATTTTTCTTTTTGGCTATTTCGGATTTTCACTCCTCAACAGAGGAAAAAAAAATATCAAGAAAGGAAATTTTCTTAGTTTAAAAAACATAAAAGAGACTACAGGACTATGAGGAAGTCAATCTGAAAAGTGTTATTAGTATTAGAATGGGCACAGAAGGTATAGTTTCGGTAAAAAATACTTTCCATTTCTAGGAAGTTTCATTCTCACCCAGTCTCCTGTAATAGGAAACTGGACTCCCACCTACTAGCAAACTGACTAAATAAACTAAGAAGAACTGACTAAATAAACTAATAAACTAAAAGAACTAAGTAAAAAGTTAGGAATGGCTTGAAGAACAAGCACAGTGGGAACTGGAAATCAGGAATACATGTCAGTGAATGAAGCCCTAAATTTTTAAAAAGTTGATGTATAATGTATATAAACTGCAAAAATCTCAAGTGTAGAGCTCAATGAATTTTTATGTACGTATGAAAAGAAATAAAGTGAAAGTGTTAGTTGCTCAGCTGTGCCTGACTCTTTGCGATCCCATGGACTGTACTGTGTTAGGCTCCTCTGTCCATGGGATTCTCCAGGCAAGAATACTAGAGTGGGTTGCCATTCCCTTCTCCAGGGGACCTTCCTGACCCAGGGATTGAACCCAGGTTTCCCACATTGCAGGCAGATTCTTTACTGTCTGAGCCACAGGGAAGTCTACGCTGCTGTAATCACAACCCAGGTCAAGATATAAAACATTTCAGGCACCCCAGAAGGAACCCTCATACCCCACTTTTCTTAAAGTTTTAAATGAAATAGTTATATAAAACTTAGTACCTGGCACACAGTATATATTCAGTTAGCTCTCCCCTCTTTCCCTCTTTAAACCTTAAGGTAGACAGGTATATTTAAAAATTAGCTTTTCTTTGTAGAATAACTCTAAGTAAGTCAATGCAGAGAGAGTTATTTTCCTAATCCCGTTAAGACAAGTTTCCCAGACACTTGTTGAAACTGCACCACTAAACAGAATTGAAGAGAAGGTTCAGGGCCAATGAGAGCTTAGCCCAAACTAAAGATAAATTTTTGTCTACTGACTTTGAGCCAGGCATAAGCATATGGGCATTAGAAATGTAGCAGTTTTAAGCTAAGTCCTTGGTAAATTTTTGTGACCAATGAAATTTCTGTGCAATATGCGCTCCACCCTTAGCCAAATTCATTCCTGAAATGTTGTTTTTGGCCACCACAGCTCCAGTTTCCATGTGGATTTGCCTCACATTTTAAAATGCTCTTATATCCTGACCTATGATTAATTCACGTCCCTTTCCTTGTTTTAGAAGAGTAGACTGGGGGAAGGAGACAAATCAGAACTCTTGAGTTACTAGGAAATGAGTCCTGGATACCTAAACTATCAGGGAACTGAGTTTCTACTTGTGATAGTCTGAAAAATCACTTATGCTGAAACCTAACCATACTCTTCTCCCAAGTTTGTGGGTTTGGCAGCACTTCATGAACAGAATAGCTTTCTTTTGTTATAATATCTACACTCCGGCATATCCTGATGAAAGAAAACAGTTTGAAAAAGCAGGAGAAAACTGATAACTATAGGTAGAAAGCTCTAGAATATAGTGATATTGGTGCTGAGCAGGGTGGAAAGAATAGCTGACCTTTTTGAAAACACTATTTAATCACTTCAACTGATCACGTATTCTGAAAGAGCAAACTGGGAGATCTTATGCTTCTCACCCTCACTGGAGAACTTCTGTTCCCAATGCAAGATATCATTTAGGTTTGGGAAAGCGGGGAAAGGGAGAAGGGAAGGGACTAAACACACACACCTCAATCCAACATAACTTTCATCTGCACCTTAGTCAATCTTAGGATCCTGCTTTCTACTTCAAGATGCTGCTGTTTATGAAATGAGTCACATATCCTGCTCTGAATGCTTCATGGCTCTTGAATGAATCATTTCAAAGCACAGGATTGTTCAACAAATAAATACAACCACAGCAGCAGCAGCAGCTCACAGGCTGCATGTGTGAGCAAGGTAATTTATAGAGGAAAAATAAGAACAGGAAACTTGTTCCCAAAATATTCTAAGAGAAAAATGTTGTCAGGGGAATGAACGATATAAACTGAAGGGAGGGGGAAAAAAATCCAACAAACTGTACCTAAAGAAAATCCTTCTGTCTGTGGATTGAGACATTTTCTGCTTGGAAAAGGCTGTTTGAGTGTCTTAAAGAGAAGATTTTGGCAGCTGACTAAATTAGTCCATTGGAAAAAGAAAGAACTTTTAGAGGAGAGACATTATTTGAAAGTTGGCCTGGCAGAGAAGCCATCTGATAGAATACAAGCCCCTCAAGTGCAAGAATCCTCATTTGTTTGTTTGTGGAAGTACCACGCGCACTTTGAACAGTACCTGCACACAGTGGATGCTTAATAAACATTTGTTGAATAGATGCCAACTAGCATAGCACATAGGAGAAGGCAATGGCACCCCACTCCAGTACTCTTGCCTGGAAAATCCCATGGATGAGAGCCTGGTAGGCTGCAGTCCATGGGGTCGTGAAGAGTCGGACACAACTGAGCAACTTCACTTTTACTTTTCACTTTCATGCACTGGAGAAGGAAATGGCAACCCACTCCAGTGTTCTTGCCTGGAGAATCCCAGGGAGTGGGGAGCCTGGTGGGCTGCTGTCTATGGGGTCGCACAGAGTCAGACACGACTGAAGCGACTTAGCAGCAGCAGCAGCAGCAGCATAGCACATTAAGGGTGACAAAGCACCCCCAACTTAGAAAACTCTTATTCATGTGTACGATGGTGGGAGTATTTTCATTATCAATATTCAAAAGGGGAGTTGATATTATTATAAACATTAGATCTTTTCTATAGAACTAAAGGCTGGGCCCAGTGAGGACCAAGAATACCCTAATGGGAGGAGCTTAGAATAAGAAACAAATTGAATTTCAAGAATTAAGACAACATGAAAAGGTCAAAACAACAGCAAAAGGGATTTAAATCACTGGGAAGAATTTCTCGACTCTGAGGGTGAGGGGGCTGAAATCGTTCCCAAAGGAGATTTTAAAGGAATGTAAAATGTATAGTTTTCTGGACCTCTTTTATTTTTATAACTATTTTCTCCTATTCTTCCATTAGTGCTTTCTATCCAGGTGAGTCTCTCCTGATCTGCAAAATCCACTTGTTCTCAATTTTGTGCCTACACACAATCCCTCTACTCTCAGACATGCCTTTCTCTCTCGCCTCAGTTTATCTAAATACTATAACCTTCCAAGGCTCAGCTGAAACCCAGCTGCTTTTTGAAAGCTTCTCTAATGATTCTAACCTTCAGCAGTCTAACTTCCCTGAACTTGTATGGTACTTTGAACAATCTGCACCATATAATTTAGAATTCTAGTCTACATGCTCTCACAGTTTTATCCTTTAAAGTGGACTATAAACTACCAGACGGTTAAAAATGTATCCTACACTTATTTTTTTGGTCATGCCAAGTGGCTTTTAGGATCTCAGTTCCCCAACCAGGGACTGAACCAGGCCCCAGCAGTGATGGCGCTGAATTCTGACCATTGGACCGCCAGGGAATTCCCCATACTTATTCTTTACCCTTCCAACCAATCCTATCTGGGGCTTAACTTGGCAGAGAGCACACAACGGGTACTCAATAAATTCCTTTTCCAGTGATTCAGTTCAGTTCAGTTGCTCAGTCGTGTCCAACTCTTTGTGACCCCATGAATCGCAGCACACCAGGCCTCCCTGTCCATCACCAACTCCCAGAGTTCACTCAAACCCATGTCCATTGAGTCGGTGATGCCATCCAGCCATCTCATTCTCTGTCGTCCCCTTCTCCTGCCCCCAATCCCTCCCAGCATCAGAGTCTTTTCCAACGAGTCAACTCTTTGCATGAGGTGGCCAAAGTACTGGAGTTTCAGCCTCAGCATCAGTCCTTCCAATGAACACCCAGGACTGATCTCCTTTAGGATGCACTGGTTGGATCTCCTTGCAGTCCAAGGGACTCTCAAGAGTCTTTTCCAACACCACAGTTCAAAAGCACCAATTCTTTGGTGCTCAGCTTTCTTCACAGTCCAACTCTCACATCCATACATGACCACAGGAAAAACCATAGCCTTGACTAGACGGACCTTTGTTGGCAAAGTAATGTCTCTGCTTTCTAATACGCTATCCAGGTTGGTCATAACTTTTCTTCCAAGGAGTAAGCGTCTTTTAATTTCATGGCTGCAATCACCATCTGCAGTGATTTTGGAGCCCAGAAAAATGAAGTCTGACACTGTTTTCACTGTTTCCCCATCTACTTCCCATGAAGTGATGGGACCAGAGGCCATGATCTTCGTTTTCTGAATGTTGAGCTTTAAGCCAACTTTTTCACTCTCCTCTTTCACTTTCATCAAGAGGCTTTTTAGTTCCTCTTCACTTTCTGCCATAAGGGTGGTGTCATCTGCATATCTAAGGTTATTGATATTTCTCCCGGCAATCTTGATTCCAGCTTGTGCTTCCTCCAGCCCAGTGTTTCTCATGATGTACTCTGCATAGAAGTTAAATAAGCAGGGTGATAATATACAGCCTTGACGTACTCCTTTTCCTATTTGGAACCAGTTTGTTGTTCCATGTCCAGTTCTAACTGTTGCTTCCTCACCTGCATATAGGTTTCTCAGGAGGCAGGTCAGGTGGTTGGGTATTTCCATCTCTTTCAGAATTTTCCACAGTTTATTGTGATCCACACAGTGATTAGGTCGTTTTATACAGTGGTATAACAGTTGAAAAGCTTTTATCACCTTTAGATTCTAAGACCTTTAACAGGTACACTTTCAGAATGATCTGTTTCCTTTCCATCTCCATTTCCAAAGTATATTTCACTATGCAAATAAATGAGAATCAATGTATCCCCCTACTATTTTGTTAGATACCAGGTTCCCTTTATTATAGAAAGGCATTTTGGACACTTTCAGTAACTGCGGTTATATTGTTGTTGTATGAAAGGGCATTCAAGCCATGGCTTGTGGATCAATTTACTGTCTTTGGGTATCTGATTCCATCACTGAATTTTGGTTAGTTTAGCTGCAAAGTCATGTCCAACTCTTTGCGACTCTATGGACTGTAGCCCACCAGGTTCCTCTGTTCATGGGATTTTCCAAGCAAAAAATACTGGAGTGTGTTGCCATTTCCTTCTCCAGGGGATTTCCCCACCCAGGAATTGAACTTGGGCCTCCAGCATTGCAAGCAGATTCTTTACCAACTGAGCCACCTGGGAAGGCCTCACTGAACTTTACTACCAACTAAAATGCTCTGTGCAAAAAAAATATCAATTCATCAACAGCAACCTTTTCCTTCTTCACTCCCCAAACCACCAGTGGTAGTTTTAAACACATCCTTTTAAGCATTTTCTTTTAGGATCCCAATTACTTGAATTTTATTGGGCAGAATATCAGCAACACACAGAAGTCAAGCCATGTCAAGAACTGGATTCCTCCCTTTACAATGTTTGCCCTGGAGTATCTGACAAGAAGAAAAGATACATTACAATCAAACTGACAAACCAGTTGGCATTTGGAAAAAGAATATTCAAACCTATCGTCAACACTGAATTGCTGGATCTTCACTGTTAGGATCTGGGATTAACACTAACACATTATTCATAACATCCAGACAAAGGATGCAAAGTTTTAAATGCTTAGCCACACCTGATCACTCATTTTTATTTTTGTTCCTGTTCCCTCCTCCTATTTATGACAAATGTGAAAAATCATGAGCCCCATGGGTAGTGTTTTTTGCCAAGTAAGTTACAGGTGCCTAATAAATCACAGCAGAAAGGAAAAGAGCTCCCAAGGTCATACAGGCCAACCCCAACCAGGGACTGGGTAGTGTGGAAAAAGGAATGGCAAATATAATTTCTTGTGAGTTTTATAACTGAATAAAATTAGGTATTTTATTTTTACTTTATTTATGAATGTTACTTATTATGGGACTGAGAAATATAATCTTACTTCAGGTTTCAATGTACTTAGAAAGTCCTGGTCATCTCAACTTCTATGGATTCGCTAGTATCACAGTAAAGCAGGAAGTGTAAATCTTCCCTCCTCCTCCTCTTGCTCTTTTTTTTTAAACTGTGATAAAATACACATGACATAAAATTTATCATATAAGCTGTTTTACCTGTACAGTTCGGTGGTATTAAATACATTCATATTATTGTGCACCCATCACCAACATCCACCCCCCATAACTCTCTCTTGTAGGAATGTACCTCTATACCCATTAAAAAGTAACTCTTCATTTTCCCCTCCCGACTCTCTGGCAACCACCATGATATTTTCTGTCTTTAAGATTCTGACTACTAGGCAATGGCACCCTACTCCAGTACTCTTGCCTGGAAAATCCCATGGACGGAGAATGGTGGGCTGCAGTCCATGGGGTCCTAAGAGTTGGGCACGACTGAGCGACTTCACTTTCACTTTTCACTCTCATGCATTGGAGAAGGAAATGGCAACTCACTCCAGTGTTCTTGCCTGGAGAATCCCAGGGGCAGGGGAGCCTGGTGGGCTACTGTCTATGGGGTCACACAGAGTTGGACACGACTGAAGCAACTTAGCAGCAGCAGCAGCAAGAACCTCATGTGAGTGAAATCATGTGTTATTTGTCTGTGACTTATTTCACTCAGCACATCCATGCTGTCGAATACTGCAGAATTTCTTTTTAAGACTGCATGAAAACCCACTGTATGTATATATACCACATTTTGTTTATCCATTTATCAGTAAATGGACAGCTGGGTTGTTTTATATTTTAACTACTGTGGTATATATATCTCTGCGTTTAATTCTTTCGGGTATATATCCAAAAGTGGAACTGCTGGATTATATATCAACAAATAGTAACTCTATTTTTAATTTTTTGAGGGAACTATCATACTGTCTTCCTCATTGGCTGTACCATCTTACATTCCCACCAACAATGCACAAGGGTTCTAATTTCTCCATATCCTTGACAACACTTGCTACCATCTGGGTGGTTTTTGTTGTTGTTGTTGTTGTTCTTGAAGCATGCATTCTAATGGATGTGAAGTAGTTATCACTGTAGTGTTAATTTGCATTTCCCTAGTGATTAGTGATATTGAATATTTTTTCATGACCAGTTGGCTATTTTGTATATCTTTTTTTGAGAAATGTCTATTCAAGGCTTTTTGCCCATTAAAAAAAAGTATTTATTTTTAATTGGGGGATAACTGCTTTACAATGTTGTGGTGGCTTCTGCCATATATCAACATGAATCAGCCATAGGTATACATATGTCCCCTCCCTCTTGAACATCCCTCCCACCTCCCATTCCATCCCACACCTCCACGTCGTCATAGAGCACCAGGTTGAGCTCCCTGCATCATATGGCAAATTTCTGCTGCTATCTGTTTTACATATGGAAATGTATATGTTCCAATGCTGCTCTCTCAATTCATCCCACCCTCCCCTTCCTCCACTGTGTCCACAAGTCTGTTCTCTATGTTTGCATTTCCATTGCTGCCCTGCAATAGGTTCATCAATACCATTTTTCTTGATTCCATATATATGTGTTAATATATGATATTTGTTTTTCTCTTTCTGACTTAATTTAACTCTCTATAATGGGCTCTAGGTTCATCCACCTCACTAAGTGACTCAGATGTGTTCTTTTTAATGGCTGAATAATATTCCATTGTATATCGATGTACCACAAATTCTTTATCCATTTGTCTGTTGATGGACATCTAGGCTGCCTCCATGTCCTGGCTATTATAAACAGGGCTGCAGTGAACACAGGGGTACCTGTGTCTTTTAGAATTGTGGTTTTCTCAAAGTATATGCCCAGTAGTGGGATTGCTGGGTCACATGGTAGCTTTATTTCTAGTTTTTAGGGAAATCGCCATGCTGTTCTCCATAGTGGCCGTATCAATTTACATTTCCACAAACAGTGCACTACCAGGGCTTCCCTGGTGGCTCAGCACTAAAGAATCTGCCTCCCAATGCCTGCCAACGACAGTGATGCAGGTTCAATTTCTGGGTTGGGAAGATCCCTGGAGAAGGAAGTGGCAAACCACTGTAGTATACTTGCCTGGGGAATCCCACGGACAGGGAAGCCTGGTGGGCAACAGTCCATGAGGTTGCAAAAGGTCAGCCACGACTCAGCAGCTAAATAACAACAGTGTAAGAGAGTTCCCTTTTCTCCACATCCTCTCCAGCATTTACCACTGGTAGTTTTTTTCTTTTTATGATGGCTCTTCAGACCAGTATGAGATGATACCTCTTTGTAGTTTTGATTTGCATTTCTCTAATAATAAGCAACATTGAGCATTTTCCATGTGTTTATTAGCCACCTGTATAGCTTCTTTATAGAAATGTCTGTTTAAGTCTTCTGCCCATCTTTTGATTGTTTGTTTTTCTGCCACTGAGCTGCCTGAGCTGCATGTGTATTTTGGAGATTAATCCTTTGTCAGTAGCTTCATTTGCAATTATTTTCTCCATACTGAGGGTTGTCTTTTCATCTTGTTTATGGCTTCCTTTGCTGTGCAAAAGCTTTTAAGTTTAATTAGATCCCATTTTTGTTTTTAATTTCTACCTCCAGGAGGTAGATCATAGAGGATCTTGCTGTGATTTATATCAAAAGAGTGTTCTGCCTATGTTTTCCTCTACCAGTTTTATAGGTTCTGGTTTTATATTTAACTCTTTAACCTATTTTGATTTTATCTTTGTGTATGGTGTTAGGAAGTGTTCTAATTTAATTCTTTTACATATAGCTGTCCAGTTTTTCCAGCACCACTTACTGAAGAGACTATCTTTTCTCCACTGCATATTGTTTCCTCCTTCTCAAAGATAAGGTGCCTATAGGTGCGCAGGTTTACCTTAGGGCTTTCTATCTTATTCCATTGGTCTATATTTCTGTTTTTGTGCCAGTACCATACTGTCTTGATGACTGTAGCTTTGTAGTATAGTCTGAAGTCAGGAAAACTGATTCCTCCAGCTTCATTCTTCTTTCTCAAGATTGCTTTGGCTATTCAGGGTCTTTGTGTTTCCATATGAATTGTGAAATTTTTTGTTTTATTTCTGTGAAAAGTACCATTGGCAATTTGATAGAAAGCGAAAAGTGAAAGTGTTAGCCACTAAGTTGTGTCTGACTCTTTGCGACACCATGGTCTGTCCATGGAATTCTCCAGGCAAGAACTTGATAGGGATTGCATCAAATCTGTAGATTGCTTTGGGTAGTATTTAGTAATTTTCACAATATTGATTCTTCTAATCCAAGAACATGGTATATCTCTCCATCTGTTTATGTCATCTTTGACTTCATCAGTGTCTTATGGTTTTCTGCTCTTTTGTCTCCTTATTTATTTTGTCTCTTTGTTTATTCCTAGTTATTCTTTTTATTGTAATGGTGAACGGGACTGATTCCTTAATTTTTCTTTCTGATTTTTCATTGTTAGTATACAGAAATACAAGGGATTTGTGTGTATTGACTTTGTATCCTGTGACTTTTCTAAATTCACTGATTAGCTATAGTAATTTCTGATCATACCTATAGGGTTTTCTACATATAGTATCATATTGTCTGTAAACAGTGAGAGTTTTACTTCTTCTTTTTCAACCTGAATTCCTTTTATTTCTTTTTCTTCTCTGACTGCCATGGCTAGGACTTCCAAAATTATGCTGAATAACAGTGGCAAGAGTGTTGCCCATTTCCTAATTGGTTGCTTTGTTGTTGCTGAGTTTTATTTTTTGTATTTTTAAATTTTATTTTCTGTTTTGGCCACACTGTGTCTTTACTGTTGTGTGAGGGCCTTCTCTAGTTGCGCTGAGCGTGAGTTACTTTCTAGTTGTGGTGCGTGGGCTTCTCACTGCGGTGGCTTCTCTTGTGGAACACAGGCCCTAGAGTGCCCAGGCTTCAGTAGTTGCAGTCACAGTCTCTAGAGCACAGGGTTAGTAGTTGCGGTGCACAGGCTTAGTTGCTGCACAGCATGTAGGATCTTTCCAGACCAGGGATTGAACTGGTATCCCTTGTGCTGGCAGGCAGATTCTTAACCACTGGATGCCACTAAGGAAGACCTGTTGTTGAGTTTTAGAAGTTTTCTATACATTCTGGGTATTAATCCATTATGTGATCTATGACTTGCAAACATTTTCTCCCATTGTGTAGGTTGCCTTTTTACTGTGGATACTGTCTTCAAATGTATAAAAAAAATTTAACTTAAATAAAATCCAATCTATTTTTTTCTTACTTGCTCCTTTGGTGTTTTTTCCAAGAAATCACTGCCAAATCCAGTATCATGAAGCGTTTGTCCTATTTTTCTAATAAGAGTTTTCTATACAGTCATTACATATTTTTACTGCACTGAAACTTTTATTAACATATAATATCCTTCTTTATCTTTTGTAACTTTTTTTTTAAACTTTCACTTTGATCTAAAATCTATTTATTCTTATATCAGTATACTCATCACTGTGCTCTTTCAGTTACTACTTGCATGGAGCATCTTTTTTTCATCTACTCATTTTCAATCTGTTTGTGTCTCTGGGTCTCAAGTGAGTTTCTTATAGACAGCATATAGTTGGATCATGTGGATCATGTGGGCTTCTTTTGTTTTTATTAAAGTACAGTTATTTACAATATTTCATTAGTTTCAGGTGTACAGGAAGTGATTCAGTTATATTTTTCAGATTATTTTAAATGATAGGTTATTACAAGATATTACATAGTTTCCTGCAATATACAGTAAATCTTGTGGTTTATCTGTTTCATACACAGTAGTGTTTATCTGTTGAGCCCATACTCCTAATTTATGCCCTTACTTCTTTCTCCTTTGGTAACCATAAGTTTGTTTCCTATGTCTGTGAGTCTGTTACTGTTTTGTAAAAGATTCATTTGTATTATTTTTTAGATTTCACATATAAATGATATCATGTTGTCTCTCTGTCTTATTTATTCCACCCACGATGCTGCAAATGGCAATATTTATTCTTTTTTGGATCACGTGTTTTTAGCCATCCTGCCAATCTCTATCTTTTGAGTGAAGAGTTTAACCCATCTATATTTGAAGTAATTCCTGATAAGGAGGAACTTACTTCTGTCTATGTGTCTTCAACATGCCTTATAGTTTTTTACCCCTCATTTTCTGCATTACTATCTTCTTTTGTTGATTTTGTGTAGTGAAAAGTCTAAATTTCTTTCTCATTTCCTTTTGTGTATATTCTACAACTACTTTCTTGGTAGTTACCATGAGGATTGCATTCAACATGCTAAAGTTTTAATACTCAAATCTGAATTTATACCAGCTTAACATCAATAATAAGTAAAAACTCTGCTCCTTTACACTTCTCTGATGATCTCTTTCCATTGCTTATTTCACACAATTAAAATTTTATACACTGCAAACTCCCAAAACTTAAATAATCCTTATAAATGCATCAATCTCTTAAATTACATGGAAAACAAGATTTGAAGTGACAAACCAAAGTTACAGTAATACTATCTTTCACAATAGAAATGTTTTTCCTTAAATGCATTACTGTCTTAAATCATGCAGAAAACAAAAAGTGCAATTACAAGTCATTCATTCTTGTAGTAATAATATTAGCTTTATAATTGCCCATGTATTTACTTTTCTAGAGATTCTTATTAATATTTCTCCAAATGGCATTGAGTTACTGTCTTGTATACTTTCATTTCACTTTTCAGGACTCCCAAGCATTTCCTTCAGGTCAAGTCTAGCAGTCACAAACTCCCTCAGCTTTTACCTCTCTGGGAATGTCTTAATTTCTCTCTCATTTTTGAAAGGCAATTTTGCTGGATATAGGATTCTTGATTGACAGTTTCTTTCTTTTAGAATTTTGCATACATTTGGTCAATTGTCTTCTGGCCTCCAAAATTTCTGATCAGAAGTCTGCTTATAATCTTATTGATGATTCCTTGTATGTAATGGTTCATTTCTCTTTTGCTGTTCTTATGATTCTTTGACTTTGAAAATCTGCTTATAATGTGTTTTGATGTGGATCTCTGAATTCACCTTCTTGGAGTTTGAGATTTTTGGTTGGGAAGTGGTCAAACATTATTTCCTCAATGTTTCTCTCCGATCTGTCCTCTTTATTTCCTGCCTCCCTCCTTCCCTCTATTTCTGGACTCCCACAGTGCATATACTGGTCTGCCTGATGGTAACTCAGGGGTCCCTTAGGCTTTGCTTGCTTCTTGTCAGTATTCGCTTTCTGTCCTTCACACTTGATAACTTCCAAATTCCAATTTTCCTTTTTTGGTCATGCTATGCAGCTTGTGGGATCTTAGTTTCCTAACCAGGGATCAAATCTAGGCCCTGGCAGTGAAAGCACTGGGTCCTAACCAGTGGTCAACTTGGAAATTCCCCAAACTCCTATTTTCAAATTCACTGATTCTTTCTTCTACCTGCTCAAATCTGCCTTTGAAACCCTCTAGTGAATTTTTCATTTCAGTAACTGAACTTTTCAGCCCCAGAATTTCTTTTTAGGTTTTCTATCTCTTTATTGATATTTCCATTTTGTTCATACATTGTTTTCTTGGCTTTCTCCACATCTTCCTTTAGCTCTTTGAGATTTAAGACAGGTGCTTTAAAGTCTTTGTCTAGCAGATCTGCCATCAGGTCTTTCTCAGGGACAGTTTATGTTGATTTTTTTCCCCCTTTGAATGGGCCATACCTTGCTGTTTCTTTGTATGCCTTGTGATTTTTGTTGAACACTGGTTACTTGAATCTAATAAAACAGTAACTCTGGAAATCAGATTTTTTTCTCCTCTTTCCCAGAACTTGCTGATTTTTGCTTTTTGTTTGTTTGTTTTTATGATTGTTGTAGAGTGTCTTTGTGTCATGGATCAGCCTGAGGTGTAAATTTAATGTTTTCTCAGGTCTTTTCTGATCCTTTCCCCAGGCATGCACAATCACTTTCTAACTTTCCACATATTTTGAATGTCCTAAACTTTAACAATATGAGGAAATTCAACAAAATGGCTACCTGTTTACCCCTCTGTGATCAGAGCAACAGTCAGCACCCTGAGATACAGCCCTGATACCTAGAAGAAAGAGTTCTTCTTGCCCATCTTAGCTCCCTCACGTTCCGTGTACAAACTGCATGCACAGCTGCCTGGCACTGGCTAAGGGTGGGAGGATAGGTAGTTGCTACTGTGTGCAGCCAAAATTGACAGAAATAGCCACAATTTACCCTTCAATTCTTCCCCTGGAAGTTGTAAGCCCTCAACAGACTCCAAAGTTCTAAAATAGTTACATCAGACAGATTCTGCCTGTGCAACTGCTGCATAAGCGGGGAAACAGTGGGAAACAGATTCCTGCTCCTTTCTACTCTGCCACCTTTCCAGAATCCCTCCTTCTCTTTTTAATAATATTTTTGTGACTTTTTTTTTTTTTAGTAAGGCGGAGATGGCAATGGCACTCTACTTCAGCATTCCATGGACGGAGGAGCCTGGTAGGCTGCAGTCCATGGAGTTGTGAAGAGTCGGGCACAACTGAGCGAATTCACTTTCACTTTTCACTTTCATGCATTGGAGAAGGAAATGGCAACCCACTCCAGTGTTCTTGCCTGGAGAATCCCAGGGACGGGGGAATCTGGTGGGCTGCTGTCTCTGGGGTTGCACAGAGTTGGACATGACTGAAGCAACTTAGCAGCAACTTAGCAGCAGCAAGGCCATAAACTAAATTCTATGTCCAATGGCTTTAAAAGTGGAAATCTACATAGCTTATTAGGCTTCTCTGGTCCTGAAAAGACTGTCGTCAATTAATGCCTTGCATACTAGATTGTTTAGGGGAAGGTAGGACTGCAAGGAGATCCAACCAGTCCATTCTGAAGGAGATCAGTCCTGGGTGTTCTTTGATGCTAAAGCGGAAACTCCAGTACTTTGGCCACCTCATGCGAAGAGTTGACTCACTGGAAAAGACTCTGATGCTGGAAAGGATTGGGGGCAGGAGGAAAGGGGGACGACAAAGGATGAGATGGCTGGATGGCATCACTGACTCAATGGATGTGAGTTTGAGTGAACTCTGGAAGTTGGTGATGGACAGGGAGGCCTGGTGTGCTGCAATTCATGGGGTCACAAAGAGTCGGACAAAACTGAGCGACTGAACTGAACTGAGGGCGCTGGCATGGTGTCTGGGGACAGCCAATAGGTTTGGGGAGTAGGTTTACTCCCCAGTAGGTTTATTAGCTTCTAAACCCCGATAGGTTTTAGTTTTAAAACTCAGCCCTTATTTCCAATGCTTCTTCCTTGCCGCCTATCACAAAGGCTGAAAAGCCAGGTACTTACTTTTCCAGATACCCATGCAGCCAAGATTAAATCTGTCATACCGCTCAGGCCGATGAGACACAGAAAACTACTGTGTGTCGGGGTAGAAGACTGCATTTCTGGGAAAGCATTTACTTCCTTACAAAAGGGAAAGCTAAAAGAAGAAAATTTCTGGTGCTAGTCCTTGTTTCTTCCTTATCTGACAGTGAGGCAAGAAAACTTGAGACTGAAAGGTAAAATAGCTTAAAAAGGGCAGAGCAGAGAGGCAGAAAGAGCTGTCTTCAACAACCTTGCTTAACTGCTCCACCTTAATTCTTAGATTTCTTGTGTTATATGTATTTATAAAGTTTTAAGTTACTGTTAGGTACCAGCAACTGAAACCATTCCTAACCTATACATAATGGTTTTCAGGATATAGATTTTTCCTCATTTTCTATTTAAGGAATGTGGATATGGAATATGCACTAAAATATCTTGCTCTGTGTCTTCAAGAATATTTATCAATTGTACCCTAATGCAGAATTCCATTTTCACCTTCACACAGTATACCAAATACATTATTCTATCTCATCATCAGCTATAGCCTTCCAGGCTCCTTAAAAACAATGGCTACACATTGTCTGGGCTTTGGGAAGGGGCATAACAGTAAGAGTGAGGCTACCTATGATGCTGCTCTTGAAACTGAAGCAGTTGAAGATTACTAAGGTATGGAGGTTGAGTCTGAACCACATCTTTTCTTATTCCTGGCTTCCCCTCTTCCTCAATACTTGATGGCTGGCTCTTCATTAAACACCAGGGTACTCTTGGGAACTATGCTGAAGATTTAACAACAGTAGATCCATTATCTTTCTTTAGATGGCAGCTACTTACTTGAATAGATTAAATGCTCAACAAACTTTAAAGGACCAGTGTCTAAGAGCACAGAAATCCCAGGGACAATTCAGCAGGGCTAGGTCCTGTGTCAGTTACATGGTTAATTGCTTTCTCCATAGCTCTTGCCTAATGGTAGACCTTTTAGTATTTTACTTTCCAGATGTAGCCACTTAGTTTGGGTACCATTAAAGTTCCCTAAGGAACAGCTTTAGTTCTTAACCAAGCAAAGAAAGCTTCTTTTTGGGTCAAATGATTACCACACAGTCCTATTAAGTTCTTACTGACATTACAAGCTTTATTTTTCAATCTCATTTCTCTTCCCAAATTCTCACTAGGATATTATGAGCTCTTAAAAAACATCAAATACTTTTATTTTTTAATTTTCTAAACAGGAAAAAAAATGTTGTCATTCCTGGGACTCACACATATGGGTGGAAGGACAAACATGCAGTGTGAACAGTGTGGACCTTAACCATTAAAGTTAAGAAAATCTACTATACTGTGTTTTTCTCTTGGGGTGCAAAAAATTTCATTATGAAAAAAGAATACTCTAACACACCTAAACACATCTCAGATATGCAGATGACACCACCCTTATGGAAGAAAGTGAAGAGGAACTAAAGAGCCTCTTGATGAAAGTGAAAGAGAAGAGTGAAAATCTGGCTTAAAACTCAACATTCAAAAAACTAAGATCATGGCATCCCGTCCCATGACTTGATGGCAAATAGATGGGAAAACAATGGCTCCAAAATCATTGCAGATGGTGACTACAGCCATGAAATTAAAAGATGCTTGCTCCTTGGAAGAAAAGCTATGCCTAACCTAGAGAGCGTATTAAAATGCAGAGAGATTACTGTGCCAACAAAGGTCTATCTAGTCAAAGCTAGACTACATACATGACTACTAGTCATGTATGGATGTGAGAGTTGGACCATAAAGAAAGCTGAGCACCAAAGAAATGATGCTTTTGAACTGTGCTGTTAGAGAAGACTCTTTAGAGTCCCTTGGACTGCAAGGAGATCCAACCAGTCCATCCTAAACGAAATCAGTCCTGAATAGTCAGTTATTGGAAGGACTGATGCTGAAGCTCCAATACTTTGGCCACCTGATGCAAAGAACTGATTCATTGGAAAAGACCCTGATGCTGGGAAAGACTGAAGGCAGGAGGAGACAGGGAAGACAGAGGATGAGATGGTTGGATAGCAACAGCGACTCAATGGACATGAATTTAAGCAAGGTCCAAGAATCAGTGAAGGACAGGGAAGCCTGGCATGCTGCAGTCCATGGGGTCACAAAGAGTCGGACACGACAGAGACTGAACTGAACCAACTGAAACACATCTTGTAAATACAGGAGATTCTGAATGCTTACAATAAGCTGAGCAAAGCATATATGAGTCACAGAACAGAGTATACAATAACTAAAACCCTGCCTTGTAAGGGCATATAGAACTTACTACTGTAACAGTTAAGCCGAAAGAAAAATTAAGCTGAGGGAGAGAGAGAGAGAAAGATGGAGGGGAGAGAAGAAGGAGAGAGATATCTGTCTCTGAAAGTGTGCTTAGATTGTTGGGGCGAGCTTACAAGATTACACTCACTTACTCTAAATAATTCCAAAACACAGCAATGCTTTACTCTAAATAATTCCAAAACACAGCAATGCATTTTTGTTTTAAATAAACTATCAAATCTTAAGTGCCCAGAGCCTTAGCAACCACAGAAGAGGTTACAAGCTGATAAAGAAATGGGCAAAGACAAAGACTCAAATGGTTTGGCAGCCTCTAGAATAAACCATCTTACAGTTGTTAGGGGATGCACACTGACTGACACCACCCACCCTGGCCAGGTACCATAGTAACCATCTGAGTGAGTTATTTTATGACAGGAGGTCCTGGTAAGGAACACATAACTAAAAAGCCACTACTAACCAGAAGAGTTTGGGAAAGGTCAAAAGGAGACGCCACGTGTCCTACCACCTCCCAGAATCCTTCTTGCTGGCATCTATTTGAGCTGAGCAATGCATGCACCACCAGGAAGGACTGAGTCAGAACAACTGGCCAAAGACAACCAGGAAACTAATCCCATCACCATAAAATCCAAGACTGCAAGCCATGTGGCAGAGCAGTCCTCTTGGGTTCCCTTACCCTATTGCTCTCCGCCCGGCACCCCCAGTAATGTCTCTTGCTTTGTCAGCTCATGTATCTCCCTGGGTAATTCATTTCCGAGTGTTAACCTTTTGGGCCCCAGAAGGGTCCCCATTCCTGCAACACAGGTATACTGATTCTGCCTTGCCACCTTAATTTAATGCAGCAAAAACTTCTTACCCCAATTTGTTGACATATTTGGCTGACACACACATTAGACACACATATTTTTGTGTCTAAATAGTTTTTAAATAAAACCAGGCAAATGGCAAACTTATTAAATTTTGAATGTTTGCTTTTTAGACATTAGAGATAAATTTTAGAATGCTGGCCACTGAATAGATGTCTATAATAAAAGAACACAGGCAGGCAGAGGAAAAGAATGGAATCTATGCTACTTGACTTTCAGAGTGCTCCAAAATAGCAACAACATCAGGTAGTGGGGAAGCTGCCCCTGCTAACCTCTCCAGGCTCATCTTCTGCTGCTCTGCATCACAATTTGTGCTCCAGCAACATAAAATTATATGCAGTTTCTCTGAACATGACATGCTGCTTCATTTTTTTGTATATGCTGTTCTCTTATGTGTGGAATACTCATCCACCTTCTGTCTGACAAATTTCTACTTATCTTTCAAAACCAGTTAAAGCATCATTTCCTCCATGAAACCTTCCCTGATGTCTAATAGACCTCTCAATACTTGTGAATACTTACAAGTAACTACATTTTTATGTCCGCTTCCCCTATGAGACAGTGAATATGTTGATGTCTTACACATCTTTCTGTCACAGTATCTAGTGTTATGCCGAGCACGTTGCAGATATTCAAAAAAATTTTTTTAATTAAATTGAATCCACAAAAGCTAAAGAGAAGATCTGAAGAAACTGAGAAAATTATTCATTGACTAGTTTCTGTAAACCTGTTCCCAGACTTACTCAAGTTTGGAGGTATCCAGCAAAATACACAAAGGGAAATGCCTTGATTTTAACAATGGATCTCTTTTGTGCACACAGTCTCTTACTAGAGACCTTTGTGAAAACCAATAGTCAATTTTTGATTGTGGTTTAAAATGATAACAAATTGCTCCAATTACATAGAACCTCCATCCATTCCTACCTCCCATTAAACAGAATGGAGACAAACCAGCAGCAGGTGGTAATGGGATCCTCTTAACCCTTCATAACCCATTATAGCATGTCCATTCCTCAGTTAGGGGAAGACAGGAGAGAAAGGATAAATATAAAAGCCGTTAAGCATACCAATGGGTGTCAGGAAGGAGTTAATAAGACTCTGGTCCTAGTTTCCACTTCTTGGCAACAAACCACTACCACAACATGGTAGGCCAATAATGGCTCCCATACTAGCTCACTAGAGTTGACAAAGTACCACAAACCTGTGGGCTTAAATAACAATTTATTGTCTCATAATTCTGGAGGCCAGAGTTTGAAATCAAGATGTCAGCAGGGCTTGCGCCTTCTGAAGGATGTAAAGGAGAATCCAACCCATGTTCCATGGCTTGTGGCAGCATAACTCCATCTTTTATGCCCTGGGTATACATCTGTGTCCCATTTTCTCTTTTTATAAGGACACCAGTTATACTGGATTGGAGACCTACTCTACTCCAGTATGACCTCATTATCAACTAATTACATCTATGATCCTATTTCCAAATAAGGTCACATTCTGAGGTACTTGGGACTAAGATTTCAACATGTATATTTAGGGGCATAATTCAACTCATAACAAGCTCCCCAAAATATGCCCATGTCCTAATTCCTAGAACCCATAAATGTTACCTTATATGATGACTATATTAAAGGTTTTGAGATGAAGAGGTTATCCTGGATTATACAATTGGGCTTTCAATGCATGACAAGCACCGCTATAAGAGAGGTGCTTATAGACAAAGATAAAGGTGATATGAAGGCAGAATCAGAGACTAGAATGATGAGGCCATAAGCCAAAAAATGCTGGCAGTCATCAGAAGCTGGAAGAGGTAAGGAGGTAAGGAAAGGATTCCCCTGAGAACCTCCAGAGGGGGTGTGGCTCTGCCTGCACCTTGATTTTGGACTTCTGGCCACCTGAACTGTGAGCATAACAAATATGGTATATATTAAACCAACTATCAGTAATCAATAGTCACTTTAAATGTCAATAGTCTAAATACATCAATTAAAAGAGATGATCAGAGTGGATCAAAAAATGAGACCTGGACTTCCCTGGTGGCTCAGTGGTAAAGAATCTGCACCAATGGAGGGGACACAGGTTTGATTCTGGGTCAGGGAAGATCCCACTTGCCACGGGACAAATCAGCCCGTGCTCTACAACTACTGAATCAGTGCTCTAGGGCCCACGAGCCACGGCTACTGAGCCCACAGGCTGCAACTACCGAAGCTTGCAGACTCTAGGGCCTGTGCTCTGCAAAGCCCTCACACTCCAACTAGAGAGTAGCCTGTGCTCTCCACAACCAGAGAAAGCCCGTGTGCAGGATTAAAGACCCAGCACAGCCAAAACTAACTAACTAACTAAATAAATAAATAAAACAAGACCCAACTATACGTTGTTTACCAGAAACTCACTGTAAGTATAAAGACATATATAGATTCAAAGTATGGGATAGGGAGGGGACGAGTATATGTCTAATGGCTGATTCATAATGATGTATGGCTGAAACTATTACAATATTGTAAAGTTAAACCACCACAATATTTTAAGTTCAGTTCAGTTGCTCAATGGTGTTCCACTCTTTGTGACCCCATGGACTGCAGCACACCAGGCCTCCCTGTCCATCACCAACTTTCAGAACTTTCTCAAACTCATCTTCATCGAGTTGGTGATGTCATCTCATATTCTGTCGCCCCCCTTCTCCTCCTGTCTTCAATCTTTCCCAGCATCAGGGTCTTTTCAAATGAGTCAGTTCTTCGCATCAGGTGGCCACAGTACTGGAGCTTCAGCTTCAGCATCAGTCCTTCCAATGAATATTCAGAACTGATTTCCTTTACGACTGACTGGTTTGATCTTGCTGTCAAAGGGACTCTCAAGAGTCTTCTCCAACAGCACAGTTCAAAAGCATCTACTCTTTGGTGCTCAGCTTTCTTTATGGTCCAACTCTCACATTTATACATGATTACTGGAAATCCTATAATTTTGACTATACAGACTTTGTCGATAAAGTAATGTTTCTGCTTTTTAATATACTGTCTAGGTTGGTCACAGCTTTTCTTCCAGGGAGCAAATGTCTTTTAATTTCAGGGCTGTGGTCACCATTTGTAGTGATTTTGGAGCCCAAGAAAATAGTCTCTCACTGTTTTCATTGTTTCCCCATCTATTTGTCAAGAAGTGATGGGACTGGATGCCATTATCCTAGTTTTTTGAAGGCTGAGTTTTAAGCCAGCTTTTTTACTCTCCTCTTTCACTTTCACCAAGAGGTTCTTTAGTTCCTCTTTGCTTTCTGTCATAAAGGTGATGTCATCTGCATATCCGAGGCTACTGATATTTCTCCTTGCAATCTTGATTCCAGCTTGTGCTTCATCCAGTCCAGCATTCCACATGATGTATTCTGCATATAGGTTAAATAAGCAGGGTGACAATATACAGCCTTGATGTACTCCCTTCCCAAATTGGAACTAGTCTGTTGTTCCATGTCCAGTTCTAACTGTTGCTTCTTGACCTGCATACAGATTTCTCAGGAGGCAGGTCAGGTGGTCTGGTATTCCCATCTCTTGAAGAATTTTCCAGTTTATTGTGATCCACACAGTCAAAGGCTTTAGCGTAGTCAATGAAGCAGAAGTAGATATTCTTCTGGAATTCTCTTGCTTTTTCTATTATCCAACAGATGTTGGCAATTTGATCTCTGGTTCCTCTGCCTTTTCTAAATCCAGCTTGAACATCTGGTAGTTCTCGGTTCATGTACTGTTGAAGCCTAGTTTGGAGAATTTTGAGGATTACTTGTCTAGTGTGTGAGATGAGTGCAATTGGGTGATAGTTTGAACATTCTTTGGCATTGCCTTTCTTTGGGATGGGAATGAAAACTTTTCCAGTCTCGTGGCCACTGCTGAGTTTTCCACATTTGATGGCATATAGAGTACAGCACTTAACAGCACCATCTTTTAGGATTTGAAATAGCTCAGCTGGAATTCCATCCCCTCCACTAGCTTTATTCATAGTGATGCTTCCTAAGGCCCCACTTGGATGTCACACTCCAGGATGTCTGGCTCTAGGTGAGTGCTCACACCATCATGGTTATCTAGGTCATGAAGATCTTTTTTGTATAGTTCTGTGTATTCTTGCCACCTCTTCTTAATATCTTCTGCTTCTGTTAGGTTCGTACCTACGTTCCTGTCCTTTATTGTGCCCATTTTTGCATGATACGTTCCTTTGGTATCTCTAATTTTCTCGAAGAGATCTCTAGTCTTTCCCATTCTATTGTTTTCCTCTATTTCTTTGCAATATTGTAAAGTTATTTTAAATATTATCTTCCAATTAAAATAAAAAAATTTTTAAGTAAGGGAATGGATAAAAATACCATGGTAACACTAGTCAAAAGAAAGGGGAGGAGCTATATTAATTTCAGACAGAGCAGTCTTCAAAGCAAGGAAAGTCATCAGGGATAAAGAGAGGCATACATAATGATAAAGGGATAAATACTCCAAAAAGACAAAAAAAAATTCTTTAATATGTCTGTACATAACAACAGAGTATCAAAACATGTGACCCCAAAACTGACACAACTGCTAGGAAAAACAGATAAACCAACTATTATAGTTGGTGACTTTAACATTCTTCTATCAGAAATGGACAGATCCAGCAGGTACGAAATCAGGAAGGACACAGCTGAACTCAACACCATCAGTTAACTGAATACAATTGACATCTATGGAATACTTCATCCAAGAATAGCAGATTACACATTCTTCTCAAGTTCACATGGAACGAACATTCACTAAGACAGACCTTAACAAATAATCATATACTATCTGCTCTCAGATCACAATGGACTTGAAAAAGAAGAACAAATTAAAGCCAAAGTAAGTAGAAGAAAATTAATAAAAATCGGAACAGAAATAAAATATAATTAAATACAAGAAATCAATAAAGCCCAAACCTGATTCTTTGAAAAGGTCAATAAAGTTGATAAACCTTTAGACAGGCCAAGAAAGAGAGAAGACACAAATTACTAGTACCATATATCAAAGAGGGACATCACTCCAGATTGCATGGATGTTAAAAAGATAATAAAGGAATATTATGAATAATGCTATGTCCACAAACTTGATAACCTAAATGAAATGGACCAATTCCTTTAAAGACAGAATCTGCTAAAACTCACACAAGAAGCAATGGACAATCTGAAAAGGCCTGTATCTTTTAAACAGATTGACTCAACAATTAACAACTTTCCAAAACAGAATGCACCAGGCCCAGATTCATTGCTGAACTCTACCAAACATTTAAGGAATAAACTATACAAATTTTCTTCAGTCTCCTCTAGAGGACAGAAGCAGAGAGAAAACTTCCTAACTTACTCTATGAGGCCAACATTACTCAAATACCCAAACCAGAGAAAGACATTACAAGAAAATATGACTACAAACTATTCTCTCTCATGAACATTAATGCAAAAATCCCCAACAAAATATTAGTAAATCAAATCCAAAAATGTATAGAAAGAGTTATATACCACAACCAAGTGGGATTTATTTCAAGTATGCAAGGCTTGTTCAACATTCAAAAATTAATGAATGCAATCCATCACATCAGCAGGCTAAAGAAGAAAAATCTCATGACCATATCAATAGATAAAGAGAAAGCACTTGACAAAATCTTGCATGAATTCATGATAAAAACTCTCAGCAAACTAAGAATATATGGGAACTTCATTAACTTGATAAAGAACATCTACAAAATACCTACAGTTAACACTAAATGGTGAAAAGCTCAAAGCTTTTCTGCTAAAATCAAGAACAAAGCAATGACATCCCCCACTCTCACCACTCTTTTTCAACATTGTACTGGATACCCTAGTTAATGCAATAAGATAAGAAAAGGAAATAAAAGTCATAGAGATCAGGAAGGAAAAAAGAAAACTGTTTGCAGCTGACATGATCATCTATGTAGAAAATCCAAAAGAAATAACAAAAAACTCCATGAATAAATTATAGCAAAATTGCAGGATACAAGGTTAATACACAGTCATCATCTGTTTTACTATATACCAGAAATAAACACGTGGGATTTGAAATTAAAAACACAATGCCATTTACATTAGTACCTCACCAAATTAAATACATAGGTATAAATCTAAATATGTGAAAGATCTACATGAGGAAAATTATAAAATTCTGATGAATGAAATCAAAGAACAACTAAAACAGTATTTATTGTAAAGATGATATAATTTCTTCCCAACTTGGTCTATATATTTAATGAAATCTCAATCAAAATCCCAGCAAATCCCACAAAATTATTGTGAATGTCAAGAAACTGATTCTAAAGTTTATATGGAGAGGCAAAAAACCCAAAATAGCCAACATAATATTGAAGAAGAACAATGTTGATGGACCAACAGTACCTAACTCCAAGATATACTATAAAGCTATGGGTAACCAAGACGTGGGCTCGCAAAGAGTCGGACACGACTGAGCAACTGAACTGAACTGAGCTGAATCAAGACTTAGTATTGGTGAAAGAATAGATTAAAAGATCAATGGAACAGAGCAGAAAGTCCAGAAATAGACCCATCTAAATATAGTCAATTTATTTTTAACAAAGGAGCAAAGACACAAACATTCTTCTCAGGTGAACATGAAACAGTCTCCAGGATGAATCACATGTTAGGCCACAAAACAGTCTTAATAAATTTAAGAATACTGAAGTCATACCAAGCATCTTTTCAGACCAGAATGGTATGAAACTAGAAAATTCGTCACAAGAAGAAAACTAGAAAATTCACAAATATGTGGAAATGACATATGCTACTGAACAACCAATAGGTCAACAAAGAACTTGAAAGAGAAATAAATTCCTTGAGACAAAGTAAAATGGAAATATAAAATACTGAAATTTATGGTATTCAGCAGAAGCAGTTCTAAGAGGGAAGCTAAGAGCAATAAATGTCTACCTCAAGAAATAAGAAAAATCTCAAATAAACAACCTAACTTTATAGTTCAAGGAACTTAAAAAAGAACAAATAAGGCCTGAAGTTAGGAGAAGGAAAGAAACAACAAAGATCAGAGCAGAAATAAATGAATTAGAGACTAAAAAGACAATTTAATTTAAAAGATCAAAGAAACCAAGAGCTGGTTCTTTGAAAAGATAAATAAAATTGACAAACATTTAGCTAGAATCACCAAAAGAAGAGAGCACTAAATAAAGCAACAAGAAAAACCAAACAGAAATGAAAGAGGAGACATTACAAGTGATACCTCAGAAATACAAAGTATCATACGAGACTACTAGAAACAACTGTAAGTCAACAAAGTGGACAACCTAAGAGATATGGATAAATTCCTAAAAACATACAAGTATCCAAGACTGAGTCATGAAGAAATAGAAAACATGAACAGACTGTTTACCAGTAAGGAGTTTGGATCAGTAACCAAAAGCCTCCCAACAAACACAGGTCCAGGACTAGATGAACTCTACCAAGCATTCAAAGAATTAACACCAATCCTCAAACATCCAAAAATTAAAGAAGAGGGAATACTTACAAACTTATTTTACAAGGCCAGCATTACCGTGACACCAAAACCAGAATACCACAAGAAAAGAAAATTATGGGCCAATATCCCTGATAAACATAAATGCAAAATTCCTCAACACCATATTAATAGAATTCAACAATACCTTAAGAGGAATCATATACCATGGTCAAATGGGATTTATTCTAGGGATACAAGGATGGTTCAGCATCCGATACACCAATCAATGTGATACACCACATTTACCAAATGAAGGGTAAAAAGTATTCCATCATCTCACTAGATGCAGAAAACATATGACAAAATTCAACATTAGTTACGATAAAAATGCTCAACAAAGTGAGTATAGAGGGAACATACCTCAGTGTAATAAAGGTCACACATGACAAGCCCATAACATCATGCTGAACAATGAAAAGCTAAAGTTTTCCTCTAAGATCAGGAACAAAACAAAACACCACATTTACCATTTTTATTCAACACAGTATTGGAAGTCCTAGCTACAACAGTTAGGCAAGAAAAAGAAATAAAAGTAATCCAAATTGGAAGGGAAGAAGTAAAACTGTCATTATTTGCAGATGATACATAGAAAACCCTAAAGACCACCAAAAAATTCTTAAAGTGAATTCAGCAAAGGCTGAGGATATAAAATCAATATACAAAAAAATGTTGTATTTCTACACACTAATAATGAACTATCATAAAGAAAAATTAAGAAAACAATACCATTTATAATTACATCAAAAAGAATAAAATATCCAAGAATAAATATCACCACAAAAGTGAAAGGCTTGTACACTGAAAACTCTTAAGACACTGACAAAAGAAACTGAAGACGACACAGATAAATGGAAAGATAATCATGTTCATGGACTGGAAGAATTAATATTGTTTAAATGCCCATACTATCCAAAGCAATATACAGGTTCAGTGCAATCCTTACCAAAATTCTAATGGCATTTCTTACAAAAAGAACAATCCTGAAATGTGTACGGAAGCACAAAAGAATCTGAATAGTCAATGAAACCTTGAGAAAGAAAAAACCTGGAGGCATCGTGCTCCTTGATTTCAAACTATATCACAAAGCTATACTAATCAAAACTGTATGATATTGGCATAAAAACCAACATACATATCAATGAAAGAGAGCCTAAAATAAACCCATGCACATATTGCTAATTTATGACAAGACTATACAATGGGAGAAAGAGGAGTCTCCTCAAAAAACAGTGCTGGGAAAACTGGACAGTCACGTGCAAAGGAGTAAAAACTGGACCACTATCTAATACCAAATACAAATATTAAAATTCAAAATGGATTAAAAACTTGAATGTAAGACCTGAAACCATAAAACTCTTTAAGGAAAAAACAAGAGGCAATAAGCTCCTTGCCAACCATACTGGTGACTGTTTTTTGAATCTGACACCAAAAGCAAAGGCAGCAAAAACAAAAACAAGTGAGAATACAACAAACTAAGACGCTTCTGCACAACAAAGAAAATCAACAAAATGAAAAGAAAACCTACTGAATAAGAGAAAACATTTGCAAAACATATGTCTGATAAGGAGTTAATATCCAAAATATATAAAGAACTCATACAATTCAATAGCAAAACCTCACACAATTCAATTAAAAATGGCAGAGGATCTGAATATTTTTCCAAAGAAGACATATAGATGGCCAACTGATACATGAAAAGATACTGAACAACACTATTGCGTATCCATGGATACAGAGAGTCAATCATACATGGAATCTTAAAACAAAACAAAACCCCACCAAACTTATAGAGAACAAGTTGGTAGTTACCAGAGAAGGGGGTTAGGGGGATCAAACAGGGGAAGGGGGTCAAAAGGCACAAATTTCCAGTTATAAATAAGTCATGGGGATTTAATGTACAGTATGGTGACTACAGTTAATATATTACATATTTGAAAGTAGCTAAGAGAGAAAGTTTTCATCACAAGGAAAAAAGTTCTGTAATTATGTAAGATGATGGATGTTAACTAGATTTACTGTGGTGATCATTTTGCAGTATATATAGATATCAAATCATTATGCGGTACACCTAAAACTAATATAATGTTATATGTCAATTACACCTCATTTAAAAAAAAAAAAAGAGCAAAAGCAATACGATAATCTTTTCAACAAATAGTTCTGAAATAGTGCTTTTCAACAACTTGAAATCCATAAGCAAAAAAGTGAATATAGACATAGACTTTAAACCCTTTTCAAAACTAATTCAGAATGGATCATAAACATAAATGTGAAACACAAAACTATAAAACTCCCAAAAGATAACATAGGAAAAAACCTATGTATAATCTTGGGTTTGGCAATGACTTTAGAGGTAACACGAAACGCATGATCAATGAAAGGAATAATTGATAAGTTGGACTTCATTAAATAAAAACTTGTGTTCTATGAAAAACAATGTCAAGAGAGTGAGAAGGCAAGCTTCAGCCTGCGAGAAAGTATTTGCAAAAGACACATTTGATAAAGGACTGCTATCCAAAATACATATAGAACTCTTAAATCTCAACAATAAGGATGGGGCTTCCCTGTTGGTCCAGTGGTTAGGACTCTGCACTTCCACTGCCAGGGGTGTGGGTTTGATCTCTGGTTGGGGAACTAAGATCTCACATGCTGCCCAGTGCAGCAAAAAACAAACAAACAAACAAAAACTCAACAATAAGGAAACAAACAACCAAATTTAAAAACAGGCCAAAGACCTTAACAGACATCTCACTAAAATATACAGATAACAAACAAAAAACCTATAAAGAGATGCTGCAAATCGTATGACATCAGCAAAATGCAAATTAAAACAACAAGGGCATACCACCACACATCTATCCTACTGGCCAAAATCTGGATCACTGACAACACCAATTACTGACAAGGGTGTGAAGCAAAAGGAACTCTCATTCATTGCTGGTGGGAATGAAAAAGGACAGAGTCACTTTGGAAGACAATTTGGCAGCTTCTTGAAAACTTACGTCCACACAAAAACCTGCACGTGGATTTTTACAGCAGCTTTATTCACAACGGCCACGACTTGGAAGCAACCAAGATATCCTTCAGTAGGTAAATGGATAAATAAACTGGTACATCCAGACGAAGGAATATTACTCATTGCTAAAAAGAACTGAGGTACCAAGCCACGGAAAGACATGAAAGAATTTTAAGCATTTTAAGTAAAAGATGGCAATCTGAAAAAACCTACATACTACATAATTCCAACTATGTGGCTTTTTGGAAAAGGCACAGCTATGGAGACAGCAAAAAGATCAGTGGTTGCTCGGAGTCGGGGGGGATGAGGGGAAAACGAATAGGTGGAGCACAGAGGATTTTTATGGCAGTGAAACTATTCTGTATGATAATATAATGATGACTATATGTCATTATATGTTTTCCAAACCCATCAAATGTACACCAACGAGAGTGAACTCTTAGGTGAGCTGTGGACTTTGGGTGATTATGGTGTGTCAGTGTAGGTTCATTAGTTGAAACAAATATGCCACTCTGGTGGGGTATGCTGACAACAGGAAAGGCTACGTTTGTAGGGAAGCAGGGAGTATATGGGGAATCGCTGTACCGTCCTCTCAATTTTGCTGGAAAGCAATCTTAAATATTTTTGGAAACCACCAAGAAAAGTAAATTGTTCCAAGTTTATTCTCAGAGTGCTTAGAAAAGAGCCTGAAAAATTAAGCCTGAAGTAGAATGAACACTCATTGCTTATATTTCTAATGTGAAGACAGAAAAGCATGGCATAGCAGAAAAGTCCAGCTTTCAAACAAGAATTGTTGTCTCTATGACAGAGCTCCAATCTAATTATGCCCTAGCCACTGATTTTTCTATCACCACTTCCCCTTTGTTTCAGAGACAGCATCCACGACCTTCTGTCCATGTGGTGGAGGAAGAAATTGCTTCCCAGAAAGGCTTAGCCCACTGCATTTTACTAGATAAAGAAAAAACAAAAAGCCATTCGACTCTGACAAGCCGATTATTGTCTATGGAGGAGCAAAATGCCTCCCTTAGGACTGCAAGGTACAATATGTTCAAACCTTTAACCACTGCTCTGCCATGAGCTGCTATATGCGCGCACACAACTCTCTCCTCTGAGCAGTCACATGCATAACCGAAAGTACAAGCCTCCAAGAAGCCCTGTCTGGCTGTAGCTTTAAATGCATATCAAGTAAAATTAAAAGAATGATGAAATGGTCTCCCTTTTCACTTTTGCAATTATCTAGGTAAAAATTAAAAGGGAGGAAAAAGAAAGACTGAAGAGGGAATAGGTAAATTACTGAATCTAACATGATGCCCTACAGAAGATATGCAGACATCTAGACCCCAGAAAATTTTAGAGTAACTACTTTTACTGTTCCCTTTCAACACACTTTAAGTGGACTGCAGTCTCTTCCTTAATCCCAAGAAATACCAGAAACTGAATAAACGTAACACAGTGAAAAAAATTAATGCACACAGATTGCCACCATGTTAAAAAAAAATGATGCTCACTTAAGTGACAAGTGTCTGTAATATTATTTGCCCACTCTAGTATTATACAGTTATCTCCACCTTCACACCACAACAGATCTTTAAAACTATCTCAACCACTCTCTTCACTTGAGTCAAATAACTTATGGCAGTGAAAGATTTTTGTTGCTGTTGTTAGTTTTCATCAGTAAGCTTGAGAACAGAGATACAAAAAGGAGGTAACTAAGGCTAGCATTAAAATGTAGGGCCTTTCTCTTTTAAAAAAAATAATCATCTATCCTGCTAAGCTGTCACTGTCTACCTGATAACCTCTTAGGAGCCAAGCTTGCAGTTTCTGTTTGATAGGTTGTTGCTCTGAATCACCTCTCCTTTTATTTACAATTTTACAGAAACTCCTGGCAGGAGACAGACAGACAGACAGACAGACAGACAAACACACACACACATCCACACACAACTAACTGGCTTGTCAGAGGTATCCAACAAAATAAACAAATGAGATCTTTGGACATCCAGAGTTATCATTTTGATAGTTTGTGACCTTGCCCATTAAGGAAGGCATTCGCAGCTCTGAAGCCAAGAATTTGACTTCACTGTCAGAGGTAGAAAAGAAAAGACTCCAATCAGATATATCCTGTAGCTGAATGTAGAGTTAGCTTCACATAGTCCACAGTTATATAATGAATCACTATCAGAATCAAGAAGGAAATGTACATTTTAAGCAACTTTCCAGTAAAGGATAAAGACATTCAGGCAAAACATACAAAGAATACCTTTGCTAAAAATATCAACTGTAAGACTCTCCGATCTCTTTTGATCCTTTATATGTTCATGTACATATTTTTTAAATCACAAATTATTTCACATAAATATTTCATGTATCTACTTGGGTTATGTAATTCCACTTCCAATGATAAAATGTCCACTGCATCAACACACCACAGTTCATAAGAGAAAAGGAAAAAGTAGATATATGGAATTGTTCTGAAGTCAAAGTAGGAAAGAAAGTGAGATCTGAGTGTAGACGAATTCTACTAGTCAACAAGTTAAGACCTTCCATGCAATCCTACCTCCAGAAAGTCAGAAAATAAACGCGTTATCAACCACTAGGCAGATCACATATCTCACTACACTGGTAAGTAAGTATTAGTCGCTCAGTCGTGCCTGACTCTTTGAGACCCCAGGGACTGCAGCCCACCAGGCTCCACTGTCCATGAGATTTTCCAGGCAAGGATACTGGAGTGGGTTGCCATTTCCTTCTCCAGGGGATCTTCCGAACCTGGGTCTCCTGTACCGCAGGCAGATTCTTTACTGACTGATACTACACTGGTAATACACTCCAAATCATACCCTAATTCTACCTTAGTCATGTTTCCTCTTGTTACCAATTAGTACTACAGCCACAATGACAAAAGCCCCACTGCTCCATGGCACTACATAAAGCAAGACACCCAGATACCATCCTCTGCATCTTATAGCCATAAAACTAAGAAGGGAAAGAAGGGAATATAAAACAGGAAGTGACTAAGTCTACAAGTCACAAAGATGACACCACAGTGTATCTTTGGGCCTATTAGTGGAGAAGGCTGAAGCTATGGTTTTTAGGTCACAGTTTTCTAGTTCTATCTACATTTCTGGTTAGTCAAGAATTGGTTTTCTTTCCCATCCTAAAATCATGCCCCTGCTACTAAACAGTGGTTGTTTGCCTCACAGAGAGTTAGATATATCTCAGCAGCATTCCCTGGCAGATAAAAAATGCAGATTAACAAGGCTGAGGCAGTTGCAGAGATTGGTCTTCATTTTAGTAAGAACTCTTATCTCTTCATACAGGCAGAGCTCAGCTGTTAATCCAGCTCTCTCTGGTATGGCAGCCAGATGTCTATCTAACTACAGCTAGGACTTAAACTTAAGAGATTGCATTTGGACCAGTGCAAAAAAACCCCCACCACTTCTTTTCTTCTTCTGTGCTAGGTGTGCATATTTACATGTTTATGGGAAAGAATAAGGAAGCAATTTATCCTAGTAAAAGTGGTCTGAAGTCTGTCTGGCCTTATAGCTCCATCACAAATTACTATATGACCTTGTACAAGTTATTTAACTCCTCTGAGCCTTAATTTTCTCCTCTGTATTGTAAAATGAAGATAATATTATACTGTCCCTCAGGGGATTTCTAGGCTAAATAATATCTATAAACTACTTCTGCACAGTATGTAAGAGCTCAGTTAGCTTTAGTTATTATTATTCTGCTGTCATTAGACATGGATAAAGTTAAACCATTTTCTTTGCTTTTGTTCTCTCCCATTCCCCCCACATGATCTCCACATAATTCCTGTACATTATATAAACACAATATTTCCTCTAAGTTGTAGATGTATGTATGCATACATACGATGTTGCCCTGCACTAACTGATGTTAACTCTGAACATTATTCTTTAGAGCCTACCCTAGGTTAGTGTTCATTTTTACCATTAAGTCATCTCCGTTCAACAAGTAAGGAAATTAAATAAGTACTGAGGCCAAGAATCGGAGAGGACAATGGCACCCCACTCCAGTACTCTTGCCTGGCATGTCCCATGGACGGAGGAGCCTGGAAGGCTGCAGTCCATGGGGTCACTAGGAGTCGGACACGACTGAGCGACTTCACTTTCGCTTTTCACTTTCATGCATTGGAGAAGAAAATGGCAACCCACTCCAGCGTTCTTGCCTGGAGGATCCCAGGGACGGGGGAGCCTGGTGGGCTGCTGTCTATGGGGTCACACAGAGTCGAACACAACTGAAGCGACTTAGCAGCAGCAGCAGAGGCAAAGAATGAATCTCATATATAGCCAAATCTAAAAGGTAAAGAGTCAGTATCTCTATGAAAAGAGATCTTACCTAATACTATGGAGTTAACATTCTAAGTGACAGGAAACTTGAATCCCAGAACTAAAGAAATCAGGTCACTCCATTTCTCCCATATTTTATCAATCTAAAATGTCCATGGGAATCCCCTAGTGGTCCAGTGGTTAGGATTCCACGCTTTCACTGCCAAGGACACAGGTTCAATCCCTGGTCAGGGAATTAACATCCTGCAAACCTGGAGGCACAGCCAAAATAAATAAATAATAGTAATAAATAAAATTTCTAAACCAGGACAAGCAGGAAATGTCTCTATCAAAAAAGAATTAAGTTGTTTCTAATGTTTATTGGTGCCCCTAAGATTTATGGTGGCGGTGGTTTAGTTGCTAAGCCGTGTCCAACTCCTTGCAACTCCATGGACTGTAGCCTGCCAGGCTCCTTTGTCCATGGGATTTTTCAGGCAAGAATACTGGAGTGGGTTGCCATTTTCTTCTCCAACAGAGCTTCCCAGCCCAAGGAACAAACCCAGGTCTCCAGCATTGCAGGCAGATTCTTTATCAACTAAGGCCACCAGGGAAGCCTTAAGATTTATACTTCCTGGGAATTCCCTGGCAGTCCAGTGGCTAGGACTTGGTGCTATCATTGCTGGGGCCAGGGTTCAATCCCTGGTCGGGAAACTAAGACTCTGCAAGCCATGCATCATGATCCCCCCCACACCCCCCCCACACACAATTTTTACTTCTCAACTAGTATCTAGCAGAAGGAAGTCGAGATAGCCCAAACAAAGCTAACAAGTAAATCTGTTTATTTTTGACATCCTCATAAGTTGCCAGGTCTCCTTTGCTCAGGGGCCATTCCTCCTAAGCCAGTTCTCATCTGCTCAGTCGTGTCTTTGTGACTCTTTGTGGCCCCATGGACTGTAGCTGGCTGGGCTCCTCTGTCCATGGGATTTTCCAGGCAAGAATACTGGAGTGGGTTGCCATTTTCTAATCCAGGGGATCTCCCTGACTCAGGGATTGAACCCACATCTCTTACATTTCCTGCACTGGCAGGCGAATTCTTTACCAGTAGCACCACCAGGAAAGCCAATTCTCATCTACTAACCCTTAACCCAAATAAAAACATCTATTACCTAACGTGGGTTTCCCTTCTGGCTCAGCTGGTAAAAGAATCCACCTGCAGTGTAGGAGACCTGGGTTTGATCCCTGGGTTGGGAAGATCCCCTGGAGAAGGGAACGGCTACCCACTCCAATATTCTGGTCTGGAGAATTCCATGGACTGTATAGTCTATGGGGTCACAAAGAGTCGGACACGACTTAGTGACTTTCACTTTATTACTTTATGTAGCCAATATTACAACTGTGTTTGTTAAACTAAGTGTGATTGACAGCTCCCATGTTTTTAAATAATATTTACTTACATGAATCTTTAATTAATTTAAAAGTACAGGAGTTTATTTACACTGATTTTTTCCAATCCCAAATAAGGCTGCCAGTGGGAGAGGAGAGATTTTATTGTTCTCCACTTCAACAAACGAAAAGGTTTTACTTCCTGTCACCTTGCCCAGCCCTAATACTTTGACCCCCCAAACAGTCCAAATATGTCACCAGGCAAGCCAAGTCTTGAACATCAGAGAGACTCTCAGTACAGCTGGCCATGTAAAGCTCCCTAGATTTGATTCTTGTACTTTGAGAAAGACCTCAAAGCTATGACTTCACATGGCTTAATTTTCTCTCCTTCGTTTCCCAGCTATTCCAAATTATATGGTTATCTGCTCACGACTTAAAAATCAGAGGAAGGCGTGATTCTGTATGACATTCTGGGCTTAGACGGTAAAGAGTCTGCCTGCAATGCAGACGACCTGGGTTTGATCCCTGGGCTGGGAAGATAACCTGGAGAAGGGAAAGGCTACCCCTCTAATATTCCTGCTGGAGACCTCCACGGACAGAGGAGCTTGGTGGACTACAGTCCATGGGGTTCGAAAGAGTTGGACAGGGCTGAGTGACTAACACTTATACATTTTCACTTTCACATGAAGACAGTAAAACAATCAGTAATTAGCAGAGTCTGGGATGGGGTAGTGGATCAATAGGTGGAATAACTGGGGATTTTTAGGGCAGTGAAACTATTCTATTTGACATGGTAAATGTTATTATATATTTGTCAAAACCTATAGAAAGTACAACACAAAGAGTGAACCTTAATGTAAACTTTGAACTTTGGTTAAATAAGAATGTATCAATACTGGCTCATTAGTTGTAACAAATCTACCCCACTAATACAAGATGTGGAAAGCTGGGGGTGGAACAATGTGGGGATATACCCGAATTCTCCTTACTCTCTTCTCAATTTTTCTGTAAATATAAAACTGCTCTAAAAAAATAAAGCCTATTTATTTTTCTTAGTTAGAGGAAACATTGGTTAATAATCCCCGTCAGGTACAATGGCTAATAAGAGCTAAGATAAGCAGTAAAAGAAGAAGGCAAAAACGTAAAAAAATTAAGACTATAGTGCTTGATTTCAAACTGGAGAGGACAATAACTAAAGACAAGGAAAGAGACTTGAGAAAGACAACTCTCGCAGCACTTTTATAGCGACTGGTGTGCAAAACACTAAAGCAAATGTTATCTCCCTCAGAGAGAGCGAAGAGAAGCCAAGCTTATACAGGGGACTGAGATTCTCAGCAGAAAATCCACCACCATTAAGCCTCTGGCATACTTACAAGTGTCACCCTCAGGCCTCTCCCTGTGGCTAAGAAATCAGAGCTTGTCATTGTAACCGAGTCTGTGGCCTGTGCTAGCGCCAATCTTTACAGTAGCTTGAGGTGTTTTTCAGGAAAAATCAAGGGGTAATTGACCACTAGAGAAACAGGATCTGACCCTTGGGAGGAGAAAAGAGGCGTTCCTTTTGCCACTGGATGATTCTCTCCGGAACAACATAAATGGGTCTCAGAGAGATTATGTATTTGATAAGCAGAGCCGCAACACTGACAGCCAATCTGCTGAATGCCGCACAGAGTACTCAGCTTTCTACAATGACTCAAAGGACACGGCAAAGCTGCAGATTTATTCTGCTGACTTTCCTTGCAAAGCTCCTTAAGTTTTTCAAAGGCAAAAAAGGAAGAACTCTCTCCTTCCAATCCAAGGAATTTCAAATTTCACCTGGTATCTAAAGACAGAACCATGTGTGTTCCAATTCTGACATCATCGATGGGAACAACAAGATTTAAAAGCTGGAATGATGGCTGGCAATTTTAGTCTTTAGAGCAGAAGTTGGTTCAGCTCTTCAATCTGCCAGCAGAATCGGCAGCCACACAGGGCACACGGTGTGCCAGACTGGGAATGGGCTAATTTCACAAAATTCATTCTCATTCCCTCTGTACTTTCACATGACAACTGCAAATAGTCCAGATTCTTACCAAAGCACAATCTTAGGTAGCATGTTTCACTGCACAAACAAACTTGAAAGTAAAAACACAAAGAGATAAATCCCCAAACTTCCATCTTTTCTCCATGATGCGTTCCTTCTTGAAATCCTTTCCTTAACCTGATAATTTTATGTGAAGACTTAAAAAGCAAAATCTATCTACAATAAACTATTGATAGCAGCATTTCTCGCTTACAATTTGTATGTTACTTCTTGGAGATGAGATTTTTTAAAAGAGAAAAGCTTTCTATACATACTAACTGGAATGTAACAGCCACGTGTGCTAATTCATAGGAATTCCCTCTGTGGTTAAACAGACCAAAAAAAATTAAGCTGAAGAGTTAAAAGATATCCAATTTTTAAAAAACCTTTTTTATGTTACCTTATGGTAAGACAAGATTAAAAACATAAATGTTTAGAGGTAATCAGTTTTATTTTGGTTTTCAAAAACATGCATTATTGTACTGAGCAAGTACCCTAGAACAGATACTGGAGGAAGGGGACTAGTAATAACAAGATATAGAATAGAAAATTATAAGCAGGCTAAACCAGAATAATATGTTCCCCCCAACAAAATACATAACCCTTTTTAGAAAAAGGAAGAGGACAAAAATTAAAATGTTTTGCTCTATAAATAATATGGACAAACAACATATGCCTTAAATTTTAGACATAACCCAAAGTCTAAAATTTTAGCTAAATGCTAAGCATTTACTAACACTTGCAACTATAACTCTTTCAAAGGGATTTATCATTTAGTTATAAAGATAATTAAGACTGAAACCTGGCCATGACCGAACTTCAGTTGAAGGGGCTTTGCTTGTATATAAAGTCGAATTTAAAAGGGGCATTTTGTTTCATTTACGTCACCAGCATAAGGTTAAAAAGCTTAAGTTTGCCCAGTTACACCCTTTGAGCAGATCTTCTCCTACGAAAAAGCATTCAAAGAACATCTCCTGCACCTTGTTCATAACGCACAATTTATCAGCATTTCGTTTCCTTTCTAAATGGCTGGGAGGGAAGAAGAGCTCCACAGTCACTGTGCGTGGTTAGTAATGGCGCTTTTACTTGTCATTGTACAAAGCCTGTTAAATATTTACAACACAGACAGCAATAGCTAGTCCTAAACACCCAGTTGTGAGTTTGAATTTTTTTAGAAATAAATCTATGACAAGTTTTCTCCAGCAAAACGCCAGAAGACTCTCCTAACAGCTTCAAGAGACCCAGCGGGTCCAGAGGAGCAGTTATAGGCCATCTGGTGATTACTCATTATTATTTATACAGCACTGTAGATGTACACACAGATGTGTTATGAATCCACATACAGGGTAGGCCTTAACAAGGGTTTCAGACAAAATGCAACTGCTGAGCAAGTCAATCTGCATTAAAGAAACATGCTAACCAGAGGGAGCACACTGACTGTTCTTCAATCTGCCTCATTAGCTGGAAGAGTATTTGATAAAAGAATGAAGAATTCTATATAATGCTGACAATCTTTTAAGTTAACAACCTAGCAATATGTATGTGGTTTTGCAGGGTGGCAAAAGAGGGATGAATGAAAGACAGGCTCTCAGATCTAGAAGGCAGTATTTAAACTCAGCAGTTTGTAAAAGAAAGGACTAGGAAACAGCCCCTTCTCCTGACGAAGGATGAACTGAGACGCAAAGACAGAGGATTTTTTTTTCCCAGGAACATTCAGAGAGCAGTTTCTGGGCTCCCATTCCAAATATTAAGTCATATCCAAGGAAAAACAAGAGTGAGTAACTGAAAATTTTCACCTTAATTCTTGAATATAGCTCCAATTAGATTCATACAACATTCTCTCTTTTTGGCACACTGGAACAGGGATGCTTTTAACTCACTATGCTCTTAGTAACATAATAACAAATATAACACAAAAAACTAAAATAACCAACCACTTGTTTCTAAGGGCAAGTGTCAAGAGTGCCAGATCTGACATGAAAAATCTAGGGTTTAATTTCTTGCTCCTAACATGTCTACATTTTTTTCATCCCAGTCCCAGTTTTCTTCTTTACTATGTATAACAGTGGTCTACTTCTATTACAAGATTACATAAAACTGCAGCATTCTCAGAGTGGACTGAAAGTTACTGCAAAATCAACATATTATTACAAAAAACAAGGTTAGCATTTGGTCTAATTGCGTATAATGCAGTGTATTTTCAGCAGCCTGACAGCATGCAGGCACTCTTACCAGATGGGAACTGGATGAATTATTGAATGAAATATGAATTATTAAATAAAAATTTGAATTTTTTTAAACTCTTGGCAGGGGGTGAGAAAAAAAGGCTTATTTGTTTGCCTGAAACTGTCCTCACCTGTCGAAGCATGTAAAGATAGCACGTATCACCACAAATGGTATTTATGTACCAGAGCTATTTTTTCCTATATTATTCTCTAATTCAAGATGCTCCTCTAACATAAAGAATTAATAAACAGCACCAGTCATTCTTCCCTGCTTTTCTTTTGTGCCAATGCCAGTTAATAGGAAAACTTGCCAAAGGGATAGAATTAAAAATCCAGAGTCCCATAGTACCAGTAGGGCCCACTTAATGGGAGGGCTGGGATAACAGGAACAATCTCTATAGATGTGGGTTATATAGGCAATAAAATACACACCTTTGTAGCATGCCAGCATTTAACCAATCATAGAAGCTATTTGTTGCCTCATATATTACAAAGCAATAGAGATTTAAGGGATAATGTTCATGGAGGCAGAGGATACAAAGCAATAAACAGCACTGGAGGTTGGTTAAATGCCAAGTGAAGCCAGGACTACAGCACCATAAACATTATTCCTATTATATGACAAGATAAGGAGGTAAAGAAGCAGCCCTCCATCCCACCACAACTAGGGCTCTGCTGCTACCCTTGGCCTCAGAAAGAGAAAGCAAGCCCTGGAGGTCTATGAACTAGTTATACATTTCATGTCTCAGAAAGATATGAACAGAATCTCAACCTGTACTTAAATGTTCTCTGGGAGAAGAAAAGATCTGGTAGTAGATATCCTCAAGGAGGGTGGGGGGCGGGAAATACAGCTCCTCAGGGTCACAATGGACAGAGAAACAATCAAAGGATTTTTCCTTAAAAGGACAAAGTTGATACTGAGTGGTTATGATAGAAACCTTTCTCAATGGCTAATAATGGGATGATACTAATTATCCACTAATATATCTTCTCAGAGGAACTGTGTTCCTGTTCTTAAGGAAACAGACATTCCCAGGTTCTGCTCAAAGACTTGATTATGGTGACGGGAAAGGCTACTTAAATCTGCATAATTTGTACTGCAAACCAGCGTCATGTGCCTGAGAGGGAGGTATAGGAATACAGAAATTGTTGACATTTGGTAAAAAAAATTGGACTAGGAACTCCCTGGCATCCAGTGGTTAGGACCCCATGCTTTCAGTGCCAAGAGCCCAAGTTCAATCTCTGGTTGGGGAACTAAAATCCCACAGGCATGGGGGAAAAAAAAAAAAATGTGGACAGAAAGTATCCAAAAGGTTAGGTTATCTAACCGTATCCACGTGAAGTAACACCTCAAATTCAAGATTACTGACACAGTAGTAATTTTTCCTGCTTCCACATGCAATAAGAACAATTTTATAATCCACTTTCAAGTAAAAGTGCCCCTCAAAGCTTTAAAAACTTATAAGACTTCCTAGATTCAGCATCAAACTGTATTCCTATTATTTTAATAACAGAGGCAAAGCTATTTACAGTTACAGAATTTTAAAATAGATGCTATCTTATAAACATGTCTAAGACCCATACACCTCAAATTCAACCAGCCGTTTACCACAGAGTAGTATCTGGGGCTCTGTTGCCTTAACAACACTAACCCATTCTCTAAAGGCAGTTCTACTAACTATTACTGTTACCACATTCCAGAGAGAGAGATATTAGCAGGGATATTACTTTCCCAAGTTCCTCTTCATGAGGGTGATGAGGGCTCAGAGGAAACAGAGACTCTCTAGGAGAAGAGGAATGAGAGAGCTCAGAAAACCCTATCACCTGTCCTTTCAGATAAGAATGCAAAGAACACAACCTTCAGCAACCATCTTTCTTTAAAAAGCACGTGTAGCGCATTTAGAACTCAGCTGTGCCACATCAGACTTACTGTTGGGAAGTGGGTCATGAACAGAATCCAAAAATAACAGCCATTAAAGACCTAGCAACCAAAACATGTTTACGTATCCACTGAAGGCCCGGTGGTTTTGATTATATGGTGGACAGCATAATCCACTAGTCTATTTTAGGTGAATTTTCCTTTCACCTCCCCTTAATATTAAAGTGTAAGATGATTTCTGAGTTTAGGGGTATACAGGGTAAAACCTGGGCAGAGAGCAGGTATTTAAATAATTACAAGATTCCTACAAGTTTTGTTTTATGCATAGTTCTCTTGAATTATAATTTGCTTTCATTCCTGCTTCCTCTAACTGGTAGAAGCCACTGATTTTTGAGGTTTCTATGGTTGCTGAGTTCTAAACATGCCTTGTGAAAATTACCATGGTCCTTATTACCTCTCCTGGGACTTATATAACGTTTTTATTATTCTTCCATTTCTGGAGTAACAACTTTGAATCAATGACGATCGATTATAAATAGGCTTGAAGGCCTCAAGGTGGCTCCAGAATGAAACCATTTTCAAGGTATACAAGGAAGCTGGAACAACGAGCCAAGGGTAGTTCACTTTACCAAATTTATCTTCTCTGCCAGATTTTCACTATTTTATAGAACATAAAGCAATCACAGTAAATCTTACAGAGACCTCTCTAGAGTTATTACTACATATTGGGGGACACTTGAAAGGAGACGAAACATAACTACAGAACTGCAGTCTCACATGACTACACAGTTTTGACACGCAAAGGAGGTAAAGGATGAATCACGCTACCCCAAAGCCTTAAGTTACAGCTTTCTATCCTTTGTTTCTATGAAACAAGCAACTTGAACCCGAAAGAAGGTAGCAATCTCCCTCAGTTCGACATGCACTGAGGGGGAAAAAAAAGCCTTCAGAATCTATGCCAGAGGTTACAGGAATCCTAATAACCCAAATACCAACAAACAATTCAGAAATGGGAAGGAGGAGTAAGAGAAGGAAAAGGCTTACGGTAAACAGAACCCGACAACACAAGAAAGAACTAAAGTAAAGAGTCTCTGTTTTCCTACCCCTAGTTCAAAAATAATACAAAACAAAAACAAAAAAAAAACCCTTCTGGGATCTCACAAATCTCAGTGCAAACTACTTTTTTCTGATGAGACAGCCAGAAGAAACCCTATTGTTATATTTTCTTTCTTAGAGAGTTTAAGAGATGCTCTTCCTATGTATTCCTTTATTTTTATCTTCCATTTTTATTTATTAAAGTCCTTGTCTGGGTAGTCTAAGCATACAACATCTACGTGGGCACTGAGCAGCTTAAACAGTCAGTGAAGAAAAATAATCTTTTCATCAAAAGTGCAGACTTTTAAAGCAAGTGAAAGAAGTACTGTAAAAAAAGGTACCAGGTATCAATTATGGGAGTCACAGTAAGTACAATTATCAACAAATTCACACACAAAAATTTGGATAAATCAGATTTAGGTGTGTACTTCAATAAGGCCATCTGAAAAGCGAAACAAATTTACTCTAATTTTCCAAGTGACTTCTATTGAAAAAAAATTATATATTTATCTATATAAACCTTACAATGATAAATACTCAGAATATATTGGTTTTTCTTAGTCTTTTATGAAATTTTTAGCATTTATTGGAATCTGGAATTGCCCTTCTGACTATTTCTTGTTATCAACGCACCCCATCCCCCTCTCAAATTCTAATTCTTAGGAACCTCTGGAACTTAACTCTTTTCTTTTTATACTTTTCTAAGTATTTACAATGTTTACAAGAACTAGTCTGCAATCTCACATACCACCTGTAAGTGTCACTGGACAGTCACATGACATATTCCTGTGTGTGTTAGTCACTCAGTCGTGTCTGACTCTGCGACCCCGTGAACTGTAGCCCACCAGGCTCCTCTGTCTGTGGAATTCTCTGGACAAGAATACTGGAATGGGTCGCCATTTCCTTCTCCAGGGGATCTTCCCGACCTAGGAATTGAACCTGGGTCTCCTGCACTGCAGGCAGATTATTTACAATCTAGTTATCAGGGAAACTCTGGACATATTCCTAACTGAACAGAAATTCAACCCTTCAGGCTCCAGAAAATCAACTCATGAGGGAAATAAAACTCTCTTGATAAGACTTTCTTTGTATTCCTTTCTTCATCCTTTATGGAACATGGCAGAAGGGGAGGGTCTAGGAATAAGAGTTAAGAAGGTATTGAATACAAAAATGGAAAAAAAAAGGCAGTTTCAACAAAATTATTTAAAAAGTACATGATGAAAAACTATTTGATACATAATGCTATTCATACAAACCATGGCATGGCAGCTAACACATAGGAAGCATCTAACAACATCAGACAGGGAAAATGGCTGAGAAACCCTGTGTTTATATATTGCTGTGAGAGCTTGGGTTCTATGTTGGATTTGTCTTTCCTGGACAGGTATTTGCCTTAGCTGCTAACAATGATTTTCTGGGTCAACAATCAAAAGAAACTATTTTTTCCTTATTTACAAAATCCAAAATAGGCTCTGCCAAATAGAGGTTCACAATGAATGGGTGCATTTTCAGCTACTTATCCAAATATGTTGAACAGACTTTTATATTCATGAAGGCTGAAGAGAAGATATTTCTAAACTTGCTTTGTATTTATACAAACAGCTTTAGAAAGGGTGCAAGAGCAACATGTATTCCTAAACACAGTGTACTGGGAAACAATCACCAGTAGAATAACAATATGGAAGAGAGCACGGCAGATTTCATTACAGTAGAGAGCCTACACTTCCTCATAACTTGGATTTACACACTGCAAATCCTCTGATCTGATTACCTCCAGTGATCACGTAAAACACCGGCTTTAAACTCTTTGCCTTAGTGATAAAACAGCCACTTTGATTCACAACGAGACATTCACAATAAAGTATATTGTAAACGTACCTGTCCACAGCCCGGGGCATTGCACACAAACGGTCTGTCGTCTCCCATATTTCATAGAGCAGAGCGGAGCTGAGGAGGGGGAGGTAGGGGGAAAAGTTATGTTAAATACGCTGGAGTTTAAAAAAAAAAGTGCTTCAAAAATATCAAGCCCAGAAACAGGTGTTCCAAGAATGCTGTCTATCAATGCTGTAAACACAGGCTACTTTGGGGAGACCCATTAGACAGGTGGCCTATGATCTACTGTGCCTCAACTGAAACTTTTAATTAGGAAAATGTAGACCTGAAGAGTCAAGGAATTTCAAACCTTTTGCTAGATTTTCCCTCTTTCTGCTACAGTATATAACACACTTCTCCAGTCTGCTGAATTACAACCAGTGTAGTTTCCTACGTCAATAAATCCACTGAACGCCTGATGCGGAAGCCATATTTCTGAACTAGAGAAGACCAAAATTTGTCATTTAATTAATTAAGGGATTATAGGAGGGGTGCTCCATTTTACAGGGCCATAATCTGGCTCCCTAGTGTATAAACTATGAGACTGTTGGCAAGGGCCGTTTATCCCAGATTATTGCCAAAGAAAACAAAGCACCCATCCTATTGGGCTACATGGGAAATGATTTTCATTAATAAAAAAATAAAAATAAAACCTCTCTCTCCCTACGGGGAGCCTCCTTCTCCCCCCACCAATCATCTGTGGCAAATGGAGAAATATCGGTGCCCTTCCCCCCTGATTCTATTTATGGCTAGGTTTTTAAAAGCAGCAATAAAACAAATGTCGACTCTTTGGGGGTTTACTGGGTGAATATGTTCCGGCTGTTTGTGCTGCTCTCGGCCAGAGTTCTTGGGCTGCTCTGTTGCAGCCAACAGATGTGAGCTGCTGCAGGGGATAAAAGAAATGGCACTAAAAGGCATCACCATCTATCCTCTCTGTTTCTCTGAAGAATTAACAGGGTTTATACTGTTGCTGCTTTTTAATTATTGGAGCTAAATTCTTGAAATGTTGATCAAAATTCTTTGTCAAAGAATAATTTCAAATGAATGGGTTGGGGGAAGTTTCTCACATCCTAACTAGGAATAAAAAGAGAGGTGGAGATGGATAGATTAGAAATGTAAATCACAGTAAAAATATTCCTAAAAGATATACCATATTTTGAAGGAGTAAAAGAGAAAAAAGGGAGGGTCACAAAAATAGTCTTTTAAAATAAAACCCCTAAATGACATTTTCAAACATCCTTCTACGAGAGAGAAAGCTGTATGAAAGAACAAGAACAAGGGAAGATGAAAGAGAAGAACTATAATCTGAATATGCCTAGAAACGATTTCAGAAATTTCAGAACTATAGCCAAACTCTGAATTTTTATCTTGAAGATAAACCAAAATGTCAGGTTAACCTGAGTCAGGTCTACATCAAAATAAAATATTAAAGTGCTAGATGGAATCTGACAATCAGAAACTTAAAAACACGCTTCAAACTCAGATGGGAGTGGAACCATCTCTCCTACTCTGTTAAGACTCACTCTGGGGTTGGAAGCCCATATTTCTGGTAGTCTGATCAGTAACTCCACAACGAATCGGTGTTTAAAATTGTGGGGTGCCCCATAAAATAGAAAGGGCTTCTTAGTAATCCTTCAGTGTGATAGGAACAGGGTCTAAGCATGAAGGAAACTGATGCTGCAGCACTGCTGTAATGGAAAAGAGCCTGCATGTACACAGGTGTACACAGATTTATATCACATTTAGCCAGGATAAATTGCTTCAATAAATTCTGTTCCTGGGAGAGGCCAGTTCAAGCTGATGACTGGGTACTGGGAAAATGAGAGCTTTATTCTTCACATAGCCCCAGGACAAGACGGCTGTCTGATTTGTTTGTTTATTTTAAATACATGATGATTTTTTAGCACTTTCTACAACTACATCATAGTGCAAAAAATAAATACAGATATCAATATATATCCGTAAATAAATGCAAAGACCAATGCCACTATGGCTGAAAACTCAGAACATTTCTGGAAAGCAATTGATCTCCGGAAAAATCCCTAACAACTGCTATGCTAGAGATAATTCTACTTCTTAGTCCCAGAACCTGCTTTCTTAATATAATCACTAAAGGAGAATTTTATTCCAACAAGATCCTCTAACATATTTTTAACTAGGAAGCAAACTACAAGGTCTAGAATAGATATAACATAAAGAACCAGGCAGGATTCCTAATTTTTTACCTTGGTTGTTTTCGGAGGCTAAGTTTTCTCAGTTTTCTACCGATTTAGAGGGAAAAAAGGGTCTTGGCTGAGGAATGGGACAGTACTGGAATGGTTTTCCTCAAACCACAGAATTCAAAATTTTTGATTTTGCACAGTCACATCACAATATATGGTTTTCAAGTTTTATTTCATTGTACCCTTACTAAAAAATAGAGATGAAAAACTATGATTTTCTAAAAGTGGGGAAAAGGGCAAAATAAGTTTGGGGGAAAAGCATTAAAATGTAACAGAAGCAAGAATTCTCACGCCTCTTAAATACTCAAATTTGACAGTCACTAACTAGGATTTCCTGCTTCCTTCCCATTTTGCTGGCTTTTGTTTGGCCATTTTCACCAAAGGGAGACCACAATGGGAGGAAAAAGGCCCTCTCTCTTAAATACCTACAATTCTCCTTCTTCTTTTTGGGCTGCGACACAACACATGTGGGATCTTAGTTTCCTGATCAAGGATCGAACCAACGCCGCCTGCACTGGAAGCATGGAGTCTAACCACTGGATTGCCAGGGAAATCCCCCTACAATTCATTCCCTCAGTCTCTTGCCTTCTTTCATTTCCATCATTCTTGCTTTTAGCTTTAAAGTGATATCTCTCAGAAATATTTAACTACAATAATAATCTGTCTCCCCACTTAAAAAAGAATTTCCAGTTAGCATCCTTTAAAAAATTTCTCTTTCATTCCCAATCTGCTGTATCAACTGTTGCACATAAAGAATGCCACTGCTTATTCCTCTTTGATACTTAAATCTCTAATTATGAAAGGTCAAACTGATGCCCTCTCAAAAAACAAACAGCAACACATTTCTGTAGTACAAAGACTGAGACAAAAGGTGAACTCTTGAATGATGATGCTGTCATTCACTAGAATTTAACTCACAGCCCATCTGTAACTGTACTGCTTGACAAGTAGATCACGTGTCCAGGCATGGCACTCAAGTCTGTGGTCTGTTTCTCAATCTATTCTTCAGGATGAAACTCAAGCATTTTACAGAACTAAGCAATAAATAACAGACAGAGGATACACATATTTAGAAACATTTCCAAGGAAAAGTGAAACGCTCTCAATGGAGATCTCAAACAGGAAAACAAAGATGCAAAAAAGGGCTGTCCTAGGGGCCAAGAAAAAGGCTCACACACTCAGATTCACCACAATGCACGAATGATAACAACTGGTATTCACTTAAAAGAGAGAAAGTTATTTGAATGCTGACAGAGAAAAAAGTGAAGAAAATCCTAGGTTTAGAGAATGATTTTTAATGACTGGGGTCATTTAATAGAATCTTTCTTACATAATTTTATCAGAGCCAGAAATATACCCTAAAATGTATATACATAAGTATACATATGTATATCTTTCTATTCTTTTTTTAAATAGAATGAGGATGGAGTTTGTCACTGAAGTCTACAAAGTCAGTTCTCTGGAACTGGTGGTAATATGATCATTTCTTTAGTAACCAACAGATGTTAATAAGATGCCCCAACTTTAGGTAAGCAATACAAGCCATGGTAAGGAATAAAAGCCACATACAAACACACCCAAGGGCCTGTTTTAGGTTCCTAATAACAAAAAGCAGATATTGCTAAGTACAAAAAAATGAGAAGGGCATATACACCATAAACATCAAAGATTCATGAAAATCTAGAAGGAGTTCAGACTAACTATCATGTATTCATTCAAAAACATTACTAAGAAACTACTAAGTGCCAGGCAAAGTAGACATAAAAATAAAGACAACAGTCCTTTGCAAAAAAAGAATCTTTCATCTGTGTGAAAAAAACCCAGAACCAGACAGTAGTTACGGCTGCCCTCGTAGCACAGTAGGTAAGATTCTGCTTGCAATGCAGGAGATCCGGGTTCAATCCCTGGGTCGGGAAGATCCTCTGGAGGAGGAAATGACAACCCACTCCAGTATTCTTGCCTGGAAAATCCCAGAGGAGCCTGGCAGGTTACAGTCTATGGGGTCGCAAGAGTCAGACACGACTTAGTGACTATACTACCAGACAGTAGTTAAAGCAGTAAAAAACAGATTTTATTTAGGAGCACTGCAACAGAAGCTAAGAGACTTCAGTACATAACTGGGCTCAGTTTTAAATATATCATCAGTGAGTGGGAATTTATAGCCAAGTATAGGGTGGGGGTCAGTGACTAGAAAATTACCAAGAGGAAACACAAGGGATAAGGAAGAGTCTGGTTAAACTAACCTAACAAGATTCTTCCTGAAGACAGGCCAAGGTGATCAGACATCACCTGAGGGATGGTAGAGGATGAAGAACCTAATCAGATGTAAGGGTGAACAGATTTTGAGGGGGAAGGGGTTTTTGGTAAACTGACTTAGCAAGGTTCTTGCTAAAATTCAATTTTACAAGGGAGATGGGCCTAAAAGAAGGTTCAGGAGCCTGACTAAAGTTTAGCCAGGCAAAGAATCCTATTATCTAGCATGAAACATGCCAAGTTAAGATAAGAATGATGGCTTAATTTACAAGTTCAATTAGTCATAGGTTGATCAGTGTACATATTAGATCTCTTATTTCTTCTATTCCTTAAGATCATTTATCAAATTATTTTGCTAGCAATTGCAGAGTATACATGAGCACAAAAGAGATGGTTAGGTCTTGGTAAAATATTTGACAATGAGATGTATGAAACTAGTAACTAAGATTCATCTTTGGGATCAAAAAGTAAATTTATACATTAAATTTACTTTTAAAATTAAAAAATTCATTAATTCACTGAACACCTTTATTCAGTGCCTAACACACACTCTAGGCTCCAAAACTCAACAATGAGTCAGACAAAATACTTGCCCTCATAGTGCTTACTTAAGAGTCTACAAAGATGAAACAAACACAAAAATAATTTCACATTAATAACAGATAATTGCTATAAAAGAAATGCAATGGTACTGTGTTAGTAACAAGGAGTGGACTACTTAGTTTCATGAATAAAAACGAAATGGCTGTGTTATCTGTGACCTAAGGAAAATGGGGTAGAATATAGAATCCAGCTTAAAACTTCTGGAAGCCTTTCCTTTCTTAACACAGTTGATGTTCAATACATGTTTATTAATTTAATCTGAAGTCAATATTCAAGTATACTTTGCTGAAATTTTACACTTATCTTTCCAAGTTTTGCAGAAAGCTGCTGGGTTCATAAGACAACTGCGATGTAGATTATTTATGTAGTTAAAGCAATATATATTTAAGACATTATCTTAAATACATACTTACAATTACCTTGTGCCTAAGGAACTTTATGTGACTACACCCAATAAATTCTATGTTCTTATCATACAAATAACATAGAAGAAGTTCTACAGTTTTTGCTTAGAGTGTTAAAAATGGGGAGAAGAGAGGTATTCATCAAGTTAATTGACCCTTGAAAACAAAACCTAGACCACATATTTTAAGATACATTTTCAAGTATAAAAGAATGCTTGCTAATCAAGGATGCAGCAGAGAGGGAACCTTAACATGAGACTTTGGGGAGTACATTATTTGGACAGTCTTTCTGGAAAGCAATCTGGCAATGTTTATATTAAGTGTCTTAAAATGTTTTATATCCTTTGAACAAATAATTCTTCTTTTGGGACTTTATTCTGAGGCTAAAGCCAGAAACATGGATAATCTATATATGAAAATGTTCACCACAGTCCTATTTATAACAAAAAAAGGAAAAGGAATTAAACAAAATATTTACAAAGGATGGAAAAATATAAATTGAAACACTGTCTTATAATATATATAAGTTGTTAATAATAACATTTCTTAAAGCTATTTAACAACATGAGAAAATGCTATACATTAAGTGCTATACATTAACTAGGATACAAACTTGCACATGCACCATAATTCCAAATCTATAAAAGAGCAAACAAAACAATAAGCACAGAACAAGATGAGGGAAGTAACATCAAATGTTAACAATGGTTATCTCTGGACAGTAGTAGTCTAGATGATAGTATTTTCTTCTTTCTACCTGCAGTGTTTCCCAAAGTCTTTACAATGATCATAGATTGCTTCTATTAATCAAATAATAATATAATTTAATAACAAAAAGAATACTGATTTGCACAACTAAAAAGTGTCTGAGTTTTTTTTTTAAAAAGGCTTGTATCTGCTAGACTATTCTAAATCACTAACAGTATAGTATTTAAAAATCATACAAAGTTGTTCACTCTACACTACAAAGCAACAGAACCACAGAATCAACTGGTAAGTTCAAAATGGACTACCAAAAAAGCTTTCTAAAAATACAAACTAACAGCATCATATATCAATAGAAATAGATGTGGTAGAAACTCAGATTGATACACAGGGTAAATCAAGCATTTCAAGATAATTCCTTCTTTGTTACCCTCAAGGATCCATTTTCAGAAACCCACGAATGCTGCCTAACAATAAAAAGTAGTACTTATATTAAAACACCTAGAAATTGCCCAACCATTAATCACAAAGGGAACAGAGCTGAAATCAAGGTACTGAATATCTTTCAGAGAGCTACAAACAAGCGAAAACATTTAGACACCCAAACAGAGCTCTACAGGCTCTGTGCCCCTATGATACTGAAAAGAAAAAAATTATACACAGTTCTCTTCTAAGAACATAACTCTGGTTACTAAGTTTCAGATTCTAAGATAATTTAGCTGCTGCTAAGCAAAGAGCACAAACACTGAAGGGGTCCACCACAGCAGTCTCAACATTTTATTCTCCACACAGTAGGATACTGTGTTGCTATGACTCGAATTACACCTAGAACACTGACTTAAGGAAAAGATTCCGATAAACATATGAGACTATAGTGAAGGTATGTTAACCCCAGACACCACAGAAGACAAGTTTAACTAGACAGTAGATTATTTAGGAAGGGAAATTTCTGTTCATAAAATCTGGGTTCATTTTCCACTGTATTATTTAGCATAACAACAGTTTAACACATTATTTCATTAGCAGGTAAACCAAATGCCCCAAAAGGATTACATAAAAAGCATGTATACTTCTATAAACTTAATTAGCCTTTTATAAGGCACTTCGCTAACAAATTGGAAAACTGAGGTAGAGAATTTTAAAAAAAAATTGGCAAAAGATGAGTCAAGTAGTTGAAGTTGGACTAAATCCTAGTAACCTGTTCTCACACATCCCAAAGAAGATATAAAAATGGACACTGTATCTTTCTGTAATACCTGAAAGTTGTATGGTAACTTGCATATTGTATGACTACTTTCAACTGAATAGCACATTTCCAAGTTTACACACAAGTGTTTCTTATATAAATGAATGTCCAGAAACATGACTGTGAGGGACTACAGTTTCTTGGAGCATTATTTTTGTCTAGGAAAATTAAATAATGCTTATGGCTTTAACAATAAGTATGTTTTATCATAATAACTTATAAACTCATAAACCAGTCACAGTATGCATCAAGGACTGGCAAACTCCAGCCCATAGGCCAAACCCAGCCTGCCACTCGGTCTCTTCTGGTCCACAGCTATGAGTGCTTTTAAAAAACAAAGTGCTGGAAAAAAACAAAGGAAGAAAATTTTGTGACATGAAAATTTTATGAAATTTAAATTTTAGTGTCCATAAACAGTTTTATGAGAACACAGCCATGCTTATTCTCTGCATGTTGTCTCTGGCTAGCTACTTTTGTGCTGCAGTGGCAGAGCTGTAGCTATAACAGAGACCTCATGACTTCAAAGCCTAACGTATTTACCAAGAGGCCTTAGTTTGCAAGCTCCTGGTATTATGATAACTATTATTAATTAAAATACAAGGTTAAGATATCCCAAATATGACAAATGTCAGACTGCTTGATACTAAGGACTTATATTAGGACTATTCAAGTACCAATTTTTTTATTTGACTTCTTAAAATTTAGAAAATAGATTTTCTTAAAATATGATTAAGCTATCTCCACAGTTCTCAATCTTTAGCATATTCATGCAGACACTGTAAAAATACAGATCCCCGGGCCCCCTGGATTCTCTTGGCTTTGTTGTCCAAAAATCGACACTTTAAAAAACACCCTGCATAATTTGGATGCACGTGGTCAGTAACCCACCCTTTGAGAAGCATTAAGATGGATGGATATTCCTCCTACATGATAAACAGCTGTATTTTTCAAGTCTGGTTCTCAAAGAGGGCTCGAGGGATCCTTACAGGTCCTTGAGACCCTTTCAGAGGGTTCATGGGTATTCAGAACATACATGGGCAAAAGACCTGTTTAAGGCGCAACATAAGACTGGGTGTTAAAAGTTCACAGATGTGGTATCAGATTCTATACAACAGCCTACTTTTAAGAAGCTATCACTTTTCAGATTTTGATGTAGTATCAAAGAAGAAAGATTATCAACAGTTATCTGAAAAGAATCTTTTCTTTTCCTATTACATATCTGTGTAAGCACAGGTTTTCTTCAGATACTTCAACCAAACAACATATTGTTAACAGATTGAATGCAGAAGCAGATATGAGAATACAGATGTTTTCTATCAGCCAGACATTTGATGTTCTTCTCCCCAACTTTTTAAAACTATAGATACATTTATACTGTTATAAGTACATAAAGGATTTTAAATTTTTCTCCATTTTAACTTCTAATATGGTAAATACAAGTAGATACAATTACAATAAGCAAAAACTCTCTGGAGTCCTCAATAATTTTTAAGAGTATAGAGGAGTGGGTACTAAGACCAAAAGCAGTTTGAGACCCACAGTTTGAGAAATAAACAGTAGAGTGCCCTGAATTGATCAAAGAGAAGGTTAAAATTAATTTCTGGATTTCAGGCTCAGACATGCAGCGACAGGTTTCAAAGAAAGGAGCCAGTTTAAATAGACCAAATAGTTTTGTAGCAAATGACTGAAAACAGATGGGAGTGAGAATTAGGCTGAATCATAAGTTAGGCAACACATGGTCAAAGCTTAGAAGCTATATGGAAGCAGCTTCATACAGGCAATTAACTAGACTAGAACTTTTTAAAAGCCTCTCCAGGCTTTTGGAGGATTCAAGGAACTATTCTGAGCTACTCTCAGGAAGGTTAATAAAGCAAAAACAAAGAAGAAGTAACTTGCTAAAGTGATAGCAGGAAGCGGAGTTAGTAACAACTGCTGCTGCTGCTGCTAAGTCGCTTCAGTCACGTCTGACTCTGTGCGACCCCAGAGACGGCAGCCCATCAGGCTCCCCCGTCCCTGGGATTCTCCAGGCAAGAGTACTGGAGTGGTCTGCCGTTTCCTTCTCCAATGCATGAAAGTGAAAAGTGAAAGTGAAGTCGTTCAGTTGTGTCCGGCTCTTAGCGACCCCATGGACCGCAGCCCACCAGGCCCTCCGTCCATGGGATTTTCCAGGCAAGAGTACTGGAGTGGGGTGTCATTGCCTTCTCCGTAGTAACAACTAGAGAACATTATACCTATCTATGCTTGGCCTCAATAAGATTTTAGAAGTAAAAAAATTCCTGGAAACTGGTAGACTGTCAAAAATCTGGTGTTGTGTTTTGTTTTCCTACTCATTTTCAGATAAAGTGTGTTCCCTGAAACAACAAAGCAATAGCAATCAAAGGGCCAACACTGATCTTTAAGGATAAATTTTAAATCTTCATGGACTTAAATAGGCTGCAAATAACAAATCTGATAGACTTTAATATTAAACCTGAGTATGAGTTTGGTCCCAGATAGGAAATAGCTATAATATCCCACAATCATAATCATGGAGACTCTCAAAAGTTCTCAAGAAAAAAATCTATTTTCTAATACTGTCCACATACCGGCAACACAGTTACCTATCTAGGGTACTGCAATGTTCAATGACTTTCAAAAGTCCCTAACATAGATATGTAAAATATTAGCAAACTACTGCTTGACCAAAACTTAAATGGTGCTATGAAAGACATATTAGTACCAGAAACACCAGAAAAATCATGTTAAATCCTAGTTTTATTTAAGTTTGATAAAGCTTAAATAAAAATTACTGGCAAGAAACTTGGTGACAACACAAATCATTTATAACAATCGTGTTATATTCAATAAATCATCCTGTTTTTATAATAAAGGCAGGCATATTCCTATTTCAAAAAGAATGGTTATACTCTATTTTTTAATCTGAAAAAAAGTAATATTTCTCCTGCATGGTAAATTTTAAGCCCCAAATAAAACTGGCCAATTTAGAACATAAATCTCTGTCTGCTAGGTCAGAAAGAAGCACTATACCAGATAAGAAGATATTAGTAAATAACTTCACTCAAAGAAAACAAGTTGGGTTTTGTGAGGAGGTGAGACTATGGCAGAACAAATCTATTCCCAGGGAAGCCCAAGACATAAACTCACAAAGTAACTTCTCAAGCTAAATCTTGGCTCTTGTTAGACTTTCACAAATTGATATTTATTAAGGATAAATGCAGTACTGAATTAGAGAAACTTTTTGCACAGTCAGGTTTCAAATACATGAAAACATTTAGGATTAAATTCACCAAAAGATGAGAAGAAGCTAACAAAGTTGTGAGTTTGTAATGAGTTTTGTTTTCCATCATGACACTACTGTAGTAGCTCACCTTTGGTTTAGTTGGGAATCTTTCCTAGATGTCTGCTTAAAAAGTTTTAAAAACTGAATAGTAAATTTGTCTTTTCATAAAACCTCTCCTGTATTTTAACATTCATCCTTCCTCTCCAAGGAAGCCATGGAGTTTATGTTTACTTTCAAAACTGAACTGAAATTTCCTTCACTGTATACAGGCAGTGAATATATTACTCAGATTTTTTTTCCCTTAAGTTTCTCAACAAAAGGACAAACAAGAGAACCAAAGGAAACAAAATACTATGATTTAACAGAAGAAAAAAAAAAACAAAACCAACCACATTCTTTCAACACAGTGTCCACCAGGGAAATTCTGAAGAGAAAATGTCATGATAAAATATTTTAAGACATAAAATGACCCCAATGCAAAATATTTGTTGTTGATGACTTTTGTTTTGCTTTCAGCTCAAAGGAATCATTATTTCTTGTCATTTATGTTCCTTGCTTTTTGTTTATCCATTCCCACTGGGTCAGTAGAACCATTTCAACTTCGTTTTCTTTACATTCTATTTTTCTTCTTGATTCTTCAATACTAAGCTCCTTGATCTGAGCCTCTACTTATGAATTTTGGGGCTGGAAAGGACTTTGAGGGGTCATCAAGTCCATATTTCTGCTTTCTAGGAGAATTCATAATTACAGTCTTAGATGGATGAGAATGTATTCAGAAGAAAATGTATTCTGTCCCTAACAGCATGCTACTTTATTCCACACAAACATTTCCATACAGAATTTGCAATTTGCTAAAAATGAAAGTAAAAATTAAAACCCCAAAAGAGGAAGATGCTTTAAAATTGCATTTATCAGCTAAAATTGCTCAAACATAAATTCAACTATCAGGCTAAAATTAACACACAAGAAAGTTGTTGGCTACCAACATAAAGTCTTTAGTCCCTAGAGATGTCTTCTGATGTTTTATCTCATTTATAAGCACCATTTTACCTACAGAACATAGCAAGACAAATTTAAACCACCATACTAATAGACTGCAATTTAAATATGTATTTACATATATGGGCTTCCTCGGTGGTAAAGAACCCACCTGCAATGTAAGAAACAACAGGTTCGATTCCTAGGTCAGAAGATTCTCTGGAGAAGGAAATGACAACCCACTCCAGTATTCTTGCCTGGGAAATCCCATGGACAGAGAAGCCTGGTGGGCTACAGTCCATGCAGGTCGCAAAAGAGTTGGACACGACTTAGTAACTAAACAACAATATACATATATATGTGTATGTATGTGTACATTTTTTCTTCACAAGTGCTATAGTTTATTTCAAACATAAAACGTAGACAGGGATAAATGCAAATTCCTCAACTGAAATTTAAAAATTACTTATATAAATTAATGGGATCTTAGGCTTTAAGAACAGAGGTATTGGGACTTCCCTCGTGGTCCAGTGGCTAAGACTCCTCACTCCCAAAGCAGGGGGCCTGGGTGTGATCCCTGGTCAGGGAACTAGATCCCACCTGATGCAACTAAGAGCTCACACAACTAAGGCCCTACACAGCCAAATAAATAAATAAAATCAATGTTGTGTGTTTTTTTTAAAAAGGAACTATTGAGTGCAGTGAAAAAAGAAGCCCTACTTGCCCCTGTACTTTGTATTGATCAGATTATATCAAATGTTATATTCAGATCTAAATAAGAAATTCTAAAAACTCAAGCAGGTTGACAAGGAGGCTGAACTTTATTAAACGTAACTTAAGGAATGGTTGAAAGAATATGCGATATTTACCCCAGCAAGAGAGAAGTTTTAACAGGACATAACTGTCATCAAACATCTGAAGGGCTACCATGTTGACAAGAAATTAGGTTTATTTATTGTAGCTTCAGATGGCAGGAGTAAAGAGCACCACAATGTAAAGAATGTTCTAAAAGTAGAGCTCCAATAATGGAACAGGGTATCTATGAAGTAGGGATCGCTTCCTTACAGCATTCAGAAGTTAAAAGATCATCCGCCAAACATTCAAAAATGATGTATTTCCACATTTCAAGAATATACTTGATCCTAAAAATAGGCCTGCCAGGGGAAGGCAACATTCAAAAATGAGAATATTAAAAATCATTTTGTCATGTTTCTGGAAATGGAAGACTTTCTCCCATGAACTCTAAAATCACAGTACCACAATCAGAGAAACCAACAACAAAAGAAATAATGTTTTTCTTTTTAAATGAATGCTGCATTTGTTTTTCTCAAAGAAACAACATATGCACCGTAACTTATGTACCTTTATCATGGGATAAGGGACAATTGTATGCCAGCCTGCCAACTAGTTTCAAAAAGAGAGCTGTTTTTATTAGACATTTATATGGCAATACTATTTGCTCCACCTAAAACTTCCTTTCAAAAAGGTTCCTCCTCTCAGACATGGATAGGAGGCTGCTGTATCACTGACTCCCTTCAACTGCAGCCTAGGAAAAACTCATTCTTGACGTGTACAAAACAATAACTTGTGAGAATTTCAGAGCAGCTGTGTTCAGGCAGAGCCAGGGACTTAAAGCAGCAGTTTGAGAGTTGGTTGAAAAAACAAATTTAATTTTGAACTGGAAGAAAGGAAAGGCGAAGAAAGAGGGAGAGGAAAGGGACGGGGAAGAGAACGGAGATATACAACGGTATCTATCAACATTTTAAAGCCATGGTAAGCAAAAATGCTTAAAAGTTACAACACTGAAACTATCACAGGTTGTACCCTTTGATCCACAAGTTTAAAGATGAGCAGTGTTTATTATTCTCTAGCCTTCTGCTAGGTGGTAACACTAATGAGACAGTGCTCAAGTCAAAGCCATCACAAATTCTAGAATGGAAGAATAAAACAAGGAACTTTGCCCTCTCATTGGATATTTCTTTGTGCTACTGCCAGGCAAACTGTGAAAATGTCTGAATATCCAATAGCAATGCTCTGAATGTGAAATACTGGAACCCAATTAAGTAATTAATGCTATAAGGACAGTAATTAATTAGTCTCAATGTGCTGTAGGGGTAAGTTCCTGGCCAGGAGGATAAACGGTTGCTGAAAACCAAAAGTTAATACGAAGCAACACACTCTGGGTTTCTCTTCATATAACACTGTTACTAGTATTTCAGATGTCATTTTGCTTCCAAAAGTAAAAGAAGAAAAGGAATGTAAAAGACAAATCTATGCAACAGCAAAGAGGTTATTAATTGACTGTACTACCTCATTACCAAATAATAAACAAATATCAAACAAAGGGCAAAGACTTGTCCCTTTTTTGTACAGAATTAAGAACTGGTAAGACTACTTAGTATAGCTGACAGACTTTTCTTTAGCTTCTTTTATTACTGACATGTTACATTTCGCAACAGTCTCCACTTACCTTATATCCTCCATGTTTAAGCACAAATTGTGTTTGATTTCCCCAACCCTTGCCCCCAAGATATTATGACATATCTTTAGCTTTCTGATCTGGACACAAAAGAAGAAACTGAAAATTTTTCACTTTCCTGAAATACGTGTCCATTTTATTTACACCACTTAAAAAAAAAAAAAAACATAAGCTAGCTAAAACTAACTGCAACCATCCATTTAGCAACTCAAGTGGGAAAGAAACAATTAACAAAACAAACTTCAGTATAGTACATTTTTCTGTGCTTAGAATACCTAAAAAACCGATGTCTCTGCAAGAATTACTTACACTACTGCAAAGTTTTTAAACATAGGAATCAAGTGAGATTGTGGAGAAAACTCTGCGTACCCCCACAAAACTACACTTACTATGACACAACCCTCAGAGGTACTAAAACACCCTCTGGTAAGTAGAAAACAAACTTTAGAGTCAGGAAAGTAGCAACGCGGGAATCTGGGTAGGAGGTGCCCTGGGCAGTAAACACCCAAGTCAGAGAACATAACAAGCAATTCAGAGCAACATATAACTCCCCATGGGGCTTTGACTTGGCCACCGAAGTCCCAAGCACCCATCCCTGAGCTGAGGAACAGATGAAGTCGGGAAGAGGAAGAGACGGAGAAAGGAAATCAGAGTAGAAGTGATGAAAGTGTTCTATTTTTCTCTTTACCACTATCATAGCTTTCTTGCAGGCTGGTTACCAGACTGGATGCCATATTCACCAAAAGCTCTAAAATCACTTCTCAGACTTCTTCTGATACCTAAGCTAAACACCTGTCCATTATCAGCCGTCTCCCAACCAAATACCTCTCCTACCCCTCTGGATTCCCCCATACCCTACCCAAAGTGATGCCTTTTGGCCACTACACCCATCCCTAGTAAATCTTCCTAAACTCATTCACTTAATTTTCTTCATACCCATACTTTTCCTCTGATATCTTGTCCCTGATAGTTTTTCTTATAACTCAATCGGAATGCCACGCTCTCACTTACACTTATTCCTCCCTATCTTCCCAGCAAAACCAAATGCTATGTTTTCACCTACTCAACCCTACCTCCTGCCTATTACCACTAACTCTTCCAATGCCAAGCCTCTAACCCCACTCTTTGGAGAAGTCCAGCGTCTTCAACCAGTTTAGTACCCTTCCCCTTTCTCCCATTCCACCCCATTCCAGGCTCCACTAGACTTCCATTCCCTCAGGATTCAACTCCCCTCTCCTTGCCACGCCCTGTGCCCCCCGGGGCTACTTACCCCAAGTTCTCCCCACACTCCAGGCCTCTGGCCCCGCCTTCCCCCCCCAAAGGAAGGAGGCGGGAGGAGGGAGAGAAGAGGGGCGTCACTCCGCAAGGTAAAGATGACCTCCCATTAGTGCTCGTCGCCGCCAATCGTAGCTTCCTTCTCTCTTATTGGTCGGCCTTAGTCCATGCCCCACCCTCTTCCTCAGACAGGGCCCGGCCACCGCCTCAGCGCCCCCGTCCAACACATACTGGGAGGGGAGACCCCGGTCTGGGACGCTGGGATTGACCAGAGTTGACGGGGAGACGCCCGTCAGGTCATGGACTAGTTAATGTTAACAGGACTCACCCTCTGGTAGCTCCGTCGCCTCCCGCCCGCCCGCGATCGGTCCCACAATCTATCTCCAGCTCCTTCTTCCCCCCCTCAGCGGAGCAGATACTTTTCTCTCGTCCGGCCAGGCGCTCTCACTTCTCGCGAGATGTAGAGAGGGGTTGGAGGAAGGGCGAGATCCGCCGAGCCAGGTCGGAAAGAAGCCGAGGGGCTGGGCTCCGGAAAAAGAAGGGGCGGGACTTTCGGTGGGCAGGACTAGGGTGGGAGGCTGAGCGAGTTCCCGAGGCGCTGGTCGCACGTGTTCGACTGCAGAGTGTAAGGGGAAAAAAAGAAAAAGAAGGAATGCTTACAAGTGCCTGTAGTAATGGAGATCCAAAGTATTCTCATACTAAAGAATTAGATTATTACAAAAGAGCGCACTTTAAAAACAAGACAAGTTTATATACCTCAATAAAGCTGGTTTTGTTTTTTTTTTTTTAAAGAACGGGGGAAGGGAATTCCCTGGCCTACCAGTGGTGAGGACTCCGCGCTTCCACTGCAGGGGCCACGGGTTCCAACCCTTGGGGATGGAACAAAGATCCTGCAAGCCCTGCGGGACGGCCAAAAAAAAAAAACATTTTTTTTAAAAAATCGTTTTTAAAGTGGGGGAAAACCCGAGACAGCTACACAAGGTGATTCAGTGTTCCAAACAGTCGAGTAGTTGCATTTTCTTCTTGGCACTTAGAATAGCATCACCGTAGCCATAGTCTCTGTTCTGTGTGTTGCTGTATATGGAGGTGGGGAGTTCTATCGTTTTCTTTTGAGTATCTTTATAGTGGGGCCAACAATCCCATTTTACTCAGAGTTGTAGTAATCAAATGAGATAAGCTATATGAAACTTGTTTGGTATTAAAAGGCACTATACTTATTACTCAGAAAGTATTTAAACAAATACTTAGAACATACTGTGTGCAAAGAACTAGGCATGGAAGAAGAGTAGACATACCAGTTCCCTACTCCGGTAGAATTTACAGTTTTAGCGGGGAGGAGGTTGTTGTTGTTTAGTCACTAAGTCACATCTGACTCTTTGAGACCACATGGACTGTAGCCCTCCAGGCTCTTATGTCCATGGAATTTCCCAGGCAAGAATACTGGAGTGGATTGCCATTTCCTTCTCCAGGGCGTCTTCCCCACCCAGGGTTATAACCCGCGAATTCTTTACCATGAGCCACCTGGGAAGCCCTTCCGTGGGGAGGGGGAGACAGTTAATAAACATAAATATTTCAGTTAGTGAAGAATGCTTTAAGGTAATGAGACAGAAAGTGACCAAGAGTAGGAAAGCAACTTTACTTCTGTATTGAGAGACCTCATTGAAGAAGTAACCTTTGTACTGAGTTGAACTATGAAGAGACAGCTGTGGCATCAAATGTAAAGGCTATATTTAAAATTTTCTCATGCTGTTACCAAGGTGGTAAATTTTATATTGTGTAGTTTTTTTGTGTTGGTTTTTTTTAACCACAACTAAAAAAAAAAAAAACAACTTTTAAAATGTTATGTAATTATAAAGAGAGTTAACTCAAAAAATATTACCTATGGAATCTGTTTTCTCTCAAACTTCCTTTTGCGGCTGTATATTACACAAATTTCTGAACTTCATGCCTAGGATCTCATTTATCTTCCTAGCCTCTGAAAGGTAGACAGAATCCAGGTAATTTCTCCCTATTGTACAATTGTGCTCATTTTACATGCTAGCAACGTAATGCTCAAAATCCTTCAAGCTAGACTTAAACAGTAAGTGAACCGAGAACTTCCAGATGTACAAGCTGGATTTAGAAAAGGCAGAGGAACCAGAGATCAAATTCAACAACCATTGGATCGTAGAAAAAGCAAGGGAATTCCAGAAAAACATCTATTTCTGCTTCATTGACTATGCTAAAGCCTTTAACTATGTGGATCGCAACAAACTGTGGAAAATTCTTAAAGAGATGGGAATACCAGACCAACTGATCTTCCTCCTGAGAAACCTATAGGCAGGTCAGGAAGCAATAGTTAGAACTGGACATGGAACAATGGATTGGTTCAAAATTGGGACAGAAGTACATCAAGGCTGTATATTATCACCTGGCTTATTTAACATCTATGTGGTGTACATCATGCTGAAATGCCAGGTTGAATGAATCACAAGTTGGAATCAAGATTGCCAGGAGAAATATCAGTAACCTCAGATAGGCAGATGATACCACTCTAATGGCAGAAAGCGAAGAGGAACTAAAGAGCCTCTTGATGAAGGTGAAAGAGGAAAGTGAAAAAGCTGGCTTAAAACTGAACATTCAGAAAACTAAGATCATGGCATCCAGTCCCATCACTTCATGGCAAATAGATGGGGAAAAATGGGAACAGCGGCAGATTTTATTTTCTTAGGCTCTGAAATCACTATGGATGGTGACTACAGTCATGAAATTAAAAAATGCTTGCTCCTTGAAAGAAAAGTTATGACAAAACTAGATAGCATATTAAAAAGCAGAGACATCACCTTGTTGACAAAGGTCCGTATAGTCAAAGCTATGGTTTTTCCAGCAGTCATGTATGGATGTGAGAGTTGAACCATAAAGAAGGCTGAAAATTTGATGCTTTCTAATTGTGCTGCTAGGGAAGACTCTTGAGAGTCCCTTAGACTGCAAAGAGATCAAACCAGTTAATCCTAAAGGAAATAAACCCTGAATATTCATTGGAAGGACTGATGCGGAAGCTCCAATATTGTGGCCACCTGATGTGAAGAGCTGACTCATTGGAAAAGACCTTGACACTGGGAAAGATTGAAGGCAGGAGGAGAAGGGGGTAACAGAGGATGAGATGGTTGGGGGACTTCACCAACTCAGTGGACATGAATTTGGGCAAACTCTAGTAAATAATGAAAGGCAGGGAAGCCTGGTGTGCTGCAGTCCATGGGATCGCAGAGTCAGACATGACTTAGCAACTGAACAAAGGTGAAACAAACGTACAGTCACTTGTGTTCGTGTGAAGTGAGAAAAGTTGAGAGTAGTCTTGGCTCCAATCTGTTGTTGTTTAGACAGTAAGTTATGTCCAAATCTTTTGCAACTCCCATGGACTGTATAGTCCACCAGACTTCTCTGTCGATAGGATTTCCTAGGCAAGAATACTGGAGTAGATTGCCATTTCCTTCTCCAGGGGATCTTCCTGACCTAGGGATTGACCTGTATCTCCTTCATTGACAGGTGGATTCTTTACTACTGAGCCACCAGGGAAGCTCTGGCTTTCAATCTACTCTATCCTAAAACAATTCCTGCTTAAAGGAATGCAGTGATAGAAACAGACCCTCAATGTATATGGAAGATTTATGTATAACAGAGGTGGCATTACCAATCAGAGAAGGTATTCCACAAGTTATGCTAGGCCAACTGATTACACATACAAAATAATATATTAGCTAATGTTTATAGATCTTACTATGTTCCAGGCACCATTCTATGTGTATTACATGTATTCATTTTTCTCCAAATGTATATCTCCAATCCATACATCTCCCCTGAATTTCAGACTAATATTTCCAACTGCCTACTTAACAGATTCGGAGAAGGCAATGGCACCCCACTCCAGTACTCTTGCCTGGAAAATCCTATGGACAGAGGAGCCTGGTGGGCTGCAGTTCATGGGGTCGCTAAGAGTCAGACATGACTGAGCGAATTCACTTTCATTTTTCACTTTCATGCACTGGAGAAGGAAATGGCAACCCACTCCAGTGTTCTTGCCTGGAGAATCCCAGGGACGGGGGAGCCTAGTGGGCTGCCGTCTACGGGGTTGCACAGAGTCGAACACGACTGAAGCGACTTAGCAGCAGCAGCAGCACTTAACAGATTGACTTGGATGTCTAAGTTTGGTATTTCAAACTTATCATGTGCCAAACAAAGTCTTCCTTTCTCTCCCACATGGGCCTCTTCCCTAATCTTCCCTGTCTTAGTAAAAGTTACCATTCCAGTTGTATTTTTTTATTTTATAAAATTCATATACCATAAATTTCATCTTTTTTTTTGGCTGTACTGTGCAACTTGTGGGATCTCAATTCCCTCACCAGGGATTGAACTCAGGCCATGGCAGTGAAAGCACTGAGTCCTAATCACTAGACGACCGGGGAACTCCCCAAATTCATCTTTTTAAAGTGTACATATAAATCAACTATATTTCAAAAATAAAGTGTACAATTCAGTAATTTTTAGTATATTCACAAAATTATGTAGCTATCACCAATATCTAATTCTAGACCATTTTCATCACTCCCCAAAGAAACCCTGTTCTCACTAGCAGTTGCTCCCCATCACCTCCATCAGACCCTGGCAACCACAAGTCTGCTATCTACTTTCTGTCTTTGTGGATCTGCCTGTTACAGACATTTTATATAAATGGAAGAATATAATGTGTGGCCTTTTGTGACTTCTTTCACTTACCATAATGTTTTCAAGGTTCATTCTTGTTGTAATGTGTATCAATCAGTACTTTATATCTTTCATGGCTGAGTAATATTCTATCGAATGAATATACCAATATTTTTAGATTTTTTTTTCACTTGGACCATTAAAAAAAACCCTTTATTGAATTTGTTACAATATTGTCTCTGTTTCATGTTCTGTTTTTTGGGATGAGAAACATGTGGGATCTTAGCTTCCTGACCAGAGGTCTAACCCACACCCCCTGCATTGGAAGGCGAAGTCTCAACTGCTGGACCACCAGCAAAGTCCCCAATATACCAATTTTTGTTTATCTATTTATCAGCTGATGGATGTTTGGTTTGCTCCCACTTTGGGGCTATTATGATAATATGACTTTGAACATCCATTTACAAGTTTTTTTTTTTTTTCATTTACAAGTTTTTACAGGGACATTGTTTTCAATTTTCTTGATATATACCAAGGAATGGACTTACTGGGTCATATCTATATCTATGTTTAACTTTTTGAGAAACTGCTATACCAATTGCAACATTTTACTTTTACCAGCACTATATGAAGATCCCAATTTCTCCACATCCTAACACCAACACTTTTTTATTCATCTTTCTGATTCTAGTCATCCTCAGTTCAGTTCAGTTGAGTCGCTCAGTCGTGTCCGACTCTTTGCGACCCCATGAATCGCAGCACGCCAGGCCTCCCTGTCCATCACCATCTCCCGGAATTCACTCAGACTCACGTCCATCGAGTCAGTGATGCCATCCAGCCATTTCATCCTCTGTCGTCCCCTTCTCCTCCTGCCCCCAATCCCTCCCAGCATCAGAGTCTTTTCCAATGAGTCAACTCTTCGAATGAGGTGGCCAAAGTACTGGAGCTTCAGCTTTAGCATCATTCCTTCCAAAGAAATCCCAGGGTTGATCTCCTTCAGAATGGACTGGTTGGATCTCCTTGCAGTTCAAGGGACTCTCAAGAGTCTTCTCCAACACCACAGTTCAAAAGCATCAATTCTTCGGTGCCCAGCCTTCTTCACAGTCCAACTCTCACATCCATACATGACCACAGGAAAAACCATAGACTTGACTAGACAGACCTTAGTCGGCAAAGTAATGTCTCTGCTTTTGAAAATGCTATCTAGGTTGGTCATAACTTTTCTTCCAAGGAGTAAGCGTCTTTTAATTTCATGGCTGCAGTCACCATCTGCAGTGATTTTGGAGCCCCCCAAAATAAAGTCTGACACTGTTTCCACTGTTTCCCCATCTATTTCCCATGAAGTGATGGGACCAGAGGCCATGATCTTCGTTTTCTGAATGTTGAGCTTTAAGCCAACTTTTTCGCTCTCCTCTTTCACTTTCATCAAGAGGCTTTTTAGTTCCTCTTCACTTTCTGCCATAAGGGTGGTGTCATCTGCATATCTGGGGTTATTGACATTTCTCCCGGCAATCTTGATTCCAGCTTGTGTTTCTTCCAGTCCAGTGTTTCTCATGATGTACTCTGCATAGAAGTTAAATAAGCAGGGTGACAATATACAGCCTTGATGTACTCCTTTTCCTATTTGGAACCAGTCTGTTGTTCCATGTCCAGTTCTAACTGTTGCTTCCTGACCTGCATACAGATTTCTCAAGAGGCAGGTCAGGTGGTCTGGGATTCCCATCTCTTTCAGAATTTTCCAGTTTATTGTGATCCACGCAGTCAAAGGCTTTGGCAGTCAATAAAGCAGAAATAGATGTTTTTCTGGAACTCTCTTACTTTTTCCATGATCCAGCGGATGTTGGCAATTTGATCTCTGGTTCCTCTGCCTTTTCTAAAACCAGCTTGAACATCAGGGAGTTCACGGTTCACGTATTGCTGAAGCCTGGCTTGGAGAATTTTGAGCATTACTTTACTAGCATGTGAGACGAGTGCAATTGTGCGGTAGTTTGAGCATTCTTTTGCATTGCCTTTCTTTGGAATTGGAATGAAAACTGACCTTTTCCAGTCCTAGTGGATGTGAAATGGTACTTTATTGTAATTTTGATTTACATTTCCCTAATGGCTAATAATGCTAAACATTGCTTCATGTGCTTATTAGCCATTTATACATCTTCTTGAAAGAAATGTTTATTCAAGTCCTTTACCCATTTTTTAATTGGGTTATTTGTTTATAACTATCAAGTTTGGATGGATACCAACCTAATTTCAATAGCAAACAAAATCTTTGCTCTTATGTAGCTTTGCTCTTATTTCCTTTCTCCTTTTGTTGTTGTAATCATATACATTTTCATTGATATTCTCTATTTGTGCTGTTGTTGTCATACAAATTACATCTCTCCACATTGTACTGAGGTAGGGGATAGATAGGCCAAACAGGGCAACTAGTTTCCCCAGGCTGAACCGCTATAGCTGGTCTCCTGCTGATGCTTCAAGATAGTGTAACAGTGGGAGCATTGGGTCCTGATTGGGTGCATTCTTGTGGATTTTCCAGCCCAACACATGCTCAGCGAAGGCCCTCAGTCTAGGGGAAGGACTAAAGGAGGGAGAAGATGCTACTGGAATCCATCTTAGCTGAGAGATTAGCATGCACACCAGGACCAAATATGGAAATGATTGGCTGGAAACAACCCGGAAAACTGCCCCCTATAAGCAATCTAAGCTGCCCTTATGGTGGATAACTGACTCCAAGTCTGTCCATGTGTTCTTCCGCACACACTATGCTTCTAATAAACACTTTTATCTTTTTCACAATCTTGGTCTCTTTGCTGAATTCTTTCTTCAAAGAAGACGAGAACTGAGGTCCTTCTAGCTTTTCACTGCCAGCATTAGTATGATTATTAATATAGATTCATGATTATTGTTTTATTTAATTATCTTTTAAATACTATAGGAGAGACAGTGTTACAAACTAAAATTATGTTTATACCATCTTTTACATTTACCTGCTGCTGCTAAGTCACTTCAGTCGTGTCTGACTCTGTGCGACCCCATAGACAGCAGACCATCAGGCTCCTCCATCCCTGGGATTCTCCAGGCAAGAACACTGGAGTGGGTTGCTATTTCCTTCTTCAATGCATGAAAGTGAAAAGTGAAAGTGAAGTCACTCAGTCGTGTCCAACTCTTAGTGACCCCATGGACTGCAGCCTACCAGGCTCCTCTGTCCATGGGATTTTCCAGGCAAGAGTACTGGAGTGGGGTGCACCTTTAGGTAAATAGTAAAAGTAGCAATAGTTACCTTTATTGCTACTTTTAATTTTTTCACGTGACTTAGAGTTACTGTCTAGTGACATTTCACTTCAGCCTAAAGAATTCCCTTTAGTATTTCTTATAGGACAAGCTTGCTAGTGATGAAGTAGTCTCACTTCTGTTTATTTGGATATGTCTTAATTTCTTATTCATTTTTGAAGGAAAGCTTTGCTGAATGTAAGATTTTTGTTTGACAGTCTTTTTCTTCCAGTACTTTGAGTATGTCACCCTACTGCCTCTAGCCTCCAAGGTTTCTGATGAGAAATTGTATTGAGAATTCCACGTATGTGGTGAGTCACTCTTCTCTTGCTGCTTTCAAGATTCAGTCTTTGCTTTTTGACAGTGTGGTAATGATGTGTGTAAGTAAGGATCTGTTTGAATTTCTCCTACTTGGAATCTGTGGAATTTCTTGGATATGTACATTAAGTTTTGTCATCAAATATGAGAAATTTTTGGTGATTATTTCTTCAAATTTTTTTTCTGTAATTTTTTTCTTCTCTCATCCTGCAGTAGAATTGATGGCATATCACAAGTCATTTCTCTTCATTGTTTTTGCTTGTTCCTCAGACTGGATCATTTCAATTGACCTGCCTTCAAATGCACTGCTCTCTCTTCTGTTTGCTCAGATCTGCTGTTGAGTCCTTCTCGTGAATGTTTTTATTTTTGTTATTGCATGTTTAAACACCAGAATTTCTATTTGCTTCTTAAAAAAATTATTTCTATGTTTTTACTGATATTCTCTATTTGGTTAGACATTCTCTTTCATTTATTTCTGTAGAGATGGTTTATTTGAGCTCTTTGAATGTATTTTATTTATTTTTAATTGAGGTAACATTAGTTTACAACTTTATATAAGTTTCATGTGTACAACATTATATTTTGACTTCCTTGCACACGACAGTGTGCTCACACCAAAAGTATAGTTTCCAACTGTCACCATAGAGTTGACCCCCTTTACCCATTTTGCTCTCTGTCCCCCAGCACCCCCATCTCTGTTCTTTCTACATCAATGTGTTTGTTTTCGTTTGGTTTATTCATATATATATGTATAATATTCCACATATGAGTGAAATCATATGGTATTTGTCTTTCTCCATCTGTCTTATTTTACTTAGCATAATACCCACAGTTCAGTTCAGTTCAGTCCCTCAGTCATGTCCAACTCTTTGTGACCCCATGAATCACAGCATGATCGCAGCTCCCTGTCCATCACCAACTCCCGGAGTTCACCCAGACTCACGTCCATCGAGTCAGTGATGCCATCCAGCCATCTCATCCTCTGTCGTCCCCTTCTCCTCCTGCCTCCAATCCCTCCAGCATCAGAGTCTTTTCCAATGAGTCAACTCTTCGCATGAAGTGGCCAAAGTATTGGAGTTTCAGCTTTAGCATCATTCCTTCCAAAGATCTCCTTCAGAATGGACTGGTTGGATCTCCTTGCAGTCCAAGGGACTCTCAAGAGTCTTCTCCAACACCACAGTTCGAAAGCATCAATTCTTCAGTGCTCAGCTTTCTTCACAGTTCAACTCTCATATCCATACATAACCACAGGAAAAACCATAGCCTTGACTAGACGGACCTTTGTTGGCAAAGTAATGTCTCTGCTTTTCAACATGCAGTCTAGGTTGGTCATAACTTTTCTTCCAAGGAGTAAGCGTCTTTTAATTTCATGGCTGCAGTCACCATCTGCAGTGATTTTGGAGCCCTCAAAAATAAAGTCTGTCAGTGTTTCCACTGTTTCCCCATCTATTTCCCATGCAGTGATGGGACCAGATGCCATGATCTTTGTTTTCTGAATGTTGAGCTTTAAGCCAACTTTTTCACTCTCCTCTTTCACTTTCATCAAGAGGCTTTTTAGTTCCTCTTCACTTTCTGCCATAAAGGGTGGTGTCATCTGCATATCTGAGGTTATTGATATTTCTCCCAGCAGTCTTGATTCCAGCTAGTGCTTCTTCCAGCCCAGTATTTCTCATGATGTACTCTGCATATAAGTTAAATAAGCAGGGTGACAATATACAGCCTTGACGTACTCCTTTTCCTATTTGGAACCAGTCTGTTGTTCCTAGTTTCATTCATATTGTTTCATTTGGCAGATTTCATCTTTTTAAAGGCTGGATAGTATTCCATCGTGTGTGTGTATGTGTGTATCACATGTTCTTTATCTGTTTTTTGAATATATTTAAAATGGTTGCTTGAAAGTGTTTGTCTCATAAGTTCATTATCTGATCTTTCTCAGAGACAGTTTCTATTGGCTACATTTTTTAAATTTGTATAATCTGTATTTTCTTGTTTCTTTGAATATCTCATAATCTTATGTTGAAAACTGGACATTTAATATAATGTGGCAACAATAAAAATCAGATTCTTCCCCTTCCCCAAGGCCTGTTTTGACGCTGCTTGGTGTTGATAGTTGTTAATTTTAGAGGATTTTCTGAAATAATTCTGTAAATTCTGTATTCTTTGTCATGTGTATCTTCTGAAGCCTCTGCAGAGTAGCCTAGCAGTCAAGTAACTAATTGACAGAGATTTTCTTAAATGCCTGGAACCAACATGTCTTTGCCAAGGGACTCTGAATTCATATTGGGGTTTGTCTTCAACATTCAGCCAGTCAGTTCACAACTCTTACCTTAAGCTTCACTTCCTGCTTGTACAGAGCCTTAAGTTTAGTCTTTCCTGACCATGCACCCAAATTTATGAATGTGCATGGCCTCCTAGACTCCTAGGAACATGTCAGAACATTCCAAGCCCTAGCAGATATTATAATCCTCAGATTTTCCTTTTAAATTTTTTGGTAGCCTATTATTTATTTATTTATTTTTTACCTCTACTGCTGTCCACCACTACAGGCAGCTGTAATGTTGAAAAATTGCCTCTTATTATTTTAAACAAATGCCTCCAGGAAATAGGCTGTTTGCACGAGGAAAGCTCTGAGTCAGATCAAATAAAGATAGTTTTGAGTGGATCTTCCAGAGAACCACTAAGCAGTTCGAATAATGACAGTTCTCTTAGGATGAGGCTTTGAAGGCTCTCCAGCACCATTCTGCCCCCTCCACGAGGCTATGAGGCTGCTGGTTTTTACCACGGTTGCAGGATTTTGGTTTTCAAGGTTATCATGGAGCTTGGAGAAGGTGAAGGTGGGAATAGGACAAATTAAAATGCCACATAATTCACTGTTCTTACTGAGATTCAGTCTTTTTCTTTTTGCATAAACTCTCCCTTCATTGTTGGAAACTTTTGGTTAATTTCCAAAGTTTTGAGAAAAGTTGATCCTGACAATTATGCCAGTGTTCTCATTGCTTTTATGGAAGAGTAGATTTTTGGAGATTCTTATTCCACCGTTTTTGCTGATGTCACTCCTTCCAATTCTTTTAAAGTCAAATTCTTTAGAGTCATCCTTGATGTCTGTCTTTCTCAACATCCTAAATCTTTACAAATCCTGTAGAGGCAAAAAATCTTCTACTTTCAAAATATATCCAGGGTGCCACCAATCATCACCACCTTCTCCTTTCTAATCATTCATTACTTTCCAACAACACCACCTCTTCATGTTTCCTAAGACTGCCAAGCATGATCCTGCATTTTTCTACCAGGTAGGCACATTCCCTTACTTCCTTCAAATCATGACTCAAATGACATCTCCTCAGAGATGCTCCTCTGACAACTCTACACCTCATATCCCATCACTCTATCCTCCTCATCTTGGTTTATATTTTCCTAGCACTTACCTGACACTATATTTACTCATATTTATTGTTTTTCTGCTCCCATTAGGATGTAAGCTCATAAAGTTAGGGACTTTGTTATGGAGTTTATTTTTCTATCTTTAGTGCCTAGAACAGTTGGCTCATGTTGGCAATCAATAAATTCTGGTTGACAGTATGTCATTATCTTTCATTTGCTTCTCCAGATCCGCTCTGTACCTTTTTCTGTGTCTAGTATGGACATCAGTGGACTCCTTTGCCCTCTGGATTCAGCCCGTGCAGAAGGAGGAGGGACATTTGGAGGATGGAAGGACAGCAAAATCAGAGTATCAATTTCACAGGCTCTTCCCTGCCAAATTGCTTCAGATTTACCCTATGCCTAGATCTGAGATCACTATCTTTCCAATAACCACCACCTACCCTATTCCTCCATTTGGGCCTCAGTGTTGTAACTGCTATTACTATGCTCAGGATATTGTACTACCTCTTATGGTTCCCCTTTACCTATCCATATCTCTGTAAATAAACCCATCTTGTATCATCCTAATTTAAAAGTAACATCTGTTTCTTTGTGTCCCTGCCCCATACAGATGAATAATTCTAATAACAACCCTACGAAGTAGACATTATTACCATCCTCATTTTAAAGATGAGAACTCTGAGTTTCACAAAGATTAAGAAACTTGTCCAAGATTACATAGTAGTAAGTAACAGAGCTAGAATTTACCTTAGAAAAAAATATAGGAGAATATTTTTATGACAACACAATAGCAAATGAATCCTGTGTGTGTACTCATTGGAAAAGACCCTGATGCTGGGAAAGATTGAAGGCAGGAGGAGAAGGGGACAACAGAGGATGAGGTGGTTGGATGGCATCACTGAGTCAAAGGACATGAGTTTGAGCAAGCTCTGGGAGTTCGTGATGGACAGGGAAGCCTGGAGTGCTGCAATCCATGGGGTTGCAAAGAATCGGACACAACTGAGCAACTGAACTGAAGTAACAGAGCTGGGATTTACTTCAGAAAAATATATGGGAGAATATTTTTATGACAACATGATAGTGACTGAATCCTGTGTATGTGCTCAGTTGCTTTAGTCATTTCTGACTCTTCGCAACCCTATGGGCTACAGCCTGCCAGGCTCCTCAGTCCATGGAATTCTCCAGGCAAGAATACTGGAGTGGGTTGCCATGCCCTCCTCCAGGGGATCTTCCCAACCCAGGGATTGAACCTGAGTCTCCTGCATTGCAGGAGGATTCTTTACTGCTGAGCCACCGAGGAAACCCCAGGGAATGAATCCTGAAGAAAGCTAAGAAGCATACCCATAAAGTAAAAGACTAAAAAAACTTAAATTCTCTATATCAAAAGATAACATAAAGAAAGTAAAGAGATAAATCACAAACTAGAAGATATTTGCACTCCACATAAAGGATTAGCATAGAGAAGATATAAAGAACTGCTAGAAATTAATTTTTTAAATTTTATTTTTGAGTGCACTGGCTCTTTGTTGCTGAATACAGGCTTTCTCTAGTTGTGGTGAGCATCTTCTTATTGCGGTGGCTTCTCCTGTTGCAGAACACAGGCTCTAGGGCGTGTGGGCTTCAGTAATTAGACCTGTGGGCTCTGGCGTTGACTCAGAAGTTGCGGTGCTCAGGCTTAATTTCTCTGCAGCATGTGGAATCACCCCACACCAGGGTTCGGACCCATATCCCCTGTGTTGGCAGGGAGATTCTTCTACTGTGTCACGAAGGAAGTCCATGGAGATTAGTTTTTTTAAAAAGCATAAACACCACAGTACAAAAATAGACTGGGCAAAGGATAAGAAGGGGAAAACAGAGGAGGAAACCCAAATGGATGCTAAACATTTAAAAAGATGTTCAATCTCTCTAATATCAGGGAAGTGAAAATTAAAATAATGAGATTCCATCTCATACCATTTGCCAGATGAAAACTTGGAGAAGTGCAGTAAGTGTTGGTAAGAATATAGTTGGCGGGAATGTTAAGAATAACTACTTTGGAGAACAATTTGACAATATTTCATAAAGCTGAAGATACATATAGTCCATTACCTAGTATTTTCAGTTGGAGGAATCTTCCCTAGAGAAATATTTACTCTTGTGCACAAGGAGGCATGTATTCTATGTTCATGGTTACACTGCTGGAAACTCTCTCTCAAGGGGAAAATGGACTACCATAGGGCAGTTAAAATGAATGAATAACATTCACATTTACAAAGATGGGGGTGCTTCCCAGGTGGCTCAGATGGTAAAGTACTGCCCGCTATGCGGGAGACCCACGATCATTCCCTGGGTCAGGAAGATCCCCTGGAGAAGGGAATGGCAATCCAATCCAGTATTCTTGCCTGGAGAATCCCATGGACAGAGGAGCCTGTTGGGCTACTATCCATGGGATCACAGAGCCGGACATGACGGAGGGACTAACACTTTCACTTACAAAGATGGACAAGTCTCAAAAACATGTTTTTGTTGAGTGAAAAAAGCAAGTTGAAAAAAAAATACTGCATAAAAAAATGCTGTTTATAATCATAAAATTTAATGTGCTAAATGATATCATGTACAATTTATATATGGTTTTTGGATATTTACATTTGTTATAAAAGTCTAAAAATGCACATGATTGATACACAGTAACTTCTATAATGTGTGTGTAAGAAGGAGGGGGGAAGAACTGATAGGTAGAGTTGTGTCTGTATCTGGAATATTTTGTGATTTATTAATATGTTTACTTTATATCAGTTTATATTCTTATTTATATTTTAAATAGCCCTATTGAAGTATAATTGATATAAAATAAACTATACATATTTAAATGATACAATTTGATAAAATTTTACAGATGTATACACCCATGAAACCACCACCACAAACAAGATAATAAACATGAAGTTCACCCCCAGGGAATCCCTTGGCAGTCCAGGGGATAAGACCACTGCTTGGAACTGGGTTCCATCCCTGATCGAGGAACTTAGATTGCACAAGACATGGAGTGCAATAAAAAAATTTAAAAAGCAAACAAGAAAAAGATCACCCCCAAAAGTTCCACTCCCACTCATCCTCTGGCCAGCTTTCTATTACCATAGATGACCCTTTACTCTCTAGAATTCTGTACAACAAAATCATACAGTATATACTCTTTTAAGAAATCTAGACTCTTTCACTCAGCATAATTGTTTTGTGATTCATCCATACTGGTGCATGTACCAGCAGTTCATTCTTTTTTATTGCTAAGCGGCATTCCATTATTTAGATACACTGCAGTCTGTGTACAAATCTTTCTGTGAACATATACTTTCATTTTCTTTGGGAAATACCTAGGAGTGGAGTTTCTGAATCATATGTTGCTGCTGCTGCTGCTGCTGCTGCTGCTGCTGCTGCTGCTGCTAAGTCGCTTCAGTCGTGTCCGACTCTGTGCGACCCCATAGACGGCAGCCCACTAGGCTCCTCTGTCCCTGGGATTCTCCAGGCAAGAATACTGGAGTGGGTTGCCATTTCTACTCCAATGCATGAAAGTGAAAAGTGAAGGTGAAGTCGCTCAGTCGTGCCTGACTCTTAGTGACCCCATAGACTGCAGCCTACCAGGCTCCTCCGTCCATGGGATTTTCCAGGCAAAAGTACTGGAGTGGGTTGCCATTGCCTTCTCCGAATCATATGTTAGATGTGATTTATTTTTTGAAATTTCCAAATTGTTTTCCAAATTGAATATATCATTTTTCATTCCCACCAAGAGTGTTTAAGAGTTCCATTGGCTCTAAGAGGTGTGTGGTGGCAGCTCACTGTGGTTTTAATTTGGATTTCCTTAGTGACTAGTGATGTTCATCATCATTTCAAGAGTTCATTTGTTATTTACATGCCTTCTTGGTGAATTATCTGTTCATAATTTTTGCCAATTAAAAATATTAGGTTGTTTGTCTTCTTGAGTTATGAGGATTATTTGCAATACTTTACATACAAATCTTTCTTCAGCTATGTGTTTGGCAAATACTTCTCCCCAGTCTGTGGCTTGCCTTCCTTTTTAATTTATAGTGTCTTCTTAAAATTTTAATAAATTATTTTGGGGGCTGTGCTGGGTCTTCGTTGCTGCACAGGGCTTTCTCTAGTTGTGGGAAGTGAGGGTTACCCTCTAGTTGCGGTGCTCAGGCTTCTCATTGTGGGGGCTTCTCTTGTGGGGCAGGCGCTTTAGAACACGTGGGCTTCAGTAGTTGTGGCACACGGGCTCAACAGTAGAGGTTTGCGGGCTCCAGAGCACAGGCTCAGTAGTTGAGGTCTGCAGGCTTAGTTGCCCCATGGCATGTGGAATCTTCCCGGATCAGGGATTGAGCCCAGGTTCCTTCCTTTGGCAGATGGATTCTCAACCACTGGGCCACCATGGAGGCCCTACAGTGTCTTTTGAAGAACAAAAGATTTTAATTTTGATGAAATCCAGTTTCTTGATTTGTGTCTGGTTAAGTTTATGTGTCAGTTTGACTGGGACATACGGTATCCAGATATTTGATTAAGCATTATTCTGGGTGTATCTGTGAGGTGTTTCTGGATGAGATTAATATTTGTATCAGTAAATTGAGTAAAGGAGATTGCCCTCCTCAGCGTGAGCAGGCCTCATCCAATCCACTAGAGGCCTGAGTAAAACAAAGGTAGGGTAAGATAGGGGCTTCTCCGGTGGCTCAGATGGCAAAGAAGATACCTGCGTTTGATCCCTGGGTCAAAAGATCCCCTAGAAAAGGAAATGGCACTCCAGTATTTTTGCCTAGAAATCCAATGGGCATAGGAGCCTGGCAGCTTACAGTCCTTGGGGTTGCAAAGAGTTGGACACAACTGAGCTCTTTCTCTCTCTCTCTCTCACACACACACACACACACACACACACACTGGGTAAGGTAGAATTTGCTCTGTTTTCTGGATGGGATATCAGCCTTCCCCTGCACATGGACTAGAACTCACACCAGTGGCGCTCTCGGTTCTCAGGCCTTCAGACTTGGACTGGATCTTATACCATTTGTTCTCCTGGTTCTCAGGACTTTGAATTTGGAAACAAACTACACCATTGGACTGGGTCTCCAGTTTGCAGAAAGCAGATTGTGGGATAACCCCTACAATTGCATGAGTCAATTATTTATTTATTTATAATAAATCAACAAATAATCAAATTACTGGTACTGAATTATTTTAATACATCTTATAATAAATCTCATACCTAAGGATGAAGGAGTTCTCCTGTGGCCTACTGGTTAGGACTTCAGGTGATCACTGCCATGGCCCTAATTCAGTCCCTGATTGGGGAACTGAGATCCTGCAAGCTGTACAGCATAGCAAAAAAAAAAAGAAAGTTAAGGATGAGTTCTGAATTGGTTCTGGGGTTTCTGAAACTGACTCTTTAATCTGATTAGATTGATAGATGCTAATGACTCTATTGGAGAAGGCGATGGCACCCCACTCCAGTACTCTTGTCTGGAAAATCCCATGGGCAGAGGAGCCTGGTAGGCTGCAGCTCATGGGATCACCAAGAGTCGGACATGACTGAGCAACTTCCCTTTCACTTTTCACTTTCATACATTGGAGAAGGAAATGGCAACCCACTCCAGTGTTCTTGCCTGGAGAATCCCAGGGACGGGGGAGCCTGGTGGGCTGCCGTCTATGGGGTCACACAGAATCGGACATGACTGAAGTGACTTAGCAGAATGATTCTATTACTAATAGGAAAGTGAGCACTGACAATTTGTGATGTCAGCTGTCAATAGACATATGCAAAATATCTACATTAGATACTCCTAATCAACTACTTACAAGAACCAAGGAGCGGGACCTCCCTGGTGGTCCAGTGGCTAAGACTCTGCACTTCCACTCCAGGGGGTACAGGTTGGATCCCTGACTGGGGAACTTGGATCCTGTATGCCATAGGACTTCCCAGGTGGTACAGTGGTAAAGATCCACCTGCCAATGCAGGAGATACAGGAAACATGGATGGGATCCCTGGACCGGGAAGATCCCCTGGAGGAGAAAATGGCAACTCACTCCAGTATTCTTGCCTGGAGAATCCCATGGGCAGAAGAGTCAGACAGACTACAGTCCATGGGGTCCCAAAGAGTCAGACATGACTGAGCACACACACAACAATAAGATCCCATATGCACAGCCTGACTGAAAAAAAAGAGAAAGAAGAAGCTGGTTGACTGTGTATGTGATACCTCGAACATTTTTTATTATTAGTTAAAATTTTTTATTACTGCAGTGTAATTGCTTTACAATGTTTTATTAGTTTCTGCTGTACAACAAAGTAAATTAACCATCTGTATACATATATCCCTTCCCTCTTGAACCTCCTTCCCACCTCCCCCATCCCACCTTAAGAGGGCAGGATGCACCACAGAGCACCAACCTGAGTTCCCTATACTACACAGCAGTTTCCCCACTAGTTGTCTATTTTACACATGGCAAACATTTCAAGAAAACTAACAAATATAATGAAAATGCCTGATTGCTCCTGCTACTGGACAGCATGGAAAGAAAAGGATGAGCTCCGAGATTAAAGTTTTCAGTTCAGTCACCACATATAAGACTGAAGGCTTCTATGTGTACCCTAAAGGAGACTCTTACGTCTCAGAGAAGCTGGGTTGAGACTGCTGAAAATCAAATCCAGAATTTCATTCCGTGACTAGCTGAATTACAACTCAAGTTGAATTCCCAGCTTTGCAGAGTATTGTTGTTAAAGTGGGGCATTGATTGGGAGAGAATGGGGTCCTTTAAGATGGGATGGGGATAGGTGGGAAAACCTGATGATGGTAAGGATGTTGAGCCCTTACTCTGATGAGTCTTCTTTGCCAGTGAGGAGACCTCCCCACCCCCAGCAGAAGTGGCTTCCCACACACAGTGGTATTGGGTCTTCTTATACTCATCTGAGGGGGCTAATCCTACATTGCCTGAGGAAACTGTAATGATTGCTCCTGAGGCATTCGCCGTGTAAGACAAGGTTGATTCTCCTCAAGACTCACTGTCACTCTCTTTACTTCTGGACCTGTAACTAAACTCAAGTCCCAGCAGACCCCTGAAGATGAGATAACAAGTGGACTCATGAGGAAGTGTGTTATACTCCAGAAGAACTACTTGCATTTTTTGGTTTAGGCAGACAGAAAGCTAGGAACTACATATACCAATGGCGTGGGATAATGGTGGAAGGAATCTAAAGTTGGATCAGGCCAAATTCATTGACAGGGCCACACTAAGCAGAGAGTCTGCATTTAATATTGCAGCAACGGGAATTAGAAAGAATTGTAACAAATTCTTTGGTGGGTTGTCTAAAATATGGACCAAAAGATGACCCACAGTGAGCAAATTAGAGTAACCAGTTATGCCTTAGTTTAATGTAGAAAAAGGGATTCAAAGGCTTAAGGAAACTGGAATAGTAGACTGAATTTGTCATTTAAGACTTAATCATAGTGGGAGGATCCAGAAGACATACATTTTTAAAAATATTAAAACCCTCCATAGTGGCCCTTGAAATCTCCAGTTGCAGCCCACAGGCTTGGGAGTTGTGGAGTGTGGGCTTAGTTGCTCTGTGGCATGTGGATCTTAGTTCCTCAACCAGGGATCGAACCTGTGTCTCTTGCATTGCAAGGCAGATTCTCAACCACTGGACCACCAGGGTAGTCCCCAGAAGACAGATCTTTCAACACTACTATGAGAAATTTGTGAAGGGAGCCCCAGAATCCTTGGAATCTGTGATCACTCTTCTCTGTAGGCCAGACCTTACAGTGGGCATTACAGTCACTGAACTGGGAAACCTAAATGCGATGGGAGTAATTGGATCTTGGGGTGGCAGGGGCCAAGTGGCAGCACTCAACACCAAAGGCAAGGTAGGCATAGCTACCGTAGTGAATAGCAGAGTCAAAGCAGCAGTCTGAATAGTCTGACTCTCCCAGACCTACGGCGCTGGCTAGTTGACCATGACATTCCTAGAAGTGAAATAGATAAGAAGCCTACTAAGTTTCCTCCTTGAGCTGTACAAGGAGAAAATTTCTAGGTAAGGCAAACAAAGACATAACTTGGGTCCTAAAAACAGAGAGTCATTGCCCTTCAATCAATTCCCACACTTGAGCTACTTTACAGACTTGGGACCACTTGAATGAAGGGGAGGCTGTGTTCCTTCCCTTGAGGAAGCACCCTGGTACACTACCAAAAATTTCATACTGTTAATCTTTCTTTCATCCTTCCCCAAAGAGACCTAAAACCTTTTACCAGGATGACTGCACTGGGGAAAAGAAAATAATCAGACCTTTCAGGGACTACTGTGCCTTGACTCTGAATTGACATTAATTTCAAGAAACTCAGATCAAACACAAACATCACTGTGGCCAACCAGTCAGAGTAGGAAGTTAGGTGATCAATGGAGATTTAGCTCAGGTCCTTCTCACAGTAGGCCCAGTGTTTCCCCAAACCCATCCAGTGCTTATTTACCCAGTTCCAGAATGCATAATCCCATAAAACTTGCCTATTTGGTCTGTGCAGAAGACAGACAGATCTTGGAAAATGACAATGGATAGGCTTAACCTGGTGATCACTCCAATTGTAACTGCAGGAGGTGTAGATTCATTGCCTTAGCAAATTAACACACAACTCTTAATCTGGGAAATATCTTTTTCTCTATCAACAAAGCCTCCCAGAAGCTGTTTGCTTTAAGTTCGCAAGGCCAGTGATACACTTTCACTGTGCTCCCTCAGGGGTATATTAACTCTCCAGTCCTATGTCTTAATTTAGTTCACAGGGATCTTGAAGGTCATTTGTTTCCACAAGATATCACACTCGTTCATCTCATCATTGACAGAATGTTTACAGATGTAGTGAGCAAGAGGTAGCAACTATTCTAGATTTATTGGTGAGACATGTATGGCAGAGGGTGGGAAATAAATCTGACAATTCGGGAGTCTCAGTGAAATTTCTAGGGATCCAGTGGTGTGGCGCATATGAAGATATCCCTTCCAAGATGAAGGGTAAGTTGTTGCATCTGGCCCCTTCTGCAACCAATAAAGAGGAACGATGCTTAGTGTGGGCCTCTTTGAATTTTGGAGGCAACATATTTCTCCTTTGGATGTGTTCCAAAGTGACTCAAAAGCTGCTAGTTTGGAGGGAGGGGCCCAGAACACAAGAAGGCTCTGCAACAGGTCTCGGGCAAGCTGCTCTTGCACTTGGCCACATGATCTAGCAGACCCAACAGTGCTTGGTGCCAGTTGTGTATATGCTCTTTGGGGTTTTTGGCAGGCTCCTCTTGGTGAATTGCATCATAGCACCTTAGAATTTTGGAGCAAAGCCCTTCCATCTCTGCCGATAAATCCTCTCCTTTTGAGAAAGTTTTTGGTCTGCTATTGGACCTTTCCAGAGACTGAATCCTTATCACTGAGCAACCAAGTTACATGTAACCTCAGCTGCCCAGCATCATGAACTGGGTGTTATCTGGCCCACTAAGTGAGAAAGTTGTGTGTGCACAGCAGTACTCTATTGTCAGATGGAAGTAGCAAATATGAGATTGGGCTTGACCAGGCCTTGAGGGCACAGTAAGTTATATGAAGTGGCCCAAATGCCCATGATCCCCACTCCTGCTGCACTGCCATCTCTCTCCCAGCCTGAAACTATGGCCTCATCCAGAGTACCCTGTGATGACTTGACAAAGGAAGAGATGCAGGCCTGATTTACAGATAGTTCTACGTGATATTCAGGCATTAGGCTGCAGTAGACAGCTGCAGTATTACAGCCCCTTTCAGAAATATTTTTGAAGGACATTGGAGAAGGGAAATCCTCCCAGTGGGCAGAACTCAAAGCAGTACACCTGGTTGCTCACTATGCTTGAAAGAAGAAATGGCCAGGCATGTGATTATATACCGATTTATGGGCTGTAGTTAATAGTTTGGCCAGGAGGTCAGGGACTTGGAAAGAACATGAGTGGAAAATTGGGGACAAGGAAATTTAGGGAAGAAGTATGTACACAGGGAAATCCCTGGAAGTCCAGTGGTTAGGACTCAGTGCTTTCACTGCCGTGGACCTGGGTTCAATCTCTGGTCAGGGAACTAAAGATCCTACAAGCCATGTGGCCCAATCAAAAAATTAAAACCAAAGAAAAAAGAAAAAGAAAGAAAGAAAAACACAGTTATGTATTCAGACTTCTTTGAATAGGCAGAAAAAAAGTTGGAATATCTGTGTACCTTGTGAAAGGTCACCAAAGGATGACCTCAGCAGAGGATTTTAATAATTCTGTGGGCTATCGGTCAGCTTCCTTCCCAGGGTGCTCCAGTAATTACTCAATGGGTTCATGAACAAAGTGGCCATGGCGGCAGGGGTGGAGGTTATGCACGGGTTCAACAACATGGACTTCCATTCACCAAAGCCAGCCCGACTATGGCCATTGCTGAGCACCCACTATGGCACCACTCCTCAGGGTGATCAGCCAGATTCCTGGTGGCAGGTTGAATACACTGGACAATGGAAGGCGCAGCATTTTGTTTTTATTGGAATAGATACCTTCGATATGAATTTTTCCTTCCTTGCATACAATGCTTCTGCCCAAACGACCGTCCATGGATTTACAGAATGTTTAATCCACTGTTGTGGGATTCCATATAGTATTGCTTCTGATCAAGGAACTCATTTCACAGCAGATTAAGTCCAGCAGTGGGTCTATGCTCATGGAATTCACTGGTCTTACCATGTTCTCTACCATCTAAAAGCAGTTGGTTTGATAGAACAGTGAGACTCAGTTATAGTGCTGGGTGGCAACATCTGATTATTTTTGCTAATGTATTGGTTGGCCGAAAAGGTCTTATGGAAAAAAACGAGTGAACTTTTGGCCAATCCAATGTAAGAATAGTTGATTTTTGCATGTTGATCTTGTATCCTGTGAACCTCACAAAATTCTTAAGTCTAGTGGTTTTTTAGTAGAGTCCATAGAATTTTCTGTAAAAGTAATCATGTTACCTATGCAAAATGACAGTTTTACTTTTTTTCTAAAATGTATGGTTGTTATTTCTTTTTCTTTATGCACCGACTAGAATCTTGAATATGATACTGAATACAAGTGGTGAGAACAGTGAAAAGTGAAAGTCGCTCAGCCGTGTCTGACTCTTTGCAACCCCAAGGACTATACAGTCCATGGGACTCTCCAGGCCAGAATATTGGAGTGGGTAGCCTTTCCCTTCTCCAGGGGATCTTCCCAACCCAGGGATCAAACCCAGGTCTCCCACATTGCAGGTGGATTCTTTTACCAGCTGAGCCACCAGGAAAGCCTGGTGAGAGCAGACATTTCTATAATTCTTGGTACATTTCTATATGTTTCAAATGATTCACATTTGAAATTAAATGTCAAATTCAAAGGACATTTAGAACATCACTTACATTCTAATTCCTGACAAAAATGCATAGTCTGAATAGAACCATGAGGAAATACCAGACATACGTGATTGTGGAACATTCTACAAAAAACTACACTATAATCTTCAAAAGTGATGTTCTAAATTAAATGTCAAAATTAAAGGAAAAACACAATAGTAAAGGAAATGATGTTCTAAATTAAGTAGTAAAGGAAGTGATATTCTAAATTAAATGTCAAAATTAAAGGAAAAACACAAGAATAGTACAAATAACTTTTCTCCCCCTTTGAGACGTGATGTCTCATCAGCTCTGAATACTTTAGTGTCTGATTCCTATCAAGTAGGGAATTCTCCTACACAACCACAATAGAGCCATCAGAATATGGAAATTGATATTTGATATACTACTACCATATAACCCGCAGATCCTGCTCAAGTTTTGCCAGTTGTCCAAAAAATATTCCTCAGTGCAAAAGGATTCCTTTTTTTTTGTGCTACTGAGGTAGCACAGTGCAAAAGGGTCATGTGTGGCATTTATTCTCTTTCAATATGGAATTTGTCTTGGTCTTTTCTTGATTTTCATGATCTTGACACTTTGGAAGATTATAGGATAGTTTTTTGTAGAATGTTCTTCAATCGAGTATGTCTGATATTTCCTCATGATTCTATTCAGATTATGCATTGTTGTCAGGAATTACAACAGAAGTGATGTTCTAACTGCATTCTCGAGCCTGTATATTATTTTGATTTGTCCCATTAATGGTAATGTTAGTAACTTTCATCCTTTTTGGTGAGGTCTTCCAGATTTCTCCACTGTAAAATTATTCTTTTCCCTTTTGTAATTAATGAGTATTGTGTGGGAAAGTACTTTGAGACTATGGAAATATCCTACCCCTCATCAAATTTTCATTTGTTTTAGTATTCATCCGTGTTTTGTGGCTTAATTATTACTGATGGCTTCTAAATAGTGTTTTGTAAGTCCATCATTGCTTCTGCATTAATTAGTTGTCATTTTACTGAGAAAAGCTTTTTCTTCTTCCCTTCTATTTATTAATTATTACTATCAGAATGACTCACAGATTCCTGTTTTATTCAGTGGATTATAATCTTTTACTGTTATTATTTAGTTTGATGTTCAAATTATCACAGATTCAGCCAGTGGGAGCCCCTTCAAGCTCTTTTTTTTTTTTTTTTTAACTTTTTTTTATTTGGAATAGTTGCTTTAAAGCTCTCTTTTATGTCCTTTTGAAATGATGTCCCCATCATTTTTTGGAAATATAATTGACTCACGATATTATATTAGAGGTGTGCAGCATAGTGATCTTATATTTTTGTACACTGCAAAATGATCACCATGATAAGGCTAGTTGCCATCTGTTACCATACAAAGTTATTACAGTATTATTGACTACTCCCTATGCTGTTTATCACATCTGTGACTGATTTTATAAGTGACATGTCCCCATCATTATTTGAGCATTCCATACTTTGTCTTGGCACAACCATATATTTCAGGTTCATCTTGTAGTTCCCTCCCCAGACCCTGAAACAACCATTTTCCCATGGAGCAATGGTTCTTTTCAGTGGAGAATTAGTATTTAGAAGCCATAGATCAGTGCTTTGGGGTATCACTATTCCCAGGTCCTCTCAGTGAACTGAGTTGGGGGAAAATGTGTGTATGTGTGTGCGTGCTAAATTGCTTCAGTTGTGTCTGACTCTTTGCAACCCGATGGACGGCAGCTTGCTAGGCTCCTCTGTCCATGGGATTCTCCAGGCAAGAATACTGGAGTGGGTTGTCTTGCCTCACCTCCAGGGTATCTTCCTAACCCAGGGATCTAACTGGTGTCTCATGTCTCCTGCATTGGCAGGCGGGTTCTTTACCACTAGAGCCACCTGGGAATATTTTTTGTGTATATATTTTACCCAGATACCTCTAATTCAAACCTAATGTTACAGGGTTCATTCTGATTTTCTTTTTTTCCACAGTTGAGACCTTTATCTGGCAGAAGAAACCTGGCTCCCTTTGTCCTCAACATATTTATTTGACCAATCCCACTTATATATAACCAATTTTCTGTTGCTGTTGCTGCCTCTCCCTCTCCTTGACCACAGATGCCGGCTTAAGCTCCAATGCTCCATGCCAGGCTCCCACCATGGTTTCCAAACATGGAATCAGAACCCTCTTTACCCTCTTCAGGCTCTAACATATTGCAATGAGCCACTGCTGCTACTCATTCTAGCTGGACTCCTACATTCCCCACCTAATGGCTTTTAGGCTGAATTATTCAGGAAGGACGGAAGGAAGAAGAAAGGAAGGAAAGTAAGATAGGCAGGCTCATAATTATTTTTCAACTAAGGGGAAAAAAGGCTCCAATCATTTGGATTGCTGATTGTCATTCACAGGAATATTGATGGATGCTCTTTTACTTGTGGCCAAAAGAAAATCAGGTTTTATTAAACTGGGTATGGTTAATCTGTGTCCATGATATTTTTAATGATTTACATAGTTATAGCCTAAAGAACTTGGAGAAGGCAATGGCAACCCACGCCAGTACTCTTGCCTGGAAAATCCCATGGATGGAGGAGCCTGGTAGGCTGCAGTCCATGGGGTTGCTAAGAGTCGGACATGACTGAGCGACTTCACTTTCATACATTGGAGAAGGAAATGGCAACCCACTCCAGTGTTCTTGCTTGGAGAATCCGAGGGACAGGGGAGTCTGATGGGCTGCCATCTGTGGGGTCACACAGAGTCAGACACGACTGAAGCAACTTAGCAGCAGCAGCAGTAGCCTAAAGAACTATGTTTCAGATAACCAGATATGCAAATTTAGGAGACAAAAAAAATAGAATAATTGGATCTAAGAGAGCTACCACTCAGTAGTATTCTTTCATATTTGACTAAGCTCTGAAGTACAGGCTTCTATTCTAGCTGAAGAATATGCCTCAGACACTTATAGATAAGCCATGCTCTGCAGCTTTTGTTACACTGAGTCACTTGTAAGATGTGAGAATTATCTGAGATGGGAGATGTCAGATCTGGACCAATAATGGATGATAAATATTTCACACTAATTCAGGAAGGCAGCAGTGCCAAAGAGCATGGGCTCTGAACCCACACTGGGTTCCAATCTGCCTTCTCATATTTACCAGTAGTGGGAGCTTGCAAAAATTGCTCAGCCTCTTTAGGTCTCAACATCTTCATTTCTAAAATGGAAATTCTGTATCATAGGGTTGTTTAAGCAGATTAAGCAATGCCCTTAAAACAGTGTCTGGCACTAGAGGTAGATTTGCCTTGAAAACTAAAGACATTTAAGTTTCAGGGAATCTCACTTGCACAGGCTACCTCCATGGCCCTGCAATTAATTTTATATTTCTTTTTCTTAAAGAGAATCCCCAAATTGTATAAACTTTAGGCCTACTCAGCTGGGTCTGCTCCTGTTTGGCACATAGTAAGTACTTGGTAAATGTTAGTTTTTATTACTTACATCTAATATTAAGAGTGGTCCTTTACGGTATTTTTATTTTCAATTTTGTGTATGTGTATTTTTTAGTTTTTAAGTTGCCCCAAGAGATTTAGCATGCACTTTGTAGAAAGATAAACTGTAAGATAACCCATAACGTAGGATATTTCTTTCATTCATCCATTAAAAAAATATTTATTGAGTGGCTACTATATCATAGGTGCTCACAGTCTTGTGGCCAAGACTGACAAGTACATATATAATGATAGTATGAATAGTAAGTACTATAATAAATGTATATACAGACACAAAGAGGGACAACAAACTCTAGAGTGAGTTCACAAACTTGGGCTTTTGACTGAGATATTTTAGTGGATAAATATGAGATTTAAGGGTGGAGGATTAGATAGTCAAAGGACTTAATTCCTTCACTGAATAAATATTTATCAAGGATCTGTATTATGGCAGGTACTGTTCTAAATTCCAAAGATACAGTGATAAATGAGTAGGGGAAGAGCTAGGCTTTCGTGAAGCTTACACTCAAGTGGTGGGGGCACCAAGTAGGGTAATGACAGAGTGTTACACGGTGTATGAGTGTGTGTCCATTCTAAACTGAAAATGGTAAGAGAAGGTCTTTCCGAGGAGAAAACATTTAAGGTGAGGACTGAATGACAAGAAGGAGTCAGACATGAAAAGATGGGGAGAGAGAGGGGTACTCAAATGCAAGAGTTGCTGGTAGCAAGACCTGGAATAGCCAAAACACTTTTGAAAAAGAAAACAAAGTTAGAGGACTCACACAACCTGATTTAGAGATTTACTATAGGGACTTCCTGGTGGTCCAGGGGTTAAGAATCCACCTTGCAATGCAGGGTACTCAGGTTCAAGCCTTGGTTTGGGAACTAAGATCCCACATACTGTGGAGCAACTAAGCCTGTGCACCACAGCTAGAGAAGCCTGGGCAACACAACCAGAGAGTCCGTGAGCCACAGCGAAAGATCCCACATGATGCAGTATTTACAACTCATGCCTTGCACCACATAAAAAAGTCAGCTTGAAATGGATGATGGACCCAGTTATGAAACCCAAAACTATAAAACTTCTATGAGAGAATATAACTGAAAGTCTTTGTAATTTTGGGTTAAGCAGAGATTTCTTATCTAGGGCACAAATACCATAAAACATTAAAAAGTTGATAAATTTGGATTTCATCAAAATTAAAAACTTCTGTCTTCCAAACGATGCTGTTTAAAATATGAAAAGCACAGCCATGGATGGGGAGAAAATATATGAAAAACATACACCTGATAGAGACTGCTATCCAGAATACAAAAAGAACTCTCACAACTCAGAAGAAAACAATCTAATTTTTTAAATGGGCAAAAGGTTTGAATAGACATTTCACCCAACAAATATATAAAAAGATGCTGAACATCATTAGACATTATGGAAATGCAACTTAAACCACTGTGTCATATTACAATATACCCTTTAGAATGGCTAAAATTAAAAACAGATAATACAAAATGCTGGGGAGGGTGAGGAGCTTCTGGAACTCTCATACACTGCTGACAGGAGTGTAAAATGACATACTCCCATTGGAAAACAGTTTGACAGTTTCTTATGTTCCACATACACTTACCATATAACCCAGAAATCCCACTTCTGGTTATTTACCCAAGAAGAATAAATATATATGCCTACATAAGACTTAGACATGAATGCCTGTAGCAGCTTTATTACAATAGCTCAAAACTGGAAATTACCTAAATGGCTATCAACTGGTGATATATATATAAATTATAGTACATCTCTATAATGAAATACTACTCAGCAACAAAAAGGAATAATACATGCAACAACATGGATGAATCTCAAAAGCATTTCATGAAGGGAAAGCAGAAGGACACAAAACCCTACATACTGCATGATATCATTTAGTGGCATTCTGGAAAAGACAAAACCATAGGGACAAGAATCAACTCGGTGGTTGCTTGAGGCTGTGGTGGTGGTGATAGAGGGGAATGACTACAGAGGGGCATAAAAGATGCTGAGGTCATAGAACTGCACATATCTCAACTACAGTGATTCTATTGCTATACACATCACCAAAACTCAGCACGTTTAAAAATGGTGAACGTTATTGTACATAAATTCCTTACTAGGTCTGAATTAAAAAATAATCACCTATAGGAATAAGTGCTGGAGAATATGATGGCACCCCACTCCAGTACTCTTGCCTGGAAAATCCCATGGATGGAGGAGCCTGGTGAGTTGCAGTCCATGGGGTCGCGAAGAGTTGGACACGACTGAGCGACTTCCCTTTCACTTTTCACTTTCATGCATTGGAGAAGGAAATGGCAACCCACTCCAGTGTTCTTGCCTGGAGAATCCCAGGGACGGGGGAGCCTGGTGGGCTGCCATCTATGGGGTCACACAGAGTCGGACCCGACTGAAGTGACTTAGCAGCAGTAGCAGCAGCAGGAATAAGTGCAGTTTTAAAATGTGTCCACAAATTCTACACCTGATCTTAGTCAGAAGGCTGAGAATTGATTATCTACAAATTCTTTGACATGCCTCATTTCAAAAGGTAGAGCCTAATTCTACTTTCCTTTAGTATAGTCTGCACTGACTTAATGACACACTGCTAAGAAACAAATGATGGCAGAGGGACAGTGTGTGACTTCTTTTGCCAACAACCATTTAGGTGAGACATCTTGGAGTTAGATGCTTGAACCCCAATCCTTGAGTCCAAAGGGGCTGCAGCCCTGGCCAATTTCTTGTCTGCAACCTCATGAGAAATCCTAAGCCAAAAGCAACTGGCTAAGCCAGTTCTGAATTCCTGATCCACAGAAACTGAGATAATAAATATTTGTTGTTTTAAGCCAGTAAATCTGGGGTAATTTGTTACACAATTGTAAATAGATTATTGAGATGAGAGGCGTAATCTGAGGTAAAGTTGGAGAGGTAGATAGAGACAAGATCTTGTAAAAACATAATAGGCATTGTGACAACTTCAGATTTGATTCTAAGTCTAATGGTAAGCCACTGGTGTTTTTATTCAGAAGACTATGAATCACAATTTCAGGACTGTGATTACAAATCACAAAGAATACAAATCACAATACCAATACCAATTTCACTTTCAGTAATCATTTCATTATGAAGTGGTCAAGAATGAAGGCAGGGAGACTGTTAGGAGGTCATTTTGGTAGCACAGGTAAGAGATGATGGTGGCTGAGCCTAGGGTGGTGACAGCAGAGATGGGTGTATAGAGCGAAGGAAGCAGAGGAATCAAAGATGACCCTAACCTCCCTGGCAGTCCAGTGGTTAAGACTTCACACTCTCAGTGCAGGGGGCATGGGTTTGATGCCTGGATGGGGAACTAAAATCCCACATGCAGTGCAGTGCAGCCAAAAAAGTTTTAAAAATAAAATGAGCCTACAGTTGTTTTTTTTTTTTTTGTCTGAATAGTTGAAATGATGATAACTGCAAAAAGGGATATATTGGGAGAGGTGATGAATGAAATCAAGAACTAAAGGAGTATATAAGCATAACGTATTTGAGAAACTGCAAATAGGTCAGTATGGTTGGAGTTTATGGTGATTGAATAGGAAGACAGAGTGATGAGAAAGTAGGCTGAAAAGACAGGCGTGAAAAAAGGCCCTCTTTATCACCATAAAATGTCTGGTCTTTATCCAGTTAGTCACTGGGAGTCACTAAAAGATTTTTAAGTAAGAGAATGATTGATCAAATCTACATGTTAGAGAGATTACCAGCAGCAGCCATATAGAGTTTGGATTGAAGATGAGAGATAATGAAAAGCCGAGGACATTATGAGTAACTTTCTGATTTTTAGGAGGCAGCAGAGTACAGCAGAAAGAACACAAATGACTTTGGAATCAGAGGGACCCAAGTTCAAATCTTGGCATAGCAAGTTACCATCTGCTACAGCTTGAACTGTGTCCCCCTCCAAATTCATATGTCAAAGTCTTAACCCCCAGTACCTCAGAGGTGACCTTTTTGGTCAATAAAGTCATTGTAGATGTAATTAGTTAAGATAAGTTCATACTGGAGTAACGCAGGCTCCTAATTCAATATGACTGGTATCCTTTAAAAAAAGGGGAAATTTGGTCACAGACATGCCATCTAAATATGGAAGCATAGATCTACAGGTCAAGGAATGCCAAAAATTACCAGCAAACCACTAGAAGATAGGGGAGAGGCATGGAACAGACTCTGCCTCATAGTCCTCGGAAGGAACCAACTCGGCCAACACCCCGATTTTAGACTTTTAGCCTTCAGACCTGTGAGAGAATATATTTCTGTCAGGCCACTCAGTTTGTGGTACTTTGTTATGGCAGCCCTAGTAAACTAATACACCATCTGTGTGACTTAGGCAAATTATTTTGTTTTGCTAATCCTCAGTATCCTAATCTGTAAAATGGGGGCAATTGTATCTACCTGATAAAATGGTCACAGAGATTAAATGATATGGGGTTTGTAGAACACCTGGCACTACATAAATACTATTTTACATCTGTGAGACACTAATGCTATCCGCCGGCAATGCAGGAGACCTTGGTTTGATTCCTGGGAAGATCCCCTGGAGAAGGAATAGGCTACCCACTCTAGTATTCTTGGGCTTCCCTGGTGGCTCATATGGTAAAGAATCTGCCTGCAATGCAGGAGACCTGGGTTCAATCACTGGGCTGGAAAGATCCCCTGGAGAAGGGCATAAAAACCCATTCTAGTACTCTTGCCTAGAGAATCCCCATGGACTGAGGTGTCTGGCAGGCTACAGTCCACAGGGTCACAAAGAGTTGGACATGATCGAGCAGCTAAGCTTTCTTTCAATGCTACCCATTGGGCATCCCTGGTGGCTCAGTGGTAGAGTCCACCTGCAGTGCAGGAGATACAGAGACACAAGTTTTATCCCTGGATGGGGAAGATCCCCTGGAGAAGGCAATGGCACCCCACTCCAATACTCTTGCCTGGAAAATCCCACGGATGGAGGAGCCTGGTGGGCTGCAGTCCATGGGGTCGCGAAGAGTGGGACACGACTGAGCGACTTCCCTTTCACTTTTCACTTTCATGCATTGGAGAAGGAAATGGCAACCCACTCCAGTGTTCTTGCCTGGAGAATCCCAGGGATGGGGGAGCCTGGTGGGCTGCCGTCTATGGGGCTGCACAGAGTTGGACACGACTGAAGCAACTTAGCAGCAGCAGCAGCAGCAGCAGCAGCAGGGGAAGATCCCCTGGAGAAAGAAATGGCAACCCACTCCAGTATCGTCACCTGGGAAAACCCATGGACAGAGAAGTCTGGTGGGCTACAGTTCTTGGGGTTGCAGAGTTGGACATGACTGAGTGACTGAACAACAACAATGGTATCCAAGGAAAATGGGACATTTCTGGACATTTTGGGAAAGACTGACTACAACTATAAGGGTCATGTGCAATACAACCTAAAAGGAACAGGTTGGAGAAAATGATCTTAGAATCCCTATTTCCTGTTGGACTCCTTAGACAGGAGCCCTGGGATTGTCTTGCATTCTGTGAAAATGTAGCTTCTTTGGGAACAGAACACTAGTACAAGAACCAAAAACACCCTCAAAGGCAGGAAGGTTGAGGTTATCTAACATCCTATGCTGTGTAACGTTGGGAAGGAAAGAAGTGAACAAACCTGGAGAAGAATGGGCCAGATGCCTTAAGCCTCCAGGTTTCCCAGCTCACTTCCTTAGGTAAAAGATTTAGGCTGGGGGTTGTCCTCTTCTCAGCTCCATAAGGGAAACCTAACAGAGGCCTCACCAGTCTCTGGAACGCCTAGTCCTTTCAAGCAGGGAGTCTCTTGCCAAAGCAAACAATCCCAGCTCTACGATTGTGCTCTGGCTGGGGTAGGGGAGAACAAAGATCCCTTTCTTTGCTTCCCCAACTCTATGTCTCCAGCCAAAGGCACTGTTTACACAGTCTTCCCTGGTGAAGAATTTGTTCCGTTTCTCTCTAGGTTACAGTTGGAAAAGATTGACTCCCTCCTTGCCTGATCCTTTTCCCTAGACCCCTGGACAAGAAAGGTGTCCGATACCTGAAGCCTTCCACCCTCAGAAAAGATGTCAGCCCACAGGAGTAACTCCAGACTCTTTTGTGACATGACAGAGAACCTTACAGTTTTGGTGGCAGAAAGCCTGTCTGGCTGGGAAAGGGAGGCTGGCTGGAGCAATCAAGAGCCTAACTTGTCTCCATTCCAATTCTGTTTATCCTCTCTCAGTCCCCAGGGATTCCTAGGCTTTCCCAGGTCCATATCTAGGAGTGAATCAAATAGACAAAATCCAGGGCAGACTTGGGTTCTTTCTTTAAAAGGATATTAAGGTGGGTAGGATGAAAACAGAGTTTTTTTAGCAGGAAAAGTTTTCTGTGGTCTTTAGTTTACTAACTCCAGCAGCACATATGTTTCCCTCCAGCTCCCAAAACAAAAGCAAGAAGGAGAAAAGGAAGCCCTAGAGTGGTGGAGTCTAATTTTAGCCCTGGCAGAGAGTCCTAGTGTTAAATTACTCCTGGTAAATTGGTAACTAAGAAACAGAAGTGATAAAGACAATTTACAAGATCTAGGTCTCCAGCAAGAATTTTTTTTTTTTTTTTTTTTAATTTGGCTGCCCTGGGTCTTAGGTGTGGTATGAAGGATCTTCGATCAGCAATGTAAACTCCTAGTCTTGGCAAGTGAGATCTAGTTCTCTGATCAGGGAAACCCAGGTCCCCTGCAATGGGGATGCAGAGTTGTACCCACTGGACCACCAGGGAAATTTCCTCCAGCAAGAATTTTAAAATCTAATTTCATTTATTTCTATGTCATCTCTAGGAGGCACATCTCAAGAAAATGTGCCTCTCATTTCACAAAAGGGAAGGAATTGAAGCACGAGAAGAATTAACCAAAAGTGACTTGAACCCAGAATTGCGAGACTTTCAATCTGGTCAACTCCATAGGCTAAACTGTTTTTGAAAATTTTATGAGTTTTTGCATTGTACAGATTTTACCTGAGCTAAATCCCCACTGACTATCCTCCTGTTGTTAAGGGAGTTATGGGCTAGGTGTTTGTTACCCTTTGCAGCTATGTTTTGGAAACTTAAAAGTCCTTGCTCCACATATTGGAAGAAGTGGATCGAAAAGCCTTAGGGGTGCAATGGGCATGGAAATCTGTTAGGCATAGATATCATCCCACAACATACATATAAACACCGCCCCCCCAACTACCCTCCCCAGCAAGATCTACAGAGTTGGTTTCTCTAAAAGCAGCAACGCAGTTCCTGGAAGGTTCTAATCCACAATAGTTAAAAAAATATCTATCTTGGGGCAAGAGCTAAGCCAACCAGCTAAACTGAGCCTACTCAGGCCAGGAAATTACCAGCAGTGGATAAAATGAACACAAGGGTAAGCAAATGCTAACTATCTGCAAGGTAACCACAGAGATGATAATTAGAAGAAAAACAGATCAATCTCCTTCACTGAGAAATCTAAACAACTGTCCAGATTCGTCTTCCCCTCTCCTTCAATGATATCCTGGCCCCCACACCTTGTGGTGTGGCATAATGCAAGGAGCTCTGGTCATGGGTTTCTGTTCTATCAGTTTCCACCCATGTGACCTCTAGAACAAAGGCATGATTCTTGAATCTGAGTCTTAGTTTTCTCACTTGTTAAAACCAGAAAAAAAATACCTACCTCACACAAATGAAATAGCTATAGTAAAAATAGCCATAGGCATACAGTTTTTGCTTATATGTCTTTCCTGGAGTTCCTTGGTGGTCCAGTGATTAGACTTCATGCTTCCACTGAAGGGGGCACAGATTTGATCCCTGGTCAGGGAACTAAGATCCTGCATGCCATGTGGTCTTGCCAAAAAATAAGTAAATAGGCAAATAAGTAAGTAAATAAAATTCAAAGATTTTTCCTTGTTTTGCCTTCTTGAGCTAGGTTAGAGTCAATGAAGTTAGGAGGCAGAGAGTCAGATAAGTCAGCCTAAGAATTCCTTTCATCACAAGATTCAGATGAAACTTCACTCTTTTTGCAGACTGGAAAATTGCACTCATGTTCCCTTTCTATTGCTACATGACAAACTATATAAACTCAGTGGTTTAAAACAAATTCCATTTATTATCTTACTTTCTGTAGATCATAAAATCCAGGCAGGTTTGATTACATTTCCTGTTTGTGTGCGCTCAGTCGTGTCTGACTCTTTGCAACCTCACAGACTGTAGTCCACCAGGCTCCTCTGTCGATGGAATTTTCCAGGCAACAACACTGGAGCAAGTTGCCTTTTCCTCCTCCAGGGGATCTTCCCAACCCAGGGATCGAATCTGCGTCTCCTGTGTCTCCTGCATTGGCAGGCGGGTTCTTTATCACTGCGCCACCTGGGAAGCACACGTTTCCTGTTTAGTGTCTCACAAATCCCAAGTCAAGTCGAGGAAGGTGTTGACTGCGTTGGGCTCTTCTCTAGAGGTTGTAAAGAAGAATCCACTTCCCAGGCTTATTCAGGCTGTTGGCAGAATTCAGTTGCTTGCAGTCGTTGGACTGAGGTCCCATTTCCTTGCTGGCTGTTGGTTAAGGGGTCAATTTCAGATGTAAGCAGCCACTTACGTATGGTCCCCTCCAACTTCAAAGCCAATAACAGTGTATCAAATCCTTTCTTCAAATCTGATTTCTCTTTCTGCCACTAGTCTGAGAAAGCTCTTCGTTTTTAAGGGCCACTGATTAGTTCAGGCCCATGCAGGTAATCTCCCTATCTGAGTCAGCTGTTCCATATATAACATTACCATAGCTTTCCTTTCACCTCTGCGGCCGCAGCCTCCTGAGTATGCTCAGGCTTCAGAAGAGGCTTGCCTCCAGTGTCCTCTGCTGTGGCAAAAAGAAGGGGTTGGACCCCAATGAGGATAACAAAATTGCCAATGCCGACTCCTGCCAACTCAGCAGATCCAGAAGCTGATCAAAGATGGGCTGATCATCTGGAAGCCTGTGACTGTCCATTCATGGGCTTGATGCCAGAAAAACACTTTGGCTTGCTGGAAAGGCAGGCATATGGGCATAGGTAAGCGAAAGGGTACTGCCAATACTTGAATGCCCAAGAAGGTAACCTGGATGAAGAGGATAAGAATTCTGCGCTGACTGCTCAGACAATACCGTGAATCTAAGAAGATTGACCGCCACATGTGTCACAGCCTGTACCTGAAGGTGAAGGGTAACGTGTTCAAAAACAAGCAGATTCTCATGGAACATATCCACAAGCTGAAGGCAGACGAGACTTGCAAGAAGCCTCTGGCGGAACAGGCTGAGGCCTGCAGGTCTAAGACCAAGGAAACCCGCAAGCGTGGTGAAGAGCGGCTTCAGGCCAAGGAGGAAATCATTAAGACTCTGTCCAAGAGGGAAGAGACCAAGAAATAAAGTTCCCCGCCTCTTCTCTGTACACAGTGGCTTTGGCAACTGCATAGATCACTCATTCAATAAAAAACAAGCCTACCTCTCTGCTTCCAGAGTCTCTGGCTGCCTGGTGGGTCTTCACTGTGCACTGGACTGGAACTGAGGACTGGGATACAGGCCCTTCTCTGGGTTCCTGCTTTGTTGCTTCCTTGACTCTTAGCCTCTGGTCAGGCTCATGCCCCCTCCACCCATGGAGTGTGGGGCCTACTGTGAAGTGAGGAGAGGAATGACTTCTATCCAGCTTTCAGATACTGTGTTTCCAAACTGCCCTTTACAACAGAGTATGAGTGGCATCTCAGACACGCTCTCAGATGTTGGTTGTTATTCAGTTGGGAGTTGTCACATTATTTTAAAACAACAGAATATAGTATGCTTGCACTCCTCAACTGCACTGAGGTTCAAGGTTGCAGTCGGCTGCCTTAGAACTCCAGGACAGTGGGGACTGAACCACCACCACTCCAGAAGGTACGATTGACCTGAACTGCTGACTGCTGCCAGAGCTGTCTTTAAACAGCCTTATTGAGACAGAACTGAAGCCATTATTTGGAGTACCCCTATTTTTATTTCTAAACCTATTTTTCTCTCCTGTCCTTATCAGTACTGTTTCCTGTTTTGTTTTTCAGTTTATAACCATAAAAAATGGTCCAAAGGAAAAAAATCTTTCTTGGCAAGAGTTGGAATAAGGCACATAACATACACACTTGTCACAGCCATTTTAAGTTGACTTTATACTCTTTTTGCAAATGAGAAGTAGGTTTTATCTTGCCTCTTATCTGGTAGTAATAACCAATAAATTTTTCAATAAAGTATCTGCTCTACAAGCCAAGTTAAAAAAAACAACAAACATTACCACAGGTGCAATAGCTAATCAAATTCACAGGTTCTGGGGATTAGAGTATTCTTAGGAGGTCATTTAAGAAATTCTGCCTGCCACAGCACTTATTCAAAAGATGAAAGGAAATTCTTTGGGGATGCAGGGGAGAAGGAAGTGGGAATAAACTCTCTCTGAGTAACATACTAATAGGAGAAGCCAAGCATTTGCGAAGAGAGTCCTGACCTCATCCATGCTGTCCTACCTGTTATATCTTCTGCCACCTCTAGAGTGGCTACTTTGGTCACAATGTCCTATCACAGTGCCTTGAGGTAAATGGTCAATAACAGACATTTTAAGGAATGCTTGGGCACTAAAAAACTCTTGCCATGCTTTAGTTTTTCCTTATCAAATGGATAAGGAAATCAAATGAAAAACTAAAAACTTTTCCTTATCAACTCCGAGCCCTCCAAGAACTTGTCCTAAGAATACATGTTGGAAAGTGCATCTTTTTAGATACGGCTCAACTAAGAGAGAATTTCATTGCTCAAAACTCAGAGGACTGGGATAATACCCCAGTGCTCCTCGTACATATGCTACTTCAGGATTCAAGGTGGATATTCATCCCTTCACCTCATTTCTCTTCAGTGAAGGTTAAGACACACAGCAGCCTCTATGTTCCTGTGTACCAACTTCGGCTAAACACCAGGGTTGTTTCTGAGCTGCTTTTTCATCCTGGTGACCTAAGAAGATCTCAAACTAATAAATCCATCCTGGAAGGCAAGCTGGAACAGGGTTTCTCATTATTAATATTTAGCATGCAGATGGTTTTCAAAGAACATCATTTTCTAATTAGGATGACACTTTTGCCTCGTACTGAAGAAACACAACTGACGATTGGGGAAACTGAAATGTAAGAAGAGGGGACCAACTATATGGGAAAAGAATATAAAAAAGTGGATATATGTATGTGTATAACTGATTCACTTTACTGTACACCTGAAACTAACATAACATTATGAATCAACTAGACTCTAATAAAAATTTAAGAAAAAGAGGGAAACCAAGACTTGCTGCCTTCACCATCTCTGGTTTTTTTTTCCTCCAGATGCTTTATGGCCAGACTTGCCAACCACAAGGAGGAGAAACTGTATAAAATGTCTGTAACAGGCTCTGAGTTTCATGGAGAATGAGAAAATTATAATCAATATACATTGATCTTTCAAGTCACCATCCTTTCCAAATACCCAAGGTCACCTTTGTGTACATGCACTTAATTCTTTGGATGAGAATTATTATCCAGATTTAATAGATGGGGAGAAACTGAGGTCCTAGAGTTATTTATTGTGATCTGACCTACCATCACAGTGGCCCAGGGTGGAAGAAAGATTACAATAACATCTAATTTCAAATCATGCAATCTTTTTGAAATTACGAGGACAAACAGAAAGCTTTCATTGCATGTTATCAAAACTGGAAAGATCTTCAGAAAAGTTGCTCTTGGACCCTGTCTCTACTAAAACAAAGCACTCCTCCACCCCAAATTGTTGGCAACTTGGGTTGCCAATAGATACCTCTTGGGACCTGAAACTAAGAGGATCCTGGTTGCCTCGACTCCTTCTGAAGAAATTTGCTTCCAAGCATCTTGCAGCACCATCTCATCATTCACCTCAGAGAGAACAAGAACACGTGGGCCACCAGATGTGCTCTCTCCAAGCACCTGAGGTGTTAAGGAGTCAGTTTCAATCCCAAAGAAAGGGCCAAGGAGAAAAATAAAACAGATGATTCTGATCTGATGATTTGGTAACAGAACTGGCAAGAGAAGCCCTTACCAGAGGTTCAAACTTAAGTGAACAAAACAAAGAGAGCACTATTCATCATCCCCAAATATGTACACACCCTTACCTACTTACAGCTGGAGGAGCTATTCTTGCGAGGTCCGCCTAGAGCCCCAAAGTGCAGTAGGGTATAGTTTTTTGGAATAGTATGGCAATCTAGAAGCAAATTGAGGATACGATCCCATTCAATCCTTGATGACAATAGCAAAAGGACAGGGTGAATAATTTGAGGTGACCTCCTTCCTAAGCATCAGTTTACTGTGGGGTCAAGTATCTGCTCTAGGTTTTAATTACTGATTGAACCAAAAGAAAAACTGTAATGATCATCGACATTATCATGAAAGGACTTTTATACTCAATTTCAAGCATATGTAAGATAAGTCTTACTTGAAGTTTAACCTTTTTCTTCAAAAAAGATTTAAAAAAATTCAGCTTTAGCTGTGCTAGATCTTCGTTGCTCTGCTTGGGCTTTCTCTAGTTGCGGTGCTCAGGCTTCTCATGGCAATCGCTTCTTGTTGAGGAGCACAGGCTCTAGGCACATGGGCTCACTGGTTGTGGGCTCCGTTGCGCTGCAACCTGTGGAATCTTCCTCAGACCAGGGATGGAACCCATGTCCCCTGCGGTAGCAAATTCTTAGCCACTGCGCCATTAGGGCAGTTCTAAAGTTTAGCCCTTTAAAAAAACTTTTAAATTTATTTTTGGTTATACTGGGTCTTCATTGCTGCCCGTGGGCTTTCTCTAGTGTGGTGAGCGGGGGCTTCTGATTGCAGTGGCTTCTCTTGTTGCAGAGCATGGGCTTCAGCAGTCGCAGCCTGTGGGCTCAGGGGTTGTGGCACACAGGCTTAGTTGCTCCAAGGCATGTCAGATTCCTGGACCAGGGATGGAACCCGTGTCCCCTGCACTGGTAGGTGGATTCTTAACAACTGGACCACCAGCAAAGACCCTAAAATTCAGCCATTAGAAAATAATAAATCCTCTACCTTTATACTAACCCATGTCCAAAAGTCCCTCTTGAGGCATTTGTAAGGAAAAAGGTTTATCATTGCTTATTCTTTTTGGCTTGCTTGAGAAAACAGCAGGCACCAGCAACACTGGAAGAGAACTAGACCAACAGTGCAGTAGTCTTAACCCTGGACTACAACACATGAGCCTTGCTCCCGCTCAAGCTCTGCTAATAAATGTTCCTGGGAGAATCCTCTGATATCTCAAAGTCTGTTCCCTCACTTGTGAAGTGAGGTGGCTGGTTTAGACAATTAAATTGAAAATTTGACTAAGATACTGCCGAGATGTGTCATGCTAAGATACTTCTAAGGATACGAGTCTGACAGAGTCCCTGCCTCAAGAAACTAACAATCTAACTTAGAAGGTAAGGCAGACATTTGTGCAAACATGTACACAAGCCCACATTTATCATACACAGCATTACAAAGGACGCAGCATGCTTTATAGTCCTTTATATGGACTAATGCTTGTTTGACTGAAAGCAGAGGGAAACCAGATGAAAGCTTCATGGAAGAAGAGGTAGCATTTAAAGTATATCTTTCAGGATAACAAGCAGAGTTTGAAAAAAAGAGGAAAGTGACTAAAGATTCAGGCAAAGAAAACAGATGGACAAAGTGCAAGGCCTGCAGATATGTAAGGACAAGAAAGCAGCAAAGTGTTTGAAAAATGACAAAAACAGTCCACTTTGGGTAGAGTGTAATGGGAACAAGACATAAAGCTGAGAAAGTTAAATCAGACTATTTTTGAATTGGTCAGTGGCAGAACCAGTCCTACATTTATGGATTAACCTGGCAGTGGTGGGCAGAAGTAAATGCCAGAGGGTAGAGATGGCAGGCAGAAGGCCAATGAAGAGGTTACTGCAATAGACCAGTGGGTGGCAATAAGGGCATCAGCCAGGGCAGTGGCAGCGGAAACAGCCAGCCACTTCGGTCAAAATTTTAAACCAGCACTCTATGTTGCGTCTGTCCCAGTTCTCCATGGTAACAGGCCATCCCAAGTGAAAATTATGAAAAAGGAGCACTAATTTGAATAAAGCTTTTCCAACATAGAGAATGAAAAATAAGTGAGCCCAGATCCATGTTGAGTTTAAAACCATCACTAACCTCTGGCCTTATACTTTCACCAAGGCATACAGCCAATTGTGGAAAAGAAATACACACAGGAGACTCAAGAAACATCTTATTAATACAGTATTTATTTGTCTTCCTTCTGTCAGGCCCTGAGCCAACCACCTTCCCCAGGTTGCCTGGGGAGGTACAGAAAAAGAAACACACAGGGCAGACGAGACACGGGAGAAGAACTATGGGAGGTGGAAACGGCTCCTTCACATGGCGAAGAGGATGAGAAAGGCCACCATCAGGCAAAAGAGCCCCATGGCCTCCGAGAGGGCAAAGCCCAGAATGGCGTAGGAGAAGAGCTGCTGCTTCAGAGAAGGGTTCCTGGGAGGGGAAGAGAAAAGACTGAATTTCTAGTCCATATAAAGAAAAAGACAAACATTAAAGGAGGGCTCAGGGAGAATCCATCTCAAGCTAACATTTCAGGTAACGAGTCTCTCCAGGTGACACCATCATGCCCCATTTCTTGCTCTGACACAGAAAGGTCTCTACAGAGATGAATGCGGGAGGGGACAATCCAAAATTCTGCAACACAGCCCAGGTACAAACATTATCTCCTCTACTATATCACATCTTCCCTGGGGCTGGACACTTAACTATCCAGGGCTCAACCAGGATGGAGACGCCTCTGGGTGGCAGGGTCTATCAGAGCAGCGTTTCCAAACTTTAAGCAGTAGAACCCCATAATACAAAACCATTAAAGTGTAATGGAGTGGCAGAGTTGGAAGTCTTGTTTGACTGGTCTCCTCCTCATTCTCTAAGAGTCTCTGGGGTGTACCCTCAGAACCCTAGGGCTTTACATAACACAATTAGAAAAACCCTATTCTAGTGGACAAGGACATCAGGGGAATAACTTCTCTTATTTCAAAATAGTCAAAAGATTTTGGGCTACAAACCACCTTGCGGGGGGTGCATTTAGACAATATGAGTTAAAATGGGATAAAGGACTCCTAATTCTGAAGATCAATATATAATTTCTATTTCCCTTCCTGTTGCCTCCGGAAGACTTGATGGATAAGGTAAAGCAACACTAGCTTTTAACAGAATTGTGGACATAGAAGTTTCTTATTTCACACAAATCCTAAGAAATAAACTTATTTCCCCAAAGACACTGAGAGAACTTGCAGGTCTCTAAAGGATTAATTTAGTTCTAACACTGAGTTGCCCAGAGTTGTTGGGGACCAAATAGTCTCAAGTGTCAGGAAGCACTGGGGCTGGATGCAGAAGTTTTCCCAGGAGCGATGAGGGAATTCCCGGGGATGGGGAAAAACAGCAGCGAAGCTGCTATGCTGACTGAGGCTTTAGACTGGGGAGTGGACATGGCAAACTTTTTCTGTAAAGGGCTAGACAGCAAATATTTTAGGCTCTGTGGGTCACATACAACCTGTTACCTTTTTTATTTTCATGACCCTTTAAAAATATAAAACCCTTCTTAGTTCAGCTATACAAAACCAGGCTGGCCCAATACAAACCTCCTGCCTTAGTTTGCTGACTCCTACTCTAAACCAAAGCTGTCCAAGAGAACTTTGCAAAATGGTAGCCACGAGTCACATGTGGCTAATGAACTACAATGAAAGTATACAGAACTTAAGTCAGTGTACTTTTAGTTAAAACTCACATTTGAATAGCACTATGTGGTTAGTGGCTACTGTATAGGATACTGCAGCTCCAGAACCCCAAATATTTCTGCCCAGACCTGTGGAAGCACATCAGAGAGCCAGTGGAGGGCCCATCTTACCTGGCATAACCAATGATGAGACTCCCAAACACGGTCCCAATTCCAGCTCCAGAGCCAGCCACCCCTACTGTGGCAGCCCCAGCTCCAATGAACTTGGCTGCTGTGTCAATGTCCCTTGAAATGGCACTGGTTTGGAAACTGCGGCTAGGAGTCAGTGAGGTGGTCAGGGGACGGGGGACTACTGCCAAGCTGCTGTGGCTCTGTGAAGAAGCAGCAGTTAGAAAGTTTTTAGGAAACCCTTTTTTTTTTGCTTTGGAAAACTTCTGTACCATTTAATCCCTTTATGCTATCAAATCCCATCGTTTCTCCCCCAAACAGAAAATCTTTTAACTCCCCCAGAAAACTCTACTGCCAAGCAGAATGCTTAAATGAAAGAGGTGGATGTCAAATATCTTCAGGACTCAGGGTACAGTCTAGAAATGGAAGACTACAGCCCTAGCCTGTTCCTGATGCCTTGAGGAGATCATCTTCCTGGGCTACATGCTCCCAACTCAAGTCAGTGCACTAGATCAAGTAAAATGGGAGTTATAAGGGGCACGTGCTGCCAGTGGCAAAAGTTGGAACATTTCGGAATATATCACATCGTATATGGTATCATGAGTCCTCAGCACTCCCCCTACTGGTTCATCAGGTAACCCTCCCTTCCCCTCCCCCTCCCCACCCTCACCCCTCCCCACAGGTCCAGTTCCACTCATCAGGTACCTCATCTGTCAGTGTCTCCAGTCGTCTTACCACCACTGCAGACAGTGATCGGCTCAACAGTGTAGAGGTTCTCCTGATCTAGCCGGAATAATACAAGGTCAAGAAAGGCTGTAGAGAGTTTTAGAACTACTGCAAATTATTACTGAGATACCCCATTTATTCACTAGAACTTAAATTGGAACCTCAAAAAAGAATCTGGAATCATTCATTTAAAGCATTTACTTCACTCAATAAGAAATCTACACATATACTGGTAATGGCCAGCTCATTAGAATGAAGTGAATGACTGGAACATCCTTCCCTGAACACACTGTTCTGGAAAATAGGCATGAACACCTATGCTGAAATGTACCCCCTCCTGGAAGCCTTTTCTAACTCCAAGCCAGCGTCTCCAAAATAGACAACACGGTGGTTAACAGCCAGGGTTTTAGTCATATATAACTAGATTCAAATCCTAGGTCTATCTGAGTTGTGTGATCTTAGGACAAATCATGTAAATCTTTTTAAGCCTGCTTTCTCATCTATCAAATGGGAATAACATATCTCAGGGTTGTAATTACTCAGAGGAGTAAAGAAGATTATGTACATAAACCGGTAGACTCAATGCCAGGCATAGCAAGTGCTCAATGAATAATACCAACTAACAGCATCACTCCTTTTCACTTATGAGTGAATGAACCGATTGCCTCCATTATCTAATACTCTTCCATTTCTTCCATCTTGTTGCTTTTGAATCAAATATTTTTCCTATGTGTATTTCAGCTTCCCACCCAAATTTAAGCTTCCAGAGGAACTCCTAGCTATAGCTCTCTGACACTCAGGACAAGATCCTGTACACAGCGCACACTCAATCTGACTTACGCGATTTATTTCATGTTTACCATTTCTGGTGGGGCTCCAGTTTACAAGGACACAGTGTTTCTGGATAGGAATAACCTGATCTTAGCCTAGATGCTCATTTATGCTCTTCTGTTATGACTGCATGAGAAAAATCAACTGGCCTTCATGGGACACAAGGCAAGGAACGCCTAGGAAGCATTCAATCTCTCGTCAGGCTAGCAAAGCAAAGGGCCCAACTGTGAAGCATAAGGTCTGAGAAGGAAAAGACATAACGCCTCTCCTTAAAAACTTTCTTGGGAAAGGTGGGTACTCACCAAGGAGGGGGTGGAGACGAACTTGGCGCAAGTGTACATTTTCAGGGGATGAAGGGCTGCGGCAGGAGAGCTGCAATTACAGAAGCAGCAGTGTAAATGTTTTTCTTGCTCATCAAAAGACAGCTGTATTAGCAGGTACTCTGGAAAACTTAAATGGCTCAGAAAGCAGTGACTGACCTCAAGTCTTAGAGATGGAACGAGAACCCTGAAGTCAGAATTTCCTCCACACAGCTTCCAAGATTTCCTTATAATTAAGTGACTCCTCTTGGTTTGAACAAGAAGCCACTTGGTCCCAGCTTTAAGACATGTTATCTCTTTCCATAGCCTCATAGGTTGGGGTTGTAGATTAATATTCCCAGCATCTTTTGCCCAAGTTTCTCCCCAGTCTCTTACTGAAAAGGAACTCTTCTCAAGCCTTCATTTCCTGAATCTAAAAATGTTGCCCTTTAAGACCCTCAGGGTAATTCCCTGGCAGTCCAGTAGTTAGGACTCTGAGCTTTCACTGTAGGGGGCATGGGTTCCATCCCTGATTAGGGAACTAAGATCTCATAAGTTGTACGCTGCTGCTGCTGCTAAGTCACTTCAGTCGTGTCCGACTTTGTGCGACCCCATAGACGGCAGCCCACCAGGCTCCTCTGTCCCTGGGATTTTCCACAAGTCAAAAAAAATAAAAAAGACTCTTGGAAGATACATGCGGAAGGCGAAGGCTCTGAAAGGGTCTCTAACAATCCTCTTATTGAATTACCAGGAAGCATTTGTCAAAACATGTCAAAAGATTTGTTAAAGATGTTCAAGCTGGATTTAGAAAAGGCAGAGGAGCCAGAGATCAAATTGCCAACATCCCCTGGATCATCGAAAAAGCAAGACAGTTCCAGAAAAACATCTACCGCTGCTTTACTGACTACGCCAAAGCCTTTGACCATGTGGATCACAACAAACTATGGAAAATTCTTAAAGAGATGGGAATACCAGACCACCTGACCTTCCTTGTGAAAAATTTGTATGCAGGTCAAGCAACAGTTAGAACTGGACATGGAACGACAAACTGGTACCAAATCGGGAAAGGAGTACATCAAGGCTGTATACTGTCACCCTACTTATTTAACTTATATGCAGAGTACATCATGAGAAATGCTGGGCTGGATGAAGCACAAGCTGGAATCAAGACTGTGGGGAGAAATACCAATAACCTCAGATATGCAGATGACACCACCCTTATGGCATAAAGCGAAGAACTAAAGACCCTCTTGATGAAAGTGAAAGAGGAGACTGAAAAAGTTGGCTTAAAGCTCAACATTCAGAAAATGAAGCTCATGCCATCTGGTCCCATCACTTCATGGCAAATAGATGGGGAAACAATGGAAACAGTGACAGACTTTATTTTGGGGGGGGCTCCAAAATCACTGCAGATGGTGACTGCAGCCATGAAATTAAAAGATGCTTGCTCCTTGGAAGAAAAGTTATGACCAACCTAGACAGTGTATTAAAAAGCAGAGACATTACTTTGCCCACAAAGGTCCATCTAGTCAAAGCTATGGTTTTTCCAGTAGTCATGTATGGACGTGAGAGTTGGACTATAAAGAAAGCCAAGCACTGAAAAATGGATGGCTTTTGAACTGTGGTGCTGGAGAAGACTCTTGAGAGTCCCTTGGACTGCAAGGAGATCCAACCAGTCCATCCTAAAGGAAATCAGTCCTGAATATTCATTGGATGGACTGATGCTGAAGCTAAAACTCCAATACTTTGGCCACCTGATGTGAAGAGCTGACTCCTTTAAAAAGACCCTGACCAAAAAAAAAAAAAAAAAAAAAAGACCCTGACGCTGGGAAAGATTGAAGGCAGGAGGAGAAAGGGACGACCGAGGATTAGATGGTTGGATGGCAACACTGACTCGATGAACATGAGTTTCTACAAGCTCCGGGAGTTGTTGATGGACAGGGAAGCCTGGCGTGCTGCAATCCATGGGGTTGCAGAGACAGGACTAAGTGACTAAACTGACAGACTGAGGAAGCATTTGTCAAAACATGTATCTCCTATGTTAATTAACCAGATAAGGCAGATCAAGGAGAAACTGTCATTACTCTAATTAGCAATGACTGTTAAAGTATTCATTTCCATCATTATTCTAAGAGGTATTCAATTTTGTATCAAGACCTTAAACAGGGACTTCCCTGGTGGTTAAGACTTAGCCTTCTGTGCAGGGGGTTCGGGTTCAATCCCTGGTGGGGGAGCTAAGATCCCTCATGCTCAGGGCAAAAAAAACCCAAACGCAAAAGATAAAACAGAAGCAATGTTGTAACAAATTCAATAAAGACTTTAAAAAAAGACCTTAAACAATGCTAACACCCTGGAGGTACCTAAGTTGGTAGAACTGAGAAGAGTGGGTGAGTTAAAGACCTACAGGCAGGGTTTTTCCAAGTACAGTTGGTGGCCCACCTGAACTAGTTACAGGAGGGTAGGGGCTGTGTATGTATTAAAAATGTGGGACTTCTCTCACAGTCCAGTGGTTAAGAATCTGCACTTCTACTGCAGGGATCCCTGGTTAGAGAACAAAGATCCCTTGACCATGAGCTGTGGCCAAAAAAGAAAAACAAAAAACAAAAAATGCATATTCTTGGGTCTCACCTTAAGACTTTCTGGGTCAAGATCTCTGGGAATAAGGCCCAAGTACTCTATTTCAGGGTTCTCTGGTGGCTCGCACAGAGTTGGACACAACTGAAGTGACTTAGCAGCAGCTGGTGGCTCAGTGGTAAAGAATCCACCTGCCAGTGCAGGACACTTGGGTTCGACTCCTGGAGAAGGAAATGGCAACCCACTCCAGTATTCTTGCCTGGGAAATCTCATGGACAGAGGAGCCTGGCTGGCTACAATCCACAGGGTCACAAAAGAGTGGGACACGACTTAGCAACTAAACAATAACGTTCTGTATTTCAATGAAGCTTCCCAGATGATTCTTAGGTACTTGGGAGAGCGTGGTCTTAAAATAACAGTTTTAAAACTACGGCAGTGGTAGAATCAGAATTTGAACTCTTCTCACTCTTAATGCTTTCTAATATGCTACAGGTTGAAATACTCGGTGATTACTTAGGCCTGTTAAATGACACTTTCTCGAATGAGCTGGACTAATACTTTCCCAGATTAACGTCGGATTCCAGAATGTTACTTTTACATTAATGGATGTCTTCAACTCTTGTCCTTTCCGGAACTCTGATTTCTGCCCATATGTAACTCTAACCCAATTTTGCTGCCAGGCTATTCAGGTTTTCTTAGGTCAAAAATCCAAAATTTCTTTTAAGCTTTAAAAAAACAGACTGGTTTTTCCCCAAGGCAACAAAACCTCAATATCATCATTTAAAAAATATAGTTCTTAAAGGAATTAAATGAAAATAACATATGGAAAGAGCCTGATGCAGAACAGAAGGAAGCCTGCAGGAAGCGGTGATCCCTCTGCTGGCCAACTAATCTTGTCCAAGTCTGCACTTGTTCACCAATATCACCTTGGGGAACAGCACTACCCAGGTTCATGGGTTTCTTCCTCAGTGGAGGTCAGCCAGGGAGTTACAGGGCTGCTACTTAATCGTTCCCTTTCTTAACCTTCTTTTCCTCTTGAGGGCAGGGTCTGGGGACTCTCAGTAAACCCCTTGACAGGAAAGCTGGCAGGTGGGTAGCACCCCATGCTGGCCCCTCCGCTTTTTAGCCCTGTTGCCTCTAAAGGAAAACCTCACACAGCCCACGACTTGTGTTTTTTTCCGGTTCACCGCAGTGGAAGGCAGAGAACGCCACTGGGAGACAATCCGCGGTACCAAAGAAACCTGCCTCTTTTCTGCTATGGCTCTCTCCCAGTCCACAGCCTGAAGGTAGGGGGTGCTTTGGCTGTGCTGTTCATTTCTACCACTTTCATGGTTTACTTTTTAAATCGAGGGGTGCTGCCTAGAGGGACTGGTGGCTTTAGACGACACACCAATCTCCACGGCTGACACTTGAGATCCTGGGGCCAAAAGTCTGGAGGTTTCAGGATAAGGACGGCACGACTCAGGATGAGAAGAGAAAGCAGAGATAGGACGGGAGAGTCTGGGGGTTGGGACAGGTCTGAAAGGGCAAAAGGGTGAGAAAAGAGCGTTTGCAAGCGACGGGTGAAATGAGCACTCTGGGATTTGACTTTCGACAGCTCCAAGGCGCCCTCCCCCACCCACGAGACATCAAAGATGGCGCCAGGCCCGCGCGACTGGAGGTCACCGGCACGCGGAAGGTGCAGCCCGAACGCGCGGGGATACGGGGACAAGGGAGGGCGTGAGGACCCAGATGGGAGCACGCGAGGTAAGAGCCTCAGACCATCCACGCGAGGTGGGCGACCGCCGCGCGTGCGCGGCGCAACCCGGGCGCGAGGGCCCAAGGCCTTACCTGCTCCCAGTGCAGAGAAGACAGAGAGGGGCGGGGAGGGGGCGGGAATAGGAAAAGGAAGGCTCAGCGCAGGCGCGGCCCGGACCAAAGAGTTGCTCCGCCAAGGCTAGAGAGATTGCAAACTTGAGGGTCGGCCCAGGCACCACAGCGCCGCCTGCCAGCTCTGTGGCGGTAGCCGGCCAGTCACTCCACCTGGCGTTTAAGAAGAGAAACTGCAGCCAGAGCCTGAGAAATGAGGGCACTCCGCAGTTTAAGCCGATCCGTAACGTGGCCTGCGGTTTGCTCTGCGCAGAGGCTGGAATCTTGGATTCGCGTCTCTTTTCCAAGCATGCGCGGTCACACTCGGGGGGGTGGGAAGAACAACTGTCCAGAATTTCAGTGTTAAATGGCATCCAATCGAGATGGGGTTCAATGTCCAAAATCTAGCAGGAGGAAGATGAGGTCACAGGATTCCCGACGCCTGTTGCCACCGACCCAGGCTATAAGGATGGGAAAACTCATTCAATGAGCGGATAGTCAGGAAAAAGCCCTGGCAGCCTCTAGTGGCTTCACCTTTATTTCCCTCTCCTTCTTATTCCAGTGATCAACTATGAGAAAATCAGCATCAGGGAACCAGAAGATAGGGGCTAAAGATGATTAGGGCTCCAGAGCCCTGACCCTAAGCATTCTTTCCTGAGGCCTGAGACAGTCGAGGAATAGAGGGCATCAGTGACCAGCAGTGAGGTTGGGAGGTCACCCCAGGCATGCCAGGGCCTCTGCTCAGGCTTCATCTACACGAGTTGAGATAAGCAGTCCCCCACCCCCAGGCGGTGCTCTTATGGAGGCCCCTCCGCTTCCTCCCCTTGCCCTTTTGCTCGTCCTTTCCCCGGTGGGAGACAGCAGGGGGCCTCCTGGCCCTCACCTCTTTTTCTAGGCTGCTTTATGCCCCAGATAGGTCTGACCTGTTCCTCTGGAGGAAGGTCCACAAGGCCTACCCACTTCCCCTCACGTCCAAACCTCGGCCGTCCAGGCATCGTCTTGAACGCAGCACAAGAAACACGGGGAAAGCTCACCAAACCCCCATAAAAAATAAAAAAATAAAAAGAAGGCCGCGGCTGTAAATAAAGCCAAATCCGCCACCCTCTGAGGGGCCGTTTGTCCTCCCCTCCTTGGCCCCGTCCTTCCCGCCGCCCCCTCCCGGCTCCCGGGCCCCGCGGCGCCCCGGCCCCGAGCTCCTCCATTTAATCGGATTTGGGAGAAGGGGAGGATAAATCACGGCAGCAGCTTTACGGTCCCGGAGGAGAGGCGAGCCGCAGCCAGGCACACCCCGGCCGGCGATAAAAACCGCCGCTGAAAGCCCACGGAGCAATTTCCCGGGACCCCGAGCGACGCCATTACAGGAATGTAATTTTGCCCGGATGAGGCCCCGAGTTTAATTATCCTCGCGGAGGAATTTCAATGCGGCCAATCCATCTTGCAGGCGGGCGGCAGAGGGATTTATATGGGCCCGTTATTTCACACCGATCCTCCATCTGCATTTTTATGGCCCTGAGCTTCTGAAAGGGAGGGGAAGGAGTAGGGAGAAATCGGAGAAGCCGGCGAGGAGAAGGGTGGGAGACTTCCCGCCTTTCCTAAATCTAAGATTCCAGCTCGAGAATGAGGATTCTCGCTGGTTCCCCTGAAATGCCCAGATCTCTCCAGTTCCAGTTGTTGACTCGGGGTGAGTTTGTGGGTAGGTGAGAAATGGAACTGGTATCCTTGGGAATCACTCAACAGGTATTTACCAGGTACCAAGTGGTGCCAGGCACAGGGTGAGATGCTCAGAGGAGAAAGGGAAAATAGGCTACAAGAATATCTCCTGGGGGACTTCCCTGGCGGTCTAGCGGTAAGGACTCCAAGCTCCCAATGCAGGAGGTGGGGGTTCAATCCTTGGTCTGAGAGCTAAGATACCTCATGCCTAGAAGCAGTTGGCAGAGAAATAAATCTCCTGAGGTCCCCAGACACCCCAGGCCGGCCCACAATGAATTCCTTTTAGCCCGCGGCTGCACATCCTCAGGGCAAAACTTCCACAGCTCGTAGGAGCCGCCGCCACTAGCCAGTTGTTGCAGCTGTTTGTTGCGACAATTTAGTCCCCTCTCAGATATCTCTAACAATCCAAAGGAGAATTGGAGAAGGAGCCCGTGCTGATATGTTTATTTCTCCCTTACCTCCATTCAGTGGTAGTCTCTGGATTCATACACCTGGCTTCCCAAATTGCTGTGTGACCTTGGGCAAGCTGTTTAACCTCTCTATATCGATCTTCTTTTATGTAATTTGGGAATGATAATAATTCTTCATAGTCGTTTAGTCATTAAGTCTCATCTGACCCTTTTGGGACCCCATGGACTGTAGACGGCCAGGCTACCCTGTGGGATATTTCCAGGCAAGAGTACTGGAGTGGGTTGGCTTTTCCTTCTCCAGGGGATCTTCCCGACCCAGGAATCGAACCCAAGTCTCCTGCTTGGTAGGAGGATTCTTTATCACTGAGCCACCTGAGAAGCCTGATAATAATGCTTGCTCAGCAGCAAATATTGGGATAATATACATGAAGCTTTTGGGCTTCTCAGGTGGTGCAGTGGCCAAGAATCTACCTGCCAATGCAGGAGACGGAGTTTCCATGCCTGGGTCAGGATGATCTCCTGGAGGAGGAAATGGTAACCCCCTCCAGTATTCTTGCTGGGAAAATCCCAGGGACAGAGCAACCTGGAGGGCTACAGCCCATGGGGTTGCAAAGAGTTGGACATGACTGTGCAGAGATACCTGAAACTTTTAGCCAGGAGCTTGGAACTTAGTTCAATAAATGCTAGTAATATAATAATTTTTTTTTTTTTTTGGTGTTAGTAGTAGGTTATCTGGAGAAGGCAATGGCAACCCACTCCAGTACTCTTGCCTGGAAAATCCCATGGGTGGAGGAGCCTGGTAGGCTGCAGTCCATGGGGTTGCTAAGAGTCCGACACGACTGAAGGACTTCACTTTCACTTTTCACTTTCATGCGTTGGAGAAGGAAATGGCAACCCACTTCAGTGTTCTTGCCTGGAGAATCCCAGGGACGGGGGAGCCTCGTGGGCTGCCGTCTCTGGGGTCGCACAGAGTCGGACACGACTGAAGTGACTTAGCAGCAGCAGCAGCAGTAGTGTTATAGTTGGGAGCATATAGTTGCAAGCTTCTTGCAATGATAGCTCCTGAAAGAAACTAAACCATGGCTTACTGAACTTATTTACCTACATAAATCACACAAAGGAGTTACTTGAAAGGCTAGTGAGTGGGGGTCTGTGGGGAGGGCTGAGAATTCCCAGGGCTGTTGCTTCCAGGTTTGCAACCAGGCATTAAATCTGGAGGCATGAGACTACAAAAAGTGGTTGGAGGTATGTGCAGAGGGGTGAATTTGAAGACAGCAAAATATGATCCAAGAGAACTTTAGCTAAGAGTCTAGGGATTTTCTTAACCAAGGGCTTGAGAAAGGGTTATTCCTTCACTTCACTGAGGGAAAACTAGGGTCCAGAAAGGAAAGGGTGTGGAGCCAGAACTATCCTTTCCAATCAATCCTTTTCTTTTCCTACCAGACCATGTAACAAGGTTGGCCTGATTGGCCAGTTTTTCTAAGGACTGTTAGTGGCAGATTCTGACTGGTTAGCCACCTCCCTGCACAGTGGTGACGGTGAAATGAGATTGATCTTTTCTTTCTTAGGATTGGTTAACAGCCCTCAGCGGGGCCAGAGACTCATTTTAATTGACTGGAGAGGCCAGGAGGAAGGTCCAGCACCTTTCATATAGAGAGTTCTTTTTCCACAAAGGTCACCAAGAAAGAGTCTTGACTGGCTTATGCATATTTGCCTTTGGACTGGAAACAATAGCTTAGAGAAGAAAAATCAAGAGAGTCATGCAGGCATGCTACAGTTCAATTTGAAACCCAAACAGAGAGAGGGATTCACAGAGGGAAAGAGAAGAGCAGTAAAGAGAGAGACTAAGACACAGAGAAATGAAAGAAAAAAAATAGCCAAAGAGGATGGATTTGAATAATTTGGTTTTCATTTCTGGTGGTTTAAGAGGAGGCTACTTTATGATGCATTTTTTTAGGTGCACGTGTTGCCAGCGCGTGGGATGGGAAGAACAGCTGTCTTGGAGGCAGGAGACCAGGAATCTGGTCCCAGCCCTGCTACTAACTAGCTGAGTAGCTATGCAAGTTACTTCATCTCTCAAAGTTTTAGTGTCTCCGTTTGGAAAAATCAGGGGGAGAAGTAGGTGATCCGTAAGGTTCCATCCAATATTAACTCTCCTCATTCTGACAAGCAGTCTGTTTTCTAAAGCTGAAGTGGTAACTTTACACTGCCAATAAGGACTGTTCTTGGGTGCTATGTTCCTCTATTTATTTGAGTTTATTAATTTCAGGCTTTGGGGACTGGTAGGCACTGACTGATGGATTTTTCTGTTTTCTCTTGCTAAGTCAGTTCCCCAGAACAACAGGATTGTAAGCCATCAGTAAACCTCCCTACTCTTGGAGGAAAAAAACAGTAGAGGGAAGAAGAAAAAGTGTCATGAGTATCCAGGATTCCAGGACAGGGATCAGTGGAAGGGTTGGTGAGAGAAGGCCAGACAAGTTTTTGTGGGAAGAACCTAAGTTCTTTTGAATTTGTAAGATGAACTTATACATGCCCTACATATTTATCTAGAAACAATGATTAAGTATATATGTGAACAAATTTGGTCCCTGCCATTTATTGTCTCCCAAGCCAAAGCACACACAGAGACAAAACAGAAAGTGAAAGTCATTGTGATAATTGACATACGTATACCACCCTGTGTAAAGCAGATAGCTAGCGGGAGCCGCTGTATAGCGCAGGGAGCTCAGCTTAGTGCTCTGTGATGACCTATAGGGGTGGAAAGGGGCAAGGTGGGAAGGAGGTCCGAGAGAGGGGATTTATATGTACATATCTCTGATGCTGGGAGGGATTGAGGGCAGGAGACGGGGACGACAGAGGATGAAATGGCTGGATGGCATCATCGACTCGATGGACATGAGTTTGAGTGAATTCCAGGAGTTGGTGATGGACAGGGAGGCCTGGTGTGCTGCGATTCATGGGGTCGCAAAGAGTCAGAGACGACTGAGCGACTGAACTGAACTGATAGCTGATTCACTGTCTTGAACGCACAAACTAACATATTATAAAGCAAGTACACTCCAATTGAAAAAAAAGGTCATTGTGATACATTGTAAAGAGCTTAAGACTGAAAGTTAGAGATCTGAATGTAGATGTGGGAATATCTTTAAAAAAAATAATTTACTTGATTTATTTTTGGCTGTGCTGAGTCTTCATTGCTGTGCAGTTTTCTCTCGCTGCAGAGAGCAGGGGCTACTCTCTAGTCACAGTGCCTTCTCTTGTTGCAGAACACAGGCTATAGTAAACATGGGCTCAGTGGTTGCGCTTCCCTGGATCTAGAGCACAGGTTCAATAATTGTGGCCCACGGGTTTAGTTGCTCCAAGGCATGTGGGATCTTCCCGGATCAGAGATTGCTCCCATGTCTCCTGCATTGGCAGGTGGCCTCTTCACCACTGAGCCACCAGGCAAGCCCTAAATTTGGGACTGTTCTTAATTATGTGACTTTCAAAAAAATCAATTCACCTCTCTGGACTTCGGTTTTCTTAAGTGCACATTGTAGGGAAACACTTGCTGATTATTGAATTCTTTTTCGGCTTTAAATATAAACAGCATAGATCTGTTCTTCCTGTTTTGCCCTCATCTCCTGTGACTTTAAGTATTCGACCAGTGTTAACTGAGCATCTACAGTATGTGAGGTGCTGTACCATATATTGTGATTAGGAATAAAAAAGGAGAAAGCACAGTCCCTTGTCTTCATAAGTTTATGATCAGTAGGAAAAACATGTACATATATAACTATAACTTGCAGCAAAATTTAATGGGTTATGAAGAGTTAGACATGACTGAGCGACTTCACTTTCACTTTTCACTTTCATGCATTGGAGAAGGAAATGGCAACCCACTCCAGTGTTCTTGCCTGGAGAATCCCAGGGACGGGGGAGCCTGGTGGGCTGCCATCTATGGGGTCGCACAGAGTCGGACACGACTGAAGCGACTTAACAGCAGCATGGGTTATAGGAGTTGAAGAAGCAGTATGATTTCCATCTAGAATGATCAAGGGGGCACTATGATTAAAAAGTGGGTTTTTTTTCTTCTTTAAAAAAAAATAAAGTATTTGAATTACATAAGGGAATGCAATTAATGAATATAATTTATGCAACAGATATTTTTGGAGATCCTACTATGTGCCAGGTGCTGTTCCAGGTGCTGGAAACTCAGATGTGAATAAAATAAGACAAAAATCCTTGCCTCCTCAGAGGTGACTTTAATATAAATTATGAAGCATAATAATAAAATAGACATCCATTAAATGACCCCCAGTTTAGGAAAAGAAACAAATAACCTACTAATACCACTGAGCCCCCCTCCCCCATGCATCTCTCCTATAGTAAAGTAATCCTTGAATTTTATGTTTATCATTTCAAGATTTTTCCTCAGATTTTTACCGTATTGCTTGTCTTTTTCCCCTACTGTTCTAAAAGTGATATAATATTATTTGTATCCTTCTTTACTTGCTCTTTTCATTCAACATTATGTTTCTAAGATTCATTGAAGCTGATGTAGGTAGCTATAATTTATATTCACTGCTGTATCATCGGAGAAGGCAATGACACACCACTCCAGTACTCTTGCCTGGAAAACCCCATGGATGGAGGAGCCTGGTGGGCTGCAGTCCATGGGGTTGCGAAGAGTCGGACATGACTGAGTGACTTCACTTTCACTTTTCACTTTCATGCATTGGAGAAGGAAATGGCAACCCACTCCAGTGTTCTTGCCTGGAGAATCCCAGGGACAGGGGAGCCTGGTGGGCTGCCATCTATAGGGTCTCACAGAGTCGGATACGACTGAAGCAACTTAGCAGTAGCAGCAGCAGCAGCAGCTGTATCATAGCCCACCAATTTGTCAATTAATTTCCCTGTTGAAGAGTATTTAGGATTGTTTTCAGTTGTTTGCCACTACAAACAATGCTGCTCAGAGCATTTATCCTAGTATACATGGATAAGAGTTTCTTCAGGGTACATATGTATGAATTGCTGGGTTGAAGCATATGAATTTTTCAACCTCTCTGGATAATGTCAAATTGTTTACCAATATTTATGCCTACTAAAGTATTTAAGACTTCCCTCGTGGCTCAGACGGTAAAAGCATCTGCCTATAACGCGGGAGACCCGGGTTCGATCCCTGGGTTGGGAAGATCCTCTGGAGAAGGAAATAGCAGCCCACTCCAGTTCTTGCCTGGAAAATCCCATGGACAGAGGAGCCTGGCAGGCTGCAGTCCATGGGGTCGCAGAGAGTCAGACATGACTGAGCGACTTACGTGAAGTATTTAAGAGTTTTGATTGCTACTCTGTCCTTACCAATTTTGGTATTTAGTCAATTTGTTGGATATAAAATGGTGATTTGAATTTATACTTAATTATATTTGCCTTATTATTAGTGAAGTTGAGCATCTTTTCATGTATTTATTGGCCACTCATGCTTCTCCTTATGTGAAATGCCTATTCATGTATGTCTTCTGCCCATTTCCTATTGGGTTATTTGTCAGCTCCCTGTAGATTTTTAGGAATTAACAAATATAGGTAGCCTAGTCCTGATTCTTTGTTAGTATCAGTTATCTCCTTCCAGTTTTTAGCAGGGTTGGGGTTTTAGTAGAGGCTTAAAGGATGGATGATTTCAGTTCCAGCTCAGAGTCCTCATTTAGTTGGATTAATTAATTCTTAATTCATTCATCAAATATTTATTGAATGTCTAGCCAGACATCATGCTAGACTCTGAGAATACGAATATATTCCACACTTGCTCACCAGTTACCACTTCCAAGATCTATCTGGGTTCAAGCCAGTGACATCTCCTGGAGGACCACTACTATGGCCTCCTAGCTGTTCTGCCTTTTCCAGTCTGGTCTTGCCATGGTCTACTCACCACCCAATAAGCAGCTAAAGTGATCTATTGAAATGTAGATCAGGTCATGCAACTTAAAACTTCCCAATGATTTTCCAGTTCTCAGAAAAAAAATTCATAGTTCAGCTACACTAGGCTCCTATTGAGCCTCAGTCACACCACACTTACTTGTTTCTCCTCGGAACCTTTGCTGTTTCCTCCGCCTGGATCATTCTCCTAGGTTATGCTCACTCTTATTTCATCTAAGTCTCATTTCAAATATCACCTCCTTAGAGAGGGCTTTTCTGACCACCCAATCTAAATAGCCGCCACTCCCCGGCCCCTTTTAACTTTCTGGTCACGCTGCTTGTGAGATCTGAATTCCAGGACCAGAGATGGGTCCTCGAGGGGTCCAGGGGCCCAGAGATTCCAGGACCCGGCTGCCCGCTCATTGAAAGCACAGACTCTTAACCGCTGGACCACCAGGAAACTCCTCCACCTTCCCTTCTTTATCTCATATCCTCCTTCATTTTTCTTTTTAGCACTTATCATAGTTTTATTTTTATTGCTTTTTTCTTCGCTAGAATATAAGCTCCACTAGTTGAGAGACCTTGTTACCACTGTATCCTCGGCATTTAGAAAAGTACCTGGCACTTAATAGGCTCTCAGTAGAAATTTTGTGAATGATTGAATGGTGAATCAGATAGAGTCCTTGCCCTTAAAAAGCTTTAGTCTATCAGGGAATACAGGGAAGCAAAAGGCAGATAATTTCAACACAATTTGACAGTGTTCTAAGATGGATAAGCACTGGATGCTGTGGGAATGCATGGGGAGGACATATATTTCGGTCCTGAGAACTAGTAGTCAAGGGAGGCTTCCAAGATGAGGTGACATTTACAAGAAACTCAAAGGACCTGGAAAGAGACAGAGTCGAAGGATGTTCCACAGAGAAGGAGCAGTAAGGACAAAGCTTGAAGAGAGGGATAAGTGGTCTCTTCCACAAAGGCAAGTAATTCAGTGTGGTCAGAATGAATAGTTGTGAGTGCAACAGAGCGCAGAGACTGGTTGTTAGTGGCTAGATCCTGAAGGATCTTGAGCATCAAACTCAAGCCGTTTGGATTTTATCCAGAAAGCAGCCAGAAGCCATTTAAACCAGAGAATGAGCTCAGACTTGGATTTTAGGGAAATCACTGTAGGTCTAGTGTGCAGAGTGGATGAGAGGGGCAGGACTGGGGACAGGGAGTGCTGTAGGGGACTGTCGTCAGAGTCCAGGTGGGAGATGGTGGTGGCCTGAGCTCGGGGGTGATAGCCGGGATGGAGAAAAGTAGGCAGAGCTCAAGAGGTTCAGGAAGAAGAGCCAGTGGGCCTCAGTGATTGATTGCTATGGGGGATGAAGGAAGTGAGAGAGGTGAAGACAGTGTCCAGTTCTCTGGCCTGGGTCACTGAGTGGTGCCATTCTCTGATTAGAAAAGAGTCAGAGGGTTAGAGTGAGATGAGCGGGCCAACCCTTGATACTTGTGAGGCCCAGGGCAAGGTAAAAAATATAGCCTACATACCAAATGTCTAAATATGTACAAGTTATAAATCAAAGCTAACAAACTGTTAAATAAAACATGTTCTACCCTCTTATCTTGACAAATATATCAATATCAGCTGGAAGATTTATATTTAGAATCCTGGGACTCTTCCAGCCCCAGTCTGACCCTCGGGTTCTCTCTCCATTTCTTACTCCATCCCTCTACCTGAGGGGCCTCACACCAAAGTGCGTGCTGGGGGCAGCCTCACCTCTAAATTCCACACCAACAAGGCTGGTGCTGTGCTCTGCAGCAGCTCCTTCTGTGTTCTCAGGAAATCAACCCCCAGCAAGAGGTCCTGGAAGTCAGCTTGGGGCAAATTGGCAGAATAGTCTGGCCACTGGAGCATGGTCTAGGAGTAGGCAGGTGTGAGCTCTGGGTAGGCACACCCCCTTGGCCTAAAGTTATCCGCCCCCTGCAAGAGGAAGAGACCTCTGAAACTGTCACCCAGGGTAGAGGTCCCTCTTGCCTGGTCTAAGGGCATAGACTCTGAAATCATACAGACTGGGTTCAAACCCCTATCCTCATGTTTATTTACTCTTCTTTGAACCTGGGCAAACTCTCTGAGCCTGTTTCCTTTCTTGTAAAATGGCAATAGTAATATCTACCTCATAGGGTTATTGTGAGAATTAAATAAGGGTATCATTCCTGTGTGTTCATTGGAAGGACCGATACTAAGGCTGAAACTCCAATACTTTGGCCACCTCATGTGAAAAGTTGACTCATTGGAAAGACTCTGATACTGGGAGGGATTGGGGGCAGGAGGAGAAGGGGACGACAGAGGATGAGATGGCTGGATGGCATCACTGACTTGATGGACATGAGCTTGAGTGAACTCCGGGAGTTGGTCATGGACAGGGAGGCCTGGCCCATCATTCATGGGGTCACAAAGAGTCGGACACAACTGAGTGACTGAGCTGAAGTGAACTGAATATATGCAGAGCACCTGGTATTTAATATTCCCCTCCCCTCTCCCCAGTTTACATTGTTTTCTTCCCATTCATCACCGCCTTTCCTCAGACTAATCATGGAGGCTGGGGAAAACATGAAGTTTGTCCTAGGTAAATTTTTTTTTTTTTTCTGGGAGGAGTGGGTCCAGGAAAAATGAGTTTATAAAGGAAACAGTAACAATCTAGGCAGCAGTAATCCCAGCTCAGGCTAGGGCCATGTGGGAAAGGGAGAGTCAGTTGTCTTGTGTGTAGATGAATGAGAAATGGTAATAGCGTAATTGCTTTTACAATCTGTTTGTTTTGCTGACAGTAGCAGCTGGTTACTGTTTCGATTCTTGGTTTTCATGTCAAGACAGGGGAAGAAGGTGTGAATAGAAAAAGAAAAAAGAATAGAAAATCCAAACGTAATTTCTTGGAGACCAGGAAATTGGTCAGAAACATGGTTGAAAACACAGATGGTTTCCATCTTTCAGACATGGACTGGTCCTCTCATTAAGCTGATCTTGCATTGTTGTGTAACATGTATAGATTCTTACCACATGCTGTCACTGTCTCTACTCCTGCAGCTAGAATGGCCTTTCTCTCCTTCTCAGCTGTTCCAAATTCTACTCTATTTCAGGCTCACTCCTTCCATGGTAAGTATGACCCTCCCCACTTCCTCTGAGCTCTTCTTAGTCTGTATCTGTGCTGTGTTAAGTCACTTCAGTTGTGTCCGACTCTTTGGACTCTATGGACCATAGCCCACCAGGCTTCTCTGTCCATGGGAATTTTCCAGGCAAGAATACTGGAATGGGTTGCCATACTCTCTTCCAGGGGATCTACCCGACCCCAGGGATCAAACCAGCATCTCTTGCATCTCTTGTATTGGCAGGCGAATTCTTTACCACTAGTGCCACCTGGAAAGCCCCTAGTCTATATCCCCTAGAATTTATTCATGGTCTTAATATGTTTAGTCTTGTTCTCTTATCCTTTAAAAATTATTTTAATTTTTAAAAATTTATTTATTTGACAGAGTGGCATGTGGGATCTTAGTTCCCCAACCAAGGATCGAACCCGTGCACCCTCAAGTGGGAGCTCGTGCCTTAATCACTGGATTGCCAGGGAAGTCCTGTTCATTTATCCTTTTATGTGTGCAAGTCTTGTCTCCCCAACAAGAGTTTAAGCTTATTAAGGGAAGGAACTATATTTCTATTTCTCTTCCATTTCCCATAGTGTCTATATATTCACTTAATATACATTTATTGTGTTACCATGTGCCTAAACTGGGGTTCAGGTGCTGGGGATACAAAAATGAAATATATATATATATTTCCTCTTCACTAGTGGAGCTAGTAATGGACTCATGGTTTAATAACTGCCTATAAAAGTGTTGAACACATAATGGTTCCTCAATAGAGGTTTGATGGATTGATGAACCATGCTGCTTTTTGACTAGGCATTCAATGAATGAATGAATGAATGAAATTACTGGATAACAACCCTGCAAGCTGTTCCAGGTGTATCCCTCCTATATGAAACTAGTTCTCACAGACTTAAAGGTGTGAGACTAGTTTGAGGGGAGAAGTGTTCTCTGCTGCTGCTGCTGCCGCTGCTGCTAAGTTGCTTCAGTAGTGTCCAACTCTGTGCAACCCCATAGACGGCAGCCCACCAGGCTCCCCTGTCCCTGGGATTCTCCAGGCAAGAACACTGGAGTGGGTTGCCATTTCCTTCTCCAATGCATGAAAGTGAAAAGTGAAAGTGAAGTCGCTCAGTCATGTCCAACTCCTAGCGACCCCATGGACTGCAGCCCACCAGGCTCCTCCATCCATGGGATTTTCCAGGGAAGAGTACTCGAGAGGGGTGCCATTGCCTTTTCCGGAAGTGCTCTGTAAAGGCATCAAAACAGAGAGCCTACTGTCTTTTCAAGGCAGTGTCCACTCCTTTCCTTAAGGCCTAGTGATTAAAACACAAAGCATTTTACAGGCATTGGTGAATACCTTTTGCCAATTTGTGTCATTCAGGTTGTAAACTATGAGAAACTGTGTCCATTTTTTCATAATAAAAAACAGCTATTATTGAATATTGATTATGTGCCAGATATTTTGCTGATTTCTTTACATGAATTATTTAAATCCTAACAACAACCCTATGAAGTAGATATGATTATTATCCCACTTTACAGAAGAGGAAACTCAGGCACAGCTAGGAAGCAAGAAAAGACAGAACTTGAATCCAGGAAGTCTGTGCTGTCTAGGCAATGAATTGGGAGAGTGGAGAGCTGAGTTCTTCAGTCCACCCTGCTGTATGCTTGCTGTGTGTTCTGCAAAAATCATCTCAGCTCTCTGGTCTTTCGGCTCCTTCTGATCACCAATCTTAAAGCCTATTCTTTTGAATTCAAGTCCTCTGCTTCTCCACCAATATCAATTGCCTAAATCTGGTTGTGATCCCCTAAATCTCATCTTTAATCTCCTTGTAGTGTAAGAGGCAGCTTGTGATATTGTGTTATTCATAACTGGAGCATCCTTTTCTAAGACATTATATATGAAGACCTTGATGACTTCTTGAATGTCTTGGTTCATGGCTGCAGCTGATAAAGCTGCAGATGGACCCCTGAACCTAATTTATTCCTGTGATTCCATCCCTCAACTCCTGCTGCTGCTGCTGCTGCTGCTAAGTCGCTTCAGTCGTGTCCAACTCTGTGCAACCCCACAGACGGCAGCCCACTAGGCTCCTCTCTCTCTGGATTCTCCAGGCAAGAACACTGGAGTGGGTTGCTATTTCCTTCTCCAGTGCATGAAAGTGAAAAGCGAAAGTGAAGTCGCTCAGTCGTGCCCGACTCTTAGCGACCCCATGGACTGCAGCCTACCAGGCTCCTCCATCCATGGGATTTTCCAGGCAAGAGAACTGGAGTGGGGTGCCATTGCCTTCTCCACCCCTCAACTCCTAGTTAAGTAAAAATATTTCCCAGTATTCAGGATGCTTGTTATCATGAATCCATTCAGAGGACACAGCCAAAACCAGGCACTAATCAAAAGGAAGGTGGTGGGTCTGATTCATTTCTGTGTGTGGAGATTGATCAACACAGGCAAGAGATTGAGACCAGGTAACATGAAAGAGTAGGCGTGAGTGGATTTGAAAGGTCGATTTCTCTGAGGAGCCTTCACATAGAAACCGAAGCTGCTCAAATCCTCCATTTTGTCCCTTCATAGCTGGAATTTTTCCTTCCTTGTATGCAGACAAAGGATAATAATTATCTGAACAAGTGTGCTTGGTTAGCTGGCATCAGTGTTTTAAATTGGTATGCTTAAATAAAAATTGGCTTGCTGTACCCGTCATGTTGTTATTTGACTTAGCTCTCTCTGCTTAGTCTCTCTTGTCTGTGCATCAGGAGTAGCTGTGTGTTCTGTTCTCACCAGGGCAGCCTCTGGCTGGGGTGCCTACTAGAAGCTCCTTTCCTAGAGCTTCTTTAATACCAGGCAACCTGGCAGGATGGTTTTTATGTCCCTGCCCTCACTTCCTTCCCTGCCTCCAATTTCATCTTGTTGTTTTCCAGAATCATTTGCATGGTTCTCCTGTATGTATTTTTCCCAACCTTCCCCATCCCTGCATACAGTTCTACAGAGAACAGGGACAAATATCTACTAAAGAGAAATCAATCTCTCCCCCGGCCACCCCACCCCTTCTCTCCCTTTCTCTCTCTCTCTCACACACACAAACACACAGAATGGATGGCAGACTTCAGTTCTCTTCTGACCTTATCATGCTCCCAAATATCAAATCAAGATCACTCCCAAAACCCAAACCCAAGCCTAAAAAGCAATACAGAGAAAGAGAGAATCACTTTTCTTCTAGGAGATGAATGCACCCCTTTTGGGGATCCACCTGAGGTTATTGAAGGGCTTAATTTCTGAAGAATCTGCTTCTGACAGTTTTGCATGTATTCCTGTGTGTTATGGGTTTGTAAAGATGTCTTCCTTAAGCAGAAGTTAACTTTGGTTGTAGGTTATACTTCTAACTGTGAGTATGGGAGAGTAATTTTGGCGAGGACAAAAATCCTGTTTTATCATTTAAAATGGATTCAAAGGGAAGCCCTGGTACCCGCCTTCTGGGAGGCAGATCTCTGGGTCAGATGGGATGAACCAGAGGAGGGAACACTTGAACTTTGTTTACAAACCAGCATAACATACAATGACAAACGAGTTCACGCAAGGGCACCCACAGCTTCAAATGGAGGACAGAACTGGGAAAGAGTGCTGGCACAAGGGCAGTACTGAGAAAATTTGGGAAAGTTTCTTGGAGGGAGCAGTGCGCGGCAAGGGGGGCTGGGAACCGTGGCTGAGGGAACGCACACCCGGGCTGCCTTTCCCGGGGTCTCCTGGTGGCGAGCTGGGTGAGGTGCTCTCTGGGCAGGCCCGCTCTCTGCGTCCCTCCATCACCGATCTCTCCAGCTCTCTCGCCTCCTCCATGCCATCCCCGGGCCCCTTCCTCCACATCCACTCCTCTTAGCTCCCCCTCGATAATCTCCTGCTATCTCTTCAAATCCAGTTATCGAATTAATTGACGTGCTAACCGAGAGGCAAACAGAAAGGGGCGGCAAACACCGGTCGGCTCAGATTTATCCTCCGGCCTCCGTAGGCCCCGGCCGGGCGAGATTTACTGGGCCTCGAACACGACGACAGTTCAAACCTTTGATTAATCATGTTTTTCTCCCGGCCCCATAATTTAGTTGCTCTTTTTCCCCTCCCTGCTTTTTTTTTTTTTATCAGTGGAAACAGAGACAGAGTCCTCATCAGCTTCAATTACAAATATTAAGCCCCCGGACAGCACTTTGACAAAGAGGCGGCCAGCCCCAACTCCTTCCCGCCCCCCTAAATCATCCCCGAATTAACATCACAATCGGCGGCTGGCGCGCGTTCAGATTTAAATGGTGGCATATTGTTCGCGGACGGTCTAGTTCAGACCAGCGGGTTCTCAGTTCCCGGCGGCGGCCCCCGCCGCTCCCCCTCACTGCCCCCTCCTGGCTCCCGGGATGCTGTGACTCAGGAGCCGCGGGAGGCTCCGGAGCCGGGTCTCCAGCAGCGGAGGCTGCAGGCGGGGGTACACCGGAGTGGGGGCGAGCGGGCTGGTGAGAGGGGGTAGAGTGAGGAGGGGGGGTCGAGTCAGGCACACGGAGAGGGAACTGCAGATGTAGGGTGGAGGGGAGGGGGCCGAGGCCGGGCAGAGGCGGGTGAGTTTGGGGGTAGCGGGAGAACGGCATTGAGGCAAATGAGATGCAAATGAAGATGCAGAAACCACGGGTTTGAGAATGCCACTATATAGCCACTATATGGCCGCCTCGACCTTGACGCAGTCTGCAGGGCATCCTTGGGTCGTGGTGGAGGGGCCATTCTGTAGGGAAATCTCTAGCTCTTTGAGTCTTGCGGTGTGAAAGAAGAACGTGGGACAGGATTTCTCGTTTCCTGAGCATGTTAGAGAAAATGGTTCATAAACTACAGCCAGGAGGCTTGAAGGTAGGCCTCAGAAAGGACTTCCTAAATGGGAAGACTGAGTATGAGGCTGGAATACCTCCTGGGGATTTTTTTGGATTAGAAGACCTTAGAAGCAGCCAGATTTCTCTGAAGGCGTTTTGGGGAAACGGTAACTATTTGGCTCTGTCCCACTGTGGAGGAGAAAAGGAAGGGTGATTCCCCTGACCCCATTAATCCTTTAAGAATGAAGGAGCTCAGGAAGAAAAATGACAATCCAAGAGTCTAGGCTTCCAGATATTTTCATATCCACCTGTCTCTCCGGTCTTGCCCGCAGCGATATCCGGGACCTCATTTCTGCCTAGCAACATCACAACCAATCAAGATGCAATTGGGCCTGGCAGTTCGGCTCATCCTTCACTGGGATTGGCTGCTGGCGGTGAGCGCATCCTAAGTTTTCATTGGCTGACGGCCACCTGTATGGAAATAAGAATGACAGGGGACTCTGCGACGTGGACCTGTGGCTTACTGCACTGAAACCTGCAAGCTCAGAGCCAGAACTCCTGGGCTTTTTTTCTGCCTTCTCTCCCTGTTCTTCCCCAAAGAGATATCTCAAACTTTTCCCTCAGCGCCTTTGTCTGAGGCCCAGTCGAAAAGAAATTCGCAAAAAATAAGGCGAATTTGTATGCTTTTTTTGCATTTTCTTTGCCTTCTCTCGGTTCCGTATCAAGATTTTGCCCCTTCCGTCCAATGCTAGGACAGTTCTTCATCCTTTCTCTCTTCCTTGTCCATCCAAGGAGCGGCTTCTCTCCGTGTGGAGTCCCTTGGGCCATACCCCCTGTTGCCTCAAACCCTCCCTTCGGGCTCAGCTCCACCAAATTCCCAATTGCCCCCTTCCTCCCTCTCAGGATCCAGGCGCCTCGCACAACGATCTAAAGCCCAGTTTAGAAGGGAGTGAGAGGGGGAGAGGACTCCCCCACCTCCCCCCCAAAAAACCTCCACCCTCGCTCCCCATCCATTTTCTCCGAGGGAGCCGAGTTTGACAGCGAATTCATTCCGAGAGGGGAGGGTGATTTATTCTTCAAATATACCGACAAGTGCGGGCATGATGGAGCCCATTAAAATGTTGGGAGATTGTTTTTATGATTGAAGTCTGTATTACTCCAACCATAAAGAAAGAGAGCAAGGAGTCATTAGCATTTTCATGATGGTGTATTTCTGCTTGTCTCCGCGCCATCACTCATCTTTACTGCCCGTCCCTTTGCTCTCGCTCTGCTACAACGAGGAGAGACTGCAGCCTGAGTTGGGGTTGGGGGTGGGGGGAGGCGGGGGCCAGAAATCCCCCCCCCCACTCTGCCCTTCACGCCAAATCCTCACCCTCCCTGGGACGCAGATCATGGGGTGAGAGGCTGAACGCAGACATTGATGTGCCTCAGCGTTCTCCAGCCTGCTCTCCCTGCCCCTGACTGATGGAAGCTGGGCGTCTTGTCCAAATGGTGCTTGGAGATCTGCACAGACCTGGGTTGAGAAAGGCGGAATACCCCTTCCTTCTTTTGGCTCTTCACTTCCTGGGCTATACACACCATTTAGAGCTTTCCAGGGTTATCCATACAGAGAGAAAGTCAGAAATTCCTGGCTAAGTGCCCTGAGCTAGAGACATCAGAGTAGGAGAGGAGAGAGGGAGGAGGCCCCAAGTCCCTAGGTTTGGAGACTGTGTTGGGAGGAAGTTGGAAGCCTGGACCTTTGGCTTCTGTCTTTGCTACTCCCTCTTTAGGGTTAAACTCTTCTGTCGCTACCCTAATTCCCCTGCTCCTGCTCTCTCCTAATTCCTTAAGTCCTTGATTCTTTCTACCCAGTACTCACAGGTACTCCAAGGAAGAAATTCATAACCTCCATGAGAATAATGGAGCTCAAAATAATCATTGTCAAGATAAGAGCTTGGAGAAAGTTGGTTACAGGTGACACAGTGTCTACAGGTACCCAAGGACTGTGGGAGTCACCTGTCCTCACCCCTGGCTCCGGGCAAGACTCATAACACAAAGAAACATTCATTCTAGGTTGGACACAACCTTGCCTGCATACCCTATTAAGCCAAATTGTGTGGTGGCACTTGTGTGAGCATTGGTTGGTATAAAGGCTAGTTTAAGGGTGGTGAGAAAATGGAAGTGTAAGCTCACAAGAAATCAATGGTGATAATAACAATTAGTGGACCACTTTCCTGTTGGTTCAGTGCTTTCTCTTGGATGTCTCACAATAACCTGAAAGGTAGGTTTATGACTGCCATTTCACAGTTGAGGAAACCAAGGCTCAGGAGAGTCTGTGTGTGTGTGTGTGTGTGTGTGTGTGTAACATAAGATCACTTAGCTAGTAAACTGGGCTGTTTTCATTATCCAATACTGCCTGAGAAGGAGTTCAAGAGCTCTAAAGTGGAAGTCAAGATGACCCATAAACTTTATCTGAGTTTATAAGAAGGTGGGGAAGAGTCTCTAGTGAGTGTTAAATATTTAGGGAGAAATCTTAGTAGGAATAGTAGGAATAGTCATCCCTTGGCCACCAGAGCTGGGGACCTACTGGTGGTTAGCATTGCTAGAATTAACCCTTCTCTCATTCAGGGAACATTTATTGAGCAGCTAGTATGTGTCATCTTCTGACTGACCCCTCCCCTTTCACAGGCCTCCTCCTCCTTTTGAGAGGGGTATATCATAGGGCTCTGGGGTCCTGGGCAGAGTTAGAGCCCTGGGCAGCTGGGCATGGGCAGAGATGGAGCAAAGCAGGGTACAGAGGTGAGAGCCCCCCTACAGCTGCACGGTGCCCAGAGGCGGTTGCAGCAGCAGCCCCAGATTTACAACTGCCCTGGCGCTGATGCCATAAAAGCAAACGATCCTTCTCTGTACTAATTTCTGTGTAATTAGATCTCTCCTGGCATGGAAACTGGGGAGTGGGGGTGGCCAGGAGGGGAGGGTGCCAAGGACTCTTCACAGAGGTGGAAGGAGGGGTTGAGGGACACACATGGTTTCATGTGGCAGAGCTTGGGCACAGGGATCTGCGTGCACTGTGACAAGGATGGAAAAGGAAATCATGCACACGGAATGCAAGGAGGCGGGAGTCCTGATATGGTAACCCCCTTGTGCCCAGGATAGGGACAAAGCTGGTGTCCTACACAAAGATCCTGAACCCAGAAGAATAACTCCTGTGTACCCATAGGAGGAATTGAAATCCTTGGAGGAGTTGCATGCAGATACCCCCACAGGCAGCTAGATAACCAAAATCCCACAGAGAAGCCTGAAGAATGAAAAAGAAAAATGTGTGGTCCCATCACATTTACAAAAGGTTATAGGTGGCTTAGATAGTAAAGAAATGCACCTGCAATGCAGGAGACCCAGGTTCGATCCCTGGGTTGGGAAGAACCCCTGGAGAAGAGAATGGCAACCCATTCCAATATTCTTGCCTGGAGAATTCCATGGACAGAGGAGCCTGGCAGACTACAGTCCATGGGGTTACAAAGAGTTGGACACAACTGAGCGACTAACACACACATACAAACGTTTAACCTGCATGAGAGCAGATACACACTTTTCTTAAATGCAAAAATGACAGCAGCTACACTAAATAGGAACTCAATAAACGTTTGTTTCCTCCTCTGCCCCCACCTATTGCTTGCCTACCTCTTGGAGGCAGAAAACTAAAAGATGAAAAAAGTCTTTTTTTTTTTTTTAAAGCAAAATTTTCTTTAAGATATTTGAAGATAGAAGAAAAAAAAAAAAAAGAACTAGAGGAATGTGGGGATGGTTAAAGAGGTAACGATCCCAGAATCTTGACTTTCCTTGGGAGAAACAGTCTTGAATGGGAAAAGCATATAGTTGTTATTATTACTATCCCCCCATCCCACCCCATGGTGACAAACAATGGCCTTGGGTATGGCAGTAATGTCATTTGGGACAACACTTCTACAGAGCTAAGTATTCATTATTCACGGCAGTGTATTTGTGGAGGCACCTCAAAGGGCCTCTTATCCAGTCTCCTCTGCAGCCCAGATTTCTTTCACAGTTAGCCTGCCAGGGCATCGGCCAGCTTCTGCTTCAGTAGTTCTCCCCAAAAGTAGCTCTTTACTTCATGAGCAGTTTGCCCTCTGTCACTGGACAGCTGTAATGGTTAGACATTTTTTGGTAGAATTGAAATCCGTCCTTTTTTAAATTTCAGAATATACTGTTTCTAACTGCCTGTTGTATCTCGAGTTATTCTAATGTTTTAAGATCAGTTCAATCAAAGCATTAATCATCCCCCCACAACAGCAATAACAATTAGATACCCATTGGAAAATAAGGAGATTCTGATCTGCACAGATGACTGTCATGTACTTATCTTAAGCCCTTGTTCTAATGGGTAATTCCTGATTAACCTGAGTAATGAAAATGTATCACAATAAAGAAAGATTTGTCATGCCTTGTTATCACTTCATAAGGCTGTCCTTCTACATACCTGCCATAACATCAGGATATTTCTATCCCAATAAAACATGATCATGATGTGCTTGGCTAATAAAAAGGGGAAAAGCCACGTATTAAAAATATGTTTAAACGATTTTCATGAGTGATGTAAATATAAACCACCACCATCACCAGTGTCAACAATATCCTCTGTTCATTTGCCTTTTGAAATCCCTGCCGCATATTGGGGGTGGGAGGTAAAGGAAAAGGGAGGCAGAGAATTAGCATCTGTTAAACGCTTTCCATTGCCAGGCACTGGGCTACACTCACAATAACCTTGTGAGATGCGTATTAACATGCCTTTCAGGGGAGGAAATTGGACTCAGAGAAGTTAAGTAATTTGCCTGAGGTCAGATGGCTAGTACAGGGAATCAGGATTTTAACCTAGGTAAGTCTGTTTCCAAAGTCCACACTTTTCCCCCTAAACTCGGACAGGTAAATTTTACTTTGATGCCTGCAGCGCCGCAACGAGTGGGTTCATACATGACGTTAGTGAGGCGTCTGTTGGGCTAGGAGACCTCCCCCTTCCCTGTCTGGACTCCCTGAGGGGCAGCCAGAAGTTCAGAGCCTGAACTTTGTGACTTTTGTGCTCGATCACATTACTGCCATCACCCAGGGGTGCACACATATAATCGCAGGTGGTGACACAGGCGCCGTGACCGCTGTACGGTGACACACTCACAAAACGCAGTGTCGTATTCGACCCACGCTGGGACCCACACAGGCCGGCTGTTCCTTCCCTTCTCCCGGGCAGTGACGTGCGCAGCCAGCAGGGGTCGCCGGCACACCAGGAATTACCACTCGCTGGGTCCGAACAGAACGGCAAGTTCCTCCTCTGTCTTCCCCTAAAATCTCTCTCTAATCCCTCCCCTTTCCTGCTTTCCCCTTCTAGCACCCTTTCTCTTCCTCAGGCCCTGTAGCTTCCTGTCGATGAGCTGGACAGTTGCTCCTTATATAGCACCTAAACTGCCGAATCCCAGCCTAGACTAGGGACCAGGGTTTCAGGCTGTCTGTCCTGCTTTGGGGATAGAGGTAGCAGGAAAGGAGCCTGGATTGCCCACCCTTCTGGTTCGCCCTTGACCGATTAAGAGTCTGCCTCTTCTCAGTGTCTTCCCAGCGCCAAGTCCTGGTCATCCATTTATTGTCCCAATGTTCCTGTGAAAGGAAAAGTGAAAGTGAAGTCGCTCAGTCGTGCCCGACTCTTTGCAACCCCATGGATAGTAGCCTGCACCAAGCTCCCCCGTCCATGGGATTTTCAAGGCAAGGGTACTGGAGTGGGTTGCCATTTCCTTCTCCAGGGAATCTTCCCAACCCAGGGAATGTTCCTGTAACGTATGTCCCAAACATCCCGAGACTCCCAGGGTCCCTTAGCTCCTTCATCTTGGGACAGCCTGAAAATGAAGGAGGCAAATCTCTGGAGGAGTGAGTGATCTGTGACCTGTGGTTTTAGACGAGAAATCACAATTTGGGGAGTACAGGGGAAGGACCCAGGTACCCTGATTCCCAACAGAAAGAGGGGTCAGGTGTCTGCTCCCTGGAGGAAAGCTGTGGTCGCCTTCTGGGAGTGGCATCTTTCTGCTCTTTTCTGCCTCTCCCCTCCCATGCTGTAGCAACAACGCCCCAGCTTTTCCAAGCCCCCTTCTCTCTGCAGCCCCCTCCCCGCAACTCCTGGAGCCCAGTGATTGGCGGCTGCCTGCTGCAGGGCCGGCTGGGTTTATGGCTTTGCGGCAGCTGGGGAGAAAGCGAGGCCAGAGACAGAGAATGGAAACCAACCAAGAAATCGAGAATGATGAAAGAGTAAAAGAGAGGGAGATGGAGAGACAGAAAGACCTTGAGAATATCAGATACGCCAAATCAAAATAATGAGAGGGACAGGCTGAAGCAGAGATGGATGCAAAGAAAATCATAGAGATGCTGATAAAAGGTGAAAAAATGTAAGAGGGGTGGGATGAAAAAGAAAAGAAGAGGAAGACATTTGGATGAGCCCCGAGAGTGGGGATGTACAGGGCTTCCCAGGGCGACAGGAATTACTCGTAGCAAGGGACTGGACATCTAGGGTAGACATCTAGGGATTCCTAGAAATTCTGAGACAGAAGAGGCCGGAGGATCTTGCAGTTCTCCCTACACCTGTGCTACCATTTATCTGTTCTAGCCTTTACCATGTTCACACCCTCCTGGAATTTTAAAGGTTTTTACAAAAAGTGTCCTCCTTAAGAATGACCCATGGGACTTCCCTAGTGGTCCCGTGGTTAAGAATCCACCTGCCAATGCAGGGGACATGGTTTGGATCCCTGATCGGGGACGATCCCACATGCAGCAGAGCAACCAAGCCTCAACTATTGAGCCTGCGTGCCCAGAGCCCGTTCTCCACAGCAAGAGAAGCCCCTGCAATGAGAAGCTCACACAGCGTAGCTAGAGAGCAGCCCCAGTTTGCTGCATCTAGAGAAAGCCCGCATGTAGCAATGAAGGCCCAGCACAGCCAAAAACAAAATAGTGAAAAAAGAGAATGACCCAAGATCTAATGTGGAAGGATCTTGCTGCATTTTCCATGAAATGAATGGGAACACTGAGGTCTGGGATTTAGGAGGGATTTCAACATTAGAGCTACACTTTGTTGCACATATATTAACCTGTAAGGTGGCTGGCTCTGTATGCACCTTGACTGGCACATACCAATGTTTATCTTATGTGATAGTAATTTCTCTATCCTTTCTTATCCTATTATATAAGTAGGCTCTTTAACAGTGAGAGCTGTGTCTGCCCTTCTTTGTGGCTCCCACAGTGCCTTGTTCTTGTTTATTGAGTGAACCAGTGAATGGCCCCTGGAGATGTTTAAGCAGAGGTTGGATGACTACCAATGAGGGATGGAGTCCAGGCAATTTCTGCACTGAATGGAGAGCTGGAAATATATCTCTAAGCCCCTTTTTGGTTTCAAGATTCTATTAGTCCATATACCTGAAACTAGGTTTGCTGTTTCTTTTTCTAGTTCTCCAGATATTCAGGGGTAAGATGCAAAGTGAGAAACCCGAAGTTACAAAGTAACTATTGTGGGTAGGGCTCTGCACAAGGTGTTTGACACAGCTGATCTCATATAATCATCACAGATCCATTTTGCTGATGAGGGTTCAGAGAGATGAGGTGTTTCACTCCAGGTCACATGATTAGGAAATATGGCCAACTAAGTCTGCTGCTGCTGCTGCTGCTGCTGCTGCTAAGTCGCTTCAGGGGTGTCCGACTCTGTGCAACCCCATAGACGGCAGCCACCAGGCTCCCCTGTCCCTGGGATTCTCCAGGCAAGAACACTGGAGTGGGTTGCCATTTCCTTCTCCAATGTATGAAAGTGAAAAGTGAAAGAGAAGTCGCTCAGTCATGTCCAACCCTTAGCGACCCCATGGACTGTAGCCTACCAGGCTCTTCTGCCCATGGGATTTTCCAGGCAAGAGTACTAGAGATTTCTAAATCCTTGTGATTGCTTCCATGCTGTGTTTCTACTGGTTTGAGAGATTTCCAAGGTTTCAGAAAGGCAAAGAGGGAGTTGAGAAATGGAGGAAACAGGGAGAAGACATGGCTTTTAAATTTAGGGATGGGAGAGAGATTTGAGACTCTTAGGTGGGGAGGGGGGAATCTACTTTTCTGAGAGTTACAATAGGACATTTCTGCTCTATCTGATTATCAACAGGTACCTGGAGAAGAAGGGACAGGCACAGAGAAACTGGGAGGTGGGGTACTGAACACTGGAATCTCTTGTCATGGGTTCTGGCATTGGGAGCATGAGACACACAGGTACCTACAGAATGTAGTCTTGGGATTCCAGGCATTTCTCTTTCTGCCAGGAGGGACGTTGGGAGGCTGGGTGAATTTAGGGATGTCCACATTGTAGGGGTCCTATTTAGTGGCAGAGCTTAGACTAATGCTGTGCAGTAGAAATTTAATATGGGTCACATAGATAATTTAAAATCTAGTGCCTGCATGCTTTCAGTTGTGTCTGATTCTTTGTGACCCTATGGACCATAGCCCGCCAGGCTCCTCTGTCTCTGGGATTCTCCAGGCAAGAATACTGGAGTGGGTTGCCGTGCCCTCCTCCAGGGGATCTTCTGGACCCATCTTTTACTGGCATCTTTTACATTTCTTGCATTGGATAGCGGGTTCTTTACCACTAGTGCCACTTGGGAAGCCCAAAATCTTCTAATAGCCACACTTGAAAAAGAACTAGGTGAAACTAACTTTAATAATGTATTTTATTTAACCCAATATATTCAAAATATTATATCCCTTCAACATGCAGTCAATATAACGTTATTTTAAATTTGTTTTAGTTTTGGTGTTAAATATGAAATTTGTTATGCGATTTGCAGTTGACAAATCTGTCGACACTAGTCACATTTCAAGTGTGTTTTAGTGGAGAATTCACTGGTGGTCCAGTGGTTAGGACTCAGGCCTCTGTTGCACGGGGCACAGGTTCTATCCCCGGTTGGGGAAATAAGATCCCTCATGCTGCAAGGCCAAAAAGCAAAAGAAATTTAAAAAAATCAAGTGTTCAGTAGTGACATGTGGTTGGTGGCCATCATGTGGGCACTGCAGGCTTAGAGAGTGCCTAAACCTGATGGGTCACAGGCAGCAGGATCTTTGATGTGGGATCCAGATATCTTGGTTCCCACCCTTGATTTTTCTTACACCTTGACTTAGGAGTCCTTGTTATTCTGTGAGACTAGAGACATGTCCCCAGTTCCCATGGGTCAGAAGACCTGCATATCTATTGCAGGGTATCTGTTTCAGGCTCTGCGAAGTCCAGCTGTACAATTACTTCTACCTGCAACACTCTCCTTAAGTGGCTCTTGCTGAGTTGCCAGAGACCTCCTGGCTGTCAAACCAGCTATTTCCAGGGAAACTTTCCCTGGCTTCCCTGCTGCTGTGGCCTTTTTCCTTGACTTACCTCCCCTGAGTTGCTTCCTGCCTCTCTGATTCTTCTATCTTCTCCATGGCTCAGCACTCCCCATCCTTCTCTTCCGTGTTGATGGTCTCCTGAGTGCTGCCCTTGGTCCTCTGACCTCTCACTCTACACTCAGGGAGGCCTGGGTAATCTTCCTTCACTTGTATCATCTTTACTTACAAGGATCTTAAGTTTCTCTCTTCTGCTCTAAACCCATCCTGAGCTCTGGACTTAAGTATCTATCCAACTGTCTACTGGAGTCCTGTCTCCTTTGAAAGATCTTGAAGACATTGGGAATTCAACAAGGCAAAATTGCACTGATAACCTTTTCCCTCAATGTATTATTTCTCCATTTGTATTATTAATTTGGTGAATGGCATCACTGGTTATCTGGTCACTGAAAGCAGAAACCTGGGATCAACAGGACTCCTTCTGTTCAATTCCCATATCTCATTATTAACAAGTCCCACTAATTCTGCATTCTAAAGAATTCTGCCTCTTTGCCTCTTGACACCACTTAAGTTCAGTGCTCACTGTTTCTTGGCCTCACTGATCAGCTTTTGGGATCTGTTTCCCAAGCAGGGATTGAACATGGGCCGCTGCAGTGAAAGTGCCAAGTTCTAACCATTGGACCACCAGGAAACTCCCTAGTTCGAGGCTCACTGTTCTGGCCTGGGTTATTACAGTGGGTTCCTAATTGGTTTCTTTGGACTTTCATGATCTTGCAATAGAGTGTAAGCTCTTTGAGAGTACACGTTCCTATTGTTCATACAGCTTCCTAGTACTTAGAACAGCACCCAGCACATAGTAGGCATTCAGTGAGAATTTGTTGAGGAAATGTATGGGTAGATGTCTATGATCCATCTGTCCAGCTTCACTTCCCATGTCACATCCAATCCTCATTCAGAGTTGAGTGAGGATCAAGATTTCTTAGCGTTGAAGGTTGGGATTTCTTAGTGAGTTCGGTCTTCACCATTTTGTCCTGTCTGCCTGCACACACTCAGCCCCCATGTCATTATCCACAGGAAGCTTTGTCTCCCTGAGTCTTGATTAATTAAGTACCCCTTCTCTCAAGCTGCATATCATTGAGAGAGAAGAAAAACTTGCAAACACGTATAGTGAGTTTTGACAAAGTGCTAGCATGTGGTACCTCAGAGGATAATGAAGGGGATAAGAAAGGCTTCATGAGGAGGTGTCTTTTGAGGCAAAAGCATGTGCTCAGAGGCATACAAAAGCAGTGCCTATTTCTGTGGCATGGTTCTGTAAAACTGGAGTCCAGGGTTCCCTAGGGTAGGATGAGAAATGGAAAGGCGAGTTGGTGAAGTGCCCCGACTGGCACGCATTGCATTCCTGTAGGTAACAGGCAGCCACTGAGCTTCTGTAAGGGGGGAGTGATGTTTGGACTCATTCTCCCTCACCAAATACTGACACCTGAGTTCCTATTTGCTGCTGCTTGGTCTGAGCCCATTCAGGTCCATCACTTTCTGCAAGAGTACTGGGAAGCAGAGGAAGACAGACGATCCACTACAGGAGGGGAAGAGTAGGAAGGCTGAATTGCCAAATACCACACCGTGAGCAGGAGAAAACTCTGATGGGAACCCAGCTGTCTTCCTTCCCTGCCTGTGCAGTCAATTACTCTCCCCTGAGCGCCCTGTGTCAGGCACTGGCACCTGGGGTAGGCAAATCATAAGTGAGGAAGAGAAATCATTCTACATTTCCAGGCAACTCCTAGTCTGAAGGTGCAGACTGCACACCAGAAGACATACTAAGGGCAGAGAAAGGAGGGGCTGGAAATTCTAGATACCCAGGTTGAGGGGTCTGATGAGGGACTGGGGGGCCTCATGAAGGAGGAGAGTGCAGAGCAGATTGGGAAGGTGAACCAGAACTGGGCTGGGGAGAAGCGAAAGCGGTGAAGATGACCTGTGTAGCTGTGGAGGTGGGAAAGAGTGAAACTTACACTACACTCCTCAGAAGCACTCTAAGTCTGGCAGCCTGTGTCAATGGCCTTGTGCAGCTACCCTTGTGGCTCCTGCCAGAGTGTGTGTGGCTTTGCAGGGGCTGTGGGGTGGCAGGAAAGGCCCTGGGTCCCTCTTTCTGCTTCCCTTCCTTCTCTTTTGCACTGGCTGGGGAGGTACCTTTCTAGAAGCAGGATGTCTGGGTTCCAGATTCTTCCTTCCCCAACCTTCACCAGACATAAATTACAAGTGATTTCATTAAATGCACCTCCTGCTGGGGATGTTGGCTCATAATTCCTCTCTGATTAACCCCCACTACCCCGGCAAGTTTATAGGCCAAGAGAGGGAGGGGATAAGAGGGAGGGAAAAAGGAGGGTTGGGGGAATCCCAGGCGGGTGATGGATGCCTCTGTCAGCCCAGCTCGTATTTATTAATAGTCTTAATACGGGAAGCAATAAAGGAAGAGAGGGATTCTATTAATTAAATCATTGTTATAATTAACTTTCATTAAAGGAGGATCAATAAAGAGGAGTAGAGATGGAGAGAGGAGAGATCCATTATCTCTAATTTCCTTGGAAGGGATTCAGGGAACGAGATGGGGTTGCTAGGAGACAGCAACGTGAGAGAAGGAAGGATGTAAGATGTCACCCAGGTGGGGCTGGAAGGGGGTGGGCAAGGAACGTTTCAGGTGGATGCAGAGAGGGAATGGTGGGGGTGGCCCATCCATGGGCCCTGAAGGGAATGGAGGGTGGCTGAAAAGGGAGCAACTGGGGTGGAGAACAGTGGGCTGTAGACGCGGCTAATGCCGGGTACTGCCGAGAGCCCTGGTGAGCACGTGGGTCCTTAATCCATGCTTTATGATGCTGCGTGTGTGTCTGTCTAGCCTGTGAAGCTGGTTAGGGTGGATGAATGTGTTTTTGTGTTTGTAGAGTCTATATGTGCATACTGGTATCTGAGGGTTGCAATAGAGGCAGAGAAGAAGGCAGGGTTGGGAGAAATTCAAATAATTCTAGAGATAGGAGGTTTAGGACATTTTTTACCAAGCTGATACTCAAAGGGGTGTACTCTTAATGGGAGTGATGTCTGTCCTTTGGCTCAGGTACAGTGAAGGCTGCTTTGGAGAGTAAAGGTCTCAGCGGTGGAAACTTCACCCTACTTTCAAGACACACACCTCGGCCCATATCCCAGGTCCCACATTGCTCCACCTCGGAACAGCCCTCCCCTCCCCCTCAGTTTGCCCCCTCCTGCACTGCAGTGTTCCCCAACCAGACCCCCATCTGAGACAAAGGTTCCCCTCTCCTCACTTCCCATCAGCGGCCAGCGTATCAGGAGGCATCATGGAAAAATACTGCCAGCCTCCTCCCTAAGGCACGGGGCTGGGGAGGGCCCTTCCTCCCTTCCTCTTCCCTCCACCAAGGTCTAACAGCCAGAGGTCTTGAGCATCTTTGCTCTAGTCACACCTCATGATAAGAACACATTTTATTAGAATAGTTATACATATCATATAAATATATTTGTTCAACTACTGGCAGGGGGAGGGCAATGGGGGGGAGCTCTTATTGCTGAGGGGGGACGTGGTGAGCGAGGAAGGGCTGGCAAGTGGGGACACCTGGGACCATTTGTTCCCCCATCCCTCAGAGAAGGCACAAGTACATTATTTCTTTCCATGTGAGGACCCTGGGGAATGGTGGTGGAGAGGGACAGGAGATAAAGTACAGAAAACCTCAAAAATACAAAAGAAACCTCCAAACTTGGTATCTAATGGTATGGAAAAGGCTGGGCTGGGGTATGGAAGGCAGCGGGGGAAGAGGAGGAGGAACCAGAGAAGCTCAGAACCAGAAGAGACCTAAAAAGGTCATGATATCAATGCAGGCCCCAGAGAAAACTCAGTAAACAAACAGACCCCGAACAAAAGGGGGGGCGTGCCCCAGGAATTGGCTTTGGGGCATCAGAGAGTGTGAGTGTGTGTGGTGGTGGTGCAGTGGTTGGTGTGACTAACAGAAGCAACTGGAGCCAGGAGGGGGTGATTCTATTCCCCCTAGAGAAGGCCTCCTCCATCTGGGTTCCTCCAAAACCGCTTTCAGGGAGTAAATTCAGCCACTGCTTCCAAGAAGGAACCCCTGCCTGGACAGAAGAGCCAGCTGGGAGAGGATGATGTTGGGGAGCCTGGGATGTTTTCAGGCAACAGAATATCATGGAGCCGAGGGTGTTGGAAAAGAGCTAAGTGTATGTCTATGGATGAGTGTGTGCATGTGCGTAAGTGTGTGTCTGTGTGTCGACTGGGGGTGGGGGGTGGGGTCACTCAAAGGTGAAAGGGTCCTGGGTGCTGAAAAAGAAGTGTCCATCCATGTGGTCCTCCATGGCATCCTTGTCACTCTCGGCTGGGAAGCGCTCCTTACAAATGGGACATTCCTTCCACGGTGGGGTGGCAGGGCCCCCAGTGCTGGCCTCTGTCAAGGGACCCACAGCAAAGCCACTAGAGAAAGACAGAGGGGAAAGAGAGGGTCAGCATGCTCTGCTGCCTTCTCGGCTTTCAGACCTCAGGGAGAGGGACCCACACACGTGGGCTCCCAGATGACCCTGTTCCTAACGTCCTCTCCAAGCCTCTCACAGTCCCCTCTCCCCACAGCACTGGAAGCCTTAGCTTCCCAGCTCCCCGTGCCCTCTTTTCTTTAGTCCCTGCTGGTTGCTCTAGTACACGGCCCTTCCCCCAACCCTTCTCCTCCCTCCATCTCCGTCTGCTGCCTAATGAGGCTGAAAATGAGTCTGACATCGTCCTTCATCTTCCTGCTCCAGCCTGAAAGGATGACAGCATCACCTCCTCCTTGCCCCGAGCCCATCTCATATCCAGGCGAAGCTGGGGGCTGGACGATAAAACCTCTCTTGCCTCCCTGCCTTCCCCTCTTGATCTGAGGGGGGGAAAAGGGAAGGCGGGGGAGGGGGCACAATCTGATACCTGAATTCGCCACCCAAAGGATTGCCCAGGGGAGTCAGAGAGCAGCGACAGCATCTGAGGGGTGATCAGATGGATGCTGGACCCCAGTCTTCTCTCTGTTCCTGTCCCTGAGGGCTTTGGTCACCTCCCTTCAACCCCTGACAGAGCCTAGGCACTTACCTGGTGGCTGGGGAAGGGGTAAGGGCAGGAGAGGGGGGACGCAGGGCAATTTGGGCTCCGCGGAGGACGGTGCTAGAACAACACAGAAGCCAGTTAAAGGCAGGGCCCCTGAGTGCACATGTGCAGTGATAGGATCGGGGAGGGCTGCCTGAAGGCACCAGTGATCTGGGGTGGTGGGTCATTCTCTGTGTCAGCACAGCTACATCTCCTTTTCTTAGCTGGGGCCAAGAAGAGGGAGGTGGTGGAAGCGCATGAGGACTGTTCACCTGGGTGCCCTTTCCACGGGCATCCTCCCTGCTGTCTGCCCCCTTGAGCACTCACCTGGCCATGTCGTAGAAGGCACTGCCCAGTTCCGGAAGTAGCAGGTTGGCCTCCTCACCCCCACTCTGCACAGCTGCCATCAGGACCGACTTCTCATCTTCAGCCTCCTGGGCACCAAAGGGATAGGGCTGAGTCTTGGGGTAGTATCCCAAGACGGGGGGAGCAGAGTGCTGGGGCAGGTAAGGGACGAACAGACTAGGCCCGGGTTGTTAACAGAGGGCTGCAGTAAGAGTGGGGCATGAGAAGCATGGTTTTTTTTTTTTTTTAGTATTTATTTGGCTGTACTGGGTCTTAATCATGGTATGTGGGATGTAGTTCCCCGACCAGAGGTGGAACCTGGACATTGGGAGCGAGCAGTCTTAGCCACTGGACTGCCAGGGAAGTTCCAGGAGAAGCATCTGGATGGGGGCTGGTGCACAGGAAGAGAAAACGGGTATGGGAAGAGGGGGTGGCAGCAGTGAGCTATTGGGTCAGACTGGGTTTTGGGGTGGTGTCTACTGGGCGGCCTTAAAGACAGCCTGGGCCTGCCTGCTCTCCTCCAAGAGCAATAGAGCCCTGTATAGCTAAAGCTCGCTGCTCTGCAAGCTGGGCCACTTGGGATTGGGCCTACCCCTTGTCCCTGTCCCTGTTCAGTCTCTCCTCTCTGCTCACCGAGTCTGAGCTACTGTCCCCACCCTCAGCTGGCCCTGAGAGTTGGGGAGCGATGGGGGCTGGCTGGCTGATGACCACGAGGGGAGAAGCCTCTCGCGGCCCTGTGGCAGGGGAGGAGCCCGGGTCTCCACTCTCACATAGGCTGTAGGGTGGGAGCCTCATGTCTTCTGGAGACTCGTCCTCCGAGTCTGTCAGAGCTGCTGGACAGCCTGCAGGCGAGGGAGCAGGCAGAGAAGAAAGAAGGTTGGATCAGCTCTGGCTTCTCTGGAGGAGAAATATAGTTAACAAATCAGGGACCAGGGTCTGGGAAGGAAGAAGGCAAAACACGGAGGGCAGAGGCTGCTCCCCGGGGGTCATGTGGAGTTTTCCCAACACGGGGAGGGAGAGCTAGGTGGCCGGGGTGGGGGTGGTCACAAGACTGTGGGTGTACAGACTCAGCCCCACGGCAGCGGCCTCCTCGTCCTCTGTGGCAGGGTCCTCACTCCACTTCTCATCAGCCACCTTCTCCAGGCGCGCCTCCAGCTTTCTCATGTACTCCAGCAGTTCCTGGAAGTGGGGAGAAGTATGAGAGGCTGAGAAGGTATGAACCAGGCAGCCCCACAAAGCCTTCCCCTCGTCCAGGGTGATCTCTGAGCTCTTCAGAATTTGATGCCTTCATCAAAGGGTGGGAGGGCTTAAGGCAGATTTCCACCCAGCCATGCCCACCCTGCTTCCCCCAGCAACCCTCCCCTGTCCTGCCAGGTGGGCTTCTAAGAGGAGCCATGGCCCCATTTTTAGCCTCTGGGCCCTTCTTACTGATGCCCGTCTCTAAGTCGAGATGACAAGAAGACACTGAGCTCCCAGCCCTCGGGTCCTCCACTCAGGCATCCAGGGGCGGTTCTGGGCTCTCACCTGCTTCTCCTCCTGTAGTTGCTCCTTTTCTTTCTGGAGCACACGCAGCGCTGAGCGCAGCTCTGTCAGCTCCCGCTTGCTCTCTGACAGCTGCACCTGGGGGGAAAGGGCCAGATAGAATCTGGAGCCTAGAACGTGCCTCCTAGAACCTGGATGCCACAACGTGGAACGATTCTTCATGCCTTCGCTCCTCGCTTGCCCCGACACACGGGAGCCCTGTCTCAACCGCAGGAGACTCACCTGAGTCCTTGCCTCCACCTCCCAAGTGGGGACTGGGAGGACTGCCTCTGGACTGGGGTGAAGAGGCCTTGGTCAGAGAAGGGCCACCCTAGAATTCTCCTGAGTCATCCCCACTGGGCCCAGAATGTGTGCCGAGGGCAGAAAGGCACACGGCAGGCTTCCGACCAATGAGGGCTGGGAGGCCTGCAAGTGGAATGCTGCCCACCAGGGAAGTGAGTGCTCAGCACTTCTGAGCCCACAGCCAAGGCAGAGGGAAGGGGCACTGATGTCTCAGGAGGCCCCTGCCTGGGGCTCTTGGGAGGCTGGGTGCCTCACCAGGCTAGAGTCCTTTTCCCGGGCCAGTTCAGTCTTGAAAACTTGGCTCTGAGTCTTCTCCTCCTGCACTGCCTTTTCCAGTCGAAGTATCTCTGCACTCAGCTTCAGGATCTTGTCCTTCTCTGCCTGGAGATGCCGAAGAGGCAAACAGGACATTAAGGGTAGGGGATGCCACTGGTAACAGTGCCATTCCTCACTGTGTCTGTTCTTTATTGGACTGAATGTTTTGGAGCCATTTAGAGACATCTTCCCTTCTTGCCTTCCTCATTCCCTGAAAGAAGGGCTCTGACAGCAAGGTGCCTTGCTGAGTAGGAATGGGTATCGTGCAGGGCTGGGGTGTAGAGTGGAACATGTATCTGAATCAAGATGTTAACAAAAGCAGTTGCTATGAAGATCAGGAACTAGACACTCCTTGCAGGGAGGGGCCGCATCGGGACAGTGAATATACCTCCCTCATAGGCCCTCCTCACCCCTAAGTCCATGAAGGTTCTCACCCTTGTTTCTCTCCCCCCAGGGGATCTGACCACACTGAGGTGGGGGCGGTAGTGACCAGGAACCTGCAGATCCCCCATCCCACTACCTCCACACTCTGCAGCAGCCCTGCCCGCTCCTTGCTCCACTGGCTTTTTTCTTCCTTCAAGTGCAGACTGAGCTCGGCCAGCCTGCCGTTGACTCCGGCCACCTCCAGACGGCTGCGGTGCAGCTCGGCTATGGTGCGGTCCCGGGCTCCCGCTGCGCTGGCCAACTCCTCCCCAAGAAGGGCAGCTTTCTGCTGGCTTGAGGCTGCAAGCTCCTGGGCCCCTCGAAGCTGCTCTTTCAGGGGCTCCAGCTCAGCCTTAGGAGAAAGGAGGAGATGGAATCAGGGCTCCCAGGAGTCATCTGTTGAGCCAGGAAGACAACTAGCTTCCTTCCTGTCCCCCATTGCATCAGGACCTCAGGACTGGGTTCTTTAGTCTTGAGCCATGCCTTTCCCCCAATTTGTTTACAACCAGCCCTAGAACATTCTCTACTTCCTGCTGCCCAGGGGTTTCACTCACCACCCGCTGCTGGGCCTGGCCGAGGGTGTCCTTCATCTGGGCCACCTTGTCCTTCAGTTGCTGGGCCTGAGCACTCTGCTCCTCCTGCCGGTCCTTGGCCTCCTGCAGCTCCAAATTCAAGTGGCGGTTCTCCTGCTGTGCCATCTGGAGCTCAGCCTGGTGAAGGCGGAGAGGAGGTAAGGAAAGGGAATACATATTTGGGGTGACCGGGCAGATGGACCTCTGTGATGAGAAAAGCCAAAGTTCCCCTCTTCAGATTTAGCACAAACTCAAGCCGTCAGCCCTGGCCAGCCCTTCCTGGGTTCTCAGCTCAAAGCAACTCAATCCTGAACGTCCCATCTCCAGTGCCACAGCCTGGGGTCTTATGTGAATCTAGCCATCCCATGTCTCATGTCTGCTCCCCTACACTTCCTTTTAGACCAAAACTCAACTTGGATGTCCTGTGGGCTCTCACACTTGCCATATTCTACCTCCCACTCCACCCCGTCCTTGCCACTCTTGTTTCTGTCCATGGTACTAACTACTTCCCAAGTCATTCAGGCTAGACACCTTGGTGCCATGTGTGGTTCTGTTCTCTCCCTAGCGGCCCACAGGATGGATGCTTCTCCATCCTTGGGTTCTGATGAAGCCATTTGGAAGCTTAAATATTTGATTTCAGTTTCTTCCAAATTATGAAAAATCATGTTGGAAAACAGTGCATAGACTCACATGTTAGCACACTGGAGATCCCCAAGCACTGACATGTGCTTCCAGGTTCATTCATTTTTGCGAAAACCTCAGAATAAAGTTTCAACTGTATTTTCTATTGATGTGAAGAGTGAACTGAGATTGCAAGGTAGAAGCTTAAAAATGATCATTTGCACTGGTCTGTATGTGAGACTCAAGGTGTACTCAATACTGTATAACCACACACGATACAGAAACAGGTCAGCTGCTGAGGCCAACAAAACAGTCATCCATAACCTCCAATTTCAGAGTTTGGTATCCATCAAAATTATCTAATTGCTTTCATCATTTAATAAGGAAATGTTATACATCTGAATTTATAGAAGTAAGTCTATAGTAAGACATGGGATGGACAACTGAGAGAGCAAACCAACTTGGAGCCCTTACCTCGCTTTGCTCCTTGTCTGCCTGCACTTCCTTCAGCTGCCCAAGGAGCTTCTCTTGTTCCCGAGTCAGGGCCTTCACCGTGTCTCTAACCCTGTGAGTGGTGGACACAATGCAGGTGACTTATCCATTTCCGGAGAAGGAACAAAAAAACTCAGACTTTATCATCAGCCCTTCTGCTGGGGCTCGTCTAGCTCAGAACTCCACCTCTCTGGGACACCCAAATTCCAGGTCTAAGCCCCATGTATCCAAGATTGCTGGCTTTAGAGTGCAGTCTAGGGGTCCACAATTGTTCCTTCCTCTCTGTGTGTCACTTTGAGGGAAGCTCTGCTGATGGCTTCCCAGTTGTCTGCACTCAATCGAGAGACTGGAATCCAGATTTCTGTAGACAGGGGCCAGTCATCGTTAATGATAAACTTTTGATTTAGGTCAGAAGTCAGCAGGTGTTTTCTGTAAAGGGCCTGAGAGTAAGTATTTTAGTTCTGCAGGCTGTGTGGACTCTGTGGCAACCTCTCACCTCTGCCATGGGTATGTGGAAACAGCCATAGACAGTATGTAAATGAACAAGCCTGGCTGTCTCAATAAAATTTTTTTGAAAACTGGAATTTGAATTTCATCTGATTTTTACATGTCACATAATATAACTCTTCTTTTGTTATTCAAGCATTAAAAATTGTCAAAACCATTCTCACCTTGTGGGCTATACAAAACCATGTGGTAGGCTGGATTCAGCATGTGGGCCGCAGTTCGCTGACCCCTGGTCTAGACAGTCCCTGATCTTTTCCAGGTGCTTGGTTTGATCCCAACGTCTCTATTCCATGATTTAGAACCTAGACATTTAGTATCTCCCTAGGGCAAGACTAACACATCCTAGACTGAAGAGGCCTTAGGGACCAACTCACTCTTTACTCTGGGTCTTGGATAGCATGCTGCTTTTCTCCAAAGAGTTTTTAAAAAGATATTAAATCTACGTGCACTGAATGAAAGAAACTTAATTATGTCATTTGATGAAAGAATTGTTTCTCCCAGTGAAAACCTGAAGGAGAGGCAAGGGAGGTGGCCAATATTTGTGCTATCTGGTAGAGAGAATAGTTGTCTAGCAGAAGATGGAAATTTATTCTATGTTGCTCCAGAGGTCTACACCAGGACCAATCAGGAAAGCTACAGGAGAGTAACTATGACAAAAGAGATAAAAAAAAATGACGGCTTTGTGATAAACAGGCCACCTTCTGAGGCAGTGATCTTCCCTCACATACCCTCTTAAATACATTACATTTCTCCCAATGCTAAGGTTCTATGATTTATACCTGTTTTCAGGGCAAAGATCCCCTAACATTTCTGGATCACCAGTTCTAACATTTCCTAATAATGAGAACAGAGTCTAATCTTATGCTTTGCTGAAGTAAAGTCTGAAATCCATCCTCTCTTATCTTGCCTGGACCATTCTATCCATTCCGTTCTTCCAAATCCTGCACTCCTAGCTCCTGCTTCACCTTCGCTGCACAATAAATACCAATGATTATTTCTAAAGGTAAGGAATACAGAATAAGTTAGGAAAGATGGAAGAGAGCTTGGCAGACAGAGATATCCTTAGGAATTGGAATACCCTGAGTGAGGTTGAGAAGGGAAGGAAAAAACCGTCAGGCAGGTCTTGCCTGCCTGACACAGGAGGCTGAGGTTTGAGGGTCAAAGGAAGCGAAGGGAAGTAATGGGGGTGGAAGGGGTCCCTTACCTGTCCAGCTCCACCTCCTTCATCAGCACTTTCTCACTGATGGTCTGGATGTCATCTTCCAGCTCCAGGATGCGGGCCACGTGGTCTCCCTGCTGTCGGCTCAGGATGTCCCTCTCTTCTGTGAGCTCCCCGTGGGACCGGGAAAGCCCCTGGAATTAAGGTTCCCCAAGAAGAGAGAAGCTGAGACTCACCTTGCAATGAGTGGACTAAAGGCTTAGGAGGAGAATTCCTAACTTTGACTATCTACCCTTCTACCCGGTCACCTTCCTTGAAGAAAAAACTGTAATGGAACATCCCCTTCCAGTGAAGATGGCCACCTCCACCCTATCTCAGCACTCCTGTGACTCAGAGAACTGAGTCTCACTACCAATTTGGGACAAGTCTCCCATCATAGTCAGTTGGCTACTACTTGTGACCCCTTCAGCCTGTATCTTTGATGCCAGAACCATTAAGAGCCCACTAACATCTCCCTTTCACTGTCTTCATTTTATTGGGTTTAGATTTTGGACCCCAAGTAGGCAGCCAGGACCTTCCCCCCACTGGCCCAACTCCCACCTTATACTGCTCTGCCAGCTCCGCATGCTCCTGCCTGGCCGCGGCCAGAGCCTTCTCAAGCTCCTGCACTTGGCTCTTCAGCTCTGTCACCTGCCCCTCCAGCTGTAGCTTCAGCTGCATCAGGTCATTCCTCTCTTGCTGGCTCTCATCCAGCTGGTTCTATGGAGGACAGGATGAGAAGTTGGGTTCTGCCTGTGAAGCACCCATTCCAAGGTCCTGTCCCCAACACTCTGCAGATGCGTGTCAGGGTGGGGAAGTTACATTAGTACAGGCTATAAAGGGGAGAGTCAGGAGGCCTGGTGTGCTACCAAATCTTGCCCACCTCCCATCATACACAGGCTCCCGGAACTCTCAACTGCCCACCCCTCTTCTCTTCCCCCCGAGGTCTTGCCCCTTCTTTGCCCAGCAATGGCAGGAAGGAACTCCTCACCTGGCAGAAGTCTTTCTCAATCCACACAGACAAAAGGGATGCCTCCCCTAATTTTACTCTATTTGTTCTGAGTCAGACAAATGTGGGTTTAAATCTCCAGTACGTTTTTTTTTTTTAACTAGCTAGGTGACTCTTAACAAAGTACTTAATTTCTCTGAGTCTCTCTCCTCATTTGTCATGTGATTCCCTAGCCTGGATTGTTGGAAGGTTTAAATGAGAAAAAAGAATGTAAAAACAGAAAGCGGGTAGGAGTTCTCCCACCGCTGACTTATGTAAGATATGAGCATCTTCTTCCCATCCTTCTGGTGATTCCATAAGCTTAGAGGGTTCCAGAGGGCAGGAGTTTGTATAAATCACAAACTACTCATTTCCACCTTCTGAGCCTTCCCCAGGCCTGTCCTCTTGTCTGGGGCATGGACGTCCTCCCCACCAGGCCCTATCTTTCCCCTTCCTTCAGGAAGTCTTCCTTGCTAACATCTGCCTCCTCTCCCTTATTCTTCTCTATCTGGTCCAATAGAAAAATAATACAAGCTACATATATAACTTAAAATTTTCTAGTAGACGCTTAAGGAAAATAATAAGAAACGGATGAAATTCATTCATCTAATCCAGTCAATCAAAAATGTTATCATTTCAACATGAAATCGATATAAACCATTATTGAGATCTTTTACATTCTTTTTTTTTTTAATACTAGGTCTTCAAAATCCAGTGTGTATTTCACCCATACAGAACATCTCAGTTTAGACCAGTCACATTTCAAGAGCTGAAGAGCAACACATGGGTAGCTGCTCCACAGGGTCTGGGGCCCTACCGATCTGCTCTCCCTCCTCACTTATCCTGGAAGTGGGTCTCATCCTTCCCTCCCTCGGAATGTTCCTTCCCCACGGGGCCTCCCTCCACCCTCTGCATCTTCCTCTAGAGCCCAGGGAAGGATGCAGCCCCAGAAAGAGGAGGTTCAAAAAGTTCTTAGGAAATCCTGAGTGATGCTGGCCTGTGGGTGGTCTGCTTTCCTATCCATCGTGTTTGTGACGGTGTTGGACTGAGGCTTTCCGGTAGGCAAGGCTTTGGGTAACTCCCAATAAGGTTTCAGCTGAGGGTGGGCAGGGTGAAGCGGGAGGGGGCCCCCTGCAATCCTATCCTCATTGGTAACTCCCAATGAGGTCACAGCTACAGCGAGGGCAGGGTGAAGCGGGAGGGGTCCCCTGCAATGCTATCCTCCGGCACCCTTGCCCAGGAGCAGCTCTGCTGCTCTGTTCTCACCTGCAGCACAGTTGCCTTGGGGACAACCAGCAGGATGTCAGAGCCACCATCAGTCTCCTCCAGGGTCACCAGTTCATCCATGGGCCGCGGCTCTCGGAACTGGAAAGGGGGGCTCTGCCCACACACCCGGCCCTGGCGGTTCACGTAGCGAAACTGGTAGAGCTGGGCTCCGGGTTTGGGCAGGTAGCTGGCTGTGGGGAAAAGTACAGACCCAGGACCCCAATATGATGCCAGGCCCTCAGGTGCTCAGCAGACCCTCTTCCCCTTGGTGTGTCTTATTAGCCATTGTCTTTGGCTCCAGCCCCTTGCTCCCTGTTCTACAGACTGTTTTCTCTCCTCTCCGTCTCCCACAGGCTATTTCTGATCCCTGGGATACTCTTTCCCTCCTTTCTGCCTTGCCCTCTCTTTCCTCTCTTGTCCAAACTGACCCTCTTTAATAACAACAACAACAACAATAACATTGCTGTTGTTGTTGTTTAGTTGCTAAGTCATGTCCAACTCTTTTGCGACCCCATGGACCATAGCCCACCAGGCTCCTCTGTCCATGGGATACCCCAAGCAACAGTAGTGGAGTGGCTTGCCGTTTCCTCCTCCAGGGGATCTTCCCGACCCACGGATTGAACCTAGATCTCCTCCACTGGCAGGTGATTCTTTATCACTGAGCCACTAGGGAAAGCCAGTAACAATGCAAGTTATCATTTTTTTTGAGTACCCATTATGTGCCAGGCACTGTATTAACAGCTTTATTTGTATCATTTTAAATCTTCCTATAAGCCAGGCATACCCTTTTACTGTTACGATAAGGGACACAGATAGGTTAAGTAATCTGCCCAAGGTCAAACAGCTTATAAGTATTAGAGCTGAGATTTGACGCTTTCAGAATCTAACGAGCATCTTCTAATATACGAAGCCACTTTTCCCTCTTCCCTACCTCCTAATTCCACAGGAGGAGTTCCCTCCTTTTTTCTTAGGAGGCAGGGCTATTGGCCCTTTACTGTTCATGTCTGAACCCCTAATGCTGTGAAAACCCCATGATTCTATCAATATATCTGGTGAGCCCATTACCCTCTTCCAAACTCCATCCCTTTGACCCCTCCCTCCCGATTTTCCCTCTTGTTTGTACCTTGGAACTGGACACTGGCGTGGATGGGAGAACCATCAGTAACACTTTCAGGCACCAAAGACCACACAAATGTGTGGTAATCCCGGACACAGGCAGCCTCCACCTGTCAGAGCCCACAGTGGGAGAGGGGTATGGCGATGCACCTCCCAGCTCCGGATGGTGCAAAGGGCTGAGGGACCGAACAGGGGCGGGCAGGATGGTGTGGCTGTGGCAAGGATGCTGAGACAGGGAAAGTGGAGGGATGCTAGTGTGTCAGGAGAGAGCAAGGTTAAGATAGGGAGAAGGTGGGCTTTGCTTACACAGATGGCCTTAGCCATTTCTGACATCCTTCTCCCTTCTTCCCTATCATTATGAGGTTGCGAATCCAGAAATCAAGTCATTCCCCATATTCCAAACCACCCATGGCCCATAAACCTGAGTCCAAAGGGGATCTAGGGATACCTTGAAGATGCCAATCCAGTCGCTGGCACTGGGCACAGTGCCTGGCGGGAGTGTGTAGTGACATTCCACCTTGGTGTTGGGAATGTAGGTCCGGGCTACATTCAGAAAGTTGACTCCACCCCGGGATGGTGCCCGGCTTAGTGATGACTCTTCCATTCTGGTCTCGAGCTATCTGTCCTCCTGTGAAACAAAGATTTAATATCCTAAAAAGTCTCTCCCCTCTACCTCTCTGCCCCACAACTCTGTCCCTACCCACCCACAGCCCCTGCCCCTGGAGATGACAGTGTATCTGGTTTTCAACCCCTGTGAGTTACAGGACTCTTTAAAGATATCAGTCTTTGTTTCTAGGGCATTGGTCTGGCCTTCGTGGTTGGTATACATCTTGTCTCACACTGCACCCTCTGAGTCACAGGCTTTTCCTAGAATTAAGATTTAATTTCTGCTCCCTTTTCACAGCCCCACTGACCAAGCCTCAGTACCCTAGACTCTGCTTCCTGCAGTCAGTCCCTCCTTTTCCATCTCTTAATAGCCTTGGATATTCCAAATTCTTCAGCCTCCATCTCCTCACCCCATCCCTCACATCTTCTGGCTCTTGAATTCAACTTCCAACTGAGGTGTGGGGTCCCCCCTCATCCTGAGCAGGTCTCCTTGCTCACTCCAGCTGTACCCAGAAATGACTTATAACACCTGAAAACAGCAACCATCTCTGAAAGTAACAAGCCAGTCTTTGGAGCTGGAATGTGGCTGACCAATCCTGAAGCCTGTGAACTCTCACCCTCTCTTCCCATCTCTCCCCTGTCTTATGCCATGAATAATAATAATAATAATAATAAAGCCTGTACTCTCATCCAAGAGACAAAGGGAAAGAATGGAAATACAGGTTCTCTCCCTCAATTATTACTCCAGAAAGTCAAGAATTCTGGAGGCGGCTGTTTCAAGGGTGAGGTGGAACACTCAGTAGGAATGTGGTGCTGTGGGGAGATGGAATGTGGGGGCCTGGAGCCAGGAAAGCCCCACCCCCGGTAGGGACAGCCTGGAAGTATGGGCCCTTGGAACGGGGAAATGTACACATAATGCTGAGAGGAGGAGAAACAGTTCAAAAAGAACCTCACATTCTTTTCTTCAGGTCTTGAGCAGGGCTCGAAACCTACTGGTTTGACTGTTTGTTAACCCATCTCTAGTTTTCCCCTTCCCCCTCATTTTCTCTGTTCCCCTTAGCCCCAATTCTAAATGTCTGAACCCTTCCATCTGCTTGGACTGGTAGTTGGAGGCATGCTATAGGATGGGATTAAGAAGAAAGGTGTTCTAAGTTGGGTGAGGAGAGTTCACTGGAAAATCTGAGGGTAGAGTGAGGAAAGGTAACAATAATCAAGAGAACTCTGCAGGGGAGGACTGTGAGATGGCCCTCGTCAACTCTCATCTCCAGCCCACTGAACTCAGTCCTGTGTCAACCACAGCGATGGGCGTCCAATCAACCACAGCCACTAGTCATGTGCACGCCCTCAGACATCACAAACCCACACCAGGCTTAAGTCAGGTGGGCAGGGACTTTAAAAGAGGACAGAAACTGAGGGAAGAGGGAAGGTGGGCCAGCTCTATAAAAAGGAGCTACGTCTCCCTCCAAAATGGAGACTTATGACAACAAGAGGTGTCTCTTTATTTCCATCTCTGAAAAATCCCTAGTGAAAACTAGTCTATGTTTTTTCCCCTTCAATACAATTCTGGCTTTCTAAAAGGGGCTGAATTGTTCTCAAACACATTGTCCTGGGGACCCAGGACAATATTCCCCACAAAATTCATAACATCTGGAAATATCCCCCAGGTTTGAAAGAGAGCTATGGGCACCTAAGGTCTGTATGTGTAGCCAGATTCAGGTGTTTGCATGGGGGGGGGGGGGGTCCCATCCCCCCACCACGCTGTAGGGCTCTAGAGTTCTTTGACATTCTACATCTTGGAAGGCTTCCCTCCCCACGGATCCAGCGTAGTGAAGGCCTTTGGATTGGTGGGGGCGAGCAGCGTAGGGGCTAAGGGGAAAGGGAAGGTTTGTGGGGCGAAGTCTTGCTGGGCCGAGAATGAGCAGACTTCAGCCTCCCTCGAGTTCCCTTAAGCGTATCACGCTTTATAGAGAAGGACTGAGAGGGAGGCAAGAGCCGTCAGAGGGCACCCCCGTGATCAGGCCCCCCATGAGACCAAGAACTCCCGAAACAGTGGGGATGGCTTCTCCAGTCCGGAAAGTGTTAACGCTCAAACGCTCCTGCTCCCCCTTCTACGGTTCCCTTAGACGACCCTTTCACAGACTGGAAAGTGGGGTGACCCCCCCCATAAGATCGCCCCCAAATTAGGCCAAGTTTTCTTACCCCACAGACGGATCAGCTGTTCCCTCACCTTTCACCAACAACAAAAACAGCACTCGGACTGCGAGGGGGAGGGAGATGGGTGGGCGCGAGGGCTTCTGGGGTTTGTGGTTCCCCCACACTTTTTCCCTGTTGAACCAGCGCAGAACTGGGACTACATATCCCAAGAGGCTGTGCATAAGGGGGGCGGAGTAGAGGGCGGCCGTGGTGGCTGCCTCACCGCTGCATCCTGGGAGGCGTAGTTCTCACTTCCACTGCAGCCAACGAGGGTGAGGCCAACAAAGGACTTCACAGCCCAAGATGCCTTGGGAGGGGGCAAGCTATATTAGTGGAGACTGCTGGTTGGTAATGTGCGTGTTTAGGGGGTGGGGAGGAGTTACGGCTCTAACGCCCCTTGTATAATTCTTTAAGAGTCGGCCGAAGCGCTCGGGTTCTCCCGCTTGTTTACTTTTTTTTCCTCTTTCGTGTACTTTTAACACAACATGTGAGATAGGAAGTTTTGTTATCCACTCCCTACAGATGTAGAAGCCAAAGCCCAGAATGGTTACGGAACCGGTCTAAAGTATCAAAGCTATGAGATGGTAGGACTGCACGACTCCGAGTGTCCTTGCCATTACATCACGGCGACCCTACTGTTTAGGGGATAGGAAACTAATCTAATATCTGTGGCAGTAGTTTCTCTGCTTCAACATCAGGGACAGCCCCTGCAAAAACTATGTGCTGGGCACCGCTGACGATTTTTTTCCCCAACTTTAAGGTCTCAGTGCCAGAGGTCTGCCAATACAATCCTGGCCTGGCATCCCTGGAATGGTCTTTAGGTCCAGGAGGATCCATTGTCTAACGTGGTGGTTGGGGGAGAAGGGGGGAAGATGAAGTTCAAGTTGGAAAGGAAATCTGACATAGTTCAGGACGGGCCACACACACACACACAAGCCACTTAGGGGAATACTTTTTCCAAGCCTCATAAACTGGCTTAAATTTAGGATAAGAGACATATTGTTGCTCCTGTTTTTGTTTAGGGGAGGTGAAAGATTCATACTCCTACACCCCGAGTTTTATTAAAGACTTGGGTATCCTGCTCCCCCTGTGTGCTCTGGACCCTCCAAGTAGTCTGAGACATTCAGAATGATCTCTCTGTGTCTGTCTCTGTATTAAGGAATTACAGTCTAAGAATTGATTTGCACTTTCTGGGTGCCTGCTTTAATTCTCTCCTGCATTAAGTTATGGAGCCTCTGCCTTTTCCAAGTTTGGGGGTAGTATTTTGCTTTTATGACTGAAAAGGATATCTGGTGCTTGCCCTTGGGTGCCTTTCATCTGAAGATGTCCGAGCACTTAACAATAAGTCATTGGGCTTCACAAACATTAAAGTGACATGTCTGTGTCATTAGTCAGGATTTATGAGTTAGGGAACAAGCTGCTGGTTGCTGAGATGGCTCAAGGTCCTGGGGTGGACGCAGAATGAGGCCTGTCCAGGGACTCAAGTCTCAGTTGTTCTTGGTTTTTGTCTTCCGCCCAGAATAAAGGCTTATAGGAAAACTCAGATTTAGCTGGAGCTAGAAATAATAACTTCATTTATTCGGTGTTTAATATGATGACCGCAGCCATGAAACTGAAAGACGCTTGCTCCTTGGAAGGAAAGCTATGACAAACCTAAACTGTGTATTAAAAAGCAGAGATATCACTTTGCTGACAAAGGTCTGTATAGTCAAAACTATGGTTTTTCCAATGGTCATGTATGGATGTGAGAGTTGGACCGTAAAGAAGGCTGAGTGCCAAAGAATTGATGCTTTTGAACTGTGGTGCTGGAGAAGACTCTTGAGAGTCCCTTGAACTGCAAGGAGGTCAAACTAGTCAATCCTAAAGGAAATCAACCCTGAATATTCATTGGAATCAGTGACATTAAAGCTGATGCTTCAATACTTTGACCACCTGATGCAAAGAGCTGGCTCTGGAAAAGTTCCGGATGCTGGGAAAGATTAAAGGCAAAAGGAGAAGGGGGCAGAAGAGTATGAGATGATTAGATAGTCAGATAGCATCACTGACTCAATGGACATGAATTTGAGCAAGCTCCGGGAGATGGTGAAGAGCAGAGGAATCTGGGGTGCTGCAGTCCATGGGGTTTCAAAGAGTTGGACTTGACTTAGCGACTGAACAACAGCAACAACAAAACCATGCTAAGGATTTTTCCAATTAATACCACAGTCTTATATGTAGGCCTTATTATTATCCCCCTTTTCCATTTTCCATATGATAAAGATTGAGGCACAGACAATTTAAGGTATTTACCTGGGGTCATCCAACTAGTAAGTGGTAGGATTAGGATTCAAGCAAAACTAGTCAATACACCATATTACCACCCCAGAAACTCCTGGGGTACTAACTCCCTTTGTTCTAATGAACAGTGCTGTTATTCAGTGGACAAGTGTTCACTGAACATTTGTGTACACAGTGCGAGGTGATGTGAAACATTAATTCAGCAAATAGGTGTGTCAGGTAGTGTGCTAGGTATTCAGTACATTTTGTTGAATAGAATGGGATCTGAAGAGGATAAGCTTATGCCAGGCTGAAGCAAAGATGCAGTGGTGGGAATGTATAACTTTTTCTAGAGCCTAGGAAGTCACAGGGGCTTCCCTGGTAGGTGGTAAAGAATCTGCCTGCAATGCAGGAGACCTGGGTTTGATCCCTGGATTGGGAAGATCCTCTGGAGGAGGACGTGGCAACCCACTTCAGTATTGTTGCCTGGATAATCCCCATGGACAGAGGACTGGGGGACTACAGTCCATGGTGTCCCAAAGAGTCGGACACGACTGAGTGACTAAGCACAGCACGGCAAGAAAGTCACATAAGAACTGCACATCAATTACACCTTTTCCCCTCCAAACTCAGATTATTGGTAATGACTGCCTGAAATGTTGTGTTGAGGATTCCGAGGAAAGAGTGCTAGGATTAATTAGTAATTCTGTCAGGTACTCTAGATGAAAGATGGCCATATTAGATTGACTTTATTGTTTGAGATTATTACTTTCTCCTTCTCTGCCCATTGCCATGTGGCTTGCAGTATCTCCTGTGGAAGGAGTATATGTCTCATTTTATTGACTTGGCTTTTTTAATGTTTACATTTTTTATTTGGCTGCACCAGGTCTTAGCTGTGGCATGTGAACTCTTAGTTGCAGCATGTGAGAACTAGTTCCTCAACTAGGGATCGAACTGGGCCCCCTGCTTTGGGAGCACGGAGCCACTGGAGCAACAGGGAAGTCCCTTCATTTCACTGACTTTGGAATTGATCATTTTTCATGTTGAGAATGTGAGCAGATGTGACTCATGTGAGTTTATATTTTCTTGTTCTTTTCTGCTGCTAGAATGGGCATATTCCATATGAGGGCTGTTCCTCTTCCCTGAGTCCCAGATGAGAAGAGCTGGCCTACATGTACATAAGTTAGAGATAAATCTCGGTTGCTGTCCGTCACTGAGATTTCGAGATTGGTTGTTATAGCAGCAAAGCTGACTGATGCACATGTCTAGGCAATGGTGTCAAGTACGACAGGAAAGTTTAAGCCAGGGCGTGGAGAACCCTGAATGCCAGGTAAAGCAGAGCCTCCTATGTATTTATCAGAATCTCTTTCCTTCTTTGTTTTGGACATAAAGATGGACCACATGTTTTGGTTTCTCTCTGATGTGTTGCACTTTCACACCTGGCTTGTGAAACCTCCCAAGGGAGACCCTTCATGTTCTTTCCTTTTTAGCTTCATGCATAGGACCTTATGCACAGTGATCCAAAGGTTAAATGTTACAGATGGTGGGGCTACAGGTTGGAAGGAACTTAGATCCCTGAATCACTATTCAGGAAAGAACTGTCTGCTAATCAGGAATTAGCAGATTGATTGATTGTATTATTTGCAGCCAAAGATGGAGAAGCTCTATCAGTTCAGTTCAGTCGCTCAGTCGTGTCCGACTCTTTGCAACCCCATGAATCACAGCACACCAGGCCTTCCTGTCCATCACCAACACCCAGAGTTCACTCAGACTCACGCCTATCGAGTCAGTGATGCCATCCAGCCATCTCATCCTCGGTCGTCCCCTTCTCCTCCTGCCCCCAATCTCTCCCAGCATCAGGGTCTTTTCCAATGAGTCAACTCTTTCATGAGGTGGCCAAAGTACTGGAACTTCAGCTTTAGCATCAGTCCTTCCAAAGAAATCCTAGGGCTGATCTCCTTCAGAATGGACTGGTTGGATCTCCTTGCAGTCCAAGGGACTCTCAAGAGTCTTCTCCAACACCACAGTTCAAAGGCATCAATTCTTCTTTGCTCAGCCTTCTTCACAGTCCAACTCTCACATCCATACATGACCACTGGAAAAACCATAGCCTTGACTAGATGGACCTTAGTCGGCAAAGTAATGTCTCTGCTTTTTAACACACTGTCTAGGTTGGTCATAACTTTTCTTCCAAGGAGTAAGCGTCTTTTAATTTCATGGCTGCAGTCACCATCTGCAGTGATTTTGGAGCCCCCCAAAATAAAGTCTGACACTGTATCTACTGTTTCCCCATCTATTTGCCATGAAGTGAGGGGACCAGATGCCATGATCTTCGTTTTCTGAATGTTGAGCTTTAAGCCAACTTTTCACTCTCCTCTTTCACTTTCATCAAGAGGCTTTTTAGCTCCTCTTCACTTTCTGCCATAAGGGTGGTGTCATCTGCATATCTGAGGTTATTGATATTTCTCCCGGCAATCTTGATTCCAGCTTGTGTTTCTTCCAGCCTAGCGTTTCTCATGATGTACTCTGCATATAAGTTAAATAAGCAGGGTGACACTATACAGCCTTGACATACTCCTTTTCCTATTTGGAACCAGTCTGTTGTTCCATGTCCAGTTCTAACTGTTGCTTCCTGACCTGCATACAGATTTCTCAAGAGGCAGGTCAGGTGGTCTGGTATTCCCATCTCTTTCAGAATTTTCCACAGTTATTGTGATCCACACAGTCAAAGGCTTTGGCATAGTCAATAAAGTAGAAACAGATGTTTTTCTGGAACTCTCTTGCTTTTTCCATGATCCAGCGGATGTTGGCAATTTGATCTCTGGTTCTTCTGCCTTTTCTAAAACCAGCTTGAACATCAGGGAGTTCACGGTTCACGTATTGCTGAAGTCTGGCTTGGAGAATTTTGAGCATTACTTTACTAGCGTGTGAGATGAGTGCAATTGTGTGGTAGTTTGAGCATTCTTTGGCATTGCCTTTCTTTGGAATTGGAATGAAAACTGACCTTTTCCAGTCCTGTGGCCACTGCTGAGTTTTCCAAATTTGCTGGCATATTGAGTGCAGCACTTTCACAGCATTGTCTTTCAGGATTTGAAACAGCTCAACTGGAATTCCATCACCTCCACTAGCTTTGTTCGTAGTGATGCTTTCTAAGGCCCACTTGACTTCACATTCCAAGATGTCTGGCTCTAGGTTAGTGATCACATCATCATGATTATCTGGGTCATGAAGATCTTTTTTGTACAGTTCTTCTGTGTATTCTTGCCACCTCTTCTTAATATCTTCTGCTTCTGTTAGGTCCATACCATTTCTGTCCTTTATCGAGCCCATCTTTGCATGAAATGTTCCCTTGGTATCTCTAATTTTCTTGAAGAGATCTCTAGTCTTTCCCATTCTCTTGTTTTCCTCTATTTCTTTGCATTGTTCGCTGAAGAAGGCTTTCTTATCTCTTCTTGCTATTCTTTGGAACTCTGCATTCAGATGCTTCTATCTTTCCTTTTTTCCTTTGCTTTTCGCCTCTCTTCTTTTCACAGCTATTTGTAAGGCCTCCCCAGACAGCTGTTTTGCTTCTTTGCATTTCTTTTCCATGGGGATGGTCTTGATCCCTGTCTCCTGTACAATGTCACGAACCTCATTCCATAGTTCATCAGGCACTCTTATCTATCAAATCTAGGCCCTTAAACCTATTTCTCACTTCCACTGTATAATCATAAGGGATTTGATTTAGGTCATACCTGAATGGTCTAGTGGTTTTCCCTACTTTCTTCAATTTGAGTCTGAATTTGTAATAAGGAGTTCATGATCTGAGCCACAGTCAGCTCCTGGTCTTGTTTTTGTTGACTGTATAGAGCTTCTCCATCTTTGGCTGAAAAGAATATAATCAATCTGATTTCGGTGTTGACCATCTGGTGATGTCCATGTGTAGAGTCTTCTCTTGTGTTGTTGGAAGAGGGTGTTTGCTATGACCACTGCATTTTCTTGGCAAAACTCTATTAGTCTTTGCCCTGCTTCATTCCGCATTCCAAGGCCAAATTTGCCTGTTACTCCAGGTGTTTCTTGACTTCCTACTTTTGCATTCCAGTCCCCTATAATGAAAAAGACATCTTTTTTGGGTGTTTGTTCTAAAAGGTCTTGTAGGTCTTCATAAAATCATTCAACTTCAGTTTCTTCAGCATTACTGGTTGGGGCATAGACTTGGATAACTGTAATATTGAATGGTTTGCCTTGGAGACAAACAGAGATCATTCTGTCATTTTTGAGATTGCATCCAAGTACTGCATTTCAGACTCTTGTTGACCATGATGGCTACTCCATTTCTTCTGAGGGATTCCTGCCCACAGTAGTAGATATGATGGTCATCTGAGTTAAATTCACCCATTCCAGTCCATTTTAGTTCGCTGATTCCTAGAATGTCGACGTTCACCCTTGCCATCTCTTGTTTGACCACTTCCAATTTGCCTTGACTCATGGACCTGACATTCCAGGTTCCTATGCGATATTGCTCTTTACAGCATCGGATCTTGCTTCTATCACCAGTCACATCCACACCTGGGTATTGTTTTTGCTTTGGCTCCATCTCTTCATTCTCTCTGGAGTTATTTCTCCACTGATCTCCAGTAGCATATTGGACACCTAATGACCTGGTGATTTCCTCTCTTGGTATCCTATCATTTTGCCTTTTCATACTGTTCATGGGGTTCGCAAGGCAAGAATGCTGAAGTGGCTTGCCATTCCCTTCTCCAGTGGACCACATCCTGTCAGACCTCTCCACCATGACCCGCCCGTCTTGGGTTGCCCCGCAGGCATGGCTTGGTTTCATTGAGTTAGACAAGGCTGTGGTCCTAGTGTGATTAGATTGACTAGTTTTCTGTGAGTATGGTTTCAGTGTGTCTGCCCTCTGATGCCCTCTTGCAACACCTACCATCTTACTTGGGTTTCTCTTACCTTGGGCGTGGGGTATCTCTTCACAGCTGCTCCAGCAAAGCACAGCCGCTGCTCCTTACCTTGGACGAGGGGTATCTCCTTACCACCGCCGTTCCTATACCAGTCAGCAAAAACAAGACAGGGAGCTGACTGTGGCTCAGATCATGAACTCCTTATTGCCAAATTCAGACTTAAATTGAAGAAAGTAGGGAAAACCACTAGACCATTCAGGTATGACCTAAATCAAATCCTTTATGATTATATGTAGGGTGAGAAGTAGATTCAAGGGATTAGATCTGATAGAGTGCCTGAAGAACTATGGATGGAGGTTCGTGACATTGTACAGGAGGCAGGGATCAAGACCATCCCCAAGAAAAAGAAATGCAAAAAGGCAAAATGGTTGTCTGAGGAGGCCTTACAAATAGCTGTGAAAAGAAGAGAAGTGAAAGGTAAGGGAGAAGAGGAAAGATACACCCATTTGAATGCAGAGTTCCAAAGAATAGCAAGGAGAGATAAGAAAGCCTTCCTCAGTGAACAATGGAAAGAAATAGAGGAAAACAATAGAATGGGAAAGACTAGAGATCTTGTCAAGAAAATTTGAGACACCAAGGGAACATTTCATGCAAAGATGGGCACAATAAAGGACAGAAGTGGTATGGACCTAATAGAAGCAGAAGATACTAAGAAGAGGTGGCAAGAATACATAGAACTATACAAAAAAGACCTTCATGACCCAAATAATCACAATGGTGTGATCATTCACCTAGAGCCAGACATCCTGCAATGCGAGGTCGAGTGGAAGTCAAGCTAGGAAGCATCACTACAAACAAAGGTAGTGGAGGTAAAGTGCTGCACTCAATATGCCAGCAAATGTGGAAAACTCAGCAGTGGCCACAGGACTGGAAAAGGTCACTTTTCATTCCAATCCCAAAGAAAGGCAATGCCAAAGAATGCTCAAACTATTGCACAGTTGCACTCATTTCACATGCTGGTAAAGTAATGCTCAAAATTCTCCAAGCCAGGCTTCAGCAATACATGAACCGTGAACTTCCAGATGTTCAAGCTGGATTTAGAAAAGGAAGAGGAACCAGAGATCAAATTGCCAACATCTGCTGGATCATTAAAAAAAAAAGAGAATTCCAGAAAAACATCTATTTCTGTTTTATTGAATGCCAAAGCCTTTGACTGTGTGGATCACAACAAACTTTGGAAAATTCTTCAAGAGATGGGAATACCAGACCACCTGAGAAATCTGCCTCTTGAGAAATCTGTATGCAAGTCAGGAAGCAACAGTTAGAACTGGACATGGAACAACTGACTGGTTCCAAATTGGGAAAGGAGTACTTAAGGCTATATATTGTCACTCTGCTTATTTAACTTATATGCAGAGTACATCATGAGAAATGCTGGGCTGGATGAAGCACAAGCTGGAATCAAGACTGCGGGGAGAAATATCAATAACCTCAGATATGTAGATGACACCACCCTTATGGCATAAGGCGATGAAGAACTAAAGAACCTCTTGATGAAAGTGAAAGAGGAGAGTGAAAAAGTTGGCTTAAAACTCAACATTCAGAAAACGAAGATCATGGCATCTGGTCCCCTCACTTCATGGCAAATAGATGGGGAAACAATGGAAACAATGACAGACTATTTTTTGGGGCTCCAAAATCACTGCAGATGGTGACTGCAGCCATGAAATTAAAAGACACTTGCTCCTTGGAAGAAAAGTTATGACCAACCTAGACAGTGTGTTAAAAAGCAGAGACATTCCTTTGCCCACAAAGGTCCGTCTAGTCAAAGCTATGGTTTTTCCGGTAGTCATATATGGATGTGAGAGTTGGACTATAAAGAATGCTGAGCACCAAAGAGTTGATGCCTTTGAACTGTGGTGTTGGAGAAGACTCTTGAGAGTCCCTTGGAATGCCAGGAGATCCAACCAGTCCGTCTTAAAGGAAATCAGTCCTGAATATTCATTGGAAGGACTGATGCTGAAGCTGAAACTCCCATACTTTGGCCACGTGATGGGAAGAACTGAGTCATTTGAAAAGACCCTGACACTGGGGAAAGCTGAAGGTGGGAGGAGAAGGGGAAGACAGAGGATGAGATGGTTGGATGGTATCACCGACTCAATGGACATGAGTTTGAGTAAACTCCAGGAGCTGGTGATGGACAGGGAGGCCTGGGGTGCTGCAGTCCATGGGGTCTGAGTGACTAAACTGAACTGAATCAGGAGCATGTGTTTTGGATTTCACTTGACAAAAATATCAATTTCTATTTTGTTAAAGCACTAACATTTGGGGACTTATGTTTTATAGTAGCTAGTCTTTTCCATCAGATTAAGAGATTTGGACTTGATTCCCATTAGGAGTAAGAAGTTAGTCACTGAGAATTTTTTAACAAAGGGAATAATATTATGAAGACCAGTGGAAATTTAGACTTTGCTGGTGGTACAGTGCATGAGAATCTGCCTGCCAATGCGTGGGATATGGGTTCGATCCCTGACCTGGAAAGGTTCCTCGTGCCCTGGAGCAACTGAGCCCATGTTCCACAACTGCTGAGACTGTACTAAAGAGCCCTTGAGCTGCAGCTACTGAAGCCTGTGTGCCTAGAGCCGGTGCTCCACAAAGAAGAGTAGCCTCTGCTCACTGCACATAGAGAACGCCTGTGCACAGCAGTGAAGACCAAGTGCAACCTGAAAAAAAAAAAAAAAAAACACCGGTGGAAATTACAGTTGTAGGGATTGAAGAATCCTTCTGAGTGAGGTTGGTGAGATCTTGGGACTGTTGTTTTTTTCAGAATACAGGCTGACTCCTGATTGGGCTGGGGGGAAGATTGCCATGATCTTGGGGAGGCTTTCTAGAGGCTGTGGAAGGAGCTGCTACAAAATGAATCCTAATTCCTGAAGTTTAAAATGTCTTTTCTCTTCGGTAAAAGTCCTAACTCTGGCATTGCTTCATCTAGCCCAGTGCTTGATACATAATAAATGTTGAAGGGACGTTAGTCTTGTACTCTTGGAATGCTTTGAGGAGCTACCACTAGTTGAGTGCATACTGTGTAAGAGAGTCCTTTCACCCACTGAATCATCACAAAAACCGTGCAAGATGCTGTCAGTTTTACAGATGAAGAATCTGAAACTCTGAGAGTACCTTGCCCAAGATCTCAAAAACAACCTTATTCTGAAACCCATACTTTTCTCATTATAACAAGATGCTTTCTCAGAAAATCATAATGGCTAATATTTACTGAGTGCCTGCCAGTGCCAGGCGCTCTGCTGGGTGCTTTACAAACACACAGAAGCAGCTGGTGCATCAGACATTGTAGGCTGTTACTAGTGCATCCAAACTGTGGACTCTGTGGGAAGTAGGTGTCTTAGTCTGCTTAGTCTGCTCAGGCTGCCATAATAAAATACCATAGAACGAGTGGCGCAAACAACAAGAATTTATTTCTCATGTTTCCGGAAGCTGGAAAGTGCAAGATCACGGTGCTAGCTGATTTGGTTCCTGGTGAGGATTCTTTTCCTGGTGATTAGACAGCTGAGTTCTCACCGTGTCTTCACGTGGAAGAGAGTGAGAAAAGACAAGCTCTCTGATCTCTTCTTCTAAGGGCACTAATCCCATCATGAGGGCCCCACCCTCATGACCTTATCTAACCTTAATTACCACCCAAAGGCCCCATCTGCAAACACTCCATTGCTGTTTAGGGTTTTAATATATAAATTTTGAGTGGACACAAACAATCAGTGTATACCAGCAAGAAAATATTAACGTTATTTCAGGGCAAAGTTGGATTCTTTCGGATTTCTCTTTAGGACCCCTGGCCCATTTTCTTTTGTCCTCTTAGTTCTTTGGCACCATTCCTTCAGGCTAGGTGGAAAGGTGGTCGGTCTAGGGTTCTCAGTAATACTCAGGTACTGGAGCTCCCCTCCACTGTTGACTCACAGACCCACTCTAATCTGAAAGTGTTCATATCACATCACATCAGTCCTTCCTTTATTAGTGGTGAGAAGATGTGGCTCTGAGAACTTACCTATACATTTATTCTCATTCATTTATAGTTATTTGTTAAACAGTTTAAATAAGGATTATGTGTCAACAGCTGGAATAGCAGCTGATGACAACGCAGCTTTCCGGTTTCAAAGGCCTTTTACCTTCTTGGGCTGATTTGATCCTCACAATCAATACTGTGAAGTGGGTTGTATTATTACTATGTAATTAGAAAGATTTATTTATTTATTGTTGGCTGTGCTGCATCTTCATTGCTGCATGGGGTTTTCTCCGGTCGTGGTGAGCGGGGACGACGCTCTGGTTGCAGTGTGTGGGCGTCTCATTGTGGTGGCTTCTTTCCTTGCCGAGCACAGGCTCTTGGGTTCGTGGGATTCAGCAGTTGCAGCTCCCAGGCTCTAGAGCATAGGCTCCATAGCTGTGGTGCACGGGCTTAGTTGCTCCAAGGCATCTTCCCGAATCAGGGATCCAATCCACGTGTCCTGCACTGGCAGAGGGATTCTCCACCACTGAGCCACCAGGGAAGCCCCTGTTTATTACTATGTAATTTTTTATCAGTGAAGAAGCCAAGGCTCAAAAATACTAAAATGCTAAATAACTTGACCAGAGTCACAGAGATGGTATAATATTCAAATCAAGAATTTCTGAATCCTTGAAATTCCCTGGTGATCCAGTGGTTAGGACTCTGTGCTTCCACTTTGGGCATCACAGGTTTGACCCATGGTCAGGGAACTAAGATTCTGCATGCTGTAAAGAATAAATAAAGAATAAAGAATTTCTGAATCCCAAGTGCTCCCCTCTTCCTTCTACGTCCATTACAATGCAAATTCTATGGTGCCTTAAGCCTGGTTTCTTGCTATTTCAGCCTTGTTACCTTAATTTGTACTTTGGATAAAACAGCTGTAGCAGACAACCCCCAGATCTCAGCATCTAAACAGGATCAAGACTTCGGTATCACATAGTCCAATGTGGATGTCTGTGGTCAAGTAACTCAGGAATCTGGATCTGTCCATGCTATGGATCTGTCATCTTAACTGTGTGGCCTCAGGTTGCCCAGATGTCATCCTGCCAGGAGATGGGGAAGAGAAACCATGTGGAGAAACTGTAACTACTATTAACCTCTTCAGTCCAGAAGTAACCCATCACTTCTGCTTATATTCCACTGGTGATAACCAGTTCTATGGCTTTACCTCACTGCAAAGGGGCTGGGGGTCAAATTTAGCCATGTGCCATTTCCACTTTCCATCAACATGGGGTTGAGTCAACATTCAAGATTTGATAAGAGTTGTCCTGGAAGAAAAGAAGCCTCTGGGAAGAACTTCAAATGTTGGTGAAGCATCAGGGCCCAAGGTGACTAGTGATAGAAGTGGTCTTTTCCCCTCAAGAAAGAGTTGTTTCTATAGTTTTTATGATTTTTATACTCTGCTGAAAAGTTTGAAAATTTTTACACTACCACAAAGTAAACAAAGCTGTGTTACGGTCATAATTTTAGTCATTGATTTCATGCACTTGACAATTCTATAACCTTTCTAGCAGTTTCAAAATACTCTGGGAAACTGTGTGGGTGGCAATGTCCTCTAAGCTTCCTGGGCCTCCCCAGTGCCATCAGAATAGAGAGGGTTAACCCCGGAGCCTGGGAAAGCAGTAAGGAGGCAGTTCAGTCATCTTGCTGAGAGCTCCTCATCTGCCAGAGAGAATGGAGCCAAGTGGGTAGGTTCAAGAGTTCTTTAGGGACTTCCCTGGTGGTCCAGTGATTAAGAATCTGTGCTTCCACTGCAGAGGGCACAGGTTCCATCCCTGGTCAGGGAACTAAGATCCCACATACCTCAAAGTGAAAAAGTGTTAATCACGCAGTTGTGTCCAATTTTTTGCGACCCCATGAACTGTTGCCCACCTCTGTCCATGGGCTTTCCCAGGCAAGAATACTGGAATGAGTTGCCATTTCCTTCTCTAGGGGATCTTCCCAACCTAGGGATTGAACCCCCTGTCTCCTGCATTGCAGACAGATTCTTTACCATCTGGTGCAGCCCAGAAAATTTCTTTAGGAGGTGTCACGGACAGGGTGTGAGGGTGAAGGAGAGGGAGGCAGGACATTTTGATTTTTGAAGTCATTTGGATGCCAATAGAATGTGACTCTAAAAAAGTTTGACTTATAGCTTAAAAAAAAGACTCCCTTGTCCTATCCCTAAGCCAGGGAGAAGGAAGAGTCATGGCTGACCACAGGTTCTTGGCTCAGTAAATGGGAGTTCCTCCTTGAGATGGGGAACTTGTTGGAAGGAGCAGGTGTCAGGGTGAGGCTGGGTGGAGGAATTTGTTCTCCTTCTGGACATAGATGGTTTGAAATACTTCCTGGTCTCCAGAGAGTCATTTTTTGTATTATGGAGCTAGGCCTTTCTGGCAATCTTTCTATTGCTCCAGACATGCTCTTAAAGGAGAAGATAGAGGGTGGTTCAGAAATTCAGAAACAGGAGTCAATCATAGATGAAGTAAATAGTGTGTGTGTATGTGCAGATACCATTAGGAGCAGGTTGGGATTACAAAGATAATAGATGTTCTTCTGCACTTCATAACATTTGCACATTAATTAGCACACATAAAAATGCATAAAGACTCCCCCTGCAAGTCTCAACCACTCTCCTAATTGAGGAATTGTCCTTCTCTTTTCTGGTTGCACCCCAAACCCCTAATTCCTGTTGTGTAAGGTTGGACTTGTCTTACCTGAAAGAACTGGCTGGCCTTCCTCCTGCCAGTTCAGGAGAACTTCCCTTTATGCCTGGGTCAGAGTTGTGGGGGATGGAGCAGCTGTTGAGGGGCCAGGATTGAGGGGAGAGATTGGCTTAGTCTGGTCTTAGGGAGTGTCTTTGTCTATATCTATCTGGGTCCCTTTTTCTGTCTCTTTCCTCTCACAGATTGTGTGGCATTTTGGAGGGTGGAGTGCCTGGGCACCCAGCCCACTACATCCCGCCCCAATCTGGCCCTGGGCATGAGCCACATGGTGCTGGCCATCAGCCTGGCCTCTTGCCCATCCATTATAGCCTCAGCTGCCAGACTGGCACAGGTATCAAAAGGAACTACTACTCAGCCCTGCCCTCCCCCAATTCTATTGCTGGGGCCAAAGTGAAGGAGAATCAGATGGAAAGAGAGCACCCTGGGTGGGGAACCAGTGTCAACCCCACCCTCCACAGGGGAAAGGGTCATCTGACCTTGGGGTGGACGCTGCAAGTCCATGGAGGACACCCTTGGTGCAGGGACGGGCTGGGGCAATGTTGAGGAGACAGCATTGGTTGCTTGGGTGTGAAGGAAGACGCCCTACTAGGTTCTGGGAAATGTTCCCCTTCTTTCTGTGTCTGCAAATCATGTGAGCTGGTGCCTGTTTCCTGCTTGTGGGTTTATCCCCTGCTGGGACCGTGCACGGGGCTCTGATGCTGTGAGGAGGGGCTTTTAGCTCTGCCCAGGCAGCGCAGATGTGAACCTGCTGTGAATACTGCATCTCAGGCTGTATGAATCTGTTGCGTTCGGGAATGACATGTGTGAGTGCTGTTAGGGTACAGGAGACATACATGTATGACAGAGGCATGGGGCCTTTTAGTCCCCTGGCACGGACCGACTGTATCTGCGCTATGGGGCACTGAGTATCACATCTCTGGACCCTGGTTGTGGAGCCCATGCACCCTCTTTTCTGAGCACAGTGGCTTGGCCCTGGTGTAGACTGCTTCTGGTCATGGGCAGTCAGGGATTGTCCTGGTGGGAGCTATGTCTCTGGAGCGTGCTGGTTATGCCTTGTCTTTCCACCTATGTGAACCGTGTGTTCAAATATGTGAATCCCCTCGAGAAATGTTGGGTGGTGAGGGGGTCGGAAGCCTGAAAAAGATGGGAGAATTTATGAGCTGCTTTTGTCGGGAGACAGTCGTAATGAAGAAAATTCAATTTTCTGCAGCTCGAAGAGTCAATATGTTAAATCTTGGAGAAGCTCTGGAGTGACAGCAGAATGGCAAAGTCAATGGGACGTGTGTGCGGGGAAGCCGTCTATTTGCGTCTGCAATGAGGCAGCCTCCTCTCTGTACCCTTGAACTGCAGCTGGAGACAGGATGGAGTCCAATACCTGAGTTCCTGGAACTGCCCCTCTCTCCCATCCTCCTCCACCTCAGTGGCCATCGGGTCCTGCCTCTGGGAAAGCTGCTCTCTCCCAGATTCAATTCTACCCTAGCACCTTCTCAGGAAGTCCTTCTTATAGTCTAACCACCATTCCCTCTTGCTATAGTTACTAATTTCACAGTGGCTGTTTACAGCCCAAAGTGATTAGTAGGGAAAATTTTATTTTCCTCCCAACTTTTCATCACCACTCTCCCTGCAGCTACTCCATGGCTGGCCTGTTTTCCAATAGGTTTCAACTTTTTTCTAACCAGTCTTTTCCTCCTCCTTTCCAGCTTCCTGTTCTAGGAGAGAGGAGCACGGCAGGGGTGGGGTGGTGGGGTGGGGAGCTGGATGGAGGGGTGGTGGGGAGGGGCTTGTGGGGAGTGGAGAGAAAAGCTGGGGATTCCTCTGTGAGCCACAGTGTCACCAGGAGATGTGATTAGCTGAGCTGCTGGCTGTGTAATTAGTGTGTGCCCGCGTCTTGGGGGTCTGGTGTGTTAACAGCGGGTCCCTGTGGTGGGTAACGAGATCGTGCCTATGGCTGGTTGCACACGCTAATTAATTAGTGTTCCTCTGGTGTTGAGGAATGAAGAGGGTCTGGGGGAGCTGATGGTGGGGGTGTCTCAAAGCCCAAGAGCCCAGCTGTTCAGAGCCCAGAGGTCACCTAAGGTTCTGCCAGAATAGGGGCATCAGGCTGGTGTGCAGGGTTTGGATCACAGACTTGGGAGCCCTGGATGAACAGAGGGTGTGTGGGGTGTGGTGGCCTGGGTTCTCAGTGGTGGGTGTCCTGGAGTCCTGGGCTGGGCTGGTGGAGGTGGATGAAGCAGGGCCAGCCCCCTCAGCTTAGAGTGGCCTCCAGGCTCCGGGCCTGTCTTAGAGCATCCTTTCTCCAGGTGGCCCAGAGAGGAAGGGAGCGGAACAGGGAGGAGACATTCGAGACCCTTCCAGTCTCATGCCTGGCCCCTCTGCCCTCCCTCACCTCACTAAGCCCAGCTTCTCAATCAGCCATTTCACACTTCTTACCGCTCACTGTGTGCACAGAGCTCCGAAAGGCTCTCTCCTTGTTCTCATCTTAATAACCACTGCCTTCTTTTCCCCTTGCTGCTCATGCAGACAGAGACTCAGACTCCTCAGCTCCTGGGTCTATCTTAAGAGCCCAGAAGTGTCTTCTGAAGCCTGGGATGTGGAACCTAGATACCTGGAAGAAATACCATGAAAAACCTAAAGAAACAGGGGGAGGGGGGACGGTTGGGAGAGAGCCTCACAATTTCCCAGGACGGTATGGTCACTTATAGCAGCAAGAAAGACTAAGGTGAGAAGAGAGCAATAACTTCCAGGGAGCAGCCAGCTCTCCTCGTTTCCTGAGGCAGAAATCCTCCGCCCGATCCAGGAAGGGGTCAGGAGGGAAAGGGACCGATGGAAGGATAGCCTCTCCCCTTGAGCGGTGGGATTCAGTAAGGTGTGGCGGGAGTGAGTGGGGAAGGGGAGACAGAACAGAGAAAACGGGCAGAAAAGAAGACGAGGCTGCGGCTTCCGCGTGGAGGCGCGAGTCCTATTCCTGCACACGGTAATTGCTAAATTACCCGCCATCTGCTCTGCTCTCAGACATAAATTATCTGCGAGGAGAAAAGACGCAGAGGCTGCGCACTTTTCTTTTTCTCCCCCAATCCCAAGCTAGGAGCAGCGGGGGGGCTCTTCCCTCCAGCCCGAGTGAAGGCGAGGGTGGTGGGACCACCTGATGGGGAAACAGTCCCCCTTTGCTTTCTGCTTTCTCCAGAGGAGGAGTGGCTTTGGGGCGACCGAGGTCCCAGCGCTGCCCAGGGTCCTTTCTGACTTGGGGCGGGGCGAGCTGTGGGCTGGCCAGGCCTCGTGAGGCCACTGAGGAGGGGGCGGGGCGCGCCCTAGTGGGCGGGGCTTCCCTCAGGTGTGACCGAATTGCTTCGGCAGGTTTTTCCCTGGTCACCTTCCACCTCCCCCACTTCCCGCCCACTGCTTTACTCGTGGGGAGAAGTCTCTTAAGCTCTCATTTACACTTGTCCTGTCTGCCAGAAGGAAGAGAGGGAGGAAAGCAGGCAGAGAGGGCTTGAGGAGAGAGGAAAGGGGTGGGGGGTGCGGACCTTGGTTTTATTCGGCTCTGCACCTTATCCTTCCCCTCTAGATTCTGAAGAGTGGCAGAGATGTGAAAGCAGATGTAGGGCAATAACTTGAAATGGGGCAAAATGGTAGAATGCAGCAGGTTGCAGAGATGGAGGTAATGCGAAAGCAGAGCTCCCTGGGAGGTGGGCTGGTCGGGGAGGTGGGCAAGAGAAGCAGGTGATCGGGCTGGGGAGGTGAGCGAGGAGTGGAAGGGGGCAGAGCGGGAGGTGGGCAGGATGAGAGGGTCAGAGAGCTGGAGATGGGCGGGGAGGTGGAGTGGTGGAGCAGATGGAGGAGGATGGAGTGGTAGAGAGATATGGGGTGGGGTGGGGTGTGGAGGTGGAAGAACCAGGATGGGGCAATGCCTGATGGAAGCTCAGAGATGGTTAGGGTGGTGAATTGTCTAGAAGGAGAGCCAGAAGAGGCTCAGAGTGGAGATGACAGACAGCAGTTCAGAAAGCAGGTCAGGCTCTGGAAGGAATGTAGGGAGCAAAGGCTGTGATACAGAAAGCTAGGGTGTTTGTGGGTCCTTGGAGGGTCCCAGGAAGGTGAGCGTCAGACCTTCAGAGCCGCTTCCCACTTTGAGGCTGAGGCCTGACTCTGGAGGGGCGTTGAGGAGGCCTCTTAAGAAGCTGGGGTAGGGGTGCAATCCTGTTCCCTGCCCCAGCCTCAGGCACCTGCTGGGTGTGCACATTAGGGTGGGGGTGTGCTGGGCGGCTTCCCAGCTCTGAGAGCAGAAGCTGGTGGGGTTTCTTCCGAGCGATTGTTTAGTATTCATGGGGCGACGCAATCTCTCCCACATCTGCTTAGCACAGCAAGTCCTGTCATATAACTGTCTCCCGCACTGTCTGTCCATAAAGAATGTCTCGGAATTGGTGTAATTCAGAGAAATTAATGACGACTTTCCGCGGGACTGCTCCCTGGGGGATGATTAACACTTCATCGTCCATCTGATGCGCGGGGCCCAGCGCTCCATCGCGAACATTTGGGCCGTGGCCAGCCGCATTAAAGGTTATTACGGAAAACGCGACCTGCAAACGGGCGAGAGGCATGATGGACCGGGAGGGGCGGGGACCAGGGTGGGGGCGGGGGAATCGGATGGAGCCGGCCACGTCCGAGATCAAGTTTCCCCAGGTTCGCGCACCTGGGGGTCTGAGGCGGAGGGAGGCTGGGTTTCTGTTTCAAGGGATGCAGGACTGGGAGAGTGTTGGGGAGACCCTCACTAGGCGGACTGGGAAAGAAAGAAGGTGACTTTCCACAGTGGACACATTGCTGATGGAGGCTTTCCCTGTCTTTTAATCGTCACAGTATTATTGGGTAAATTTTATTTAACTCCACCTTACAGGTGATGAAACTGAAGCTTAGAGAGGTTGTGTACTGTGTCTTAGGTAACACAGCTTATTCAGAGGCAAAGACAGGATTTGCGTTCAGGTCCTTGATTCCTGAACTCTTGGTCTTTCCACCACACCACTGGGGAGAAGGTCTCACTCTTTTATATGTCCACCTCAACTTCAGGCACGTAGGCATGTGTGTGGCAGACAGGTGCTCAAACATGTTTGTTGTATGAATGAATGAATGAGCTTTGCAGGTTTCATTTCAATGGACGAGAATCCCAGAGATTCTGGAGGCAGGAAAGGGAACATAGCATAGGAGTTCCAGTTTGGGTCAGGAAACTGGAAATAGGTTTCCTGTGGGTTTCTAAGCTTCCCCTGGGGGCATTCTAAACCTCTAGAATCTAGAGGGCTGGCCTCTTCATCCTTAGCCGGAAGGAAGGAGTGGAGACACATGCATGTATGTGTACACGTGTGTTGGTGAGTGTAGGAATATGTGTAAGTTTGTGTGTATATGCTTGTCTGTATATGTATGAGTTCACGAGCATGTGTCTGTGTTGCGTGTGTGTGAGAATGTGATGTGTGGATGTGTGTGTACTTTGAGGGTGTCCGTGTATGTATGAGCGGTTTGTGTGTATCTTCATCTATGCAGGTGAATGGGTGTATGATGCGTGTTGTGTCCCTGGGGAGCCTCACAGCCGAAGATATCTTTCGTTTGCTGAAATCTCTAACAGGTTCCAGGATGTGGCATGTGGTGGGGCTGAGGTGAGAGGCCAGGAGAGGAAGGCTGTTTCTGCTGGGGACTCAGGGGGTTGGGTAGCCTGAACAGTGGGTGCCTGTGCCCCACCAGGCATGGGGGTGGTGGTGTCAGGGTCCCAGATCTGAGGCTGGGTGGAGACCCGGGCCCTGAGGTCTTCATTCCGGGCTTGAATTGGAAGTGCTCAGAGGCCCTGCTCTGACCCAGGAGGGCGGTGAGGAGGTGGGGCCCAGACAGGGGCCTGGGCAGTGGAGGGGTCAGGCCTATTCTCTGCACATCTTCGCCCATTAGGTTTTAGGAGTGTCTTCTACCCAGGCTGCAAGTCCTAGTTCTAGGCTCCACCCATTCTGCCTTAGGGTGGTAGAGTCCCGGAAAGGCTTCATGTGAAGGTCTCTCTGGCTCTGGGGGCGGTGGTGATCCATAACCACAGTGAGAACACCTTTCTCTAGTAAGCACTACTCAGGCAGGTCCAAAACAAATGTCCTTGTCTCTTGGAGACATACAAGCTGAGGCTTTCAGACCTCTTGTGCTGGGAAGTTCTTCCTGGATCTAACCTTACATCCTCTTGCTATACCATGTGCCCAGTAAGCCCAGGCTGAGTTTGTGAAATTGGAACCTAGCACCCCCTGGCATGGAAGTAGCTTCTTCTGGATAGGGGAGAGGGTCTGAAGTTTAGGGACACTCAGAGAATGGGAGACTGAGGCCTGGAGGATCATAGATGGGTCCAGTCATTCTTGGAGAGGAAGGCAATGATCACAGGACAGTATCAGAGTCAGGAGTTCGGAAACCATAGGTTCCAGCTCACTTGCTTTACAGACAGCAGCTAGAGCCTCAGAGGCGGGAAGACTCACTCAGTGTCCTAAGCCCCTGACTCCTAGTCTAGGAATCCTTCTTGTGTCCCCTTGGGGAACCCTGACTCTTCTTCTCTTCTCTTGGTTTTATGGAGTTGGGGAGAAAGGGAGGAATACTTCAGCTAATGGGGGGCTGTCCCCCTTCTTCTTGCTGAAGCCTTCAGCGACTCCTTCCCAGTCTTTCCAGCGGGGCTTCGAGGCCTCTCACCCGCCAACACCTGTTCCTTCAATTTCCCATCCCCCTCACAGGCCCCCACCATCTGCTCTCTTGGATGCATCCAGGGGCAGCCCTCACGTCGTTTGCTCCTCCCTGCTTTCTCCTAGCCTCATGGTCTGTGCCCAGTCTGAACCATTTCATCTCCTCATCTTGCAGACTAGCCTCTCGACCCTTTGCAATATCACCTCATACTCACCTCCTCTGGGAAGTCTTCCTTGATTAATCCTCCTGTTTCTGGATCCCAAACGTTCTCCTTCTAAACCACTGCCAGGGTAGCTGCAAGTCTCTCCTGGTTCTTCTGTCTGCTCTTTCCAGCTGTGTACCTTGTCCCTTCTCCCACTTCCGAATGGAAGGTGCCTCAATGGCAGGGCTGATTTCTCCTCCCTCCCAGGACCCCTCTCCATGCACCAGAAGGGTCAGGACTGCAGTGGAGAATTGACTGAACCTTGTCCCCTTTCTGCGCTCTGGGGATGGGAGAGCTAATGGTGTCCAACTGGATCTCCTCCCGAGGAGGGAGGTGGCAATACAGACCCTTCCTGGTCTTTATTCTGTGTTAGGCCTCACCCCTCGCTTCTGTTCCTCTTCCTGTTTTTGGTTGCCTCTGGCCCAGTTAACAGGCCGCTCTACACTACTCTCCTGGGGCCCTTGGGATGCTGGCCTGGTGTGGGGAGTGGCAGGAAGCTCCACTATGATGCCACCCTGCCTAGGCAGGGTTGGCATCCTGCCTAGGGAGGAGGGGTTGGGGTGAGGGCAGATCTGGGTGGAGGAGAGGGTCCTGGCGCTGGTGAGGTACCCACTCTAGTTCTAGACCAGTCGATGTGTCGGCTGCCACCTTGTGGCAGACACTGAGAACTGCAAGGATGGAGTCCTGGTGCCAAGAATGGGACCTCCTTGGCAAGGGAGCTGGCAAGGTCGGTAGGAGTGTGCACTGTGAGGGTAGCAGGCCTCAGAATTCCGAATTGACATTGGTGGTTCCTTCAGGGGGCTTTGAATTCTTAACTGACAGGAGAGTAGAAACCTGGGAGGAAAGTGGCAAGGACACTTCTAGATGGAGAGAGACAATGGAAACTCTGTCCTCAAGTCTCAAACCTACTATTCAGATTCTCCCTCCCCGAAAGAGCCCTAAAAGAGAAATAGCCTGAAACTAAAGCTGGAGGATTTGAGGTCTGACCTGCAAAAGAACTTCCCAGTAAATCCCAATGTGTATTTGGATGCCACTGCTTCTGATAGGTGCATAGTCTTTCCAAGCCCACCATACCCAGGAGATTGCCCATCTTCTCTGGGTTCCCTGATTTCATCATGCTCAGTTCATTGGGCCTATTCTGAAAAGCCTAGATTTCTTAGCCTTCCCTACCCTGGCCTGTGTTGTGGCCATGACCAAGAGGTTTATCTGGAAAGACCCTTCTGTGGTCTAACTCCAGTCCTTCCTGTAGCCCTGGCAATGGAGAGAACCACCGTATAGCTAGTAGGGCTGCAGAGGGGAAGGCGGCCGGAGAAAGGAACCTGCGAGGACGGTTCTGAGGGAGCACAGCTCTGCCTCGGGTTCTCCATCCTCCACTCCCCTGTCTTGCTGGATTCTTGGAGATGGGACAAAGTGGTCCACAGGAGAACTCTCTCTGATTGGGCCTCAGGATTCACAGGTGCCGGGGGAAGGCAAACCCCCGAGTTTCAGTCATGGCCCTTATTATCGTCATCCGTAGAGCGGGTATTGTGGGGAGCCAAGTTGTGGGAAGGTTTTGTCTCCACCAGCCTGAGTCCTTCAGGTTTCACCTAGGGTCCCTCTGGAGCCTTTTTCTCTCCCTGCACCCAAATCCCAGTTCCTCAGAAGCCCTCACAATGGTCCCTTCTCCTCCAGCCCCTAGTCCAGCTCCTTTCTGTGGTGGGCGGCTGCTGTTAAGTCGCTTCAGTCGTGTCCAACTCTGTGACCCCATAGACGGCAGCCCACCAGGCTCCCCCATCCCTGGGATTCTCCAGGCAAGAACACTGGAGTGGGTTGCCATTTTCTTCTCCAATGCATGAAAGTGAAAAGTGAAAGGGAAGTCGCTCAGTCGTGTCCGACTCTTCGCGACCCCATGGACTGCAGTCCACCAGGCTCCTCCGTCCATGGGATTTTCCAGGCAAGAGTACTGGAGTGGGGTGCCATTGCCTTCTCCCTCTGTGGTGGGCTGAGAGGCATGAAATTCTTCCCACTATCTTCCCTCTGCTCCTGCTGGCACTGCTTGGAGATCCTGGCCAAGAGCCCTGGCTCTGCAGGCTCCGGGTGGGGGGCTGTGCCCCAGCGCCCTCCCTCTGAGGTGCCATTCCTCCCCTGCCTCATTTGCTGCTGCTGACCTTACTGAGTTAAATTAAAAAGCAATGTTCTGTGTGCGGCTCCAGCCCCGTGGAGCTTGACTCTGGGAAGACGAAGACAATTACCGGCCCCTCCATCTCCCTCTCGTCTGGCTGCCTTATAATTTTTTCCCCTGCTGCCTGGTATGCAACATTTATGTTTTTAATAACACCAGAATGGTTTTGACCTTGGGAATTCATAGCAGAATGGGCACCGTGAGAGGCCCCAATGTGATTGGCGTTTGTCTCCGTCCTTTGTGGGGAGGAGGCTCTGGCTGGTGCCTCCCCAATTCTGCGGAAGGTGGGGGCTGTCTCAGAGAGTCTAGGGGGACATCTTGAAAGCCAGAGTGGACAAGGAGGCACATGGGGAGGGGGGAAGACAAGGGGAAGGTTTTGTCTTTTCAGATCTCCCCTGGAGGATGAAAGTTGGAATAAGGTGTGTGAGAGGTTGGGGAGTTTTTCTCCTCTTGTTTTATAAGGAATGAGTCCTGGATAGGGAATGACATGGGATGCACATGTGGGGGCTATGCGGAAGTGGTGGGGGTGTGGCATCCCTGTATGCACGTACTCAGCCCATGACTCTGGAGTTTGCATGAGTTCCCACCCCTCCCCACAGGCACCATCCCTCCTCACTGCCTCTCACCTTCATCAGCTCTTTAGCCCCAAGGAGAGTGGAAGGAGTGAGGACCTGCCAGAAGGCTGGGGTCATACCCTAGGTAGTACTCCAGCTGAGTGTAAAGAGGGGAGGACAGAGACCTCTCCTGACTCGAGGCTAGGTTCTCTTCCTTGTCTCTCCCACCTTTCCTTCTGTCCCTTTTCTGTGCTCACCTTCCTAGGTGACTCAGCTCTTGAGGCTGAAGGAGAGCCAGTGGCAAGAAAGATCTGGAAGAGGAGGAGGCTAGTCAGCAGAGGGGTGGGAGAGGCAATCGGGCAGTGAAAGGCTTGGGACAGAGGATCACTGGGAGAGAGAGACCTGGAGGGGCCCCTCTCCTCCACCCGAACAGGGCTGTGGTAGGAAGGACCGAGGTTAGAACGGAGAAAGTGCTTCTCTGACTCCACTTTAAGGTGCCTCTGCAAATATAATGAAAATTGCAAATTATAAATGAAGAGAAGTTTCTCTTGTAGTTCGGGAAGTAGGAAGAGAGGGGTGGAGGAGTGTGTATGCCCGAGGACGAGAGGGTACATCTCTGTGCCCTGTGGTTAACAGTCCCACGTGCGCCAGTTACATATGTAAACGGGGGGAAGAGTGTAGCTTTGCCATCGATTTTCTTTTTGTGTGTGTGTGTGGCCATGCCACTTGACTTTCAGGATCTTAGTTCCCCAACCAGGGATCAAACCCAGGCCCACGACAGTGAAAGTACCAAGTCCCAACCACTGGACCTCCAGGGAATTTCTGACACTGATTTGTAAGCTGGTTTTCCATTGGGATCTGTAAAGTATGCTTTTCTCTCAGAAATGGCAACCAGCACAATGGGAAGAGCCCTGGATTGAGAATTAAGAAAACCCGGGTTCTAATCTGGCTTCAGTGGTCAGCTGCTGCTAAGTCACTTCAGTCGTGTCTAACACTGTGTGACCCCATAGACGGCAGCCCACCAGGTTCCCCCGTCCCTGGGATTCTCCAGGCAAGAACACTGGAGTGGGTTGCCATTTCCTTCTCCAATGCATGAAAGTGAAAAGTGAAAGTGAAGTCGCTCAGTCATGTCCGACTGTTAGTGATCCCATGGACTGCAGCCCACCAGGCTCCTCCATCCATGGGATTTTCCAGGCAAGAGTACTGGAGTGGGTCACCATTGCCTTCTTCGAGTTGTCAGCTGAAACCCTATGAAACATCACTTCTTTGAGTTTTAGAGTTTGCTGTGCAATCGTGATGGAAAAGCCACAGGCCCTTTCTGTGCCAGTGGACCCAGTGCGGGGGGACCAGAAAATGGAAGGGGGCTGGGGTGGATGGTGGGTGATAGCCTTTCAGGGGCCTGAGAGCCAGAGAAGAGATGCTGGTGGAGAGGGAAGCAAGAGGGGTTTCCTGAATTTGGAAAATCGTGGGTTCTTGCTGGAGCAAGACTCCCCTCACCCCCCACCCCCAGCCTGTTCAGTCTAGCCCCATCTCAGCACCCAGGGCCGGGGGTCTGGCTCGGCAGGGAGCGCCGTTCTCTGCCGCCCTCCTGTGGCCGCCGAACTCTTTGCAGGTCGCCGCTGAGAAGGTTCCTCTTAAATCCGCAGAGCCGCGTTCCTCGCCCCCTGGTGGAAATCGACTATATTACAAGAAGCGATTTGGGGTTGTCCAAGAACTGCCCCCTACCCCCTCACCATCTCCTTAGTTTCTTGAGGCCCTCACGACTTCCTTAAAGCTGGGAAGGTCTTCCTGAGATGTGACCTTCTGTACTATTGCCTGATATTTTAAGTTTTGCTTTTGGGGGTGTGCGTTGGAGACAAGCGGCTGAGGGCAAGATTTTGATCAGAGAGGGCAATTTCTCTTTTTCTTTGGGTTTCATCTACACCCCAGTTTCCTAGGATCGTCAGGAGTTTCAAAGAACGACATCGGAGTCTAGTGATATTCTTGGAGAAAATGGGTTTGGAGTGGACCAGGCATTATGCGTCTGGGCTTCGGCGAATTTGCACCTGAGCTCAGTCGTCAACAGGGAGATGGATTGGCAGGAGCCAGGAGGCAGGAGACAGGGATGATGGAGGGAGATGGCATATTTGACAGATGCTGACAGGGCTCGTTATTTGCTAGCTCTGGAAATCCCTCCCACCCACCAGGCTGCCCTTGGCCCTCCCCTTCTAGTACTCAGTGCTTGTTAGTGACTGACTGTCTTTGGGGAAAAACCCAGTGGGCCAGGTTGCACTGGGGTGGAATGAGGGAGGGGGAGGAGGCGGGAGGAACACCATGTAGATGCTGGGGTGGAGTGGTTGGAATAACTGGGATTTGGAGCTGAAGTGCGATAATCACTGGGGTGCTTGGAAGGCTTTGCAGGGGGAATTGTCCAGAGGGCAGATATTGAGTTGCGGGCGGTGAGTGGGCAGAGAGAATGAGGAGGCATAATTAAAGGAACTGAGCTCCACAGATGTTGGTGCGAATTTTGGGAGAACTGGTGAAATATGTCAGTAATTTTATCGGGAGCTTCCTAGGCACCAGGAAGGGTTATAGGTCTTATGAAGGGGTGGAGGTGAAAGAGGGGCACGCATCTGTGTCTCCTCCCGGGACTTGTTGCTTCGCGTGTGCCTGCCGGAAGGGAGCAAGGAGCTGCGAGGCCATTCTCAATCCGGGATGATGCTGAGGCCAAGTCCCCGGGCGCGTTTCTGTTCTTCGCGCTCCCGACACCTGCCCCCCTCGGACAAAGCACTTCCAGGCGGCCTCCCACCTCTCCTCGTTCCTTTCCTCTTAAAATACCCAAGACGTGTGGATACTTGAGTGAGAGAGGGGGCCCTCAGGTGCCGCCCAGAATTTCCAGTGGCTCCCAGTGGACGAACTGGGGCGAGGGAGGGGTGAGCCACACGACCCCGAGCGGGCAGGGAGGGGCCGGGGTTTGGAGCCGCGGAGAAGGTTGGGCGGGGAGGAGAATGCTGCAGTCGGCGCCCGCGCTGCATCCTAATCAGCGCTGCGGAGGCTGCGCCGCGCGGCCGTCAATCTTCCACACAAAGGGCCGCCCGCCCCCGCCCCTTGAAGCCCTCCGCGCCAGCCCACCCATGACTGCCGTGCTGAGGGGCCGAGAAGGGAGAGACAGACACACAGACGCGGATAGAAAGGCCCAGTAGATTCAAGCCAAGATCGACGCTGTGGGACCAAAAGGGCCGAGTGGGTCACGGCCCCCTGGAGATGAAAAGAGACCGCGACACAGAGGGGACAGAGACAGGCACTGGCAGAAAGGAAACGGAGAGACGGGGAGAGACAGAGTCAGAGAGAGGAGCGAGCGAAGAGAGAGGGGCATCCGGAGAGCAGAGAGAAAGATGGGAGACAGACAAAAAAACAGACACCCAGAGGGCAGAGAGAGCCGAGACAGACAGGGACTCAGAGATAGGAAGTGGACCCAAGGCCAGGGGAAAACCGAAAGTCAGGGACCCAGAGCCTAAGACAGATCCACCTGCGACTGGAGGGAAGAAGATCACAAGACAGAGAGTAATGAGAAAGGGAGAGAGAGTAACAGAGGGAGCGAGAGAGAGAACGGAAGAGAGGAGATGTAAGCCAGAGCATGATGGAGACCCTGAGGCTAGACTCTGCTGGTGTCTCACCACCTGGGACTCGGTTAAGAGGAGAGGCTTTGTGTGTGTGTGTGTGTGTGTAGAAACACAGCAATTCAGAGCTCTGTTCAAAATGCCAGAATCATCTGGTGCTGAACTAGATTTCTACACATCCTTCCCTCTCCAAGTGACTGCTTGAGTAGTTGAGGTGCAGCATAGGGGAGAGAGCAGAGCGGAGATGGAAGTTAGATTGAGACAGAAAATGGAAGGAGAGAGCCTCAACAGAGATGGGGGAAAGAAACTGATATTGAAAAAGGCAGTAGAGAAATTGACAAAAGACAGAGAAAGACAGAGGTGTAGAAAGAAATATGACCGAGGCGTGCTTAGGTGAAAGACATGGAGAGGGAGGCAGCCTTTAACTGCAGGAGGGAGAGGGGCATGGAGAGAGACTTGGCTGTTGAGAAGAAGGCAGAGTAAGGGGACAGGGGAATAGTGGGCAGGCACCTGTCTCTTCAGAGATCTTGGCTGGGATAAAACAACCTTTCGGGTCAGTTGGGAGGGGAAGTCAACGAGTGGATTTTTAGGATAACCTGATCTTTTTATTAATACAAAGAACCTTATTAATCCAACGCATGCCATCTTCTTCAAAGTAGCATCTTCACCTGCTGCTGCTGCAGTTGCCTGGTCCTTCCTGACATTCCTCTTTGGGGAATCACCTTTAAAGCATGCAGTACAGCTCTGAGCTATACTGCACATTTTTATTCTTTAGGATGAATCTAATTTTTCAAAAGAGCCAAGTTTTCTCCAAGACTGGAGGATGAGGTAGTGCCCAGATGGGAAGCAGCATTTCCAGTTAAGAACAAGGTGAATGTGGGAAGGCCCAGTGGAGGGTGTGTCCTCCCAAGGGGCACCGAAAGGTCATTCTGAAGGAGATACTTGCAAGATGTGACAGAAGAAGACTTTCCTGATGGCTTCTTGAGGACTAGTTTCATTTTTCTGTTTGTTAAAACCAGGTAATAGGACTGCCAGGAACATCCCAGCCTGGCACTGAAGCCTGGCACATTCAACTTGACGTTGGCCTGAAATGTTTGGTCAAGTGGCCCTGCCCTTGGGGAGCTTACAGTCTTCTCTCCCTGACAACGTACTATCAAAGTAGCCTGGTGACACTCACCACTGCCCAGATCAACAAGTGCAACTGACCAGGGAAGAGTCAGAGTCAGTTCCTTAGGGAAGCCTGCCTGGAGGAGGAGAATTATGTGTGGGCTGTGGAAGGAGAAACTCAAGGAGGCATGGAATGGAGTAGGAAAAGAGAAGAACACCTCTCTGATGGTTCTGGAGCAGGAGCAAACCATAATCCAAGCAAGGAATAGCTTTGCTGGCCTGGAATAAAAAACTGGGTTGGGGAACCAGGATGAAAGGGAATGGAGAGGGGCAGATTTTGAAGGAGGGGCTGGGTGATCTGAATTTTCTATGAGAGGAATTGGGGCCCACTGAATGGTACACAGATGTGTCAGCAGTGACAGTTCACGTACAACTGCCTGGAGGAGTGTGTACCCAAGTTTGCATGTCTTTGTGTGTGTGTGTGTGTGTGAGCACACACGCGTGGCAGGGGGACGTGTTCATACAGGTGGTCTTTTAATCTGCATGTGTGATTGGCAAGTTGCTCTGTCTGTTTGTTCATTTGTGTGTTTCCATGTGGTCAAGTGTGAATGGCATTTCGGTTGCTTTCTGTGTATTTTATCTGACTACCTGCAGTGGAGGGCTGAATGTGTGTGTGTGTGTCTGCAGGAGGAAAGGGGCCGGCAGGGAGCCCTGGCTACCCAAGCATCACCGACCGTCTCTCTCCCTCCACTGCCTCCATCTGCCCTCGCTGAGGTCGTGACAAGGCGGCAACCAGCAAAACGACAAAATGCTGCGCCCAGAGCCATCAGAAACACTGCAAGCCAAGAGCAGGTTCCCTCTGTGGGAGAGAAACCGGCCTGAACAGCCAGAAGGACGGACAGACAGGCAGACAGACACGGAGACCTGTGCGCACAAGGCCGCTCCCCGGTCGCGCTTCCGGGAGCAGGTGTGCTCACAGACACACGCAGGCCTGCCACGCACAGGACACACACACTCACTCGTGACCTCCCTCTCCCCACTCCTCATCCAAACCCTGCCTTCCATCCCCTCCAAACGCCTGCTTGCCAGGGTTTGGGGCGACGGGGCTGGGGGCACTCACTCGGACCTCGGAGTCAATCATCGGATGTCTAATTGCTCCTTTGGCCGTGGAAGGGTGTGGGTGTGTGCAGCGAGTGTGTTTGGTGCGTGTGTGTGTTTGTGCGCATCCCCCTCCCCTTCACTCCTTCCCCAGTCCCGCCACCTCCTACCCCCCTTCCGGCCCGCAGCCGTTTCCGAAATCGCCCGGCGGCAGAGAATTCATTAGCGGGGGGCGGATGTAAACGCAGAGCGGTGGAACGTTTTAATTAGGCCTGAACAATAAACAAGCTAAACGAGGCGCGCAGGGCTCCCTGGCGGGCCCTCAGCCTCCTCCGCGCGGCGCGGACTCATTACGGCTGCAGCCAATTTCATGCCAGCGCTGAGCACGGGCTGGGCCTGGCGGGGGCGGCAGGGTAGCGGGGGTGCTCGCGGTCCGGAGGGCGCGGCGCGGGGGCGGCGGGCGCGAGGACCGCGCCGGCGGGGGCGGCAGGCTGGGCAGGTGCCCGCCCCGCCGGGGTCGCGGCTCCCCCACTTCTCCACCATCCATCTGTGTTTCGCGGTGTCCTTGAGATGAAGGTCCCTTCTCACACCAGACGGCCAGAGTGAGCTTCTGGCTCTCTTTTTCGGGTCTATCTCGTCCTCCCTTCTCTCTGCCTCCTTCCCTCCCACTTGCTCTCACTGCGGCTGAGTCCAGCTCCCCCCTTCTCCGTGCTCTGCTTCTAACCCTCGGGTCCTCTTTTTGCCGCAGTCTCCGTGTCTCTTCCACAGGGTCTCTCCCTCCCTCCCGCCATCCACACTTTCGTCTGAACTTTATCTTTCCTCCCCCTGCTGCCGCCATCGATCTCTGCTTCGCTTCGCAGACAACGTAGCCCGCTTCCTCCGCGCCGTTGTCCTTCAGCTCATCTGCACCGGTCTTGGCCTCCTCCACGTTGTCTTCCCGCTCCCCCGCGCTCTGCCCACGGCGGCGGGAGCCTCCCAGCCTCCTCCCGGGCCCTCTGTCTGTTTCTCTGACCCGTCTAACCTTAGGTTTCAGATGTGATCCTTGGGCTTTGACCCGCCCCCTCTGACTGGGGCTCTTCTGGTCTGAGACAGTTTGAGTTTGGTCTGTTTCCCCCCACCCCCTGCCTTTTGTGAAGCTGCACGCAAGGATCGCTGGCTCCCAGTCTCTTCCTGGACTTCCCTAGTTGCGCGTGGCAGTTGTGAAGCAGTGGCTCTTGGGCTGAGTTTGAATCCCAGCCCTAGTTCCTCACCGTGTAACCTTCTAACCTGGGCTTACTCACCTGTAAAATGTTGGAAATAAACCTTAGATGCGATTAGCGCTGCGATTATAAATGTAACACACCTATAATCAGTGTATGTGCTCAATAAATATTAGACCATTATTATTCTTCACCCTTCCTCAGTCTGCTCCCCTGTCTCCTCAGCCTGGAGTTAAAAAAAATGTTTTGAGGAGAGAAGACCCAAAAGCAGTAGGTTTTATAGGCCCCCAAACCAATAGAATATCAGGGATTTTATATGGTTCATCCTAACAGATGCTCTAAGGTCCGAGCCCTGAGTGTGGACGAGAAGGGAAGTTGGGGACTGCACTGAACCGCAGAGCATAGGAAACGATGTGGATTGGTGCAGTGGACTGAGCAGATGCAAACCCAGGGGGTATGGAGGCACGCCCAGAGCCTAAGCTGTGTCAGTCCTGCAGCCGCCGCCCTCTGTAGATGCAGGCCTGGGGCTGGATCCGCTGAGAGGCTGCAGTGAGCCTCGGAGTCGTTTCCCCAGTACTCCAACCCCAGGCAGTACTAGACTCCTAGAGCCTCATACCTGCATGTTCCTCTCCCCTCCATGCAGGTTCGCGTGTCTCTCTCTCCCCCTCACACACACACACACATACACACACACGCATTCAAAGGAGCCCTGGATTACTAAAGGAAAGCAGCACCACACCGGAGATCAGTCCCCTCTAGCTGCCTGTCCTCTGACACTAAACTTACAGGACAAAGTGTGGGGCTCAGAATCCTATCCCTGTTCAGGTTGCTTTCTCTGACTTTGCTCCTCACTCCTAGGGAGCAGAACCAGGAGTAATACACTGCCTGAATGGACTGAAGGGAGACCCAGAGGGGAGGAGCCTGGGCCCTGCCTTGGGGCACTCCTAGGCTGAAGGTGAGGTGAGGCTGATAGCCAGCAATGAGGGGCCTGCTGGGCAACACCGCCCCCCACCACCGCCCCTTAGCAAGAGCTTGTGAGTTGAGTTGGTCAAAAGCTACTGGATCACGCCTTCTTGTGATTCTGATGACAGAAGACTGGGAATGACTGAAGGAGGGAAGAAGGAGGAAGATGAGGAGGAGGTCCAGAAGACTTCCTAGAAGACAAGGAAGACAGCACTCCTTTACTTAGTAGGGAGCAGTAGAAAGGAGAGAAGAGGCAACTCTCAGGAGGTGCATTATCTTAGGGTAGGGAATGTGAACCCAGGAAGCAGATGAGGAAGAAATGTGTAGACGTGTCTGTGTCTGTGTGTCTGCATCTGTCCACGTGCATGTGTGCTTAAGGAGTGTGTGTTGGGGAGGCAGAGGGCTGGAGGAGGCAGGGTTGGGAGGGCAGGATTGCTGGAGGGAGGGGTTTGGCCTGAGAGCTTGGGCTGAGAAGTCCCGAGGACCATCCCTCTGGGGCCGGATGTGATGAGGATGTGATGAGGGTGTCAGTGGGCAGTGTAAATGTCCCACGCTGTAGCTCCACAGTGACCCTGGGTTGCATGGGCGAGATGCTGGGAAGTCAGGTTGACTTCCCTGACCTTGATGTGTCCTCTTACAGCCCGAGGATGAATGAGCCTGGATTTCATGGGCTAGTGAGACATGGCTGGGAGGAGACAGCTGCTCAAACTGTGAAATGTGGAGAAGAGGCCTCTGGGGATCAGTAGACAGAAAGAAGGAGAGGAAGCTCACCCCTTTCATGGATTGAATTATGCATTTTAAAGCTAAAAATCTTGTCAGTTACCTGGTTTAACCTTCCATCTTCAGAGGTTAAGATATTACTTCCTCGTTTCACGCAAGAGGCCTGGACAAGTTGACTAACTTACCCGGAGTCTCCTGCGCAGAACATGCTGAGAAGGGCGCCAGGAGGCAGGTCTTTTGCCCTCTGGGAGGCAGTCTCTCCTTTACTACTTTCCCAAGGAGCAAAACCAGCAGGAGTCGATACACACAATTTGATTCCTTGCTCTGCCACTTACCAGCCCTGTGAACCGAAGCAAGTTACTCAGCCTCTCTGTGCCTTAATTTCATTGTCTATAAAATAGCGATATCAGTACCTGCTTCTGTGGCTTATTATTGAGGATAAAATGAAATTTATGCAAAAGAACTGTGTACAGTTGTAAAGATTTATAACTCTAAATGTACTCGGCATTTAAATCGTCCTCATCCTCATCTTTGATGTCTTCCCAGCTTATTCTCTCCATACCTGCTGGGCACGTCAGCCTCCTGCCTCCCAAGCTCTTTGCACCTTCTAACCTCTAAACCTGGCATTTACTCCTCTCTGATCTTGCTTTAGAGTCTCAATCTTTATTTCCTCTCCCCTTTCCATAGGCCCATTGGCACCTGAAGGATCTGGCTACACTCTGTTAACTTACATGCATTTTCTTTCTATCTGGATCTTTTCTCTGGTGTGTCTCTCTTCTCACATCCCAGAGATCAGGGCCCTTCTTCTCCTCTGTTTGGACCCTTTCCCTTTCCCAGAACTTGGTTCACAGGGTGAGTTCAAAGAATGGACGCTGAGAGGTACAAAGAGGTTGAGATAAAACAGAAGAGGGAGGGCCTGGGGAATAGGACACCAGGCTAGGTGCCTCCACCTGGGGCTCTTGCCTGTGGCCTGTGTAACCCTTCTGCTGGCATGTTAGCCATGACCCCAAGGGGAGCAATCATTGCCCTCCTGGAGATAGGGTTTGGGGGAAATATTGTCCTCCTGTTTAGAGAGACGGTATTTTGCTGCATGATGTGAGATACATCATCTGGAGGTCAATCACACATGAAACAGCAGTCAGGGGCAGGCTTTCCTTTTCCTGTTGGGGCTGTGTGTGTGTTCATGTACTTCTCATTTGTTCTAGCGTTTACCTCCCCTTTGAAATTCTTTTCAAAGTGTACTCTCAATTTATTTTGCTGAAATGAAGCCCATCTCTTTAGTGGAGATATTTTCTAAAGTTCAGTGTCTTTCATAAAAGATGTGTGTATGTGGGGGGAGGAAGCAGGTCAAGGGTAGAACTCGGAGAAGAAATGTAATTACCCAGCTCCTGGCTTTAATTACACATAAGCCCTGGACATTCTGAACTTTATTAAACTAGTAAGTGTCCATAGGGGTGGGATGGACCTGATGGGTTTTGTTCCCTGGTCTTCTCTGCAGGGTTTCTCTGGAGGGTTCCTTCTCCACCGTCCATCCCCATCCCAGCCTTTGGCGACACTCGGGTTCCCCAAACTACAGGTGGTGCTATAAACCAGCTCTCCCAGAAACTCTGACCTGTGCTGCCCAGTCTAGGTGCCTCACTGACACTCTTGATCTTTCTTAGACCTCCTGGTTCCTTCTCTCCAAACCCATATGCTGTCCTCAACACCCCCTTTTTTTTTGAGTAGCCCACTTGGTTGTGGTGGAGGGAGGGGCTCTTTCTGCAGGGAGGCCCCTCCCTTCTTAAGTGGCTTACTAATTACAAACAGAGAAAGCCTGGTTTGTGAGGTTAGTCTGTCCCCAGCTCCCTGGCTTGGTGGAGGGAGCCAGGAGCTGGGGGATTTAAAGTGCAATTTCCTGTACCTTTTTCATTTCCTGCTGGGGGTTGTGGAGAGCAATAAGCAAGGTGGGTGGCGGGGACCAGACAGGCCGGGCAGGTGGGGGATGGGCTGGGGGAAGCTTTCTCCCATACACTCTTCTGCCATCTCCCTTTATCCAGGTCTCAAGGTGAATTCTTTGGGGATGGGGAGTTTGATAAATCAGTGCCCGGCACTCCTTCCAATCTCCCGTACCTCCCAAAGGTAAAGAAACTGAGTAGAGAGGAGTGGGAGGTGATCCAGGTGCCATTATTAGCGTCATAGAATACTACATAGAGGACAGGAAGGAATCTTAGAAAATCTTGCGAATCAGTTGGATCCCCTCATGTAACAGATGGGGAAACTGATTATCTTTGGAGAGGACATGCAATCTGCCCAAGGTCACATATTTAAACGTGGGCCGGTGTGGCTGGGATAAACCTGACTCGGCTTGGAGTTCAGGGCTCTTTCCTCAGTCAGGGTGGGCTGTGGGTGGGTGATTAGTCTGTTTGTGCACCTGTGTGTGTGTGTGTGTGTGTGTGTGTGTGTGTGTGTGTGTGTGTGGTGTGTGTGTGTGGGGTGGGTGGGTGAGGATGCGATAGGATAAGGAGTAGAGGGTTATGGGGAAGTTCCTGGATAGCTAAGGCTCCAGGTCCTGAAATATTCACCCTTTGGTAAGTCTTATAAAAGCATAGGAACTTCCAACCTTGGGGAAGGTTTCAGTGAGATGGTCCAGGAAACAGACGTGTGAATAAAAAGGAGAAGGAGGCTCTGTGACCCTTGGAAATGATTAGCCCCACATCTCTTCTTACCGACTCCACAGTCAGAGGTGGATGCGGTGGGGGAGGGGGCACAGCAGAGGACAAAGGAGCCAATTATTGAGTGAGTGGATTAATTGATTAATTGTCCAGAAGCTTCCAATGCTCCCCCAACAATGACATCCCCTCCCCCCGACCCCAGTCAGGCATGGCCTCGGCTGGCCGGGATTATTAATTAGGGCTTGAAGTCATTTAACGATGATTTCATTATCGACGTGCTGTCTGTCTCAGGCTCAGCCCGGTTGCCAGGGCGACTCTGATCGATTGCCTTCCGGTCTCCTCCACCTCAGCCGACTCCAGGCTCTCTAGAGCCTGACTGCTGGCGCGCACTCCCTAGCGGTCGCCTCTAGTACTGCAGCGCTTCCGAGTCGCAGCTTTGCTTGACCCAGCCAAGACACAGAGCTAGAGCTGCCTCTGGGGTCCCTAAGCTTGTTGGGAGCCTGGGCTGCCCAGCCTTGGTTCCTATACCAGAAGTACTGACCTACCTAGTTGTTGACAGGCACTCTGGGTATTGGGTCTTCCTTTTCCGTGGTTTGTGAAGTCCCTCCCTTCTTGTCCCATAGTGGCCATCCACCCATACCTCTGTGAGATGGCTGTAGGAAGAGTTAGGTGACCTCAGCTGTTGTCCTCCGGCCTCTGAATTTACCTCTGGGAGACCGAAACCAGCTGGGATAAGATTCCTCCTGCTGCTAAAGAGACTCTTTGGGCTCTACCTATAATCAGACATCTGGCTTCTGGGACCTTTAAAGGTGGCTGACAGAAAAGGGGGTGGGGAGAACAGTTCCCCTTCAGATTGTTCCGGTTGTTGCCCTGAGAGGAGCTGGGGGAGCTCGTGTTTGCAGAGCTCAGCTCAAGGCAGGGTCCAGCTTGCAGGGCTAAGTCTTACGTCTTCAAACCTTGGCTGGTTGCTCCATCACTGGTCCCTTAAAATCTGGATTCATGCATATACACTGGCCTCAGGATCTTTATTTTATGCCTCAGTTTCTCCTTTTTGTGTGTTTCATATTTCCTGTATATATTTGTGGGGGCCTTTTATAGTGGAGAGTTGCTTGAAGGGGTTGATCATAATTGCTCAGAAGGTGTCTAAATGGTCGACCCCAAATTGATGGACAGTCACTAGTATCTTATTTTACTTATCCTTTGCATTCTGCTCATTTAGCTCTCAAAGGCAGACGTCATCCCAGTCCTTCCCTCTACTGGTTCTTCTCCAAGCGACACCTGACCAAAATATGTCCCTTCTGCTAGAGCTTGCCTGCCTGCCTCTATTTCTCTCTCTCCTCTGCCCCGCTTGCCCTCGTACTGGTTGTGTGAGGCTCCATTAGCTCTGCAAAATTTCTGGCCAAGCTTCAGGCCTCTTTTGACTGCAGTATTTAGGGGGAGAAGTAGGAAGGAGAGGCAGGCCAGGTTTTCACATTTGGGCAAGGGTCTCTGAGATCCCCCACGTTGGCACTGGGAGGGAGCCTGGGGCTAGCCATGGCAGCAGTTTCACCTGATCAGCTTTCTGGGCACATCCACCACCGAGCAGCACCTGAGAGGGGAACCGGCTCAGCAGTGAGCCGAGTGAGATTGAAGAGGATCATAAAGAAAATATATATCCTCCTCCCCGGCCTTGCTCCCTCCTCCTGCTCTACACTTGCCTCCTGCTCTCTTTGTCTCGCTCCCTCCCATCTCCTCACCGCATCCCTGTTTTCTTTGTTTCTTCTTTGCCTCCTTCACCTTCATCTCTGTCAGGCCGATCTGACTGTCTGTCAGTCTGTCTGTCTGTCTTTCTGACTCCAGGTGTTTTTTTTGGTCTGAGTCTTTCTAGAACTCTGCCATCAGCTCCTCTCTCTCCCTCTCTCCCTCATGCCTTCCTGCCTCTCTCCGAGGGTCGCTCGGACCCTCACATCTTTACGAGTTTCACCGTGTGTGCCTTGTAGTCTCTCCATCTCCACCTCCTCCCATCTGTCTCCTCGTCTGCCTCCCCCATCACTGTTCCCATCTCTCGCCTGCCCTTCCATCTCTCATTTGCTTCTCTTATCTGTGTCTCTTTCAGCCTCTTCTCCTGTCTCTGGCTCCTACCCCTGCCCACCTCTCGTTTTTCCTCCTCCCACCCCTCAAGGTTCAGATACTTCACGTGAAATCACCTGGATGGGCTCCAACTGTCATGCCCCCCCATTCTGTGCCCCCTCCTCCCAGAGAGATTTATGGCCCCAACTCTGCATCCTCTGCGTTCCCCCCAGCCCTGGGCCAGTACTTTTCATTACCTGGTGATTATCTGCGGGCCCTGGCATTTCCCCCAGCCCCCACCCTCTGCCCAGCAGGCAGTGGATAGCGGGGGAGAAAGGGGAAGGGATTGCTCTTGGGACCAGATGCAAGGACGTGGACCCTCCCTCTGGACCCGCCCTTCTTTCCCTCCAGCAGATGCACAGCTGGGAAAACCCCAGCTTGCAGCAGGGGAAGACAGCCTAGGACTGCTGGAACAGGCATAAATCAAACACCCAGAAGCCCCTCCCCAACTGTTCTGTCATTGCAGCCATCCTTCCAGTTCCTGCCTGTCTCCCTTGCCTCTAGGAATTTGGGTTCTGTACCCTTGACTGGGACCCCCTCGTCCACTGCCCGGCATAGTGTCTGGAATAAAGGAGGTGTTCAATTAATGCTCTATGCCTGATGGAGGCGTATTAGGGCAGGGTCGGTGGCTTTGCGGTTTTCTTCAGTTGGGAGTCCTTTCTGAGATCTGGAGCGGTTCTTTCAGCTCCAATGGCAGTGCTCTAATATAGGCAGTATAATTGTCCGTCTATCTGTCTGTCTCTCTGACTCCGGATATAAAACTTAAACTAGTTTCCTTTTAGTTTTATTTCTGGAGTGATGGGAAATATGGGTGAGGGGGGCTCAGATGGGTGGTGGGGATAGAGCAGCCTGGTGGGAGGATTCTGGGAGAGGCTGGTGGGGTTGTTTTCTTCTGTCCTTGTTTAGAGGACTCTTGAGTCAAGATCCTTTAACTGGATTTGGGACTGGTTCCCACATCTCCACATGTGGGGCTCCACCACCTCCCCAGACTCTCTGCCAATCAATCAAACCCCCGTGCTTACGCAGGACCCTAGAAAGTATGTGTATTTCTTAATCCATAGCTTCTTGCTCATTCTCCAGCCAATCTCCATTTAAAGTCTCATTTTGCCTCCCCGGGCTTCCCTGATAGCTCAGCTGGTAAAGAATCTGCCTGCAATTTGGGAGACCCTGGTTCTAGTCTTGGGTCAGGAAGTTCTCCGGGAGAAGGGCTAGGCTACCCACTCCAGTATTCTTGGGCTTCCCTAGTGGCTCAGATGGTAAAGAATCTCTGCAATGCGAGAGACCTGGGTTTGATCCCTGGGTTGGGAAGATTCCCTGGAGGAGGGCATGGCAATCCACTCCAGTATTCTTGCTGGAGAATTCCCAAGGACAGAGGAGCCTGGCAGGCAAAGAATTGGACGTGACCGAGTGTTTAACACGCTTTGCCTCCTCACCCAGACAGGCCCCTGGTTGCCTTCCATTGCTGTTCATTGCTGCTAAGTCATGTCCAGTCCTTTGCAACACCATGGACAGTAGCACGCCAGGCTTCCCTGTCCTTCACTATCTCCCAGAGTTTGCTCAAACTCCTGTCCATTGAATCAGTGATACCATCCAGTCATCTCATTCTCTACCACCCCCTTCTCTTCCTGCCCTCAATCTTTCCCAGCATCAGGGTCTTTTCAATGGGTCAACTCTTTGCATCAGGTGGGCAAAGTATTGGTGCTTCAGCTTCAGCATCAGTCCTTCCAATGTATATTCAGAGTTGATGTTCTTTAGGAGTGACTGGTTTGATCTTCTTGCTCTCCATTGCCCACCTCAAGCTCCTCCTGGATTCCAGGCTAAACCATCTCTTTCATACTTTCCCACCCCTTCCCAAAGCCCCGCCTCTGGGCACCCTGGCCTTCTTCCTGATGCTGCTTGGCCAAGTCCCCTCCTTACCTCTCCCTGGGTTTGGCTTGTATTTTTCTTCTCAGTTTTTTCTCCTCTGAGGTAGGAAAAGGCCATGAGTAAGTGGTTTTCTGTGGTTGTAAAATAGCCAGAGCCAGAGAGGAAGCAGCCTGGGCCCAGAGAGCTGCTGGCCACAGAAATTCTGTGGGGTTTGAGCAGAGGGTATTCCGTGGTGCCAGGGTAGGACTTTAGATTGGGGGTGTAGATCAGAGGCCTTGGGAGCTTGATGGCTAGGTTTGCTAGAGCCAGAGTGATTTGAAGGCCCACACTCCATTCTCCACCAAGCCAGACAAGTCCTCAGTAGATGGGTCCCAGGAAAATATGAGTTAGAGGAAGTTAGTCCTTGGCTCCTTTTCCCCGGCATCCTTCCCTCTTCGGCCGTGCTGTTGCTCCCGGCCTTTATGCACTGGCGAGGGCCTCGCTTTACTGCAGCATGGCTTGCCACATAGTGTACTTAGACATGACCTTTGAAGGAACGAAGATTCTTCCTCCTGGGTCTGCTGTCTCCTTGGGGTTCTTCACCTTTCTCACGTGTGGCTCTGAAAGTCTCCATATCTCATCATCTCAGGGAGGACATGTATGTGGACTCTGCAGAGCATTAGTCCAGTTTAACAAGGTGGTCCACACGAATGAGAGGATTGGGTGGGCTTCTTCCTGCGTGCTCAAGGAGCTAGATAGATATTTTTACATCTGCTGAAGGTAATCTCCTTCCCCTTCTTATCTAATTTAAAAAAGTTGAGGTAGGGGCTTCCCCGGTGGTCCAGTGGTTAAGAATCTGCCTTGCAATGCAAGGAACACCAGTTCAATCCCTGGTCCAGGAAGATTCCACATGTCACAGGACAGCTAAGCCTGTGCACCGCAACTGCTGCAGGCCAAGTGCCCTAAAGCCTGTGCTCCACAATAAGAGAAGCCACTGCCACGAAAAGTCCACCACTGCAACTAGAGAGTAGCCCCCACTTGCCACCAACACAGAAGCTCAGACAACAGTTACCCGTGCATGACACCTGTCTTATTGATTGGCTGTGGCAAGTGTTTATTTCTAAACTGTCTTCTCTTGCCCTCCAGCAGCTCTTGGGCAGCTTCTCTCTGTTATTAATCGACATGTGATACATGCCCCCAGAAGGCAGACTCATTTTAACTTTAGTGTAAGCAAAATCATGTGGGGAGGCTAGCTTCCTTTGAAAAGTCTATTCCAAATTCATAAACATTATTTTTGGATTCTATTCTTTTTGTCCTTTTTTTCCTTTTATTATCACAGAAGTCACAAGGCAGTCTGGAGCAAGAACCAGGGAGGGAATTCTTTGGTAGTCTAGAGGTTTGCAGTTTGTGCTTCCACTGCAGGAGGCATGTCAAAAAAAAAAAAGGAAAAGAAAAGAAAGAAGCGATCAGGGAATGAGTGCATCTCCTAAAAAGCATGGTGGTGAAGGTTCTTTGTTCTAGATGCTAATGCATGAGCTGGGTGGGTTTTGGTGGAGAAGTCACACTGATTTATGTTTGGATAAGAACTCAGGACTCTGAGGTATGATACAACCTTCTTATAACTCAGATGATCTGGTGTCTTTCTAAAGCAAATTAACTCTCCAAGGGAGATGATGGGATGTGGAGTAGCAACCTAGGGCTATAAGAGGAACCCAGCAAAGTCTGGTGAGAGAGGACAGAGAGAGAGAGATGGTCATCTACTTACATGGTGTGGACAGAGGACACCTTTAAAGGTATGACGGAAGAAAACCAGAGTTAGTTGGTATTTCCTAAGCCACTTCACGTGCAGTGTATTATCATGGGTGTTGGGAGGAAGTCTGTGGTAGAAGGGCCTGTGGGCTCTGGCTACTCACAACTGCTAGTCTCAAAGTAGAGACAGCATACAGTGATACATGGGATCCCTGGTTGGATTTCTAGATTCTGTGTGTGCAGGAAAAGGAAGGTTTGGGGAAGGAGCAACAAAACTAAAGCTGTTCGGCACGGCTTCTTGGAAAAAATGAGTGTAGGTTAGTGCCCCTTGGGACAAAAGCCTTCCTGTGTTACAGCTGTAGGTTGGAAAATAAGGTGGACAGGAAGATGGATTTCCTTCTCCTGTTTTCTTCTGAGGACTGTAATGAGAAGTTCTGGGTTGATAGGCTGAGAAAAGGGAAATAGAGAATCGCAGGGAGAAGGAGAGAAGGAACTGGCTTTCACTTTTGACATCAACATATCACATCACCTTTTAATCCTTTAGTTTCATACCCTTCTTGGCTTTTTGCAACTCTCTTTCGGAATCCTGTTTGGGAAATCTGATTCTTCGTAGTAGCCCCTTTAGTCACTGAAGAGCTCCAGAAGCAAAGGCTTCTGATTGTGCTTTTGGATTTGTCCTGTTGATGATCTTGTTTGGTATGATAGAAAGATTCTTGTTCTGTTGCCAAGTTGTGTCTGACTCTTCTCGACCCTATGGTGCAGCACACCAGGCTGCTCTGTCCTCCACTGCCTTCTGGAGTGCTCAAAACTGATGGTGATGTTATCCGACCATCTCATCCTCTGCTGCCCTCCTCTCCTTTTGCCTTCAATCTTTCCCAGCATCAGGGGCTTTGCCAATGAGTCGGCTCTGTGCATCAGGTGGCCAAAGTATTGAAGCTTCAGCTTTAGCATCAGTCCTTCCAGTGAATAGTCAGGGTTGATTTCCTTTAGGGTTGACTGGCTTGATCTCCTTGCAGTCCAAGGGACTCTCAAGAGTCTTCTCCAATATCACAATTTGAAAGCATCAGTTCTTCGGTGCTCAGCCTTCCTTATGGTCCAACTCTCACATCCGTATATGACTCCTGGAAAAACCATAGCTCTGATTATATGGACCTTTGTCAGCAAAGTAATGTCTCTACTTTTTCATATGCTATCTAGGTTTGTCATAGCTTTCCTTCCAAGGAGCAAGCGTCTTTTAATTTTATGGCTGCAATCACTGTCTGCAGTGATTTTGGAGCCCAAGAAAAGAAAACCTGTCACTGCTTCCACTTTTCCCCCTTCTATTTGACATGAAGTGATGGGACTAGATGCCATGATCTTAGTTTTTTTAATGTTGAGTTTCAAGCCAGCTTTCCTCTTCAAGAGGCTCTTTAATTCTTCACTTTCTGTCATTAGAGTGATATCATTAGCATATCTGAGGTTGTTGATATTTCTGTCAGCAATCTTGATTCCAGCTTGTGATTCATCCAGCCTGACATTTCATATAATGTACTCTGCATATAAGTTAAATAAGCAGGGTGACAATATACAACCTTGAATACTCCTTTCCCAATTTTGAACCAGTCTGTTGTTCCATGTCTGGTTCTAACTGTTGATTCCTGACCTGCATTCAGGTTTCTCAGGGCAGGTAAGGTGGTCTGGCATTCCCATCTCTTTAAGAATTTTCCATTTTGTTGTAATCCACACAATCGAAGGCTTTAGCATAGTCAGTTAATCAGAAGTAGATGTTTTTCTGGAATTCCCTTGCTTTCTTCATGATTCAACAATGTTGGCAATTTGATCTCTGGTTCCTCTGCCTTTTCTAAACCCTGCTTGTTTGTCTGGGAGTTCTTGGTTCACATACTGCTAAAACCTAGCTTGAAGGATTGTGAGCATAACCTTGCTAGCATGTGAAATGAGCACAATTGTTCAGTAGTTTGAACATTCGCTGGCATCGTCCTTCTTTGGGATTGAGGCTTCTGCTTTTGCTTTTGTCAAGTTGATGATCTTATTTGGAATGATAGAAAGGTTAGGAATTCCCCAAACTGGACTCTGACTGAAATTAAACCTAAAAATATGTCAAATCATGACTGGGGAATGTTGGATTTAACATCAGAGGCTCTGGCTATCAGTTTACCCAAAAGGTGGTATAATGATACTAGTGTAGTGTCTGCACGTAGTATAAGCTCCATGAATATTGAGGGAAGGAAGTAAAATGTTTCGGTCTACATCTACACGGATTTTGGATTATATTTGGGTAGGTGGATTTTGTCAACACCAGGTTGGTGTAAATTTGGAGCATTTTGGTCTATATCAGGATAGGTTTTCACTACTTCGAATTCAGCCTCTGTCAGTCTGGGATGGGATTTGTGAGGGGTAGTGCTGTGGGTGGTGGGGTAGCTAGTTGAGTTGGATGAGGTAGCTGTTTGGGGGCTGCCAAGCTTTCAAGTTCAAGTCTTGGTTGCAGCTGGCAATATTTACTTGCAGACTTATGGTTTTTAGCCTCAGTGAGAGAACATGAAGCAGCTTCTACCCTAAGGAGTTTCTATTTTAGAAAGGGAGACAGAGGATTCTCCCAAGTAGCATTCAAGCAGAATGCAGCACAGAGTAAGACCATAGGCAGAGGGAAGATGCATGGGACAAGCGATCAGTTTGGTGAGGCTGCATTTTGGAAGACTTCTGGGAGAGAAGATTGCATATGTATTTCCCTTGGTAAGAGTTGAATTTAGTCACTTCGGCTTTCTTTCCGAACTTTCAGGGGAACGTTCTGAGCTTGACTTTTCTCTCCTCAGGGGAGATGTAACAGACTTATTACATTGAAATGGTTTTTCCCTGATTGATAGACTTTTTTTCACAGACCAAGACTGAGATTTTTAAAAAAATTATTGTTGTATTTTAGTACTGAGGTCTGTATTCGTGTGTGTATATTAAGCTGGGTCTGCATAGTTGAGCAAACTGGATTTGTTTGTTTTGTTGAGTTTGTGAAGGCTGGATATAGCCCAGGCTTCACACCATTATGAAGATGTAGTTTGAACTGATGTTTCCCTGGGAAACTTGAACAAAAGGCCAAGATGGAGCAATTCCCCCTCTTCCATGCAGCCTTCTCAGATGTCCCCTGATGGGCAGAAGAGACACCCTAATCTTGCCAACACTGGAGAATGAAGCCCCACTACTCTTATCTTCTGTCAGCTGTAACATCGTCTGGGATCTTGACATGCCCTTGTCTCTGATGTAAATATCATACTGTTCATTTCTGATTTAGGAATATCCTTTCCAGTTCCTGGTTTATGTATCTTTTACTTATTTTGGGAATTGGGGAACAATTCATAAAATGCCTCTAATTGTGCATTCCCAGAGGGGAGAATCCTCTGTCTGTCACCATTGCCTTGCACTGTGTATAAACGAGTGTGTGGTGATTTGGAGGTGATGGTGGTTATGTTAATGATTTACGGGGAAAAAGACATTGGTTTTGGCTGAATTCTTTTGCACAAAGAATTATTCTGGTGCCTGAGTTTTCTAACTTGCAATTTATCTTTGTATTCATTTACACTTAGTTGAACTCTGGTTTTTAATAGTTTGAAAACAGTCTTTCTCACATGGAAAGTTTTTGTGGTTTCCACAAGAAACCAAAATCAATATAGGGTTTGTCCAGTTTTTCACTTTAGACCCAACCCCAAAGTAACAGAATCCATCTGTATACTAGTAAGCAGGCAGTATAGGATAAATGATAGCCAATTCAGAAAATTCTCTTCTCTGGGAGCTTACAACACATGGGTTTTTCGTGCATACCTCCACAATCCTCCTGAAACAAGGAAAATCCTATTTTAAACAATATCCAGCCATTTGACTACTAGACCACTCCTCTTTACTATAGTGTAATATTAAACTTAGTTATTACAGTTTGAGTATCATATCATGCTGCTTGATGGCAAAGCACTAGATGACTTATTTTCCAAATTAAGTAAAGCAATGAAAGTAATAAAACTCCGTTGTCTGTTCAGTCTTTGGACATCAAGGGCATGACACTGGGGCAAATAAAAAACGTCATGGATAATGTGCTTAGTCTCAGATAATTTGGGTTATCCCCTTTGTACTTTCCCTTTGTCACGGGAATTCACTTTTCCCTGCCTGTGCCCAGTTGACTCTTTGTGCCTCAGGCTTTAGCAGGAAGGAGAAGTCAGCGGAAAGCGTCCTAGGCAGAAGCTGTGTTCCTCGGTTTCAGGCCACCATTCATGACTCCTGCTCTTCTCCCCAGCTGGGTGTTCTCCCACTGCCAAGTTCTAGGCCAGTGAATTATACCACTGGACCCTAACGAGGGGAGAGACGGGCAAAGAGAATATACTGGAGAGATCAAATACCTGTGGGTGTGGCTAGAGAAGCTTCGTGAAGAAGGGTCATGTTGAAAAAGGTTTGGAGGGAGGGTATTCTAGGCAGAGAGGGACAGTCTGTGCGAGGGCGGTCCTGTGAATGACAGCGAAGTGTTCATGTATGGGAAAGGATCGTCCTGTTCAAGTAGAGAGCCACGGAGAAGGTTAATAGTAGGACTGCACGACAGAAGGACAACAAAAAGAAAGTCCTGAAAATACCATTATAGAAGTTCAGATTTAGCAGAGATCTGGAAACTGCAGGTCTGGTTGGGAGAAGGGGTGTGTGTGTGTGTGTGTGTGTGTGTGTGTGTGTGTGTGTGTGTCTTTTTAAGACTTGAGGAATGTGTCGTTTTCTAGAAGGAGGGTAGAGGGCACTCACACTTCAGTTATCTGCTGCAATGCAGCAGTCAGGGCGGTCGTGATTTAGGGCTGTCGTCTGCTTCGAGGAAGGGCAGCACTCTCTGATGGCTGCTGGGGGAATCTGAGCAGAATCTGAGAGCAGCTCATCATTTAGAATGACCAATTTTATGGACCAGGAGGGTGGACCAGAGAGTCTGGCAGGAGGCTGGCCCTGGATACACAGTATTTGTAGATAGTGGGGACAAGGTGCTGAGTGTTTAAGTGACTTCATGTTGGCTGAATTGAATTGATAGCTAGGTTGATGATCCCCAAACATCTGAAACCAGTGATTTCGGGTAAAATTCCTTAGGTTTAATCTAAATTTTAATTTAATTTCCCTGAATAAAATTAGGATCCTTAGATGCTGCTTTGCCAATGCCCTGTCTTTGGGCATGTCTGGAGCCTTCTTCCTTGTGAAACTAAAATGGAAAGATAGTCCTTTATTTTTTCTGATGATCTTCCTACACTCATAGCATTTCGATATACCCATTATTTCTTGTCTGGAGTCCATACCCTATAATAACATTTACAAAATCATGAGGAGATCCATATAAAGACCAAGAGGTCTATGCTGATGTCTGAAGTCCATTGGCCTTTGTGCTTATTTCTATGGATGATTAATAAGTATCGAGAATGTTCTAGGTATTATGAGCTCAGAGCTGGGCGCGGACATGGGGTATGATGGGAACACTACTGCTCATTTTTATATTCCACCAAGTCTGATCTCTGGTCACCAACAGTCTAACCATACTGATCAAGGTGATGTAGCTGAAGTCCTTTCCCCCAGAATCATCATGAATCTGTAGCTCTGGAGTGGGATTAATCATGTTTTAGAGTGACTGACACGTTGACATTTTTGTAATCCTGGGTTCTTCTGGGTTAAGGATAAGGAGGAGATTGCTGTTCTCTGGCAAACGTTTCCAGTCTGCTCCTGATTGGCAGCCAAGTCTAGGGAGCAAATGGCCAAGTGAATTAGGAAGCTTAAAAGACGTTTTGTTAAACCATCCTCATTAAACTGGCACCGTCTGCCTTCCTGCTCTCCTTTGTCCCAGTTGGGGCTGTCTTTTGTGACAGATGTTTCTTAATGGTGTGTGCTGGCAGCATCTGGAAGCCTCGGGTGATGGTTGAGGTTTAGGAAGGCCAAATCTGGAGGTATTTAGATTGTCAGGGAAGTTGCAACCATCTTCCTGCCATCAGGCTCCCATTTTAAAAATTGTTTGTTTCCCCACCCTCATCTTCCTCTAGCCAAAGAGAATAAGGTTTCATATCTTTCTCTAGTTCTTCCTAACCTAAACTGAAGACGGTTTTGTTCTTCTCAAGAATGAGGTAATGAACAGAAAAGATTTGGAATAGTATGATAAAAGGGGTCTCAGAAAGGTGACATATAGGGGCTTCCCTGGCAGTCCAGTGGCTAAGACACCACGTTCCCTCTGCAGGGGGCATGGGTTTGATCCCTGGTGGGGAAACTAAGATCTCACACGCCATGCATGGCCAAAAAAAAAAAAAAAAAACAAAAACAACTAAAACAAACAAAAAAAAGAAGGGTGACATATAGACATGTAGAGATGTATTGGGCTTCCTCCGTGGTTCAGTTGGTAAAGAATCCACCTGCAGTGTGGGAAACCTGGCTTTGATCCCTGGGTCAGGAAGGTCCCCTGGAGAAGGGCGTGGCCACCCGCTCCAGTATTCTTGCCTGGAGAATCCTCATGGACAGACGAGCCTGGCAGGCTGCAGTCCATGGGTAGAAAAGAGTCAGACGTGACTGAGTGACTAAGCACTTGGATGTATTAATATTATCCTATTATATATTTCCATTAAAATTCAAACTAGAGGATATGGGCTAGAGTTGTGGGTAGGAATGGTAATTAAATGTAAAACTGCACTTGAGAATTATTGGAATGGCTACAGGGGTGTTTCGGAATTGCCTTTCTTGGCACCTGAGAGCAAAATCTGGAGACATTTTGGCCCTTGGCTGGATTAAGATTTTAGCAGGTGGATTGTATGGAGCTTTCAGATTCAATAATCAAACTACTTCCAGCCCATGCCCATCAGTGTCTGTCAGGGAGGAAAGGGGAGACCCTGACAGGCTGACTTGAGCACTAGAATAAGAACTGGCTCAATTTATCCAATAATAACCATCAATTTTACTCTTTGTGGAGGCAGAATGCTCAGTAGAAAGAACACGGGCTTTGAAGTTATGAAGAACCAAGTTCAAATTCCAACACTTCTTTTTATTGGCTATATGATCTTGGGAAAGTAATCTCTCAGTCTGTGAAGTGGAATAATAATACTTTGTTCAGTTGTTACGGGGTTAGATGAAATTACATATGTGCATTACTTGCCGTTCAGCAAAATTCTGGTTCTCTTCCACCTCTCTCTTCAGGTTTCTGTAATTCTTGCACATATGCCTGATATCTCTCTTTTCCAGATACCATTTTTCTTTGCCTCCGGCTTCTGCGACTCTTCCCCAATGCCTCACAGAATTAAGTCTAGGGCCTTGATTTATTAATTTGTGTTAGTCCCACAAAATGACAATAACAGTATGTAGTTTTTATAACTATACTGACATGAGCCAAGGTTGTGGTTTCTTTCCAGGCATTTTTACTTGCTGACAATTTTGGTTGTAAATCAAAGACAAAGGAGTTCTATCCTCCCACCCACCCCTCTGATCTAAGTTCCTGATCTTGGGCTAGATCGTTCTGGGTGGGATTTGTTCCAAACAAAAATGATGGCAAGTTTGTTTATCAAGGTTGTTCAGGGAAGGAGAAGTCATAACCTTTACAATCAAGATTTCTTGATTCCCTCCTGACTTTTTAGTTAGAAAAATATCAGAAGTAGAGAAAAGTTTCCATGAACAGTAGAATTAATACCCACTTACCTTTAACCATACTTGACCAATTTTTCATATTTTGCCACATTTCATCCTCTCTCTTCTATATATACACATATATGAAATACTAATACACTCTATATTCACATTTTGCTAATTGTTCAATAATTTTTTTAAATTGTAAAATGTTTCTCCCCAGTCCAGGTCCAATGCAGGGTTATGTGTTGCTTTTCATTGTCATGTCTGTTTATTCTCCTTTATTAATCTGGAATAGTTCCTCAACTGGTAATTCTTGACTGACAGTTTTGAAGATTACAGGTCAATTGTTCTGGAGAAAATCATCTTTCTGGGGACTCCGCTGGTGGTCCAGTGGCTAAGACTCTACACTCCCAATGCAGGGGGCCAGGGTTTGATCCCTGGTCAGGGAGCTAGATCCTACATGCTACAACTAAAAAAAAAAAAAAATCCTGCATGCCACAGCTAAGACCTGGCCCAGCCTAAATAGATTGCCTGGAGAAGAGATTGGCTACCCACTCCAGTATTCTTGCCTGGAGAAGTCCATGGACAGAGGAGCCTGGGAGGATATAGTCCATGGAGCTACAAAGAGTCAGACATGACTGAGTGACTAACGCTTTTTCAGCATTAATCACTGCCTAAATAAATTAACATTTTTTAAAAAGTCAGCTTTTTGCAGAATGGTGTTTTGTGGACTGATTGTTTTCATCGTCAGATTCAGGTTACACAGTTTGGGCAGGATATTATATAGGAAAGGAGCTTCCCTCATAGCTCAGTCAGTAAAGAATCTGGCTGCAATGCAGGAAACCGGGTTCGATTTCTGGGTTGGGGAGATCCCCTGGAGAAGGAAATGGCAACCCAATATTCTTGCCTGGAGAATCCCATGGACAGAGGAGCCTGGCAGGCTACAGTCCATGGTGTTGCAAAAGTTGGACACGACTTAGCGAATAAACTACCACCACCATTATGTAAGAACATTCTTTTAAAAATTTTATTGAAGTATAGTTGATTTACAATGTAGTGTTACTTTCTGTTGTATAGCAAAGTGATTCAGTTATACATTCTTTTTCATATTATTTTCCATTATGGTTTTTCACAGGATATTGAGTAGAGTTCCCTGTGCTATACAGTAGGACCTTGTTTATCCATCCTAAATATAATAGTTTGCATCTGTTGATCCTAAACTCCTCACCCATCCTGCCCTCACCCCCTCCCATCCTTCCCACACCCCCTTCCCTCTTGGCCACCACAAGTCTGTTATAAGAACTTTACTTAAAGATGGTGGGTACCATGTAGGCAAGGACTATCTTTTTCCCTCCTGCTATGCCTGTCATACCAAGCACAATGACTGGCGTTTGTTGTTGTTCAGTTGCTAAGTCATGTCTGACTCTTTGCAACCCCACGGAGAGGAGCATGCCAGGTCTTCCTATCTCTCACCATCTCCTGGAGTTTGCCCAAATTCGTGTTCACGGAATCGGTGATGCCATCCAACCATCTTATCCTCTGTTGCCTTCTCCTCCCACCTTCAATCTTTTCCAGCATCAGGGTCTTTTCCAGTGAGTCAGCTCTTCACATCAGGTGGCCAAAGTATTGGAGCTTCAGCTTCAGCATCAGTCCTTCCAATGAATAGTCAGGGTTGATGCCCTTTAGGATTGACTGGTTTGAATTTCTTGCTGTCCAAGGGATTCTCAGGACTTGAGTTTAGAAGATGCTTAATGAGTGACCTAAAACTTTCATTGCCACTTAGGTCCATGATTTTTCGACTTGAGTAGAGGCTAAAGAGCAGCCTTCTCCTCTATCCTTGTCCCACTTTTATCATAAATGTTTGGGGCTTAAAAAAGGGAATCCAAGACCTCTGTGATGAGACCACAGAGAAGGGGAATGAACTGGGGGCTATGATGTGAGGTGAGCAGTGGTGTCTCTACCCTGGGTGGTGGTGGTGGGTGGTGATTGCACTGGGTTCAGATGAGAGGATGAATGAGGGGGTTTCCGATGGAAAGAAAGACAACAGAACCTAGGAGTAATGGCCTGTTTTCTTGTGGAGAGAAATTAGTTACTTAAGTTTCCAGATTTTACCATACTTCCCTCCCCATCTGAATCCTAAGAATGCCATAGTGAAAACTGATTTCTGTCCCTCCTCCTTTCCCAGAGGGGACAACCCCATAATTCTCTCCTTCTCCACCTTCCATTCCCCCCCACCCTTCCCGGCCCCAACACAAGTGTGTATTTTCTAACATTTATAAATGGTGGTTAGGCAGCCATTCTCTGCAGATTATTTATTGTTGAGAAAATCTATAACTCCTTGGACTTCTCATTTTGATGTTGAAGCTTTCATCCTTGTCGCCTGGGGGAAGCGAGGTTATGAGAGGTACTCTTTGCCTCTCAAAAATGTGTTTTCAGGCTTCCCTTTGGGACCCTTTCTCTCCTTAGCTCTTATCATCTCAGACATTTCTGACAATCCTTCCTGAGGCATCTGGGGCTTGGGACTGAATTCATCTGTTTAATTCTGCAAGGTTGTGAGTGCCTGATTCACACTGTTCCTGCGCCTTTTCTGGGAATCCACCCACCCCTGTCTTTGCAGCCCTCAGTGTTCCCAGCTTCCAAAAAAAGTGCCCTTTCCCTCCATGGCAGTGCTTGATTATCTACAGTCATGGAGGGGATAATATAAGAGAGTGAATGATACGAAGATGACTCTTATTTAATTTTTAAGTGGTGGAATCCTGGCTAAAGATTATCCATAAAGGGAACAACTTCCATGAAAGCAATCCATCATGTTCATATCCCACGGAGGGATGGATGACATCTCTTCTTTGGTACCTAGAAAGAGAGGCAGATGGGAGAATCTCAGCTTGTGCAGTCCCCATTGTGTTGTCAGAAGCACCAGACATCTAATTTCTCTCCAAGCCTCGTTTTCAAACTCTGGAGAACTATTCCTTAGTCTGAGAGCCGAATACTTAATTCAAAGAATGCGAAAGTCAGTAGTCAACCTATGAAACTGTCACTTTATCTAGGCTTCCCATCACACCCAGAGTAAAAGGCACACTCTTCACAGTGACTCTCAGGCCCTGCTGAGCCTGAGAAGGATCTGGCCTCCTGCTTTCTCTCTTACCTCACTCCCTGCTGCTTCTGCCTCACTCTGCACCAGCCCCACGGGCCTCCTTGTTACTCCTCAAAAATAGGCAGTACTGCCTTACACCCACTGGGATGGGTATTATTAAAACACCAGAAAATAACAAGTGTTGCTGAGGATGTGGAGAAATTGGAACTCTCGTGCGCTGCTGATGTAAATGTGAAATGGGCAGTCCGCTGTGGAAAAATGGGATGATGATTCTCAAAAAATTAAACATACCATTACCATGTGAGCCAGCATTCCCACTTCTGGGTATGTGTTCAAAAGAACTGAAAGCAGGGGAACTTCCCTGGTGGTCTAGTGGCTAAGACTCTGTGCCCCCCATGTAGGGGGCCTGAGTTCAATCCCTTGTCAAGGAACTAGGTCCCACGTGACACAACTAACAGATCCTGTGTGCCGCAGTCAAGACTCGGCACAGCCAAATAAATAAATAAATATTTAAAAAGAATTGAAAGCAGAGACTCAAGAAGATATTTGAACCCCTGTGTTCATAGCAGCGCTACGCATGATAGTCAAAAGGTGAGGCAACCCAAACGCCCATCAACAGATAAATTTTTTTAGTGTGGTATGTATATACAGTGCAATATTATTCAGCCTTAAAAAGGAAGGGCATTCTGGTACATGCTACAACATGGATGAACCCTGACCTTATGCTAAGTGAAATAAGCATCACAGAAAGACAATATTGGATGATTCATCTTGTATGAGGTCCTTCAGTTCAGTTCAGTTCAGTCGCTCAGTCGTGTCCGACTCTTTGCAACCCCATGAATCGCAGCACGCCAGGCCTCCCTGTCCATCACCAACTCCCGGAGTTCACTCAGACTCACGTCCATCGAGTCAGTGATGCCATCCAGCCATCTCATCCTCTGTCGTCCCCTTCTCCTCCTACCCCCAATCCCTCCCAGCATCAGAGTCTTTTCCAATGAGTCAACTCTTCGCATGAGGTGGCCAAAGTACTGGAGTTTCAGCTTTAGCATCATTCCTTCCAAAGAAATCCCAGGGTTGATCTCCTTCAGAATGGACTGGTTGGATCTTGCAGTCCAAGGGACTCTCAAGAGGTCCTTAGCAAGGTCAAATTCATAAAGAAAGAAAGTAGAATGGTGGTTGAAAGGGGCTGGGGGAGGAGGAGGTGGGGAGTTACTGTTTAATGGGTACAGAATTTCAGTTTAGGAGGATGAAAAACTGGAGATGGATGATGGTGAAGGTGGCACCACAGTGTGAACAGACTTAATGCCATAGACCTGAACACTGAAAAAAGGCTCCAGTGATGAATTTTATGTTATGTACGAAAGCGAAAGTGTTAGTCACTCAGTCATGTCCAACTCTGTGACCCTATGGACTGTGGCCCACTAGGCTCCTCTGTCCGTGGAATTTTCCAGGCAAGAAAACTGGCCTGGGAAGCCATTCTCCAGGGGCTCTTCCCAACCTGGGGATAGAATTCAGGTCTCCTGAATTTTGCAGGTGGATTCTTTACTTCTGAGCCGCCAGGAAAGCCCTGCTGCTGCTGCTGCTGCTAAGTCGCTTCAGTCGTGTCCAACTCTGTGCGATCCCATAGACGGCGGCCCACCAGGCTCCCCCGTCCCTGGGATTCTCCAGGCAAGAACACTGGAGTGGGTTGCCATTTCCTTCTCCAAGACATGAAAGTGAAAAGTGAAAGTGAAGTCGCTCAGTCGTGTCCAAGTAGTAGCGACCACATGGACTGCAGCCTACCAGGCTCTGCTGTCCATGGGATTTTCCAGGCAAGAGTACTGGAGTGGGGTGCCATTGCCTTCTCCCAGGAAAGCCCTATGTTGTATATATTTTACCATAATAAAACAAATCATTAAAAAATGGCCAGAGTCTTTGTACTTGCTCTTCTCTGAGATCTGCACTGTGGTTCGTTGTTTCACCTGCTTCTGATAGTCGGTGAAATGTCATCTTCTCAGTGGGGCCTTCTTGGACTACCCATTTTACTGTTGCAATTTCGACCCTAACCTTTTCTTCTTCGCTTTTCTCGGCAGCACTGATTGCAATCCAACACAATGTATTAGGCTGGGTATACATAACCCAATATATTCTTTTCAATTCTTTGTTTACTGTCTGCTTCCCCCTGCAGGAATGTAAACAGCTTGAGTGGGGGGATTTTGTGGTTTCTTTGCTGTGTCTGCAGTGTTGAATACTTGGGGGCCAGTAAGCAGTTGTTGAATGAATGAATGACCTTGACTATGACTAGAGACAGAGCAGGCGCAAACAGAAAGGAGATGGGAAGATTTCATTTTTCATTTGGCTTGATCAACTACTTTCTTCTAACCCTGGATATGAGATTTGGACCAGTTTTCATGGTGGCTTTTGCCCTATTTACCCTCATCAATGTATTCTCAGCTGTTCTCAATTAGGAAGTGTTGGTCTACTACATGAAAGAGAAGGTGTTAGTCACTTAGTCGTGTCTGAATCTTTGGGACCCCATGGACTGTAGCCTGCCAGGCTCCTCTGTCCATGGAATTCTCCAGGCAAGAATGTGATTTCGGGGATCTTTCTGACCCCAGAGATTGAACCCGAGTCTCTTGCATCTCCTGCATTAGCAGGTGGGTGCTATACCACTAGCGCCACCTGGGAAGCCCTGGTCTGCTACATACAGCACACTCATGATTATTTAAAGTTCTCGCCCTGAACTCAAGGTCTCTGCTCTTCAATTCCTGACTGCCCCCTACCAGAGTTGTAAGGATGTTCAAGTTAGGACTCTGGAAACTGGGGAAACCCAGATATCCAGAAACTTTATATTTGTTTGTTGGGAGACACTGGTTTGATTGGTTCTGGGAGTTTTCATTCTCTGGAAATATTAAGGCGGATGAGAGAACTCATATAGTTGGAATCAGAAAAGAAGCTAAAGAGACTTCCCTGGTGGTCCCGTGGTTAAGACTCCAAGCTTCCAATGCAAGGGGCCCGGGTTCAATCCCTGGCCAGGGAACTAAGATCTCACATGCTGTGCGGTGTGGCCGGAAAAAATACGAATAAATAAGAAAAGGAGCTATACTAGCCTACAGAGGATTGATATAATCTCTGAAAATGCGACATTTAAAGTTCACTTCTTTGACACTTTGAGACCTGGAAATAACTAATAACTTAATTAGCCTTCCTTTCTCAAGTCTTTATCAGACTTCTAGCAAAGCAACTCAGATCCAAACTACATTTGAAGCTATCCAGCAGGAGCCATGAGGACAAACTTCCTGATTGGCAGTATTAACACCCAACCAAAGGGAACCAGTGGGACTTACTGCCTGGGACAAACGCTTCGAAAAGGAAAGGGCCAGAGGAAGGGCAGTGCCCTTCTTAGAGACAGAGAGTGAACACAGTGACCTCCAGGACGAAGCAAAGTGGGTGGGGTTGGCTGGGAAAGGAGGACAGCCTGCAGTTTAGTGGGTGGATTGTTGGATTTGACACGAGTTTTCTTGGCTACTTAGGATGGAACTTTTGTTTTGGAGTTTGGAATGATCTCAGAGACTGAAACACAGGGAAGCTGGGCAGGGGGTGTGGGGTGTGTGGGGTGGTGGTGGTGGTGGAGGGCAGGGCAGCGGGGGAGGGAGAGGGAAGGAGGGAGCCAAGGGCATTGTGGAATTCATACAAGCTGGCTTCCTATTCCCTGGCCTCTCTCTGCATTTCTTTAAGCACTTACCCTGTGCCAAGCACCTCCTTTGGGAGGGACTTTCCTAATTAAACTGAGCTTCACAGGCCCAGGGCCCTTGTTAGGAAATATACTTGGGAAATACTCCTGAAATAGATGATCACGCATGTTCTAGACTCTTGTTTCCACCTCTGTCTGGCCCTTTTTCTCTCTTAAAAAATTTTTTTCCTACTTCTAGGAATCTTAAAGTTTAGTAGTCAATCGATACATCTATATATTCATTTCTCTGCCCTAAACTCCCCTTTTTGTTGCCTGGTACAATTATGAGCAGATCCATATCCTGGGTAGAGAGGTTTGGGGATAAGAACGTGGAATTGAGAAGGAGGAGGCCCTTTGGGAGCTTTCAGACTATAAAGGAATCTAAGGGCCACACCCAGGACTCCACTAGACAGAAGGGAAAATTTATTTCAGCTGAGCATCAGGGCGAGCTCTCAGTGCCAGTGAACTGGGGAGGAAGGTTGGAGATTGGGGAATCAGAATGGTTTCAGTTCAGTTCAGTTCAGTTGCTCAGTCGTGTCTGACTCTGCAACCCCATGGACTGCAGCACGCCAGGCCTCCCTGTCCACCACCAACTCTCGGAGCCTGCCCAAACTCATGTCCATCGAGTCAGTGATGCTATCCAACCATCTCATCCTCTGTCCTCCGCTTCTCCTCCTGCCCTCAATCTTTCCCAGCATCAGGGTCTTTTCCAATGTCAGTTCTTTGCATCAGGTGGCCAAAGTATTGGAGTTTCAGCTTCAGCATCAGTCCTTCCAAACAGTCCAAGGGACTCTCAAGTGTCTTCTCCAACACCACAGTTCAGAATGATTCAGAAAGGGCTTTCTAGGATGGTGGGGAAGGTTGTAGAGTAGGGTTAAGAAGATCCGTAGGGTCAAGACTGGTTAGAAAGGCATGTGGAGGGCATCCTGGACAGAGTGAGTCACCCCCACAGGCTGAAGTCTCATTGTATGGAGTGTAAGTCAAGAGGTGAGGAGCTGAGTTAGGAATGAAATAATGGGCCTGAGGGTGGGGAGGAGGTAGAATCAGGGAAGAGTTTGACAGCTAAAGTTGAAGAGTCTGGACTGAATTCCAGATTATTGGAATATTTGGAATAATTGGACTATTTGCAGATTGTTCGCAAGGAAACAGGATTTCTGAACATTGCGTTTGAGGAAGATGTTTCTGCTTATTGTTATAGGATGACTTGAAGGTAGGATTTCGCAGGATTCCTCTAAAAAAGCATGTTTTTTCTTCTGTAGGGTTGGTTATTTGTTTGTTCTACCTGCTTCTGTTTGAGTGATAAAATATATTGTTTAATTCCCATTTTTTTATTGAAGTATAGTTGCTGTACAATATTATAAGTTACAGGTGTACAATAGAGTGATTCACAATTTTTAAAGCTTATACTCCACTTATATTTATTATAAAATACTGGCTATATTTCATGTGGTGTACGATGTATCCTTGTAGCTTATTTTATACATGTGTGCATGAATGCTAAGTTGCTTCAGTCGTGTCCGACTGTGACCCTATGGACTATAGCCCGCCAGGCTTCTCGGTCCATGGGATTTTCCAGGCAAGAATTACTGGAGTGGGTTGCCATGCCCCCCTCCAGGGGATCTTCCCGACCCAGGGATCGAACTGGCATCTTTTGCGTCTCCGTGTTGCAGGAGAGTTCTTTACCACTAGTGCCACCTGGGAAGCCCATTTTATACATAAGAGTTTCCCATTTGTTTTCTCCTTCAGGTTGCCTCCCTGGTATCTTCATACTTCATCTGTAGGTCTATTTTCACTCATCTTCAGTAAAAGAGGGAGGGGCCCAAGGACCCCCCCCCCCCGAGTAACAGAGTTGAGGAAAACAGAAATGAGCAAAATCTTGTCCACCTCTGAACCTGCCATTTAGAGGTTCCTCATCTGGGTTGCTGCTCAAGGTTCATGGATGGACTTCAGAGGAGTGTGTGACATCTTTCCGAGGTGAGTGGCCTCCAAGGGGCCTGTGATTCAAAAATTGTTAAGAACCACTGTTCTACTCTTTGTTGAGAGGTAGGTGACTGAGCACAGTTCCCCAGACAGAAGTGAGGTATAAGCATCCTTAGTGCCAATTGCTGGAGCCCCCAAGACAGGTGAAGTAGATGGAAAGAGAAAGAGAAACTGGGAGAAGGGAAAGGGGTACCCAGGCTGCTCGTAGGAGGGGTGCTACTTTTCCCCCTTCTTTCTAGCTGGTGTACCCTCTTTGTACACGCCACATCCTGACATCTACAGGATTCTGAGTCCTCTTCAGTTTCAATCAGCTGCATAGCTGCCATTCATCAGGCTCCGCACCAGGTACTCTCACTGCATCATCTCATTCAGTTCCTTTATTGACCCTCAAGGGCATAGAATCGCGTCAGTCACCTCCCTCCAGTTCATGGCAAATTAGTATCATCCATTTGTGTCAGGCCCCTTTCCAATTCATTCGGTTTTCCCTTTTCATCCCTCATGTCTATTCTCATTTCTTTTCCTTACTGGAGGCTCCTGCTTTTGTTGTTCATTGGCTTAGTCGTGTCGGACTCTTTGCGACCCCATGGACTACAATGTGCCAGGGTTCCCTGTCCTTCACCATCTCCCGGAGCTTGCTCAAACTCATGTCCATTGAGTCAGTGATACTATCTGGCTATCTAATCATCTCGTCCTCTGCCACCCCCTTCTCCTTTTGCCTTCAATCTTTCCCAGCATCAGGGTATTTTTCAGTGAGTTGAATCTTCGCATCAGGTGGCCAAAGTATTGGAGTTTCAGCTTCAGCATCAGTCCTTCCAGTGAATATTCAGGGTTGATTTCCTTTAGGATTGATTGGTTTGATCTTGTGGTCCAAGGGACTCTCAAGAGTTTTCTCCAACACCACAGTTCAAAAGCATCAATTCTTCAGCACTCAGCCTTCTTTATGGCCCAAATCTCACATCTGTACATGACTACTGGAAAAACCATAGCTTTGACTATATAGACTTTTGTCAGCAAAGTGATATCTCTGCTTCTTAATATGTTCTCTAGGTTTGTCATAGCTTTTCTTTCAACAGGAATCTTGGATCCCACCAAAAAAAGATACCCCGTGTCCAAGGGCAAAGAAACCCCAACAAGATGGTAGGAAGGGCACAATCGTGTTTAGAATCAAATCTCAGACTGTCCAGAGATGCTTGGAGGGCAAACCTTGAGCACACTGAGGCCCAGGAAAGGAGCAGTGACTCCACGAGACTGAGCCAGACTTGCCTGTGAGTGCCCAGGAATCTCCGGTGGAGGCGTGGGTCAACAGTGGCCTGCCTCGGGGTCAGGGATACTGATTACAACAGTCCTGGGAGGCACAGAATGCTGGCCTAAGTCCTTTTGAAAGAGGTCACCATTACTTCCATTACCCCTACCATAGTTTGGCCCCACCCATCAACAGAAAATCGGGTTAAAGTTTTACTGAACATGGCAAGACCCAGTTTTACCCACAGCCACACCCACCCACCAGGAAGCTTCCAGAAGCCCCATATCCTCTTCCATCAGAGGGCAGACAGAATGAAAACAGCAAGTGCCTGCTTTAGTGTGTTTCATAAACCCTTTTCCAATCCATGCTCTATATGTTTATTTAGATATATGCACCCATTCTACAAATGTACAGTGCTGACCAAGTGTCAGGCAGTTGCAGGTGCTGGGAATAGTCATGAACAAAACTATACAAAATTCTTTCCTTTGTGGAGCTTACATTCTAGTGGAGTTAGACAAATCATGAACAAATTAAATAACATATAGTAACTTAAACAGTGATAAGTGCTATGGAAAAAAAGGGCAGGGGATAAAGTGGGTTGTGGGTGGTTGTGAGCAGATTAAAGTTTTATATGGGGTGATTAAGAAAGGCCTTACTAAAAAGATGATGTTTCACCAAATGCAGGTAAGGGAACAACCATATGGATGCCTGGGGTAAGAGTGGTCTAGCATAGGAAACAGCAAGTGCAAAGGCCCTGAAGTAGAAGCTCGCCTGGTGTGTTAGGGGGCCAGAATGGTAGGAGGCAACGGGACAGAGTAAAATGAGTGAGAAGGGAGAAAAACAAGACTGTAGCTGGGTCAGCGGAAAAATAATGCAGGAGATTTGCAGGCCTTTGGAAGTACAGATTATATGTGTGTGTGTGTTAGTACAGACTTTATATGTGTGTGTGTGTTAGTAGCTCAGTCGTGTCCCACTCTTTGTGACCCCATGGACTATAGCCCTCCAGGCTCCCCTGTCCATGGGATTCTCTGGCCAAGAATACTGGTGTGGGTAGCCATTTCCTTCTCCAGGGGATCTTCCCACCCCAGGGATTGAACCTGGGTCTCCTGCATTGCAGGCAGATTCTTTACTGTCTGAGCTACCAGGGAAGCCCACAGACTTTATAATCTGAAAGTGAAAGTCGCTCAGTCGTGTCCAACTCTTTGTGACCCCATGGACTATACAGTCCGTGGAATTCTCCGGGCCAGAGTACTGGAGTGGGTAGCCTTTCCCTTCTCCAGAGGATCTTCCCTACCCAGGGATTGTACCCAGATCTCCCACACTGCAGAAGGATTCTTTACCAGCTGAGCCACAAGGGAAGCCCTTATATTCTGAATATTAAGGGAAACCAGTGAGAGGTTTTGAGCAGAGGAATGATATGATCTGAACAGTTTTAGCAGATATATGTCTGTTCTTAAGAATGTAGAGTGTTATTTTTAGTAACTGTATATAAACAACATTGTGCTGTATACCTCATCCTGCTTTCTACTTTTCCCACTTAACATTGTTTCTCCCCATACTGCTGTGGGTAAATCTACTTCACTATCTTTGATTGCTGTTTAATATACCATTGCACCCATTCAGTACATTTTACTTATATGTTCCTCTAGTAATAGATTCTTGGGTTGCCTCCAGCTTCTTCCTACAGCAAGCAGTGCTGTGATGATTGCCTTCATATGGGCCTCTTCATGGACTTGGGAGACAGTTTCCTTGGGTATGTAACTCAGAGCAGGATCTGGGTCAGAGAGTAGGTGCATATTGAATTCCACTAAGATTGTGCTGCAGGATGGTGGCCTCAGCTGCACTCCTACCGGCAGTGCGTGAAAATTTGTATCTTCTCATTTAATTCTTGAATTGGTCCAGTAAGGTAAGTGTTATTATCATTCCCGTTTTATGGATAAAGAATCTGAGGTCTAGGGCGATTAAGTAAGTTATCCAAGTTTATATAGGCAAGTAGAAGAACCAGGGCCCACATGAAGAATTTTTGACATAATGGTCTTTGCTTTTACCATATAGTAGCCAGTAGTGCCTCTTCTAGAAATAAGATGCTGCATCCATAGGCAATACTAATAGTATTATTATTATTACTATTCATGTGATCTTTCTCTTCTGGGCTAGTTGGACAGAAGACAAAATTCATAACATTCAAGGAGCCACTAGAAGGGAACTGTGGCCTTTCTTCCAGTCTCTGCCCATTTTAGGAACTGGGGTGTCAAATGGAAAGCTGTTCACAGTAGCCATAGGGAAGGAGGGCAGGATGGCAGAGTTTTGGCATCAGATAATTTTTGTTCTAATCTGACTCTATCATTTCCTGTCTGTGGTTTGTACAGTTTTTTTAAAAAAATTAATCCAAATCTCAGTTTCCTAACAGGTAAGATGGAGACATGTTGGGTTGTTGGGAGGAAGTAGAGGCAAAATGCTTAATATAGAGCACACAGTAAAGGTTCATAAGTGTCAGCCATTATCATAATTATTTTTGTTATTGTATTTGAGTCTGGCATTTTTTTTTTTTTTTGACTGTGCAACACAGCATGTGGGATCTTTGTTCCCTGACCAGGGATTGACCCTATGCCCCTGCGTTGAAAGCACAGAGTCTTAACCACTGGACCACCAGGGAATCCCCAGCCTGGCATTTTTTCAGTGCCTGATATAAACTGAGCAGCCTAGGAACCCCTGAAGTGTTCAGCACCAGCATGGGTGAAGGTGTCTAATGTAAGTCCTTAGACCTTCAAGGCAAATTATGTGGACTAAGACTGCTTTCATTTCTCATGAGGGCTAGCTAAGAGGCTCAGGCTTTAGTGGATGACTTTGAGGCTAGACATTTATAAAGACTAATTGATAGTCAAAGTTTGGGGGCTTTGGATTAGATTTTAATATTAAATATTAGGTAAATTATATTAAGTACATATTGTTTTCTAGGCCCTGAGCCAAGTACTTTGCAAGCATTCTTTCACATAATCCTCACAACAACCCTAGAAGGTATTTACCTTTACTCCTATTTGTGGAAATTAAAGCACAGAGAGGTTAAGTAATTTGTCCATAGTCAGTCAGCTATGAGACTGAGTTAATATCTGAATTTAAGCCATCTGCCTGCAGAGCTTTTACTCTTAACCACTAAACTCTGTTGTTTTCCGTGAAGGATAATTTTTTAAAAGATTTTTTTTTTTTTTTTGATGAGGACTATTTTTAAGGTCTTTATTGAATTTGTTACAATATTGCTTCTGTTTTGGTTTGGTATTTTAGCCACAAGTCATGTGAGATCTTAGCTGCCTGACCAAGGATTGAACCCACAGCCGCTGCATTGGAAGGCGAAATCTTAACCACTGGACAGCTGGGGACATCCCTGAAGGGTGATTTTAGAATCTCTTCTCTTTTAAATTTAGGACAGTTGTCATTTGGGATGGCTTCAGGCAGTCATGGAAAGTAAAGGTCTAGTTGGAAAAGAATCTCCAGGGGGTAAGGATATGGAGTCTGAAAATGGTCCTCAGATGTCTTCACTATGACTCCTCTGCCTCTCAAAGTGAGACCCTCTGGCTTAGGGGGTGTCCTGCCTAGATTATAGGGGCTGAGCATGATATATTAAAAAAAAGTAGAGGTTCTCTAATTGGGCATGGGTGGTTGGTTCTCTGTAACCTAAGGCAGCTTGATATTTCTCAAACGAGTATCCCCGAAGGCAAACAGTTGTTTATCACCTATGTGTGGCTTCTACATGCCATGAATTATCTGTGGTCAAGGTTTTATCACAGTTGGTTTTCCCTTCACACTTTTCATTTTGATAGCCTTCTACAAGGAATGTAATACCATTTATAATTTACCTGCGTCAGATTTATAAAGGTTGCTTGGCTACAAAGTATGTATCTCAAAGTCAAGTAAATGGAAATTCTGGATTATGTGTTCTTTCAGGGTTTCTCTTCTCTGTATATTTGCTTAACACCTATTTATCGAGTGCCTAACTCACACTCTAGTGGAGGAGACAGATAGCTAAACTGGCATTGTGATGTGTTATGATAAATGGCAAATGGGATAAACACAGGTGCTGTGAAAATATGGAGGAAGGGCAACTTATTTCAGCCTAAGAGTCAGAGAAAGATTCCTGGGGAAGGAATTTTTGAGTAGGAATTGATAAGTAGGAGTCAGCTAAGCGAAGGGGGGCTAAGAAAGCATCAGAGGCAAGGAAGCAGGATGAGTCTAGAAACTGGGCTGCCAGAGCAGGTGCTGGAAAGGGGATCAGGCTAGAGAAATAAGCATGGGTCAGATTGTAAAGAAAGGAAGCACCGTGCTAAGAAGTTGAGGTTTTACCCTGAGGGCAGTGGGGAACCACTGAAGGGTTTTAAGCTGGTGTTGTGCTGGTGATGGTTGTGTTAATGTTGGTGGTGTTGGTGACAGTCGTGGTGATGGGGGACAGCTCAATCAAATTTATAGTTTAGAAAGGTTCTATGAGTTAAGAATAGACTCTCTTTACTTCTCTTGCTTGTGAGTAAATCGTAATATCCGGACAGGTGAGTGGCAGAAAAGGTAGTCTAGAGGGATTTGTAGAGGGAAGGTCTGATACAATAACCTGAGGGTCCCCTTGGATGATCTATCAAGAAGGCTTTTCAATGTTGACTTGATCTTCCTGTCTTTAGAAACGTCTGACATTTCCTGAAATCCTCTCAAAACCAATGCCTGAATAGGGAGGATGGTGTGGGCTGCTCTATGGGGTTCTTTCTGTTCTGTGCTCCACATTTCCGGGGCATTGCTGTGAATTGCTCATCTGAAGCCTTGTTCCCTGTGAGGAGGGGACCATTTGAATAGCAGCAGGGGGGTCGAGGGAAGGAGGAACCACATGCCAGGCTTGTTCATTAAGAAAATCTATTTGGCACATCCAGACAATGGTTTGAGAGAGTTAAAAATAACTCCTCGTGAAAAATTAATGGGGAGTTATAAGTGAGTGTTTTAATACAAACTCATGGAGCAGGGGAGATTCTCCAGGTGGCTGGTGGCTGACATCACAGATGGAGTGTTTATAGAGCACAGTGTGGCCAGCGAGTAGAGTTGTCTACAGAAGTCAGCTCACCTTTTCTCCCAGAACCCTGGGGAGAGAGCAGACAGAAGGACTTGTTTTCAGTTGCGAGCTGCTAAGCCAGGTGACTTACTTCTTTCCCTACCCATCACATTCTCCTAACAGTGGACGTAAAAAAGTGGCAGTGAATTTTGCCTGGGTAAAGTTTATTGAACGTCAGAATTCACAGAATGTCCTTTCCGGCTTTTCTCCTTTCTCAGTAATGGACCCCTGGTTGGCTTCTGCATCCTCTACTTTCGTATTTTCTTACCCAATAGCCAGTTCCTCCTGTTTCTGCAGGTGGTGAGGAAGCCCCTACTCCTTTTCCCCTCTTCCTCTCTTTTCCTGGCACCTCTGTGGTCTGGGTGAGTGAAGTGCAGGGCTGGGCTGTGCATCCTTTGTCATTAATACAGCTAAATGGATAACACAGAACCAGGAAAAAGGGAGCCAAAGCAACCTCTGACCTCGGCTAGCTCATTTCTGGGACTAAGGGTTTTCAGGTTGGGGGGGACCAATATTTGTATTTTAAATCCAGATGCTATTTTAAAAATGGTTCTGTAATTGCAATGAGGCCCTCTAGGCCGTGAATTAATGTGTCATAACTCACGCCCAAGCACTGCGCAAACATCCCGCATGTGAGTTATTGCACAATAAATTCATGCCCTGTTGTGTCTTACAGCTTAATTAGTACATGAAGCTACATGAGTTAGACAAACCCAAATGGGATTATGTCATGTGGTGCATAAAAAAGCAGAATGTTGGGAGGTATTTGGCACTTTTTCGGAGGGAAAGCAGGGTTGATTTTGGAATGGCATACTTTGGTGTCAGTTTCTGTGATATCTGGGCTGCAACAGGTGACATCTGGCTTCTGAGTTTGGGTTGGTTGATTGAATAATAGATTCAGTAAATATTTACTGTGCAGACATCTTAGGCATTATGGAAGGACAGCCCATATAGGATGAAACATGGCCCCTTCCCTTAAGGAACTTATATTCTGAAGCAAGGGATGAAGCAGGCTGCAACACAAAGCAGAAAGTGACAAGTGTCATAAGTTATATATAAATAAAGCATCTTGGGAATTCAGGGTGGAGGAGGATGGTCTTGGGCTGGCACAGTGGAAAGGGCTGATTGGTGAAATCAGAGAAGACTTTGTAGAGGATGGCGCTGGGAGCTGGCTCTTGGAGGATGGATAAGATTTCACCACACATGGCGGCAGAGGAGAATTCTAGGCAGAGAGGGTAACACTAGGAAAAGCGCGGGAGATGGAAGTAGTTTCAGAACACACTGAGCAGGCTGTGCAGCCTGAGCCTTGGCTGAGTGAATGGGGACGGTGCATAGACGCATTGGAGCCAGAGGTTTCCTGTGAGCACCAAGCACTTTGGCTTTGAACCCACTCCCCATGCTGAAAATTCTGGGGTTGGTTCTTCTTTTCTTTTTTAAAAAAGATTTATTTATTTACTTTTGGCTGTGCTAGGTCTTCGCGGCTGCATGCAGACTTTCTCTAGTTCTCTAGTTGCAGGGGAGTGGGGGCTGCTCTTTGTTGTGGTGCACAGGCTTCTCATTGCAGCAGCTTCTCTTGTTGAGGACCACAGGCTCTAGGCACTTGGGCTTCAGTAGTTCCAGCTGTGGGCACAGTAGTTGTGGGCACAGTAGCTGTGGTGCACTGGCTTAGTTGCCCTGAGGCATGTGGGATCTTTCTGGACCAGGGATCAAAGCTGTGTCCCCTGCATTGACAGGCAGATTCTTAACCACTGGACCATCAGGGAAGCCCTGGAGTTGGATTCTTTTGTTTGGTGATATCTATACTCTTAAAGTTTCTGTTCTATTCTGGTCAGAAAGTGTACAGCTGAGAGCCACGTATGCTGGGTTCTAGTTTTGTTTGTATTAACAGACAATATGACCTTGAGCAAGCCACTCAGTTCCTTTAGTGCTTTGCTTCTTTATCTTTAACATGAGAGACAGGTGGTGGATTTTCTCTGCTTCTTCTGCCCTCACTCTCTAAACTAGGTCTCTACTGCAAGCAATCTGAACTTGTATCCTGCCTGCTTTTCACTATAACCCATTGTTGGTGTTTAAAAGGTACAATAAATAACCCCTTCCCCCCTCCTGTATTTGGAACTAATTGATTAATTGAGAAGTAGAGACAGAAAATTAAACAGTCAACTTTAGATCTGCAGGCAAATTCGCTTGCTAATAGTGCATCACTAAATTAGACAGACTTACTTTTCATTATAGCTAGTGCTGAACAGGCAGCCGCCTTCCCCTAGGATAGAACCTACTTTTATTAGATTTTCCTGTGTCTGAGCAGGTTGGAGTGCATGTGTCCTATGGGCAGGTTGACTCTGGGGAAAAATAAAAACACCAGCAGAAAGCCTGGAAGAGGCTGAGCTGTGCATGCTCAGTGCTGTCTCTTCAAATCAAAGGGATCACGGTGAGGGGTGGGGAGATAGGTTAGAAATATTACTCTGCCCAGTGGTTCTCAAACTTGGAGGGTTATTGGCATCACCTAGAGGGCTTGTTGAAACAGATTGCTGGGCTCCACCCCCAGTGTTTCAAATTTAGAAGAGTCTGAATGGGACCCAAATTTGAACTTCTAATAAGTTTCTGACTGATGCTGATGCTGCTGGTTTAGGGATCACACTCTGAAAATCAAAGCTCCCACTGAAGCCCTTCCACCTATAAAGATGAAGTGAATGAAACAAAGGCTCCTTTCAAATGCTTTGCTTAGTCATGTCTGACTCTTTGTGACCCTATGAATTTAGCCTACCAGGCTTCTCTGTCCACGGGATTCTCCAAACAATAATACTGGAGTGGGTTGCCATTTCCTCCAGGTGATCTTCCCAACTCAGGGATTGAAACTGTGTCTTTTGTATCTCCTTCATCGACAGACAGATTCTTTACCACTAGCACCACCAGGGAGGCCCCACTAGCTTCACTTAATAAACCACCTCGATTAAAATACAATCGCTATTTGTGTGTCTTTATTTTAAGTTTGTCCCTAGATTATAGATCACCGGTGAGGACTAAATCTTGTTCATTCTTGCACAGCATCCAGCTAGGTGCCTGATACATAATGAACATTTAATAAATTCCTATTTAATTGAATTGAATTTTGTACATTTCTTTGGTGTAAAAGAGTCTCCTTTAAAAGGAAACCCTCCTACACTGTTGATGAGGATGTATGTAGGTGTAGCCACTATAGAAAACAGTATGGTATGGCAAAACCAATACAATATTGTAAAGTAATTAGCCTCCAATTAAAATAAAGAAATTTATATTTAAAAAAAGAAAACAGTATGGAGGTTCCTCAGAAAACTACAGATAGTTACCATATGATCCAACAATCCCACTTCTGGGCAGATATCCAGACAGAGCTATAATTCAAAAAGATCGTGCACCCTTATGTTCATAGCAGCACTATTTATAATAGCCAAAACATGGAAAAAAGCTAAATGTCCATCAACAGATGAATGGATAAGGAAGATGTGGTATACTTATACAATGGAATATTACTCAGCCATGAAAAAAGAATGAACTAATGTCCTTTGCAGCAACATGGATGCAACTAGATACTAGGTGAAGTAAGTCACAAAGAGAAAGCCGAGTACCATATTATATCACTTACGTGTGGAGCCTACAATACGGCACAAAAGAACCTATCTACATACATATAGAAATAGACTCACAAGCATAGAGATCAGCTTGTGGTTGTCAGAGTAGAGTGGGGAATGGAGAGGGATGGACTGGGAATTCAGTGTTGGTAGGTATGAACTATTACATTTGGAATGGATAAACAACAAGGCCCGACATATAGCACAGGGAACCTTATTCAGTCTCCTGGAATAAACCATAATGGAAAAGAATATTCAAAAAAAAAAAGGACACACACACACACACACACACACACACACATATATATAAAACTGAGTCACTTTGCTGTGATTCAGCAGAGATTGACACAACATTGCAAATCAACTATACTTCAATAAAAAAAGATTCTCCTTCCTTTCACACTATACTGTCTTTTAAAACTCCTTTAAAACAAAGTTCTAGGAAACTTCTTTAAGAAACAGCATTTCTCCCCATCCTTCTGGTGTCTAGGACTGGCCCCAGCTGCTTCTCATTTGGTCTGTGTTGGGCTATGCCTGAGTCCTGATGACTCTCCTGTCTGTTCCATCATAGTGAAATCTTGTTCAGGGCAGGGACACGGTTCTCTCCTTCCTCTAGACTCAATGGTGAGAATAGTGTTCATTCAAAGAGTGATGAGGTGTAATTCAACCCTGGGGCAGGAGAATGCCTGAAAGACCTCCCTTGGTTCCTCTCTATCAAGTCCCATGTAATTTGGGGAGGAGCAGGAAGTAAAGAGATTGATAAAAGGCCCAACCCACTGTACTTGACTTCAGGGAATCCCTGAAGACTAGACTGGCTCCAGCGTGGGCACAACAGACATCTTTCTTGAAGCAGTCAGAGCTATATGCTTTGGTATAGAAGGACCAGTGTTTTTCTATTGTATTTAGGTAAGGGACCTGCCCTGGGAGGGAGAGATGGGAAGCGACTCTCTTACTTGTGGAACTGCTGATTCTCCCAACAAGGAGCAGGTGACACCAGGTAAAGCTGCTAGAGGCAGGGTTACTCAAATACTTGCCAACTCCTTTAGAGGCTTTTTTGATAGACCGGTGTAAAAACTTCGTGAAAGCATCAAAGATTCTCTGGGGAGAAAGAATTCACATCCAAAATGGGGAGAAAGACTAGGGATGAAATAGGAGGGATTAGTAAATAGACAGGAATTGAAACATCATTACCGTGGAAGTGGAAGATGTAAGTAGAAACCGGGAGAGAAATGTCAGTCAAGAGATGCTTCCTGGAGGAGCATGCCTCTAGAGCAATTTGGGAAACAAGAGAAGGATAGGCAAGTTGGAAAAGAAATGAGACAGTAATTCTAGGCTGCGGGGACATGTAGAGTGATGAAACAATGAGACTCTTGCGAGGGATGTTCTGTCACATTTAAAGTGGAATTTATGAGCCAGGCTTGTATTGTGTATTGTGCCATGGAGGGAGATTCCTGAATCAGAAAGGTATGAGATATGATTCTCATTGCTGTCTGGAGGATGGATAGATAGATGGAGATGGATGGATGGACTCTTCCTAGGAAATTCTTATAGAAATGGCTACAGTCATCCGGGTGCTTGATCTTCAAAGTATGGCCCGTGCACCTGTAGCGTGGGTGTCATCTGGGAGCTTGTTGAAAATGTAGAATCTTAGATCCCAACCTAAACCTTCTGAATCAGAAGCTGCATTTTTAACAAGCCCTCAAGTCATTTGTAAGCTCTTTCAAGTTTGAGAAACACCAGCCTTGAAAATAGATATCTGGTCTTAGGTGAACCCTAGGAACTTTGGAAATCAGGAGCTCAAGAGGAGGGACCTGGGCTGAGAAAACTCAATTGGGGGAAGAGCAAGGAGTGTGGGCCCTGGCTCACCTCCTTGTCTCTAGGCCTCCCACACCAGTCACTATGCCAGGGTTTGGCATTCTGTCTACTTTGGGAAAATATCCACTGTGCCCACGCTGGAGTCTGCCTGGTCCTCAGGGGCTCCCGTGGGGCAAGCATTGCGTAGGTTGGGACTGCTGCCAATTTTGCTTCCCTTATTTCATATGAATGAACTGAAAGGGACCAGGGAGGTCATATTAGTCATGCCCCTGCTTCAGGGTTGTGCTGTCCCTTAATCAAATGAGTGACAGTCTGATTATACTAACTGAGGAGACTGAGGGAGCTGGAGGGATTGAAATAGAAGTTCTTTATCTGTCATGGAAATGAAAATATTTTCATCTTTCAAAGGTTTTAAAGGGAGAACAGATGACTAGAAAAGGTGCTGTACCCTGGCAAGGGCCAAATCATTCATTTTTAAAGTCTCTTTCAATGATTTTTTAATGGATTAAATATTTGGCACATACATTTCCAGATATTGGGGTGAGAGGCAATGCAGAAAAGTTATTAAGTAGGCATTTGAGAACTTTTCTTAAGCTTTGGAAAAGCTGTTTATTTCATCCCCAATAAGAATGAGTGACAAAGAGAGTTCAATGTTGAAGGAAAACAGATGGAGGCTGAAAATAAAGAAACATCTGAGGTTAGTGGGAGTGATTGAAGGAGATAGGAGGATGGGGATTTTCTCTCTCTGGCCATGCACACGGTGGCATCAGTTTGGCTTGGGATGCCTCAGAAGACATCTTCCTGGAAAGAGGGAAACACACAAAGTGAACACATGCTCTTTTCTTTCTTTCTTTCTTTGGCCTTGTGCCATGTGGGATCTTAGTTCCCCAACCAGAGATTGAATCTGTGCTCCGTGAAGTGAAAGGTCTGAGTTCTAGCCACTGGAATGCCAGGGAATTCCCTCTCATACTCTTTTCTATCCCAACTCCTTAAGTGAAAAACTGAGGACTCCCCTAGTGGTAGAGTGGATAAGAGTCTGCCTGCTAATGCTGGGGACGCAGGTTCGATCCCTGATCTGGGAAGATTCCATATGCCTTGAAGCAGCTAAGCCGGTGCTCCACAACTACTGAGCCTGTGTGCTGAAGCTACTGAAGCCTTGTGCACCCAGAGCCTGTACTCTGCCGCAAGAGAAGCCACTGCAATGAGAGGCCCATACACCACAATGAAGAGGAGCCTCTGCTAGCTGCAGCTAGAGAAAGCTTGCGCACAGCAACGAAGACCCAGCACAAGCCCCCCCCCCCCCCAAAAAAAAAGGCCAAACTGGGGTGGATGTGTGGTGTATGTAAGGTGGTGGAGCATGGGGACAGTAAATGATTGAAGAAAAAACCAATCTCATTGAAATCACTACTAAAAATGTCAAAACAAGGCTTGGAGTTAGGAGAATAAGTTGCATTTTCAGTCTCAAATAAGAGTTTTAGGTGATAGAAACCTAATGTCCTTTCACTCTCTATGTGTTTATCTTGTCTCATCAATGATATTTTAAGAACTCCTAAGGGAAAAGAGGAGAAGGAAATGGCAACCCACTCCAGTGTTCTTGCCTGGAGAATACCAGGGACAGGGGAGCCTCATGGGCTGCCGTCTATGGGGTCGCACAGAGCTGGACACGACTGAAGCGACTTAGCAGCAGCAGCAGCAGCAAGGGAAAAGAACATCTCGTTTGTTTATTGCTTCCTTATAGTGCCGATGCCTGGAACACAATGACAGTAACAGCTACCATTCGTTGACTCCTGGGCCCGGTACTGGGGTTTCCCAGGTGGCGCGAGTGGTAAGGAACCCACCTGCTAATGCAGGAGACGCAAGAGACATGGGTTCGATCCCTGGGTCGGGAAGATCCCCTGGAGGAGGCCATGGCAACTCACCCTAGTATTCTTGCCTGGAGAATCCCATGGACAGAGGAGCCTTGAGGGCTACAGTCCACAGACTCACACGGAGTCGGACACGACTAAAGTGACTTTGTCACGTCATGTCACGTGCCCTGTACTTCGTTCTTAAGCACTTTACATGATTATTGAATTTAATGGAGTATGTATGAGGTGAGTATTGTTATTCTCATTTTACAGAAGTTGAAACTAAGGCTCAGAGCGGTTGAGTCATTTGCACAAGGTAAGTAGTGAAGCTGGGATTTGTACCACTTTTGTGCAAAGCTTGTGCTGCTAACTCCTGGGCTGTACTCTGCACAGAGCAGCGACTCAGAAAGGGAGAGATGATCATTGGAACTGGATGGTGTATTGAAAGCTAACCGAAAGACAGTGAATGAACCCAAAGAGTGAACACTGAGAAAGCAATTTCTACGTGTTTCTTGGAACGTCATCAGAGACACGCTTAGTGACACATGTAAGTTTATACTCAGACATTCCCTCATTCACCTTCACCATGCTCTGCCCTGGAGTCAGGAGCTTGGAAGGGGAGAGAGGCTGGCTATATTATGTTCATAGAGCCACTCACTGAAAGTCATGTGTGTATATATACTCTGTGGACGTCTGTGTTTGCGTTTGACTGAAAATAGGTACCAAGGAGTGGGGTACACTTATCTCAGTAGGTCTATAAACATGAGTATATTTGTTAGACTTGCAGGGTATGGTTGTGGAGTGTGTGTGTGTGTGTGTGTGTATGTACACAAATCCTGCAGGAGTTAAACCAGCTATAGGGCACTGGCTGCCTTCCACCCCTAGCCCTGGTTGATGTGTTTGTACCAAACCCTGATATTTATTTTTCATCACCTCTCAAGGGAGCCTCAATGAGTTTTCTTTCTGGGAAGTTTATGGCTAAGATGCTGGGCTGCTTTGGGGCCCCTATAAATCTGCTATAATCAGAGGAGATTTGCAGAGAAAGAGAAACAGCAGCTGCAAGGCAATCCCTTCCTGTCTCTTACTTGCTAGCCGAATACACAGTTGCCCTTGTGTGCACAGCATCCTCATAACCACCTCCACAGCCACATCCACTCTAGAAGGCCCCGATGGAAGGCGCTAAGAGAAACCATTTCATTTACTTCTTTGCTTCCAACTGAGGCCCTATACTTAAGCCATCCCAGAAAGAAGGATTAAAAATTATACTAATTAGGGAATCTAGGGTTGAGATTGGGAGAAACTGGTCACTTGTGAAACCGATTTCGTTGAAGGAAAAAAAACCAAACAGAATGCGCTTTTTCAGAAGTAGGGGTAATAAGGGGAGTTGCATGCCTCTGTTTACTTTAGAAAAGTTTAAGAAGAGGCTGTCAGAGATGCTCCCGGAAGCAGGAAGTGGGTGACTTGAACATTATTAGGGGAAAAACACAACAGGAACTCCCCTCCTCCACCTTCCAGTGCTGTAGTTGGAAGATATTTTTTTTTTTATGAGGGATTTTTATGACAAACTTTACTTTACATTTGACATTTAACAGCATCTCTTGTCCAGGGAAGGAGGAAATACAGATATTTATTGACACAGAGTGTCAGGAGATCAAGGAAAATTGACTGTGGAGATGAAAGGAGGAGGAGTTTCTCTCCTTCCCAGGTATACACATTACTTAATTTGTGTAGCATATGCTTTTCTGTGCTTTGTGCTCTTCTCAGTGATGAGATTAAAATCATTTCATTGTTAGTAAAGAACTCAGTGGGGGAGAGAGGAGACGAGAGACGTACAGATAGAGTCATAATGGGTACCCTGTTCTATTTGAACTTGTGTCCCTCAAATAAGACCAGATGAAAGAGATTTGGGGATGAAATGGAACCTGTGCTGGGAACCGGGTCCTGGTTCCCGTCTTCCCAATTTAAAGCCTCTAGCTTCTGCCATTTTATCTTGAATTTCACTGGTGCTTGTAGTTCACTCTCTAATGATGAACAGAAGTTCAATGTCAGATGATGCCCAAAGTCAAAAACTCCTTCCCAGCAGCTGTGTCTTTACCTTGCAATTCCATCCTTCCCATCTCTGAAGTTCCTACATAGCCAGCACTTAAATGTTACCAGCTTAAAGGTTACCTCCTGCCTGAGCCTTCCTGGATAACCTCAGCCAGAAGCAATTTATTTCCTTTGAATTCCTACCCTCCTTTGAGTTTCTGTCTAATCATGTGCTGTCTTAGGGTACACTGTGTTCAGCTGTGTTTATTGTACATCTTCCCTTCCTCATCTGTAAGCTTCTGGAGTGGGCAAACTGTGCCCTGTATATTTTTATATTTACTCCATAGCGCTGTTTAGAATTGTTAAGTAACATTAGTGAGTCACGTAACAGGTGTAGGAAAAGAGGCTATGGGTAGAGATGCAGAAGTAGGGGCATTATGGATATTGATTAAGGATATTATTGTTAAGAAAAGTCTGGATATGATACTTTCAGGTATAGATCATATTATTAGGGACTTTTTATTCCACTGGTAGATTCATGCACATATCTAATTTATTTATGGGCTTCCCAGGTGGCACAGTGGTAAAGAATCTGCCTGCCAATGCAGGAGACACAGGAGACACAGGTTTAATCCCTGGATTAGGAAGATCCCCTGAAGAGGGAAATGTCAACCCACCCCAGTATTCCTGCCTGGGAAATTCCAAGGACAGAGGAGCCTGGCGGGCCACAGTCCATGGAATTGCAAAGAGTCAGACACGACTGAACTGAGGGATGAAATGATGGATTTATTTATTTGTCATTCACTTTTTCTCTCATGCTAGTATAGAACTTTTCCTAGTGCAAAATAGACAATAAGCAAGAAAAACAAATCTTCAAATAGTTATAGATTGTGATAAATACTGGAAGAAAATAAACAGGGTCTTGTGATACAGAATATCAGGGAGTCTTCTTTAGATGAGGAGGTTAAGAAAGGTCTTTCTGGCCACTGTCACCGAACTATGCTGATGAGTTAATTCAGTTTACAACCTGAATACCAACAATAATCAAATCAACAGCAGAATAAGAATAACAGCCTTCCCATCAGGGGGTGCTTTTGTTCACCCAACCTCCAATTAGACTCCTTCCTTGCCCCAACCTCCCAGCCTCCCTTCTGCCTCGGGAAGAGGGGAAGTCAGAGCCCTCCCCTTGCCTCAGGATGGACCCTGCCCCTCTTTTCTAGCCTAGCAGTCGACAAGCAAAACACGTGTTAAGAGCTTTGATCTTGCTAGAGACTTGGAGACAGATCAAGGCAGAGGCCTCAGAAATAATGCCCCAAGATGTGAGAAGCTGGGGAAGAGATGGAGACAGAGGTAGACAAAGAGAAGAGAGAGGCAATTTGCTGTCTCAGAGACTCTCTTTCACCTCCTACTTGAGTCTCAGTAGATTCTGGATCCAGGGGGAGTTGGTCAAGGCTTTGGGGCTTCGGAGGGGCTTCCCTGGTGGCTGAGATGGCAAAAGAATCCACCTGCAATACAGGAGACCTGGGTTCGATCTCTAGGTTGGGAAGATGCCCTGGAGAAGGGAATGGCAACCCACTCCAGTACTCTTGCCTGGAGAATCCCATGGACAGAGGAGCCTGGTGGGCTCAGTCCATGAAGTTGCAAAGAGTCAGACATGACTGAGCAACTAACACAATGTGTTGGGTCTTTGGGGGCAGGGGGAGATGTTCCCTGAGTGACTTTAGAGCCCCCCTGGTCATTCCTCCTGGAGAAGGAAATGGCAACCCACTCCACTATTCTTGCCTGGAGAGTTCCATGGACAGAGGAGCTTGGTGGGCTACAGTCCATAGTACTGCAAAGAGTTGGACACAACTGAGCAGCCGACACACACTTCTGTCTTTCCTGGATTCCATCTCCAAGGCTGAAGACAATCGAGAGTGTGAGGAGCATGCAGCCTCCCAACGTCCCAGCATCTTTGGGTAGTTCTTTCATTGCCAGGGTCCTTCTTGACCACTGTCCTTCCCCCCTCCTCCTGGCACAAGTCGATAGCATTAATTTCTGATTCTCATATAGGATTGGTCCCATTAAGAGAAGCTTGGGAGAGGGTAAGAGTCTTATACCAGTACCTGGAGATATTACATTCACTAACCCTTTCCTGACCCCTGTTTCCTGTTGGGATGACACATTTCAGTTGCTAACTCAAGACTAATGGTTCCCCTTCTCACAAAGGGCATGACTTCCTTAGTCACGCTGAGGAACACCTCAGATTGTTGAGAGGGTCTTACTCAGGTTGATGTAAGTTTCTCTCATTGAAGCTGTAGCCTTTGCTTCTCTTCAGCCTTATCCCACCCCACCGGGACTAGCTTCTCTGCAAATGCCATCCGGCACAAGGATGGAGCCTGTATCCTTGCACAGTTCCAGATGCTCTCTACCTCTTTGCTGTATAGTCTGGAAATGTACCTAGAGGACTCAGGCTACTTTGTTTAGAAGAGATGCGTGCTGGAGGAGGAACTACATTTCCCTTTAGCTGCTCAGGCTGTATGTAAGACAGACTCGTGGTCGTCATACATAGACAGTAGAGTACCTACACAACTCTTGAAGTCAAATAGCTAAGTTCTTGTCCAAGCTGGGTCACTTGCTATGCCTGGAGTGGGAGGCATACAGGATAGCTGTATACCTTCTTCTATCTGCACCAGGGCCGGAACCTGAGATGAGCTGAGGTTGGTTTTAGATCTGATAAGGGACTTTATGCTATGGGCACAGAGTAAATGAGGTGGAACAGAAATAACACTGCTTGGAAGAGGAAAAGCAAGAGTGCAGCAAGAATATACGTGGAAGCAGGGGAAATGGTTAAGCCAACTGCGGAACGTAAGGAGCCATGATTTTTATTGGGGACCGAGTTAATAATTTCTTAGATGTACCAATATTCTAGTTGTGCGTTTGAGGTCCTTTCTAGAGTTTATCCTTCAGTGGGCAGCAGCATTATTTGTTCGCTTCTCAGGCAAACAGGACAGGGCATGTAGCTCAGGGCAGGCCAGGGCAGATTCTGATCCAGGGCTGACATTAATGCCAGTGAACATGGCAGGTTTTCCCAAGGAGCTTTTTTCAAAAGATGGTAGGGGGAGGAGCAGAGGATGAGAGATAGAGGAAGAAAGGGAGTCAAGTGATCCTGTCCGGGTTCGTTGGATTAAGGGATGAAAGAAATAGGAAAATCTAATCAAAATTGTGATCGCCATTAAACACTTCGCTTTTGTATTTTATTTTATTTATTGTTATTATTAAAAAAACTTTTTGGCCTCACCGTGGGGCTTGTGGGACCTTAGTTCCCAGATCAGGGATCGAACCCAGGCCCTCAGCAATGAAAGTCTTAAGCACTAGACCGCTAGGGAAATCCCAGGTGACAGAAATGTAAATAAAATGTAATTAGTTTAAAGGTCAGGGCAAAGGAAACTCCTTGGCCCCATAGAACGATATTCTTCAACCTCTTTTTCCTTCTCCATTTCTTAATTCAGTCTTTGGTTTGTGGACTTCTAATGTTCTGTGGGCTTATCAGCAGGCAGCATGGACCAAGGTTATGGTCTGGACTTCAGTGCTATCCTAGTTCAGTGAAAGTCTCCTTCTTTGATCCATGTTGTTCGCGAGAATGGTAGCCTCAGCCTTCTGGCTTCACTTCATGAATAGTTAGCTCAGGTCTGGAAGGTGGGTGGCCATAAAGCATGGGGTTTTGGGGTGAGCATTTCCTGATTTTGATTTATCCATTTGCCTAATCCTGAGTTGGAGGAGGAGATAGTAACCCACTCCAGTATTCTTGCCTGGAGACTCTCAAGGACAGAGGAGCCTGGTGGGCTGCAGTCCGCAGGGTCACAGAGAGATGAACACAACTGAGCGACTGAGTGTGCAGGCACTAATCCTGAGTAGGCCAGAGATAACACTGGTGATAACAACAGCCACTATTTGTTGAGCACCATGTTCACACCTCCTTCAGTCTATAAGGATTCGGTGGAATAGGTGATATGATTCTCATTTTATAGATGAGAAACTGAAGCTTAGAGAGGTGGTGTTCCTTGCTCAAGGAGTTATGTATGTCTGCCTCTAAAGCTTTGCTTTTACCCACCACTGTGCTATATTGGATGGCTACCTTTTGGAGATCTTTAGATTAAAAAGCTTTCTTTTTTTTTTTTTCTGTGTAGCATGTGGAATCCTAGTTCATTTGAACCCACGCCCCCTGCATTGGAAGGTGGAGTTTCAACCACTGGACACTGGGGAAGTCCCCTGAAAAGGCTTCTTATCCTTAATGATGCCGTTTGGTCTGAAGCAGCATCAGGGAAATTTAAGACGTACTGATTCTCAACAGTGGAAAACTCGGGTAGATTGTGAAGAGGACTGGAATATATTTTTCTCAGTAGTGACAGGAAGATGGTTGAGAGACCCTTTGGACCAGAGCCTTTGAGCTGTACTGAGAACAATATCTGGCATATATTACGAACTGTGGATCTAGTGAGAAGAATGCATGTAGTCAGTTTAGGAATGGGAGGCTGGGGAGCTCAGGGTAGTACCTTACCTCCTCTAAACTAGCTTTGAAGAGGTGGTGGCTCTGGCGTTACCTGGGGTGACCGGCAGAATGTTTATCTGCTTTCTGGATCACCTATTGGCACAGTTTGAATTCTCAACTGGCTTTCCTCAATGACACTCTCCCAGCCCCACCTCCTTCGTTTTTTTTTCTTTTCTATATACTCCTCCTATTACCCCTGAATAGGAGTAATAGACGTCCCTGAATAGGAGTAATAGACTTCCCTGGTGGTTCAGATAGTAAAGTGTCTGCCTACAATGCAGGAGACCTGGGTTCAATCCGTGGGTCGAGAAGATTCCCAGGAGAAGGATATGGCAACCCACTCCAGTACCCTTGCCTGGAAAATCCCATGGACGGAGGAGCGTTATAGGCAACAGTCCATGGGTCACAAAGAGTCAAACACGACTGAGCGACTTCACTTTCACTTTATTACCCCTGAAGGGATGTGAACTTCTAATATTTATTTGAGTCAAACCGAACTGATAAGATAAATTTGCTAAACAATATTATGTAGTACTTCCTGGATTCTCTGCATTAATTGAGGGGGCAGTCACGGATAATCCTAATTTGTAGAGAATCCAAAATTTAAATAATCAAAATGTCATTTTAGTTTGGAATTGATCCTGATGTAAGGGATTCACAAAATTTCAGATCAAATAATGGAGCTTCCCTGAGGGGTTTGAAATCCTCTTAGGGTGATGGACTTATTCTGACTCTCCGCCTGGCCCCCATGTCTACCCTCTGAATTCAGACCAGTACACATAACCTGCCTTTGCAGACAGGATCTTTCTTTTTGTCAGATTAGAACACATTAGTAATTTGTTTTCAACTGTGCCATCTGAAGGAGAGACAAGTGCCTGTGACAATCAGCCCAGGTCTAGGAATGCGAGAGTCTCAGTCCCTGGAATCTGCAGTCCTTCACCTGAGGAGCTGAGGAAATGGCTCTGCAGCTGGTGAAGGTGACATAACCAAGCTGCTTTATAGACCTGAGAGAACTTAAGTGAGGGGAGGATGTGGAAGGGGGGTAGATTGGAATAAGCAGGCAGCTTGGGATGCTCCTTGGTCCTGGCTCCTTGGCAACGGTTACTTAGCAACCCTCATTCACCTCTCTTGGCTGCCTTCTCCCTCCACCTCCCCACCTCCCCCACCACCACCCTCCCACCCCAACCTCAATCCCTGCCACCCTCCCTTAGCTGCTGCAAGGAGCTAGAGAGCTTGGAGTGAATGACAATTTGGAGAAACAGCCGCAGCCTGAAGATCTAAGAGGCTCTAAAGAAGATGGATAAGAAAATCGATGCATAATAAAAACTGCAGGCAAAGCCACCTTGACGGAGGGCGGGTGGCTCTCTCCTCTCGCCCTTGTTAGTCTCTCTGGGCTCAAGGCTTCCATCATCCCCCAGTGTCCTCTGCTTCCTTCTTTTTTCTTCCACCTTTTGCTGTTTAGGGAATGTCGTTTGCCTTTGGGGTGGAAAAAGGGAGGAAGAAACCCAGAGAAGAAGAAAACAAAATATATGTGGGGTGTTTGTAGGGGTGCTGAGTAAGTGAGAGAGGGATAAGGTAAGGATTATAAGAGGGAGGCTTTGAATGGAAATGAGTTTAAATTGCACTGTAAAGTAATGCCCTTAGTCAAAGGAAAAATCTTAAGAGTAGAAGTAGAAAGGCCCCATGTGTCTGTTGTTAAGTCAACCTCTCTGCAGAATATTAAAGTAAATGCCTAAGCAATTTTTCTGGAAGGGCTGGGTTGGCATATGGCTTGATTGATTAGATAATGTATGTATAAGTACCTACTACAGACATATAATTGGGATATAACAAGTACTACTTTCCTTTCTCTCTTAGAAGCTAAAATTGGAGGAAAAGACATTTTAGAGGTCCATGTTAGCCAGAGAATTTGTGGAACAGTTCTGTGACTATGTATGCTTTTTGTTTTTACTACCTTCCTATCCACACTATTGAGTCCTCTCGGATCAAACATCATCCCATTCTGTTGAAATGAGAACACATGATCAATTAATCAATCCTTTATTTCTTGGTGTTTACTGAGTTTAGACCCTTAAAAAGGGGTTGAGCATTATTCACAGAGTGGGATAGAAATTCAGTAGGAAGTGGGGGGTCTCAAACGAGAACAGATATATGAGAATGCTTTGAAAACTGTTAAATGTCACAACTGTAAGGTCTATTGATGAGGAGATTTATTTCAGGATATGAAGTCCTGCACTTCCGTGGGGAGTAGAAGCGTTCCCTGGGTAGGGGAGAGGAGATGGAACTCATTCAAAGCAGCCGGTCCTTTGGGAACAGTTCTCTGTCCCAGGGAGCCGTGCTGGACTGGGATTACTGGACTAACTGGTGGAGGACTGAGATCGGAGAGAACCGTTCTCTACCTGTCGGGCTCTAATCTCATTCCTTTCTTTGGGGCTTTGCCAGTGGCTTAGCAGTGAAGAATCTGCCTGCCAATACAGGAGACACAGGAGACATGGATTCGATCCATGGGTTGGGAAGATACCCTTCAGGAGGGCATGGAAACCCACTTTAGTGTTCTTGCTGGGAAAATCCCATGGACAGAGGAGCTTGGCGAGCTAGGGTCCATGGGGTTGCAAAGAGTTGGACACAGCTGAGCATGCACAGGTCCACTCCCTTTTTGCTTGTTTGCTTTCCTTTTCTCTTTTCTACCCTTCAGAGCATTCAAAAAATTCCATTATTTGAATGGAATTTCATTATTTCAGATGTCTTCTGAATTAGAGGAGAGCTGGTGACTTTTTGGTCTCACTATGAATGGGCTTGGAGCCCGCTACCCTAGCCTCATCCTGTATCCCTTCCGCACTGCATTTTTCAAACCCTGTCTCCTCCTCTCATTTTGCATATATTTTGTTCTCTTTTCTCAGAATTGTTTCTGACTTCTGTGGGATATTCTAATTTAATATTTCAGGCTCTAGTCTTCTGATTTTTTTTTGAGGGTTCATTTGTCCTTTATTTATTATACAATTACGACTACATTATGAGACTTTAATGTGTTGGAAGTCCATCTGTGTCTTTTCTTTCTGTGCAACCAGGCCCAGAAGTCTGTGCGGATAGATAGTGAAGAAAAGCTTAATGATCATACTTTCATGACTTGCTGTCTCTTACATCAGTTCTACATCAAACACTCTCAACTCTGTGATCTTCCACCCCATCACTGTCCTACGTCCTCCTTCTCCAGGCTGCCCACTCCATTTTTTAAACTGCTGTAACTTGGACTCTTTTTATGCTTGATGCTGAACATAAAACTCTCAAAACATTATTGAAGGGGAGTCGGAACATCGGCTACACAAGTTAGAGTCTGACAGGTACATGCACATGAAGTGGTAAACTGGGTGCCAGAGAATAAGAGTGCACAGGGTAAAAGGGGCTTGGATTTGGCAGTCTGGCTTACCTGGGGAAGGTTTCCCGGAGGAGGAGAATATTGAGCAGGGCTTGGAAGAAAGGAGGGGATAGACCTAGGTAAAAAAAGAAAAGGACATGCCAGACAGAGGCTGGTTTAAGGATTCGGAGGCAGAAAGAATAGAAAGAGTTTTCATTTGCTCAAAGCAATGAGTGAGCACTGTGGGATCGCAGCATGAAACTTAAACTCTAAAAGCTTAAACTGAGGAGTAGTCATCTGAAATTAAGAATGTGAGCCACTACTGGCCCCTGAGAAGAAGAAAAATCAGGATAATGGTGAAGGTAAAGGTTGTGGAGTTGGGAAGGGCTAGATGGAAGCCAGAGGCTTAGACAGCTTCTGCTGTGACCAGAGGCCTGGTTAGTGACCGGGCTGGGGTGTGGGGAGAGGAGGGAGGGGAGGGGAGGGGCTGAAGATACAGGGAGCACATTGTTCCCCAGAGCTTGCATCAGACTTCTTCCCCTGAACAAACACTCTGTTTCAGCTCCCACTGACTCATCCCCACCTTTCCCCTTCTCCCCATTAGAGGAGCTCTCCCCGTCCTGCTGGAGACCTGCTGCTGCTGCTAAGTGGTGACGGTGACGGGAGAGGGTGACGCCACTGGGTCGGGACACCTGGGTTTTACCGTTTTGTGTTTCCTTGTCTATTTTTAGACCCTAACATGAAAATAAAGAAAAAGGGAAAGAACCTTTTAATCACTTCCCCTCCTTCCAGGGGCTTCCGTGGTGGCTCAGAGGGTAAAGAATCTGCCTGCAATGCAGGAGATGTGGTGTTCAATCCCTGGGTCGGGAAGGTCCTGTGCAGAAGGCAATGGCTATCCACTCCAGTATTCTTGCCTGGAGAATTCCACAGACAGAGGAGCCTGGCAGGTTACAGTCCATAGGGTTGCAAAGAGTCAGACGCAACTGAGCAACTATCACTCACTCACTTCTCCTTCCAGGATGGATGACTTGACTATTTCAGCTGAACAGGGAGGTGCCAGATTTTCCTGAGCCTTCCTGGCCACTTCATTGCTCAGGCCACTGTCCCAAGCTTTTCACAGTATCTGGGAGATGCTGGGAAAGGTGGAGGTTGATGTTGATGAGAATGGGCTCCTTGAAGGGATGTTCAAGCTCTGAGTTGTAATATCCTCACCTAAGCATCTTCAGAAAAGAGATGAGATGATGCCGGGTCTAGGAAATGGGAGGATGGAGAAAATAAATTCTCTAGACTTGAAGTTCTTGAACCACTTTCCTAGTTTGGGCAATCCTGAGGGAAAGTTGAGTGAGAAACTCCCTAGAGAGGAGAGGTTGCAATATGACAAACGTGATAACAAAAAGCAGACTAAGTGCGAGGATTTTAAGCATAAAGACTGGCAAGAAAGCCAGCAGTGACTCAGTAGGTTAGTTCTTCCCCCTTGGTTGTATTCCTGCGACCTGTACACGCTGAAGCTGGAAGGCCCCCAAAGAAGGTTATTTTATCCAACCTTCCTTCTTGTCAGAACCAAACTGAGATGAAGGAAACGAGGATTTATTGAGCATTTATTAGCTGCTAGGCACTAGTATACTCTTTCCATGTGTTGTCTCATGAAGTTAAATCCTCATAAAGCCCTCTACACTGTGCTCAGAATGTAAGGTCTCAGCTAATAACTGGTAGAGCTGGAAGGTAAACTCACTTCTTCTGATTTTGGAACCGATGCTTTTTTCAGTGACATCGTGTTTCCACTCTGGAAATTCACTTTTCTGTTGGCCAGTATGGTATCTCCAATCATATTACAGGCACTGTGCTAAATGTTTTTGGCGTGATAAAAAGAAAGCCAGAGTCCCTACCTTCCAGATGCTTGAAGTCATTCAGGGAGAGTGACAGTCACTCAGTTGTGTCTGACTCTTTGCCATCCTATGAACTGTAGCCGTCAGGCTCCTCTGTCCATGGAATTTTCCAGGCAAAAATACTAGAGTGGGTTGCCACTTCCTACTCCAGGGGATCTTCCTGACCCAGGAAAGGAACCCGTGTCTTTTACGTCTCCTACATTGGCAGGCAGAGTCTTTCCCACTAGCACCACCTGGGACGCCTCATCTGGGGAAGTATTAGTATATTTAAGTGTAGTATTGGGAAACTATACACCAAGGCACTAAGACATGCCCAGTGATACAGACAGCTGGATGCTATTGGAATTCTGAGAATGAAGGGAGAATTGTGCCAGGAAGGCTAGGGAAAGCTTCATGGAAGAGGTAGGATTTTAAGGAAAACTTTTAGACTGGACAAGAGAACATTCTACATGGTTGGAATGCACAGAGTCTTGGAAACAAGAAGTAAAAGACGTATTTTAGGGATACTCAATGGAGCTTTCTCTGAACTTCTTAAGGTCAAGAATGGCATATATTCACATTTGCTCTCTCAACATGCCAAAGATGTGAGAGGCAAATGTTAAAGCATATTTGTTGAATAAATGAAAGAGTGGCCCATTTATCTGGCACTGAGAGTTCATATGAGGACCCTGAAAGAGATATGAATGGAACTGTAGGTTCTAATGGAGAGGATGGAATGACATCAAAAAAACTGTTTAAATGAGATTATCCTTGAGGCAATGGGAAGATAACTTGGAAAAAAGACAGAGGCAGGGATGCTAGTTAGATGCTAGTGTAGAAGTTTAGATGAGAGATGCTGAAAGACTAACAATGGCATGGAATAGTCACAAAAGGATGGAGATATCAACACTGTGAAAAGCATGATAAGCAGAACCTGGTCACTGATGGGCTTTGATGGGGACAGGGGTGGGGAGTGTGGGTACAATGGAGAAGAGGGCACAGGAAATGGCAGTCAAAGATGAAGCTGGAGGTTCTTAGCTTTGGTGATTGATAGAATACTGGTACCTGTTTAAAGAAAAAGAGGAAGTTAGAACAGCTGATTTGGAGGATAATATGAATTACATTTTAGACTAAGTTGCTGTAGAACCCCTACTAGGTAAATTCATCATATGCGGGAAGTAGGAAACTAGAGAGAACGTGGTCAGGTATGGAAGGAGAGACTGAGAGCTCACCTACATAGAAATAACAATCAAAGCTGTGAAAATGGGTGGGATAATTGAGGAAAAAAGTATCCGGAGGGAAAGCTAGAAAGTTGGAGGTTTCTTTGGGAAAGAAAGAGTACGTGATCAGTCCACCTCTAATGTCTTCTGGTGTTGTTACCAGCTTTTTCTTGTCTTATTCTTGAGAGATAAGGTTAAGCAACTCTGGAAACAGAAAAGACCCTATGTTCAGCCCTTTTGAGCCTCTTCTCTACTGAAGTCTGGATCTTGACCAGTACAGTAACAGACTGGGCTTTCATGGAAATTTTTTAGCTTATCTTGCTGAAACAGATGGAGCCTCTCCTAAAAAGATGTGTCTGTCTTCTAAATTTTCAACTCCCTAGGGAAGTAAATGCCCAGCAGTTCTGTTCAGGCTAGCTTAAAGTGCTCATGCTTCGATGCAAACCTGTTTTGCACCCATTTATGAAAGACTAAGAACCTCAGTCTGGGAAGTGGGTGGGTGGGGTGGACAGCGATTTGCTCTTGAGCCCCAGACGCTGACTTTTTCACAACTCCCCACCCTTCTTACTTTTCATCCAGAGATCTCAAAGCTCTAAACAAGCCTTGATCCTCCCTGACCCCCTGAGTCATCTTCTGCTTCCATTTTCCCAGATGGGGGGGCTGTGGGATACCATGTTTGGAGATGATGTTTGGAGTGGGTGAGCAGGTGAGGGGCAGCCTGGGGATCCAGGCACCCCTTCCCCATCACAGGGTGGGATGAGGGGCAGGCATCAAGGTGGATCTGCGTCATTTGGTTTCAGCTTGTTCTTTTGAGGTTGTTTATGACTGAAGAGACTCAGCTGAAGAGTCCAAGCTGGAGAAATTGAAGAACAAACAAAACTGTAAAAGATGCCGATAAAATTCCTCCCAGCTCAGAACAGTCTTTGGAGCCTGTCTCGGGAATCTCAGAGTAATCTGGAAAAGGCTGATTAACTCTCACAGCCCCCAGTAGGGACTGAGACTGGAGCAACACAGGACCAAGTTAGGAGAAGGGAGCATTGAGAGTGAGAGCTCCTTTCTCTCCTCTTCTCTCAAGGGGCCCACGGTTCAAACCTCCAATTTAGATGAATTAAGACTGAGCAGGGAAAGGGGAACGGGTGATGGGAAAGACTGATATTTTGTAAGACCCCTTTTCATTAGCGAGTGCTTGAGGTTCTGGGTGGGGGGCAGAATAAGTGATGAGGACCCTGAATTGGAGAACATTAGGAATGGAGGGTAACTGGATGGGGATGAGAGGCTCCGGAACTGTGGAAATAGTGGCTGTGTATGGGGAGGTGTGAAGAGTAGGGGTGAAGGTGCCCGGACTTGGAGGATGGCAGTATGAGGGTGAGCAGTTGTGAGCTGGGGTTTTTGAGGCAAATGGATCTATTTTGGGGGGACGAGTTGAAAAGGGGTTCTGGAGGGGGCAACTGTGTGAGAAGAAGGAGAGGGCTCAGAGGGATGCCGAAAAGGGATGGTGGGGGTGAAGAGGAACATCTGTGTGAGAGCAGAGGCGTGATGGTCTAGGAGAGAATCTCAGCTGAGGTGAGTGGTTAGAAAGCCAAGGGTCAGTCTTTCCCCGCTGCCCAAACCAGCTATTTTTCTGTTCTTTGTTCCAAATGAATTAGTGTATTGGTCACAAAGAGGAATCTTGTGAGCTGGATATGACTTAGAGGTGGGAGGGAAAGAGTTGATGGGAGAGTGTGTGAGAGGGGGAGCCATAGAGACTGCTGGTTTCCATGGTGATGGCCGAACTCTTCATTTCTATTCTGATTCCTGCAGCAGGTCAAGAGAAGCTGTAAGGGAGAACTGCTTCCTTTTCATCCTCAAAAGAATCAAAACCTGGGATGGGGAGGTGGGTGAGAGTAGGGGTCTTTAATAGGGGTAGAGTCTAGTTCCAAGGTTAACTGAATTATCTACTCTGATTTCTCTAGGTACATTCAGGAAGTCTATGGATAGAAAGACGCAGTAAAAGCCAGTGTCCCTTCTTACCAGTGGTGTGGTCTGGGGTTTCAGTGAATCTTTTGAGCAGCACCATCCTTATCTGTAGATAGACAGATGGACCTCTCCTCTGAAACCAGAGACTAATTTGGGTACCCACGGGCCAATGATCCTTCCTGAAAATTTCCGTGCAGCAAGAGGAACCAGTTTCTCACACACTGTATCTCTCCAGTTCTTCAAGGCACCTCAGGGTAGTCTGTCTGCTGTTGAGCAGAGGACATTGAATCAGGGGAGCAGAAGGTGATAATGGGGAGTGGATAGAAACTGTTGCTTCTGTGGCTCAAGTGTCAAAAGTGTGAGGCCTGGATCTGGCAAAAATCCAGGCTGGACAATTCTATCCACTTTCCCTGTGAAAGCCAGCGAGCTTGAGTTCCTCTCCAAAAGACACCTAGCATATTGAAGATTCTACCCTGCTTCCTGTCCCAGAGTCCCTTGACTTTTGCCCCAGTTCTGCCCGCTTTGTAATCAGCTCTTGAGTTGAAGTGGGCGCCCAGATGCCCAGCAACATGAGATCATGTCTTAGGCATAGTAGCTTCTATGTGCTCCCCGAATTCCTTCCACCTGCCTGACTTGTCTAGTGACTTCTCAGTAAAGCGGTTGCCAAAGCTGGCTTCTCCATCCTTGCTGATTTGCTGTGGGATGTTTGCTGCAAAAATATCTGTCTCCTGCTTGTCTGTCTTACACTCCCTTCTTCTTAGCCGTCCTCTTCTTAGCACCTAACATAGTCCCTGACTTACAGGATCCTCAAGGAGGTACCTCTAAAAGGAGGCACCAACTGTGCTTCTTGCATAGAAATTGCCCCATAACCTTCTTTTTCCCTATGACCCTGCTCCCATCTTGTACCACTGGTGTCCTGGGGGGCCCTAGTTCCCCTAGTTCTCTTGCTCCTGTGCCCCCTAAGCCTGTTTCTCTTCTGGGTATATGGTAGCTCCTGGGCTCTCCCCCCTTCCCCATCTTGTCTCCTTCCTGAGCTTCCTCTCAACCTCTCCTAATCTCCCTCCAATGCACCTCAGCCCTGCTTGCCTTCCTTTTCCTCTCTCCCTACCCCTTCTTTTGTCAAATACTTACCAAGGACCTGGTTGGTTCTGGGGGACAAACAGGCTCTGAGCATTTTGAGGAAGCACAGAGCACCTGAGCAATTCTGATAGAAGGCGACAAGTGAAGGCCCCTGGCCATCTTTTCCCAAAGTCCTCTTTCAGCCGTGACAAGTTGGATGCACTCTTATCCCTTAGTATTGCTTTCTAATGTTTCAGAATTTCTACAGAGGGTTAATTCTTCTTGATGCCTAGCTTTAGTTACCTAACTCCTGCAGTCCAGATCATTCCCTGGGCTTCAATACTCAATAAACAAATAAGTATTTTAAAATGAGCCTCATAACCATAATAATACCTACTTTCCCATATCTTGGGATATTTGTGAAGACTGGTTGAAAGGATGGGTGTAATAGTTCCCTAAAAACTTTGTGAAGGTTAGATCGTGACTCCCTCTTAACTTCTAAGTGGAAATGCAGAAGAGCCTTTCTCTCCTATAAATAGTATAGCTAAAGAGAGAATATTAAATAATTATGAATTACATCAACTTTTAGTCTTGTCCCTCAGTACTCAATTTGTAGACAGCAGTTGTTTGATCTTTGTTGCCAATGAGACCCATGTCCCTTTAAAGTTTTTTCTTGAAGAAAACGAATACTTTTGCTTGAAGTAAGAGGGACTGAGGAGAGACTTCAGGAAGGAGTCTTTAACCTAAGTGGCATGAGAACGTAAGTAAAAGGAGAGATCCAACAACCGTCCCCACACCCCCCCCCACCCCGCCACCTCTATCACGAGGTAGTTCCTCGGCGTTATCACTGGAGACGGGGATTTCTCTGATGACCCGGGAGGAGCCTGGGATTACATGGGAGAGCGGTAGTGATGCTTTTATCCCAGATGATGGATTTCCAAAGAGAAATTAAGAGTCTGACTAGGCTGCCCTGAGTCAGAAAATATCATCAAGCTCTGTTCCTATTAATGACTTAAGAGCAGCCACTGGATTCGCCCCATTACCTACAGAGGGTGGAGGCAGAAAGCTGGGGCAGAAACTGCTCAGGGGCAGAGAACTTGCCTGGATTCCGGGATCTTCCCAGCTCCCTGGAACCCTGGCTGTCCGAGCTCACCCTGACAGATGGGTTGTGATGGGGTATCGCTCTGGAGTCTCTCCATTGGACGGATCAACATAACGGGTTTTAGGGGAGCTGCTTCACCTTTCTAAGGTTTCCTTTCTCCTCTACCTGCCTCCCTTCTGACCCAAGGAAACTTGTTTGGTTTCCCCAGACTCCCTCCTCAACCCCATAATCCTGTCAGGGATTTCTTCTAGTTGTCTGGCTTGAGGCTCATCCTTGACTTTCAGGCAAGCCAACTTCACAGCCCGCGCCTGGTAGAAACATTGACACAGCATGCTGGCATTCTGTTCTGTGCAGCCCCTTCTCTAGCCCAAGCATGTCCACACCTCTGACTGTAGACAGACCTGTCTCTTTGCTCCTCTGGCCTCTTAGGGTGGCCACTATTTTCTTCTTGGGAAGGTTTCCAATCTGGATGGTTGGTAGGTTCTTTTCACACTTTGCTTCCTCTCTACCAGTTCAGCTCATCCCTTTTCTCCTGAGCTCCTTTCCAGAGACAGGACACAGCTGCATATTCCCAGGGACTCTGAGCCTGGGCATTTTAAGAGCTGGCCTTTCCTCTTGGTTGGCTTGCTCTCTCACCTGCAGGCTGCTGAGCAAGGAGATCCGTGCACTGCCCGCGGAGCAGCTCCTAGTGACTCAAGATGAGCAGGTCGAGCTCAAAGACTCAACAGAAACCCATTTGTAATGTGGTTGTTTTTCTTTCAAATCCTTAAGAACATAAGCATCGCACATTATGGTAGGAGAGCGAAGTGGAGAGGGGGTGGGGTTTGGGGTTGAAAGAGTTCCAGATTTTAGTTTACTTCAGGAGGCCCATTTTCCAGCATCTCCTCAGTCTGGGGTGGGCTTGGATCTTAGTCCTATTTAAATTTTAAATTTTTTAGTCATTTTTACATAGTAGTGCCATCTTTTTATGACCTCAGCCTCCACTATAACTTTTTTTATTGTGATAAAATAGATATAACATAAAATTGTCCATTTAAGCCATTTTTATGTGTGTGGTTTTCAGTGGCATCAAGTTCCTTCACATTGTTGTGCAACCATCACCACCATCCAGCTCCAAAACTTTTTCATCTTTTCAGATTGAAACTCAGTGCCATGAAACACGAACTCCGCACCCCCTGCCCCTAGCCCCCGGCGTGCCTCCACTACCATTTGACTTAGCTTCTTTTAGCACCATTCTGACCACAGAGGCTTTCTTTTTTCTGTTAAATTTCAGGTCCTAGGGCTGAATTTCTAGACCCATCGCCACTGCCCCCATGGACTACCTCCAATGAGCTCCTAGCATTTCTTGGCTCAGCGCCCTGCTCTGAGAGGCAGTCCTGGCCCCATGCTCCTGCTCCGAGGTCCTTCTTTCCCCCTGATCCTGTGCGCGTGTTGCCCCCCGCCCGCCTTGCCCTCGTGCTGCCGGCCCCTCTTTCCTCTTCTGTTCCATGCTTCTGCTTGACATTCTCCCTGATGTCTTAAGATGCCCCGGCCTTGATCACGTGACCTACCCCTCCCGCACTCTGCAGCGTTCTGCCTGGCGGCTCTTACCGCGTTCTCACCTTCTGTGTGTTTTAGTTTCCTCTCAGACTGGAGGCAACCTCAAGGCAAGAGCCTCCCCCAGAAATCTCCCCTGGGTTCTCCTACTCCATCCTAGATCCTCCACCCTCACGGGGTGGCCTGGTCTCCAGCAGTATTGGCCTCACTTCAGAGCCTGTCAGAAATGCAGAATCCCAGGCTCCACCCCAGACCTGTGGAGTCAGAATCTGCATTTGCACAGGATCCCCCATGCTCATTGGAAAAGACCCTGATGCTGGGAAAGATCAAAGGCAAGAGGAGAAGGGGGCGACAGAGGATGAGATGGTTGGATGGCGTCACCGACCCAATGGACGTGAGTTTGAGGAAACTCCGGGAGATAATGAAGGACAGGGAAACCTGGCGTGCTGCAGTCCCATCGGGTCACAAAGAATCAGACAGGACTGAGCGACCGAACAACCCCATGGGTAACAAAGTGAGAGAAGCTCTGCTGAAGGAGGGATGATACATACTTTATCTTGTAGATGTGCCTGAGTAAAAGCTACTTAAGTAACACTCCAGACTAGATTCAAACTGTGTGGATATTTTTGAAGAGAGGAAAAAGGATATTTGTATCCTTTGAATTTATGAAACCCCATCAGAATTGCCTAGAAAGCTGGGAACTGGCTCAGCGAGACTGGGAGGGCACAGGAGACAGTGTTCTTGAGGGGAAGGCATGGGGACCTCCCAGGCGTCTGTCTCCAAGTTGCATAGAACAGAGTTCAAGCTCCCTAAAATTCTCTTGGAGGGTGACTGATGGTGTTTACCTCAGAATGGTACCTTGTCCCCAGCAGACATTTGTCCCTAAGGTCCTAGGGAGAGGCAGAGCTCACAGATCTCAAAATAACCTCCTGGTTTCTGTCTCCGCCACCGGCGCTGATTCATATTTTGTAGGAGGGTTGAGTGTAGCTGGGAATGGCTGAGGAGCTGGGGTAATTCCCTCCTTCCTCCTCACCCCACAGAGGGAATTCAGAGAAGCACAGAGAGTTGAGACAGGGTGTGGGAGTCAAACCTGTTCTTCACATAGCAATCTCCTCGTCTCACTCCACTCCAGCTCCAAGAAGTTGAGTCCACGGCTGGGAAAACTAGGAACCGGTCTCTCAGTCTGCTTGGCTCATAGCCAGCCTCCCTCTTTTTTGTTCCCTCTCCCATCGGGAATCAGGGAGAGTAGCCAACATGCTCCCTTGCTCTCCCAGGTTCGGGTGTAGAACTCTGATGTCCAGAAGCACACTTGGAGGTAGGAGCGTGAAATTCTTTAGACCAGTGCTGGGTGCATCTTGGTCATCTCCAGAAGAGGATGCCAGGAACTATGACTGGCCTTTTAGATCTTGAATGGGATTATAGAGCAACTAGAGAGCAAAGTGCATGCAAGCTCAGTCGCTCCATCGTGTCCAACTCTTTGCGACCCCCCAAACTGTAGCCTACCAGGTGCCTCTGCCCATGGGATTCTCCAGGGAAGAATACTGGAGTGGGTTGCCGTTTCCTCCCCCAGGGCATCTCACCAACCCAGGGATAGAAGCCACATTTCCTGCATCGGCAGACAGATTCTTTACCACTGAGCTACCTGGGAATCCCAGAGAGCAAAATAGTTTGGGGTAAACTGGGGAAGAAGAGGTGACCTGCTGAGTGGGAAAATAATATAAACGAGCGGTTTCCCCCAGAGTCATGGGAGGAGGTTACTCTGCATCTTTCCCATGTTTTTCTGGGCTCCAGAGTCTCTATATTTTGCTCTATTGGTGGAGCAATGTGTTCCTTGGCTTTTTTTTCTTAGTGGTAATTTTGAGAGCAGAGACCTCCAGACCACAGCCTGAGCAAAAGGCCTCATGTGTGTCTCTTGTCATCTCCAAGCACTGATCCCATTGCTGGAGGAATGGGTAAAGAATATGTGGTGTATATACACACACAATGGAATGTTACTTGGCCATGTAAAAGAAACAAATAATGCCATTTGTAGCAACATGGATGGACCTAGAGATTGTCATGCTGATGAAAGAAATCAGATAGAGAAAGACAAATATCATATGGTAATTGCATATATATGGAATCTAAAAAATGCTACAAATGAACTTATTTACAAAACAGAAATAGAGTCACAGATGTAGAAAACAAACTTATGGTTTCCAGGGGGGAAAGTGTGGTATTGGGAGGGATTGGGAGACTGGATTGACATATACACGCTACTATATTATATATAAAATAAATAACTGATAAGGACCCACTCTATAGCACAGGGAACTCTTCTTGATTCTTTGTAATGACCTATATGGGAAAAGAGGCTAAAAAAGAGTGGATAAATGTATATGCATAACTGATACACTTTGCTGAACAGCAGTAACTAGGACAATATTATAAATCAACTATAATCTAATAAAAATTTTTTTAAAAAAGCATTTCTTTGGCTTCCCTGGTGGCTCAATGGTAAGAGTCCTGTCAGCACAGAAGATTTAAGTTCCATCCTTGGTCCAGGAAGATCCCACATTCTGCAGAGCAACTGAGCCCCTGTACCGCAACTACTGAGCCTGTGCTCTCGAGGCCGGGGGTTGCACCTACTGAAGCCTGAGTGCCCTAGAGCCCATGCTTTGAAACAAGAGAAACCACTGCAACGAGAAGCCTGCACACTGCAACTAGAGAGTAGCCCCTGATCCTTCCAACTAGAGAAAAGCCAGCAAAGCAAGGAAGACCCAGCACAGCCAAAAATAAGTAAATAAATTAAAAAAAATATTTAAAGCATTTCTCTTCCGGAGCAGTGCCCTTTGATTTCACCACGTGTAATAATCTAATCCTTGGGTGTTATGCATGCCTGGAAGTGGTGGGGTGAGGCACTGGGGCCTGATAGTCAGGACCATGAGGCAGGGTGCACCCCAGGCCTTTCAGAATATCGATAGTGCCTATAGATAGTAGATTTTCAGCATCTCATCATTCAGAATAAATAATAACACTCCTTGTTTCTTCTCTGTGGGGTGGCATGGGGCTGGTCATTTCATCTATTACCAGTGTGTGTGCTAAGTCACTTCAGTTGTGTTTGACTCTTTGCGATGCTCTGGACCATAGCCATTTCATGGGATTCTCCAGGCATGAATACTGGAGTGAGTTGCCGTGCCCTCCTCCAGAGAATCTTTCCAAACCAGGGATCAAACCTGGGTCTCCTACATCTACCTGCATTGGCAGGTGGGTTCTTCACCACTAGAGCCACCTGGGAAGTCCAGTGTGTCTCCCTCTTATATTTTACACCAGCTCTGGGAGCTCAGAACCACCACTGTGCTCCAACTTTGGGTTCAGTATGTCCGTGTCCTAAACACACCCATTTTCACCATCAAACTGAAGTTTCCCTGCCCACAGGGAACGGCTCCTCCTTTCTCTGGATCTCACTTCATACCAGTGTCAGTATACAGATTGGCTGATGAGGAGGAAATTTAAGGAGATTCCCCCCACCTTTCAGGCCTTTTTTTTTTTTTTTTTTAAGAACTCTTCAACTTCTAGGTCAGGTAATGTTGGTTCAGTTGAGCAGAACTTCTGATGCGGCTATAGCTTTGAGTCTGTATTCTTGTCTCAGGCTTCTTTCTGAGACGATTCAGTGTTTGGGGCACAGGAAGTGGGGGATATTGGTGGTGACTGGGATGTGGAGAAAACGTGAAATTTTAGCCAGGAGAAGCTATCTCAGAAATCTGTAATGAGCGTGTGTGTTATTTCTTTTCCAACAGGCTGCATAATTTTTATGACCAATTATTCCATTTGTAATGACGCTGAGATAACAGAGATCCCATCTCATGCTCTGTGGCACACGCCAGGCACTCATGGGAGCTAGAAGATGCCATCGCTTATCCGAGAATTGGATGGCAAAGTCTGGCGACTGAGATTCAGTTCTAGCAGGGGAGAACAGGAGTGCTAAGGAAAACTTTGTAAACATGAAGGGTGTCAGGTACAGGATGGGGAACATGGAGAGGACTATAGCTTTACAACAAAAGAGATTTATTGGGTATAGATAAAAAAAAAAGCTTGTCTTCCAGCCTGAGAATTTTGTGATCCAACACAGTTTCTGATGATGTTATATTTACACATAACAAATGAACAGATGTCTGGCTGTGGAGACAGTGCCATCCCAAGGCAGAAGGCGCCAGTTTTTTTTTTCCCCACAAAGAATTTCAGGGCTCAATTAGAGAGGAGGTTTAGGAAATACTAGGCCCAGCCAAGGGGAGGATACTCTTCTTGGGGCTAGTGGTTCTCTATTGAGTCTGGATAGAGCTGAGGATCTCCTTGACAGATCTGGTAATTGGTCCATTGGGCCTGAAGGCAGGCAGGTTAAGGACATCAAGTTGCTCCCACTGATTGGTCTGGAACATTTACCTGCTCCTGTCTCTGTGGTTTTCTCCAGGGCATCTACTTACCCTTTTACCATTTTCTGTTTGTTTTTTCTTGCCCATTAATTGTTAAGGTTGGATATCTGAAGTCAGCAGTTCTGGGTTTGAATCCTGGCTCTGCTGCTTAGCAATCTTTGCTCTTGTTTTCCCATCTGTAAAACGGGGATAATAAGACCTAATTTTCAGACTCGTAAGGATTAAATAAAATAATGTTAAGCAAGTGTTTCACAAAAAGGTAGTGAACAGTTTTCTTTAGAATTCCCTGTCTCTGATTTTGGTAGAGAAAATCAGGGAGAGTGATGTCCAAGTAGACAGACACAGAGGTTGATGTAAGAAGAAAGGAGGGGGAAAAAAAAAAAGAAGAAAGGAGGGTTAACAAAAGCCAAAGATACCACGGGGACAAAGACACAAAGATAGTTGTAAGTTAGAGGACCAGGTAGTAAAAACCAGGCAGAAGCAGAGAGAAAGTGAAAGATACAAAGATGGGCAAGGGAGAGGGGAACAGTGGAAGGTAAGTGAAAGAAGGAGAGAGATAAAGTCAGACGGGAAGGACAGGACGCAAGTGCAAAGGCTGTCAGAGGAGAGAGACGGAGAGTTTACTTGTGGAAGTTGGTGTAAAATCCCTGGGGCCAGAAATTTCCTGCTTTCTTCTTGCTTCTGGCTACTGTGGGACTTGAATTCCACGTCCCGGTCCCACCTCTCATTCCTCCTTGCAGTCTGGTCATCCCAGTATCAACCCAATCATCCCAGATCTGCTTCTGCACTGAAGCTGGAGCAGCCCTGCCCACTTTTCCTCTCTCTACTTACCTCATCCGGCACCATCTTAGTTACCTGAGTCCATAGGGATTTTTCATTTCAAACAAAACTGTTTGCTGTGCAAAAGCATCATGGTGTCAGCCAGTCCATGCAATAACTAGGTGTAGTTTTACAGTCTCTCCCCCCGACTGTAACAGCACTTTCATATATCTCTGGCTGCGACAGGCAATTTTCTTTCAAAGATTGTTTTTTCTGGAGCCTGTGATTTCTGCTCTCGCCTCCAACCTCTGGGATATTAAAACAGGGTCAGTGGCTCTTGGCAGGCTGACCGATTTGTGGGCATTCCCCAGCTCCTCTGTTCCACCCTCCCTCTGTGCTGTTTCCACTCTTGGCATCTGTCTGCCTCCTCACCCCGTCCAGTTAGAGGTGCTAGGGGAAGTGGCTTCTGCAGTCTTCCATACCGAGTTTTGTCAGGTGTCTCACCTTAAGAGTTGAGGTTGAGTGGGCTGGGGGGTGAGGATCCAGGAGAGGGTTGGCCTGCTAAGCCTTACCCCTGTTCTCCATGCTCCACACCCCACCCTCCTGCTGTTCAGATATGCAGCTGTCTGTCCTTTCCCACAAAAGTATTGTAGCTTATCTTCCAGAATGGAAAACTTTAAAAAAATGGGCGAATAGAATTAAAGCTTAACATTATGGAATTTTTCTCTGCTAGAAACTAGGGGTGGGAAAATAGTGGAATCTCTTTTTCTGTAAAATTTGGAGGCTAGTGGGAATTCCCACTAAGGGCTGGGTTAGGGAGACCTGACATATACAGAAGGGATATGGAAACCTTTTTATCCTGGCTTCCCTGAAGACAGACTGTGATTCTGCCCTTGCTGCCAAAGCAGTGTATTTCATTGTTTGCTGGTATGGTACTTGCAAGCCAGCAAAATCCCTTCCCTATCTACCGTTCTCTTGGAAGAAGGAACCCTATATATATGTCTTTGAGATGGCATGTCGTTTTAGGATGTCTTTGTTCCCTTTTTGGCCCAGGACAAAATCCTCCCTGAAGTCTAACTCCTGTTTCTCCTGCTTTGCTCACAGATTGAATCCTCTTGAAAAACAACATGACACAACAACCCCCCCCCCCTCCTCACTCATACCATCCTTTGTTTTTATTAAATAAAAGTAAGTGGAGCTATAAGATGTGACTGGCTGGGATCCCGGCTTCATAAAACAAAACTAACACCCTCTTTATCAAGGAGCTGAGGCATCCAGAGAAGATTTCTTAGGCCATTTTGCTGTCACGTAAATGGGAATCAATATTCAATAAGCCTTTGATGCACTACGCTAGTGGTTCACTTAATACTGGCTTCCAGTACAGTAAGTGGCGTTGATATAGGGAGGGCTGGTTTGTAAAATAACACTGCAGCCCTCACCTTCTGGATATTGAATCTGCTTCCCTGAGGAGAGAAGAGTCAAGACTCTGAGTGAGCAGCAGTGTCCTTTTACCAGTCTCGCAGCCTCAGGACAGACTGTCTTATAATCTAGCTTGAAAAAGAGGACGGATTCTATGCTTTTAAAGCTAACCAGTCTAAGAGATCCTAGAGCTTAATAGATCCACATTTCTATTAGGAAGTCTTCCACAGTGCCTGGCCTGATTGCCTTTCCTCCTTTCAATAAATTAGTCAAATTGAAAACCAATTGAAGGATAGGATTGATTCCACCACTAACATATGAGAGCAGACCTTCCAGTGCCCCCAGAGCCTGCAGTGATTAGTAATAATATCTCGTTTCCCTCAGCCCCAGTGTTTGCTGTTGGGAAGGATTGCCGGCCAGCTGGCCCCCTGGTGGATGCATGGTAGTTCTGGATTTCTCTGTATACAGTGACTATGAGGATTCAGTAGGCAATAGTTTTTAACATGAACAATTATTTCGTTTTCATTTTAGGACATCTTTGTGACCCTGGGCTTGCTCTCCCTCCCCGCCCAGCTCTAAGCAAGCGTGTGCCAGGGAAAAGCAATCTAATGTCAGCTTAAATAACACAGATAAACACATGTTGTACAAAAAACACTGAATAAAATATTTCAGAGCCACATGGATTTTGGAAACTTTATTAAACATTTTTGGATTGTCTAGGTTATTGTTCTCCATTCCCAGTGTTCACAGGGTGTAGGACTTCACAATTTGGGGTGGACATGGAAACTTACAGAGAGATTTATAGTCTTGGCTACTTCTTATTGTATTTAGGGGCTCTGACAGTTTGCAGGAAGCTGGGGCTCAGTGATAAAAGAATTTGCCTGCCAACGCAGGAGAAGCGGGTTCAGTCTCCGGGTCAGGAAGATCCCCTGGAGGAGGAAATGACAACCCATTTCAGTATTCTTGTCTGGAGAATCCCTTGGACAGAGGAGCCTGGCGGACTTCTGGTCACGGGGTCGCAAAGAGTCAGACATGACTGAGCGACTGAGCAAGTGTGCACGGGGTAGAAGACGTTTCCATTCACACTGTTTGGGAACACACTGCAGGAGGGCAGACCCGCTCTCCACGATGACCCTGTAATTGTCCCTGCAGAAGGGATGTCCTGGCTTGTCTCCTGGGGCCCTTTTAGACCAGACTGTTAGGAAGTTTCCATCCCGTTGCGGGTAGCGCTAGTGAGTCTAAGGCAGAAGGCTGGTGTTTGGCCTCTCTGCTTGGGCAAGAATAGCAGGAGAGGGCTGTCCTGCGGTGTTTGGAGGCAAACCCTCCAAGGTTATTGAGTAATGGGTGCGATTTTTGAAGGAGAGAAATAAATAAACTCGAGCAGGTTTCTTGTCTTCAGATTCCTCACTTGGTGCAGCCTGGGATTCTTGGAAAGAGACCAGCAAACGAAACCCAGGACTGCTGAGTTTACAGGGGGCTCAGGGGTTTGATACCTTGGCTTGGGGCTTGTAGAACCAGTTTCTGGGGTAGCGAAATGAAGAAGGGTAATTGCTATTCTCCTTTTCTGAATACGAAGAGATCTTTCAAAGTTGGAGTGCTGAGGTTAGCCTGTGCCCAGGGCTTCCTGAGAGTAAGGAAGCTGACAGAGTCCCTTCTGTCCTCCCAGCCCTCGTTTCCTGTCGCCCTGTGTGGGGTGCGAAGGCTGAGTGTGGTTGTGACGTCTCTCACCTCATCAATTTCCACTGCTGACTGGATGGGAGGCCCTGTTTCCCTCTCCTTTTCATGTATGTCCCTCTTGAAGCTGCACATTAAAAAAATAATAAAGGCAGGAAGTGCTGTTTTTTAGTTAGAAGTGCTGTCTTTGGTTAGACAAGAGAAGTCTTCCCTGCTAAAGCTCCTAACAACCTTCCTTGTACTAGTGAAGTCTGCACAGAGGATGAGGCCAGACCAAGAAGATGGGATATGGAACAGAGATTCCAGGGGATGCTGAGCACTCAAATGACTTTCCTAGGGAAAGCCATCACGGGAAAGACTTAAACAGCTTTTGCCCATCTCTGAGATGGTTGGACTTCTCCCAGCAAAGGGATACATGACCAGGTGTTGTCTTGAAGAGTCCTTCAGTGCCAGGTGCTAGCCTTTTCTTTCGTTGCCTGCTTTTTACTGGGGATGGACCAGTTATCATGCAGCAGTAGCATCTCAGCCGAGGGTATTATCAGTGACCAAGCCGCCCCTCTTTGCCTCTGGTGAAACTCCCAATCTTTTGGTACCTCTGGCGCTCCATTCTTGCCGCAACTTGAGTTCTGGCATCAGTGCTCCCCCACGCAACAGCTGATGACATCTCTTGGCCTCCCCCATCCATTCAGCAATGCCTCTCCCCCCCACCCCGCCTCCTCTGCCTGCTGTCCCAGCCTGTAACCCTGATCTCATTTCCTCCTACCTCTCACACCATTCTAAGACCTCTTGCCTCAACCTGTGCCTGGGTTCCTTTCTCTGGAGCCCCTCTCATTCCATGGACAGCCCTCTCCTCTCTGAACCAGGGTCTGCCCTGAACATCTGTACCTTCCCCAAGATTTTCAGGAGGCAGAGGACTCCCCAAAGAAGAGGGTGGCTCTGATCCCTGAGGTTGCCCCTAGCTCCTTAGTGGGGCGGATTTCATGCCTGGGTTGTGTGTTGTTTGTCTGTCTCAGACTTTGCAGCCCCCGAGGCAATGGCTCTGTCTTTGCAGGCTCAGGGAAGCCTTGGCAGCCAACAAATAACAAATAATACCCTAGTAACAGCACCTGCAACTTGCTAATGAGTGTCTTTCCCCTGCCTCCCTCACCTCTTGGAGGTTGGGAGTGGGAACCCCTGATATCTGGGCAAATGGATGCTTTCTCCTTTCTTTTGCTTGGGAGAATTGAGGTTGGAGGGTAGGGGCAGGTCCTTTTTAGGAGCAAAAGAATATAAAAATGACCTTGAGGAGTATACTAAATAAAAATGGAGGATGCATGTGTACTTGCTAAGTTACTTCAGTCGTGTTGGGCTCTGTGCGACCCTATGGACTGTAGCCTGCCAGCTTTTCTGTCCATAGGATTCTCCAGGCAAGAATACTGGAGGGGATTCCCATACCCTCCTCCAGGGGATCTTCCCAACCTAGGGATCGAACCCCTGTTGCTTAGTCTCCTGAATTGGCAGATGGGTTCTTTACCACTAGCACCTGGGAAGCCCCCAGACAGAGGATACTTCTGATATTTCTCCTGACTATAGAGTTGTGGAGAGATGGAAACCTTTAGGAACAGATCTGGGGCTGTTAAACATCAGGTCTGGGGCTCTTTGGACTTCTTGGAGTCTCTTGCGCTTAGGTTTCCAGAGGCAAGCTGGAACTATTAGCTGACTCTCCTCCCTCAATGTTTACCTAAGTCATTGGTTCTCCAAGTTTAATACTCAGGAAATGATCTTCCTCCCAGTTCACAGGTTAGGCCACTAAGTGTGTCTACTCTCATCTTCTAGTTTTGGAATATGAAAGTTAGTGCAATAAAGGTAGTTTTCTTTTTTTATTGGAGTGTAATTGCTTTACAATGTAGTGTTAGTTTTTGCTGTACAATAAAGGCTGTTTTCTTGAAGGCACCTATACCTGAAATTCCAACAATTGCTACTACATGAATCAGTAGTGATTTGGCTTTGGGTCATCTAAAGAGAGCAAGACAGGCTTGCAATCTTGCCCATTTATGCATTTTCAAATTGCTACCAAAGATACCATTATTTTAAAGCTTATTTGTAGATTAGATATGACTCTATTCAAAACCACATATCCCATCAGATAAAAGGCCTTTCAACTTTTGTTGTGGTAGTTGTAATAGAAAAAGGGAGTGAGTGAAGGATATGATTTTCTGAGATTGTCTGTCTAATGATCCATCCAAATGGTCCATGGAATTGGTTTGTGGGCCATTTTTCTAAAGGCAGGCTTTGTGGTCTGTGTCAGAAAGAGCCATTCAAAATGATTTTGGATTCACTTCAATATAGTGATCTCTGTGGACTAGGGAGGCAGGTGGGGATGTTTTCATTTACCTGATCCGTGTAACTCCTGGCATGGTCTGATGGAGGCTCTCGAGTGAGACAGGATAGCAGAATGGGTGGTAAACAGAACTCACATTCTGACCTACACATAATAAGTGTAGAGTTCAGTGGATGACAACTCCCCCTTCTCACTCTGAATTCAGGCTTTGTACAGAGGCCATTTCTGTAGAAAAAGAGATTTTTTTCCTCTTTTGATATCAGGGCAATGAAGACTAGCCTTTCCCTGCTTTGCTACCCAGGGTCATGCTCAGAACCAGCCTCTTGATTCAGGGGGCTGTCTCCATGAAGAGAAAAGGTGTCTCTAATTTCTGCTTTTTCTCTTTCAAAAACTCCCCTTGCCCATTCCCATTTCCCTGTGACTCCCACCAGTTCTTGGGGTGTAAACAGTCCTGTCTGGTATTTGGGGTAGTTGAGCTCTGTGTTGGATTCATTCTACATGACCTGGCTTGTAGAGGGCTAGGGGAGGAGCTAGTCTCTTTTTCATTCCTCTGGAGTCGAGACTCAGACCTGGGCCAAGGAGAATCACTTTCCCACGTGTAGGAAGGTGGTGGGCCCCCTCCTCTGCATCATTTGGCACCCCACGTTCTCTGAGTCACCCCCTGACCCTGACCGTCTGTAGCAAGGCTCAGACCCGTCAGGCCAACCTCATCCAAGAGGGCTTAATGAGCACCTGGCGGCTAGGAGCTTTGAGATCTTTCAGATGAAAAGGGCTGCCTGTGGTTCGGGGGTTATTACTGTCAGGGTGGCGGCGGCAGCAATTACTCTGGATGATCAGGGTACCCAGCTCCCTTTGTCCCTCTAGAGAGTGTCAGGCCCTCGGAGGAATGGCAAACTGCCTTGCTTTATCTGCCTTGGATTCTGATGGGTATCTGCAAGGTTCCTTTTTACTATCTGCCATCTTCCCTCTGGAGCTGGGCAGGTAGCCCTGCACGAGCTCAGTGAACTAGGAAATGCCCCTTATCTAGTGGGTGCAGCCGCTCTGAGGTGCATGGAGTGGCAGAAACCAGACTCGTTTCTAGCTCCTGTGTCTCAAGAGGGTCTGGATGTGGAGGAGCACTCACACTTTAGGCATGGAGGCTAACCGCCTGGTCTGACCTTCATCTCTAAGACTGAAATGGGGAGGCGACTGGTTGGTCCAAGAGAGCTTGGACGACCAACTCTGTGGGTAGGCAGGAGAAGAAAAGGAAATGGGTTCTGACTGTGGCTGCTCTGTTAGGTTTATAGGAGAGAGAGGAAGGATGTCACACCAGGGAAGTGGCAGAGGCACCTTCTCTGATGGATTTTAAATGAAGAAAATTTTCATCTCTGACTTGAGTGGTTGAGGTGGAGGAGCATTCCAGAGACGGAAGGATACTGAGGACGACCTTAAGGAATATGTGCTCTTAGTCAATAAATACACATATCATAACCAGGCTCTACTTTTCTGCCTGGGAGGGGTGGGGTTGATGTTCCAGGCTTTGGTCAATAATGATATTGGATGATAGCAGAGTGTTTTTCGGGGTATGTCAAATGGAGTTTCATTGGAAAAGATCCTGATGCTGGGAAAGACTGAAGGCAGGAGGAGAAGGGGAAGACAGAGGATGAGATGGTTGGATGGCATCATCGACTCAATGGACATGAGTTTGAGCAAGCTCTGGGAGTTGGTGAACAGGGAAACCTGGCGTGCTGCAGTCCGTGGAGTCGCAGAGAGTCGGACATGGCTGAGCAACTGAACTGAACGAATGGAGTTGCTGCTCAATTGCATCCACCTGCAAGGGGTGGGTAGGCGGGAGGGGGAGCACCACTGGCAGAGGGAACCAGTGCTTATTTCCCATCTTGTCCTTGGCCTCTGCACCTTTACTCCTAGGACAAACACTATTCCTTTACCATTTTCACAAACCAAATCATCTTCCTTAGGAAGAAAGAAGAGTCACAGGTGTTGCTTGAAAAGTCATTCTGTCCCATCTACCCAGGAAGCTATCTTTACCACTTGAAATATTTTTGGACTTAGGCAGGAGGATGGTTTTTTGTGTTTAAAAGCCTGAAATGAAGATTTCACACCCTCTACCATCTTAAAAGTCTTACTTTTACCACAGATTGACCTCTTTCCCTTGCTTTTAAAGCCACAAATTGTGAACAGTGCTGTCTTCTTCACTCACTTCTATACTGGATCAGTTATTAACTCCTAGTGATAGACCCCTGGAGTTTGGCCTATATTTCCACATTGTTTGCTGCCAAAAGGCACTGTTGTTTGAATAATATATTTTACCCACTCTGAACCAAGCGATAGTCATTACAGACTCTAGAAAAGTGTGCTTTAAAAGTCGAAAGATTTTGAAAAATGTTTATCACTAAGAAAGTTTTGATTAACATGTAGAAGAGAAAGCTCAAGACTGAAGAGTGATGATAGAGGAAGCAGGTGGGGAGAGAAGATGCTGACCAGTGATTTAAAGTACTGAAAGCAGGACTTCCCTGGTGGTCCAGTGGCTAAGACTCTGTGCTGCCAATGCAGGGGCTGGGGTCAGGGAACTAGATCCCATGTGCCCCAACTAAGAGTTCACATGTTACAACCAAAGATCCCGTGTGCCACAGCTAAGACCCGGTACAGCCAAATAAATAAATAAACACTTTATTTTTAAAAAATAAAGTATTGAAAGCACACACACACACACACACACACACACACACACACACACACACACACAAAGAGGAAAATACTGGCCTTCATGAGGCCAAAGCAGAAACAACCAGGACTTTCAGCATAAGAAGTCAAGATTAGACTTAAAGGAAGCCCTACGGTACTGAGAAGTTGAATGAAGGTACTTCTGAGAAAGACTGTGAAATCTACTGTTCTTAGAAATCCCAAGCAAAGAGATATCAGAAACGGGTGGGGGCAGGGGGCAGCTAGGCTAGACAAAATGGTGAAAAGCTGTTTTCAGCCCTCCCTTATCAGATGAGACTGTCCAGTCCCGCTTCTGAAACAGATTTGATGACTCAACAGTGACCAATTAGGCGTTACCACATCCATCTCTACAGCTATCTGGCCATCTTTATGGAGAACAGGATCTTAAATCTCTGCTCATTGGGACAGCCAGAGGCTTTGCCTAAACAGTGGAAGGAGCCGTAGACATTTTTCATAATTATAATGACTTTTTACAGGGAGAGCTATAACTCCTGCTCCATAACTCCAGTGTGAGAGAAGAGCCCGTCACAGACTCTGTGATGCGGGGAATGGAGCCATCTGATGGCTGTCTTCCTTGGGTGGTCTGTGCTTTCCTGCCATGAACAATTTTGGGAAGCAAAATGCACAAAGGAGGATAAGATGCTTTCTATTCTGGGTGCCCTTCTAAAAAAGATGAGACAGACTGCAGTCTCCAGAGGTAGACAGTGAATGACCAAAGGTCAGGAAATGAACGAGTAGTATATAGTGCAGCCAAGATCCAAATTGCTGTGGATGGAGAAGGGCATTTGGGGGTCATTAGCTATGGAAGGCTTCTTCAACAAGACAAACATGGAGCTGAAAAGGAGGAGATTATTCTTAGAGGAAATGGCCCCTTGGACAGAGGTGGATAAGTGGGAGATGTCACACAACTTGGGAGTATAGATTCCATTATGGATCATCTAGAGTCTGGTCATCCAGTTTTCCATTTGATTAATTAGCTCACATTCTCATCAATCTCTCCTAGTGTTCACCTACAGCACACCTATAACTTTTAGAAGAATTCATGAGACCCTTTCATTGGCTTTCCAGGTGGCTCAGATGGTAAAGAATCTGCCTACAGTGCAAGAGACCTGGGTTTGATCCCTGGGTCGGGAATATTCCCTAGAGAAGGGAATGGCAACCCACTCCAGTATTCCTGCCTGGAGAATCCCATGGACAGAGGAGCCTCATGGGCTACAGTCCATGGGATCTCAAAGAGTCTGACACAATTGAGCAACTAACACTTTTGAATCAGGCCTATTTTATTCTTTTCTTTTTTTTAAAAAAAGCTTTTTGTTTTGTATTGGGGTATAGCCAAGTAACAAGCAATGTGATAACTTCAGGTGAACAGCAAAAGGACTCAGCCATACATATCAGGGCTATTTTTCCTATTTCGCTACCACTTACCTTGGCCTTCCTTGTTCATAACTTTGGGAGAGTTTTTTCACATTTTGGGTCTGGCCTTGATTTCCCTCAAACTATTAGACGGTCTTTTCCTCATTCTTCCAGCAGTCTGTTCTTTCTTCCCTATACCTAAGAAGCTCTCCTGGGCCAATAAGAGGAGAGTTTCTCAAAACCTGAATGATTAGCTACCTCTTCCCATTTCTCAAGCCAAGTGCCCCCAGAGCCTTCCCTTCCCGTTGCCTTTCTTTGGATAATGGTATAGCACTGATGGCCTTCGTCTTTCTTATGTTCCCCCTCACTGATGCGCTTCAGTCTGTGCTTCCTTGACAACAGAGCCATGTTTGCATTTTTTAAATCCTTTCCACACTCCTCATAGTGCAGTTGAGAGACTGAATTAATACTACTCCAAAATACTAGAGGTGAACAGCTACCTATTTGAACTGTATAGGCAACTTTTGTTTTTATGAAGCATGGTTCGGTTTGGTTCGGTTCAGTTGCTCAGTCATGTCTGACTCTTTGTGACCCCATGAATCGCAGCACACCCAGTCCATCACCAACTCCCGGAGTTCACTCAAACTTACGTCCATTGAGTCGGTGATGCCATCCAGCCATCTCATCCTCGGTCGTCCCCTTCTCCTCCTGCCCCTAATCCCTCCCAGCATCAGAGTCTTTTCCAATGAGTCAACTCTTCGCATGAGGTGGCCAAAATACTGGAGTTTCAGCTTTAGCATCATTCCTTCCAAAGAACACCCAGGACTGATCTCCTTTAGAATGGACTGGTTGGATCTCCTTGCAGTCCAAGGGACTCTCAAGAGTCTTCTCCAACACCACAGTGCAAGTTTTCGGTGCTCAGCTTTCTTCAAGCATGTTTAGATCATTAAAATAGCCATATGATTGCCTCCACAAGCTTCTCCTTTGGTCAAACAAGCATAACATCATAGAGATTGATCTTTAATAAACTCCTAACAAACTACTGTGTTTCTTTGATTAATTCAACAAATTGCCTTACTTGTAGTAGCTACTACTCTGAACAAGGGGTACAAAATGAATAAGCCAAGGTGTCCACGTTTTTAGTGGTGTCAGGTGGGTGAGAAGATAGACAAGTAGAGCGTTTACAATAGAGCATGATCAGAGCTGTGATGAAGATGCTTATCAGGTACCAGGATGAGGGTTTAGACATTTAACTCAGGGGCAAGGGGGTGTCATTAACTGGCCCTGTAGATGGAAAGAGGTAAGTGTTTGTGGTTGCAGAAGACTAAGGCTAGATACTAGACAGTCTTTTTAATCAGATAATGATTTCTTCATCTGTGCACTCAGGCTTGAACAAGGAAGGATCAACTATGTGGTAGTCACTATGTTAGGTCTTATTTAAAGATGTGCTGTGTACTTAGTCACTCAGTCGTGTCCAACTCTTTGCAACCCCATGGACTGTAGCCTGCCAGGCTCCTCTGTCCATGGGGATTCTCTAGGAAAGAATACTGGAGTGGGCTGCCATGCCCTCATCCAGGGGAGCTTCCCAACCCAGGGACTGAACCCAGGTTTCCCTCATTGCAGGTGGATTACTTACCATCTAAGCCATATTTAAAGATAAATAAAATTAAATCCCTGCCATCAAGGAGCTTGCAGTCTAGAGTGGTGGACAGAAAAAGAAACATCTAAAATACAATGTGACGGGACTTCCCTGGTAATATGGTGGTTAGGAATCCAGCTTTCAATGCAGGGGACTTGGGTTTGGTCCTTGGTGGGGGAACTAAGGTTCCATATGCCTCGGGGCAGCTAAGCCCATGACCCATGACTACTGAGCCCAAGCACCCTCCAGCCTATGATCCATCCACAAGAGAAGCCCACATGCTGCAAATACAGAAGCCTGCACACCGCAACAAGGAGCCCACATGCCTTGACGAAGACCAAGCACAGCCAAAATACAAACAAAAAAGCACGTGATAAGGCCCGAGGTAGGAGCAAGGGAAAGCTGACACTTCCTCGTGGAATCCAGTGGAAATATTCTGCTGCTTGGAATGCTTAGAAAAGAAAAAGGGAGGGCAGTTTCAATGACTTACCCTTCTACTCCTTTTAAGTCTGTGAGTAGGTTGTTTCAAATTCCACTGAGCAGTTTATTTATCATCCAGAATCTCAGTCGTTGAAGGATCCGGAATATATCAAACTTCCCAGGTCTCCATCTGGGCACCCTTCTTAGTTCAGGAAGCAATTAGTCTGAGAAAGACAGAAGAGAGAGTATAGGAGCAGAATATATATCCTTTTAAAATAATTTAGTAACAACCCTAGGTAAGTGACCAATAATTTATAGAGTCTATTCTCTTTATAGAGATATTTCCTTGCTGCTCAACCATTGAGCTTGCCGGGTTTAGAGGATTAATCTTTGATGTAGTAAATATGCTCAAGCTGTAATTCAGTAGCAGGGATAAAGGGAACTTAGACTTGTCTTGTAAGGAAAAAATATTAAATGGATTTGTCCAGGAACTGCCATTGTAGTCCTCATTGTCCCTTGTACCTTAGCATCCTGCAGTTTCAGAACTGCAAGGGACCCTCTGATCCAATGTCCTTATTTTACAGATGAGAAGACTAAGAGTTATGGTACTATAGATGGTCACAGATTTAGGACTGGAACCATGTCTCTTGACTCCTACTTCAAGACATTTAGTACTACACTTCGCCATGCCTGTCACACTCAAACTCTACATTTACTTGCAAGGATCCCATATCAACTTCCTTCCACTCCGCTCTTTTCTGTCCCTCTCTATTGTCTATTAGCCAAACCAAGCTGCTTCCTGGCCTCCTGTCCATACTACACATTTTCTGGCTTCTGAAATGTCCCTTAAACCACTTCCATCCTCAGGCTCAGTCGTGTCCGACTTTTCTCTTCCCTCTGTTCCCTTCTTCCTCTCTAACCCAGCTTCATAGCTCCTCTTCCAGGAAGGCTTCCTGGAGTAACCTCTTTTGTCTTTGAATACTTTTTGGGTCTCTATCTTTTCAGCCCAGTTGTTGGTTTGAACCTGTGGCTTTGTTTCCTAATAAGCATTCTCAAGTCAGCTTCTAGGAATTTAAGTTTTATCAGTTTACTTGGATTGGGCTTCTCCAATGACTCAGACCATAAAGAATCTACCCTCAAGGCAGCAGACCCAGGTTCAATCCCTGGGTTGATCCCCTGGAGAAGGGAATGGCTACCCACTCCAGTATTTTTGGAGAATGCCATGGACAGAGGAGTCTGGAGGGCTACCGTCCACGGGGTCGCAAAGAGTCAGACACGAGCAGCTAACGCTTCACTTTCAATTTACCTAGATTAGGAACTTTCCAATAAAAAGGTCTGGAACACATAGGGGGAATTTTATATTGTTGCCTGACTAGCAGGGATTGGATAGCCTGAGAAAGTTAAAATTCTTACTGTGATCAGGAAAAGGAAAGAAGGAAAGAAGACTGACTTAGAGATAGGTGGGTATGGCGATCCTGCTTTGAGGGCAGGATGTATTTGAAACGGTTTCTTAAGGCTGTTTCCAGTCCTGGGATTCTGGAAGCATGTGAACATCCTTGGATGTGCTATAGCCTTAAGCTGACACTGTCACCAATTTTGTGGCCTGTGTTAAATGAGACACGCTGCAGATAGTAAGTGGAAGGTTGGCATATCCATCGCATGTTGTGAAGAAAAAAAAAAAGCTGGTGAAAGGACTTTCTTCTGTGGAATGCATTGTTAGGCGGAGCACCTGGCTGCCCAGCAGATGACCTCAGTTGCCGCCTGGAGGTCTCTACCCCAGGGAAAGGAGGCCCTGAGAGCCATTTTGACCCAAGTTCAAATTCCCTAGAACAAACAAGCTGATCTCTTGCTCCAAGGCCCAGTCAAAGAGGCTCCAGTGTCTTTATTGACTCTTGCATGTCCCTGCCCTGGAAGACAAACAAACAGCTCAACCTGACTCATTCCCTCCACCAGCCACACTCAGTTCATTGCTGGGGTTTGCCAGGAAAAACCCCTCAGACCCTATGGAAATAAGGGAGCCAATGGTTATGGCTATCTGGATATAGATTCCTAATCCCCTTTCCCATAGAACATTAATCTTCCCTGGAGGTGCAGAAGATGAGCAGTACCTTTGAATTCACTTGGCATGAGCTCTCTCCATGACTTGAAGTAAATCAACTTGCTTCACTGGTTTATCCACTCAACAGATATTTACTGAATGCCTACTGTGTGTGAGCTCTGGCCTCTCATGATGGGGGTGTTCTGACTTCTGCTCTGGAGAATGCTGTAACTTTCACCTTCTAACTGAATGATTTGAAACCCCCCTTTTATAACATCTTGTAGTAGTAATAATAACACCTTTTCCCTCCTTTTCTACCATTGGAAGAACTTGGTTTCTGAGCCCTATCCCTCTCTCTTCATGAAGTCTTTGATTGATCATTTCCACCTCTTGTAATATTCTTCTGCTGACGCGGAAAACTTGGCCTCTGTGCACTGATGCCAAACTGAATCTTGGAGGCAGAGTTTCAGGTGAAGTAGAAAAGTAGAGCATTATTACTTTGCCAGGCTAAGAGGGACACATCAGACTCCCTGCCCTCAAAAGCTGTGTCCCACCAGGAGGATTTGGTGAGGAGTTTTATAGCAATGGTTCAAGTGTGGGGTTGCTGATAAGATTGGGATGTGTGCAGGGCCCGCACTCCTTTATTCTGGCCCAGGTAATCTCTGGATGAATGTCTCTGGCTCCTTTAATCTGGCCAGATGGTCTTCTCTGAAAAGAAGAAAGCTGACATCTTCCATTTGTTGGGGGCTTTACTTCTATAACAAATTTAAAGATATTGTTATGTGTATCCCTTGGGGCAGAACCAGGACCTTGTTGCAGGGCTGGAGATTGTTTCTTGGCTCCTCCTCCCTTGTCTCTGCATCTCCTTCCTTCCAGGATGAGCAACTCTTTGGATATGCCCTTTGGGACTCAGGTAAGGTCATGAATACTGAAGTCTATTCCCTACAAACAAGGTATGGGGGACACAGAAAGGCTTCCATGCCCAGGAGCCAGACAAAGTCCTGCTCGGTTTCACCACCTTGCTTTTCATTGAACCTTGCTTCACGTTGTCCTCCATAGAGAAGAAGGCAGTCTTACATTCATATTTGTGATCAGTTCTGTCTTTTCTAGAAGGAATTCAACTCAGCTCCTCTTCATTGTTGTATTTAGACAAGTGCTGTGTTTCCTAAATTGTGTAATTGTCAGAACAGTCCCATGTGATGTTAACAGCAATTTCTTTAAAAAGTATTACATGAATAGGTCAGTTTAGGAAACACTGGCAAAATTCTAAAACTGCAGGACTTCTTCTCAGAACCTTTAACATATTGATATGCATTTTGAATCTCTAACAGGGGACACCATATGCAATATTATTTAGACCATAGCACCCTTTTTAGAGAAAAACTTGGTGTCAGTTTTGGGGACATCAGTGTTTCCTCAACTTCAGTTTTGGGAATGCTGATGTGGTGGAAGGAATACTGAACTAAGAGACAGAAACCTGCACTTTTCTTTCTAGGTGACTCTGGGCAAGTCACTTCCCCTCTCTGGACCTTCATTCCTTTACTAGAAAAATGAGGGATCTGAATTAAATGATCCTTCGATCCTCTCGTGGCTCTGACATTGTAGGATTTTCCCCCTTGTTATTCTGTTTCTTTCTTCATATTTGTTTTTAACATTACTCTGAGAATCCCTAAGATGGGCACTACACTTCTTTAGAACTCTATGTATCTTCCTAAACAGCTAAGACAGAGTCTATCTGAAGATAGAGGGGCATAGAAGGAAAATACCCAACAAGTGTTGGCCATTGTACAAAGGCCTCCACAGGGAGGCCCAATCTCCTAAGAATCAGAAACTTTGAATCTAAAATATGTATCCTGACATAAAGGACAGGTGGTAATGGAATAAGACATTAAACCAATATGTCACTTAAGAGAGCTGAAATAAATGCATTTTAGACATTATGGAAAGGAAAGCTGTTGATGGAAAGAAAACATGAGCGTTCCATAAGCAGCTGAGTGTCTAAAGGGAAAGCTCTGAGAAGGTTCCTTGGAAGAGAGGAACACTGACATCAAGTGAGGAAAGAGAATATTCTCTGCTGATGGGGTGGGTGTGGAGAGCGGGTATCCATGGTTTATGGGGCAGCAGCAGCAGCAGCAGCTACTTGACTGAAAATTCAAGGCGAATAGAAAAATGCTCACCTGGGAAGTGTGATGGGATGGATTTGGTGCTGAGAGTCCATGAGGGTGAAGAAGAGCTTATCTGAAGCACCTGGAAAAGTAGGCCAACACACATTTCTCCAGGGAGGTTGAAATGCCGGGGTGCTTGAATGCACACATATGTGGATGGCTTTGGAGACAGATTCCCTGGTGGGTGGCCCAAATGTTTTGCCTTTTCTTGCATTGGATGTGATGAGCTTGAGCCCTAAATTAAGTGTGTGCCTCTGGGCACCATCACTTAGAGAAGATAAGAATGATGAGGAAAGACGTATATCTTCATAGCTGTTTCTGTTTGACTTATATTCTGTTTGTGTGTGAGTACTCTGTATGCACCTGTTTATGTGTATGAATGTGTGTTTATATGAGTAAGTGTGCACTTGCACATATTTGTGGAAATGTGGCTTTGTTTTATGTGTATATATGAGTTTGAAAAGTGTTCATATGTCTATCTATGGCTGTGTCTATTGTAAAAGGATGAGGTTATATTTTTTATGTGTGTGTGTGTAAAATGGTGTATACACGACGTGTATTTAGAGAGTGGTTTGTTTTATATATACAAGGCATGGGGTCACATATATATTTTATATATGAACATTTAGCTGTGTTTCTCTCTGTATCTTAGGCTATATCTATTCAAGTCACTTATTTTTACATTTCTTTGTCTTTGGGGGTGAGTTTGTTTCAGTAATTCACTAAGCATTTACTGAGAGCCTGCTATGTACAAGTACATGTCTATGTATATATATGAGGTGTGTCTCCTTTTGTAGGTATGTATGGAAACGGTACATGTACTTAGATATATGTCATTTTTGTAATATTTATTTTTATTTATTCACTTGACTGTGCCAGGTCTTAGCTGTAGTACTTGGGTTCTTTAGTCACAGCATGTGGGAGCATCTAGCTCCCTGACCAGGGATCAGACCTGGGCCCCCTGTATTGGATGCTTGAAGTCTTAGCCGCTGGACCACCAGGGAAGTACCAGTATATGTCACATTTTTGAAATGTCTATGTGTATCCTAATTTTCTCATCTATCTAGTTTTTACACTTTGCATTACAGATTATTGCACGCTCCCCCAATCTTTTTGGAAAAAAAAGCAGGAGATAACAAATTTGATGTAGTATAAGCATCTCACATGGGCATGTGCACGTGGGGTGACATTATGCCTTGTTTGTTACCCACCTTCAGGCTCCTCTTGGGGCTCTGTGCACTAGGCACTTCTTGCTCCTATCGAGCTTGGAAAACTACCTAAAACATGTATTTACCTCTATAAATAAATTATACCACTTATTTACCTCTACAAATAAGTAGACTGTCTTCCCTTCCAGGTTCATCCAACCAGGAAGAAAAGAAGGGAGATTGTCAACAATGGGTATTAAGCTCTAGCTGTTTGAGAAGGGTTTTTTCCTTTTCTTTGTCTTTCTCCCTGGCCTCATTTTTCCTATCCTTCAACCAGTTCTCCTAATCCCTAGAAAGAGAGGCACAAGATTTTCCTTTCCCCCAAGAAACCAGAGAGAGCAAAGGAGATTTTGCTCCAAGGGAATCTGCTCCCATTTTATGGGCTTTGTCAATAATGTTCCTTCATTAAGATAGCATCTCATTAGAATGAAAGAGGCCTTTGCTCTTCGGGAAAAGAGTTGTTTTCTCTTGGGGGTGTGTGAGGGGGGGTATTAAATAAACCTGTTTTTTAAAAAAGTACCTCTGCAGCAAGGAAATATGTTATTATTGTAATTGTCTGATGCTAATTATACTTATTACTATAATAACCATTTTGTTGTAACAAATGATGTAATCCTCTTTATTTCTGTCACTGCCAGAGGCGAGTGGTGTGTCTACAGCAAGAGGGGATTGGGGAGTGTTCATGATGGGGAGTTCCAATCCATCCAGTGACATGTGAGGCAGCTTGGACTGGGGAATGGCTTTGCTGCTCAGAGGCTAGGGGATACAGGCAGAAGCTATCTAGATTGTTTTACTCCCCAACTCCTTTCTGGGACTTCCCACGCTAGGTCCTTTCTTATAAGTATTTAATTATTCAGTCAGACTTTCATTTATTCATTGAACTAACATTTATGTAGTACCTGCTATGTTTCTTATGTTAGAGTCGGCCCTAGTGACATAAAGTAAATAATACAGGATATTTACTGCTGAGAAGCTCACAGTCTAGTGGTAGAGAAAGGCAGACAAAGACTATTTTCAATGTATTAGGATAAGTGAACTATAGGGAGGTATATTTAAAGTACTATGTGTATAGGAACTCAAAAAGCTCAGATTTTTGGAAGAATGCTAAGAGTTTGCAGCACAGAAAAGGGAGTTGGTCATTCCAGGGACAGGGAATATGAAAGCACAATGAAGCTTTTTTGCTTTCTAATATTAATATCAATAATAATAGCAGTTACTACTACTTCATATCATGCATGGTACATACACTCTTAATCTTTACAACAATGCTATGAGGTAGGACTGTTGTGAAGACGAAGTGACTCAATAGAAGGAAAGTGCTTAGAATAGTACTTAATACAGAATAACGTTAGCTATTTTTTAACATTGCTGTTTCATTATTGCTATTCCTATTTAACAGATGCAAAATCCAACGCTTGGGTAGAGTATCTTGCCCAATTTCACATACATCAGTTCAGTTCAGTCGCTCAGTCGTGTCCGACTCTTTGCGGCCCCATGAATCGCAGCACACCAGGCCTCCCTGTCCATCACCAACTCCCGGAGTTCACTCAAACTCACGTCCATCGAGTCGGTGATGCCATCCAGCCATCTCATCCTCTGTCATCCCCTTTTCCTCCTGCCCCCAATCCCTCCCAGCATCAGAGTCTTTTCCAGTGAGTCAGCTCTTCGCATGAGGTGGCCAAAGTACTAGAGTTTCAGCTTTAGCATCATTCCTTCCAAAGAACACCCAGGGCTGATCTCCTTCAGAATGGACTGGCTGGATCTCCTTGCAGTCCAAGGGACTCTCGAGAGTCTTCTCCAACACCACAGTTCAAAAGCATCAATTCTTCAGCGCTCAGCTTTCTTCACAGTCCAACTCTCACATCCTTACATGACCACTGGAAAAACCATAGCCTTGACTAGATGGACCTTTGTTGGCAAAGTAATGGCTCTGCTTTTCAATATGCTGTCTAGGTTGGTCGTAACTTTCCTTCCAAGGAGTAAGGTTCTTTTAATTTCATGGCTGCAGTCACCATCTGCAGTGATTTTGGAGCCCCAAAAAATAAAGTCTGACACTGTTTCCACTATTTCCCCATCTATTTCCCATGAAGTGAGGGGACCAGATGCCATGATCTTCGTTTTCTGAATGTTGAGCTTTAAGCCAACTTTTTCACTCTCCTCTTTCACTTTCATCAAGAGGCTTTTTTTAGTTCCTCTTCACTTTCTGCCATAAGGGTGGTATCATCTGCATATCTGAGGTTATTAATGTTTCTCCCAGCAATCTTGATTCCAGCTTGTGCTTCTTCCAGCCCAGCATTTCTCATGATGTACTCTGCATAGAAGTTCAATAAGCAGGGTGACACTATACAGCCTTGACGTACTCCTTTTCCTATTTGGAACCAGTCTGTTGTTCCATGTCCAGTTCTAACTGTTGCTTCCTGACCTGCATACAGCTTTCTCAAGAGGCAGGTCAGGTGGTCTGGGATTCCCATCTCTTTCAGAATTTTCCACAGTTTATTGTGATCCACACAGTCAAAGGCTTTGGCATAGTCAATAAAGTAGAAATAGATGTTTTTCTGGAACTCTCTTGCTTTTTCCATGATCCAGCGGATGTTGGCAATTTGATCTCTGGTTCTTCTGCCTTTTCTAAAACCAGCTTGAACATCAGGGAGTTCACGGTTCACGTATGGCTGAAGCCTGGCTTGGAGAATTTTGAGCATTACTTTACTAGCGTGTGAGATGAGTGCAGTTGGGCGGTAGTTTGAGCATTCTTAGTGGGCAATAAAGCCTGGATTTGAAACCCAGTTCTGAAAAGAGCCCCAGTCTTCAACCACGCTTGTAATTAAGGTGTAGGGTGCACACTGCACCAGGTAGAGGTAATAACTTGTAAGGAAACTGCCAAATAGTTTGGGGCTCAAGTGTGAATGGCCTTGTGTACCATTTGGGGTTTCCAAACAGAGGAGTAAGAAGATCAGATCTATGTTTCACAAAGACAATTCCAGAACCAGTTTCGAGAGCAATCCTAGCTTCCAGAGGAAAGCTGGGAGGCCCACAAAGAGGCCAGGCTTCGCCAAACAAAACCAAGAAATACAGCCAAGGCTTTGGGGACTTCATTAAGAACATCCCGACTCCTGCTACCAAACTATGAAGTTCGCCTTTGCTCCTGCCTGACCAACATCTGCTTTGGGGGTGCTTACTCTAGGAGGAAGTCCTTAAAAGTGGTGATCAAAGTAACAGTGATAACAATAATTTAAATGGGAAAAGAACTTGAAAAAAAAAAAGATGCATGTATAACTGAATCACTTTGCTGCACACCTGAAACCGATACCACATTGTTAATGGACTCTGCTGCTGCTGCTCAGTCGCTTCAATCGTGTCTGATTCTGTGCGACACCATAGACGGCAGCCCATGAGGCTCCCCCATCCCTGGGATTCTCCAGGCAAGAACACTGGAGTCGGTTGCCATTTCCTTATCCAATGCATGAAAGTGAAAAGTGAAAAATGAAAGTGAAGACGCTCAGTCGTATCCGACTCTTAGCGACCCCATGGACTGCAGCCCACCAGGCTCCTCCGTCCATGGGATTTTCCAGACAAGAGTACTGGAGTAAGTTGCCATTGCCTCCTCTGTAATGGACTCTACCACCATATAAAATAAAAATAAGAAAAACGATGATTGAAAGAAAAGTGAAAGAAAGACAATTCCAAAAAACTGAGACAACGTGGACGACTGGCTTCTGAGCAGGCTAGTCCTCACTCTCAGTGTGTTCCACTCAGTGGTCGATACAGCCAATGAGAGCTGCATGACTGCTTCCTGTGAGAGTGGGATGTGGGATATGGAAGAAAGAAGAGTGACAGAGACTCGAGGCTGATAAGATCTGGGCAGAGAGTCAAACCAAATTTCCAAGGCCTGATAATTGGGCTGTTTAAATGGGCTGCAGTATATTACATCCATAGGCCTTCACTTCTTGTCAGTGTTTAATAGAAATTCTGAATTTCCTTAATTTAGGGGCTGGAGCCTTGTCTGCCTTGTTTACCACTCTGTAGGCCTGGCATTGTATCTACTGATAAATCCATCATATGAATGAATGAATATGAATGAATCCGTCATTCACTCTTCTGGGGCTCTGGGTACCCCCAGCTTGGCCATATACTGTCTCCCTTGAATTTTTTTGTTGTTATTAATCAAAAAAGTTATTCCTGCTGTTATCAGTGCCCTTCTCTTCATCCCATCACACACACATAGAAATGTATTCCTCTACTTTCTCTTATCCTGTCCCGTTAAGTTCAGCCAGTTCCCCATAGTGGAGTTTAGGGAGTGCCTCAGAGAGAAGAGTGATACTGGCTGACATTGATTGCATGCTTATCAGGTGTCAGGTGCAATTCTAAGCACTTTCCATGTGTTAACTAGGGTCTCACAATAACTTTGAGGAGATACTATTATTATCCCAACTTTACAGTCGAGGAAACTGAGCTGTGAAGAAGTTAAATAACTTGTCCATGGTCACACAGCTGTTAAGCAGCAGAACCTCATCCAATATACCAGTGCCTCTCAAACTTTAATAAACAGACGCACCACCTGGGACCTTGTTAAAATGCTCATTCTGATTCTGTGAGTCTGTGATGGGGCCCAAAGTTCTGCACTTTAATAGGCTCCAAGTGATGCTGGTGCTGTTGGTCCCTGGATCACAGGGTAAGGAGTAAGGCTCTACACGTTGTTTACTGTGTTTCCATATCAACCATTTTCTGACTCATGTTGTCACCAGCTGTCAGAGTTAGTTATTTCCTGAATAGTGCTCAGTCACAGAGTCGTGTCTGACTCTATGCAACTCTGTGGATTATAGCCTGCCAGGCTCCTTTCTCTATGGAATTTCCCAGGCAAGAATACAGGAATGGGTTCCATGCCCTCCTCCAGGAGATCTTCCCGACCCAGGGAACGAACCTGTGGCATCTCCTGCATCTGCAGCATTGTGGGTGGATTCTTTACCACTGAGTCACCCAACAAGCCCCTGAATAGATAAGACATTTGTTTAAAACAGTTCTGTGAGTCATACAAGTCAGCTTCTTCCTGGAAGAAAAAAGGGAGTTGACACCTGGCCAGTTGTATTGACACATCTTGGTGATGCTTGTGCAAAGAAATGAGCCTAAGTGATGAGAGGGTAGCTTTAGACTTCCTGGATGCAAACCATGCTTACTGTAGGCTCTGGGTATGTCTACTGATCGATGATGCACTGGTGGAGGCATCTGCAACCCATTCCATTGAAGCTACAAGTTGAGTTAGACTGAGATATTTAGTATGAAAGTGACCCAGCCTCAGGGGTCTTGCTATAGTCTCTCGATTAGCTATGCCTCCTGAAATGCCCAAGCTCAGATGTCTGGAATTCTTCCTTGTTAGCCACTTCCAAATGCATGATTTAATAAGAGAAGGCAGGACGATATGGGAGAAGAGTAGATTGATAAGTTTATTAACATTTATTGAGGCCCTGATATTAAAATGCAGTGACTTTTGCCCTAACCCCCCCAAGCCTCAGATTCGCTACAGGAATAGGGTTGTCAACTCTCTCATTCAATCTTTTCCTAATCAAGGCTACTTTCTGCTTTATTTCCCAGCAAGATGTACTTATGAGACATACTTCCTAAGAAATTCTGAAAGCAAAAAACACATTTTTAGAAGGTTAAAAAAAAATGCTGCAGTAAGAAGTCCAGAAGAAATTAGTTAATTTTTCTGCTGACTTGGTGAGCACCATGTTACAGCTCTCCTACCTGAGCCCAGATAACTGGGAGTTGACTGTAGCTATTTAGGCGGGAAGCTGGACCCCCAGTAAATATAAGGTTCTCTGATTTCATTCCAATCTGCCTTGGAGGCCTCTGAAGCTCCACTGAAGCAGTTAAGACACCCACAGGCAATGAAAACCAGATAGGTCTTCTCTTGGAAAAATCTTGGGCAGTTCAACTCTTGGACTCCCAGTGGGGGAAGCAGAGATCTTAGTGTTGAGGGATTTCTCTCATTCTCGCCATTCCTTCCTGTCCCCATGGCTCTCCTTACAGTCCAGAAGAACACCTGCTGACCGAGTGTTCAGCTTTCAGATCCTTCTTCAACTTTTCCTATTTAAACAAAAATTTTAAATTAGGTTATTAATTCTTTCAACAAACATTTTGAAGTGCCCATTATCAATAACACATTGGGCTGGTTGCTATGAGATATAAAAAATGAATGAGAGATAACCATTATTCTCACAAACAGCCTAGTAGAGTAATAAGCTGTCATAAAGGAGGTACCACTGAAGTTCAAAGACGTGACAGCAAATAAAATGAAGTGCACGAGAGAAATTTTTTAAGCTGTGAATGCTCTACACATATAAGTTTTTAACTTCTGAAAACAAGGTAAAGAGAATAAAATTGGAGTTCTGGTCGTAGAGGTTGGCAGACTGTGACCCTAAGTCTGTTCAACCCTCAAGCTAAGAAAATTTTTTTCAAACATTTTTAAGGGCTGTATTGAAAAAAAGCACCAAAGAAGAATGTACAACAAAGACCATATGCAGCTTGCAAAGCCTGAAAGATCTGCTGTTTGGTCCTTTACAGAAAGTTTGCCATCTACTGATCTAGACAGAATTTCACCATAACTGTATGCCATGGACGAGCGTGGTGAGGAGCTGGAGCTTATCCTGTAAGTAATTGAGAGTTATTCATTAATTGAAAAAGATGGCTAGATTTGGTGGTGGCAGGAGGGGGAATAGAGTTGGGGGCTTCCCAGGTAGCACTAGTGATGGAAACTCGCCTACCGATGTAGGAGACATAAGAGACATGGGTTCCATCCTTGGGTTGGGAAGATCCCCTGGAGAGGGAAATGGCAACCCACTCCAGCCTTCTTGCCTGGAGAATGCCATGAAACAGTCCATGGGCTCTCAAGAGTTGGACATGACTGAGTGACTGAGCTCACATAGAAAGTAGAAATTCTAGGAGGCAATTTAAAATCTAAACCTATCATCTAGAAAGCCAATGAGAGATGTAAATTTGGGGGTCATCAGCACACATTCAGTGACTGAAAATAGAATGGATGAAATCACCCAAGGAGAAGATCAAACAAGGAAATACCTAGTTGAAGGAGGGGATGGAAGGACAAGAGAAGAGTGATGGAGACCAAGAAAAAGTGATCCAAGACACAGGAGGAAACAAGAGATCAATCAGTTCAGTTGAGTGGCTCAGTTGTGTCCGACTCTTTGCGACTCCATGAACCACAGCACTCCAGGCCGCCCTGTCCATCACCAATTCCCGGAGCCCACCCAAACCCATGTCCATTGAGTCAGTGATGCCATCCAACCATCTCATCCTCTGTTGTCCCCTTCTCCTCCTGCCCTCAATCTTTCCCAGCATCAGGGTCTTTTCAAATGAGTCAGCTCTTTGCATGAGGCAGCCAAAGTATTGGAGTTTCAGCTCCAGCATCAGTCCTTCCAATGAACAATGAACACCCAGGACTGATCTCCTTTAGGATGGACTGGTTGGATCTCCTTGCAGTCCAAGGGACTCTCAAGTGTCTTCTCCAACACCATAGTTCAAAAGCATCAATTCTTCGGCACTCAGCTTTCTTTATAGTCCAACTCTCACATCCATAGATGACCACTGGAAAAACCATAGCCTTAACTAGATGGACCTTCATGGGTAAAGTAATGTCTCTGCTTTTTAATATGCTGTTAGGATGGTCCTAACTTTCCTTCCAAGGAGTAAGCATCTTTTAATTTCATGGCTGCAGTCACCATCTGCAATAATTTTGGAGCCCAGAAAAATAAAGTCAATAGTATCACAGATAAAGGAGGTTGTCCACTATGTTAGTGCCAAAGAAAGGTAAAGTGGGATGGAGAATGAAAAGAAGCCTTTGGCTAAGTTATGGGTGACCCTGTGAGCACAGTTTCAGGAGGGTGGTAAAGCTGGGGGTGGGAGGCAGTGGGGTGCCTTTCAGGATGTTGGTGGTAGAGAGAAGGATGAAGACCAGCTAGACTGAGGGGTAACAGACCCAACAGAAGCAGATAACATCCATTTGTCTACCATGCCAGGGGTATGCTGCTGCTGCTGCTAAGTCGCTTCAATCGTGTCCGACTCTGTGTGACCCCATAGATGGCAGCCCACCAGACTTCCCCATCCCTGGGACTCTCCAGGCAAGAACACTGGAGTGGGTTGCCATTTCCTTCTTCAATGCATGAAAGTGGAAAGTGAAAGTGAATTCAGTCAGTCATGTCCAACTCTTCCAGACTCCATGGACCACAGCCCACCAGGCTCCTCCATCCATGGGATTTTCCAGGCAAGAGTACTGGAGTGGGGTGCCATTGCCTATATGAGGATCAAATGAGACGTATGTGACAGTGCTTTGAAAACTATAACCTATAAATAAAAGGTGTTACATGTTTATAAGTTAAATTCCAGTTCTAAATTCTGTGAAACTATTTTTGTCCTTTCCTCAAAGCTTACAATTTAGAAGCAACAATTCCCTATGAAGTCTAAACTTTTCATTCTTCAAGACCTTTCTAGCAGCTGGCTATGACCATCATCTCCCTAGTTTTTGACTTTCCAGTATGGAACTGCCTGTACCAAGCAGGCAAACCTATTTCTCATTTCTGCAAGCCTTATTTCCCTTCCCTTTGGAGCTCTCACTCAGGCCATTAGCTTTGCTTTAAGGTTTAAGAGTTGCTTGCTTTAATTTTTTTTTTTTTTTTAATTTTGGTTATGCTGGGTCTTCATTGCGGCATGCAGCCTTTCTCTAGTTGTGGCATATGGGATCTTAGTTCCCTGGCCGGGGATCAAACCCATGTGCCCTGCCTTGGAAGGTGGATTCTTCATCACTGGACCACCAGGCAAGTCCCAAGAATTACTTGCTTAAAGGTTGACAGATTTAGCAAATGAAAATACAGGATGCCAATTAAGTTTAAATTTCAGATAAACAATGAACAATTTTTTAGTGTATGTCCCATGAAATAATCAGGCTCAGGCATCCTGAATTTTATTTGGCAACCCTACCTCCCCAGTTCACTTAGTTTATCCCTATGGGTCTCTTCTTTAGAACTCAACTCAAAGCTCATCTGTACTCCTCGTCATGATGATTTAATAAAAAGAATATAGCCTTTTGTAGACAGTCACACCTGGATACAAGCCCTGGCCCTCTACTTCTCTGTTATGTGACCTGATCAAATCTTTTTACTTCTTTGAATCTATAGTTACCTTTTAAGGCTCTTGTTATGATCAAAATAAGCAATGTTTGGTTTCCTTGAAAAAGGGACTTAATATTTATTTAAACCTCTCCTATTCAAAAGATAATGTCTTTGCTTTGCCTGCCCTCTCTGCTTAGATATTCAACCTGTATTTCCTTCAGTTGTATTGCTGTTCATGTTTTCAGAGTCCTGAGGAGGGGTCTTACCTTTCTCATCAATGGGGGCAAGATCTAGCTGAATCATTCCTTATAATACCAAAGGCAGGGGTCTACCCACAGGGAGCCTCAGAGTAGGGACAGATTGAAGAGTTCCCCGTGCCTTTTTTCTCTGGACTACTTGGAAGAACCTCAAGGTCAAGTCCCTTGGGAACTCAAGGTCAAATCCTCAGGGTGCTCAGGAGTAAGTCTTCTAACCTAGGTTTTCTTGCCACTGCTATGCTAGCTCAGGACAGGTTTTCTGAGGGGGTTGGTGGTAAAGAAGGGTGTGGAAAGCCCTCTAGGGTGAGAGGTGGAGAATGGGGGAGGGGTAGCCAGAGTAATTGTTATTATTAGTGTTCTTCTCTGTGACTCAGATTAATTGTAAATACAGAGATTCATAAGACAGAATTATAGTGATGGGAAACAGGTAGAAAGGCAAAGGCCTTTGGTGGATTTTTCTTTTTAATTCCTAGTTCCCAGACAGAAGATATAACTTCTTTTGCCCAGCTGGGCTCCTCTGTCTACCTCCAATAGACTACAGGGCAGGTGGGAGATAGAATCTGATGCCCTTTCTTCCTCTGGCGGGAGGAGGAAGGTATTCACATCCCTAGTGAATACCTGTCTGCTTCCTCTCACTTTAGCTGCTAGGGATATGGGTAAGCAGCCAGGTTATCTAGATCTCTCAGCTCTGATTTTTATCTCCAGCCCAGAGGAGGAAAAAAAAAAAAAAACAAAAACCCTACACCTGACCAAACTCAGTAATAGAAGGTGGTTCCCCTCCCCCGTCCCTCCTCTGGTCCCCTGGAGCTTATTTCACTGGAAGAGAATGCAGGTTGATGTATTTTTAAATGGTTTTGATTTTATCACCTTGCTTAATGATTTGGCACGTTATTTATTAGAAGGGGAGCTTCCCAGAGGGGCCTGGCCCATTAACGTATAAATAATGTGGCAAATAGTTCAATAGAGCAGTAAAAAAAGTGATTTAGAAATAAATTGACCTCTGTTTGTTACATGTAAACGAAGGCCCAGGGTCATAATGTATTTTGTGCCCTGAGGCTGGGGTGGTGGGGTTGGGGTGGGAAGCCATGAGTAGGAGGCTAGTGCAGACACTGGGGAGATTTTTCGGGCATGGCTCTTTTTTTCTTTGCCACAGTGGAGGGTGTGTGTGTAGCGGGGTGAGTGGATACCCACTGTTTGGGGCAGTAATACAATTGGTAAGGATGCAGGAGGGGTGGTTTGAAGTGGAGATTTCTTTCTAGACACAAATGCCTGTTTGTGATTTCATCATCGTTGAGAAGTTGACATTTGACCCAGGTAGGTGGAAAGAGAAGTTGCTAGTCTGGGAAGCAGGAGCTGTCTGGGTGCAGTCAGATCAGTGCAGTGAGCACCTTGAATGGGAATGCTCTCTGGTTCATCTCTCCTTCATATAGTGCGTAGCACACAGCGTGCATGTGTGTGCGTGTGTGTGTGTGTGTGTCCGTGCTCAGTCGTTCAGTCCCGTCCAACCCTTTGCAACCCTGTGGACCCTAGCCAGGCTTCCCAGGTGGCGCTAGTGGTAAAGAACCCGTCTGCCAGTGCAGGAGACATAAGAGACGCAGGTTCGATCCCTGGGTCAGGAGGATCCCCTGGAGGAGGGCATGGCAACCCAATCCAGTCTTCCTGCCTGGAAAATCCCATGGACAGAGGAGCCTGGTGGGCCACAGTTCATAGAGTCGTAAAGAGCCGGACACAACTGAAGCTTCTGAGCATACACACATACACACACACACACACACAGGACTATAGCTGGCCCGGCTCCTCTGACCCAGGGATAGAACCTTGCACCTCCTGCACTACTGAGCCACCAGGGAAGCCCAGCACATAGTAGGCAACTAAATGTTATTAACACAAACCCACATATCTACCATGCTTAATGGGGGGAAAGAGTACAGACAATTTCTGAACTAGTGGTGGATAAATAATGGGTATAATAGTTAACATTCACTGAGAGCTTAGTATTCACTAGACGTTTTATTAATCACTCTCTCTATATAATCTAATTAAATCTTTTTTATGTTTAAATTGTAAAATATGACACATATTCATTAAAGTATATAAAGAACATATGTGTATTTTAATGAATATTGTGGCACCTAGAAACAGCCATGTAGCCAACACTCATAGAAAGAGAGCTTGCCAGCCCCCTTTCTGATCACATTCACTTCCCTTTCCCTATCCTGTATTTTGTAATAATAGTTTTCTGGCTTTTCATAATGGTTTTAGTACCAATGTATGTGTCCTTAAGGGGCTTCCCACATGGTTCAGTGGTAAAGAATCCACCTGTCAATGTAGGAGACGAAGGTTCTGACCTTGGGTCAGGTAGATCTCCTGGAGAAGGAAATGGCAACCCACTCTAGTATCTTGTCTGGGGAATCCCATAGACAGAGGAGCCCAGCAGGATACAGTCCAAGGAGGAGGACAGAATTTAGCTACTAAATAACAACATGTATTCAAACAACAAAGTTTTGCCCCATTTGAATTTTATATAAACACACTCACACTGTGAGTGTTCTTTAGTCTTACATTTTCTACTCAGCATATTATACGTGAGAGTCAGTCACGTCGTTGCTTGTAGCTGTAGTTTATTGTTACTGCCATACATATTTCATTGTGTGTGAATAGCTGATATTTAATCCATTCTGCTGTTGACGGAGATCTGCATCCTTTCCAGTTTTTAATCAATTGAAAACAATGCTGCTTTGGGCATACTTAAACATGTATCCTAGTACAAATGTGCCCAGGTTTTGGGGGAATCTATACCTAGTTGTGGGATTTCTGGGTTAGAGGATATGTGAATATTCAAGTTTACTCAGTTCAGTTCAGTTCAGTTCAGTTCAGTTGCTCAGTCGTGTCCGACTCTTGGCAACCCCATGAATTGCAGCACACCAGGCCTCCCTGTCCATCACCAACTCCCGGAGTTCACTCAGACTCATGTCCATCGAGTCAGTGATGCCATCCAACCATCTCATCCTCTGTTGTCCCCTTCTCCTCCTGCCCTCAATCCCTCCCAGCATCAGAGTCTTGTCCAATGAGTCAACTCTTTGCATGAGGTGGCCAAAGTACTGGAGTTTCAGCTTTAGCATCATTCTTTCCAAAGAAATCCCAGGGCTGATCTCCTTCAGAATGGACTGGTTGGATCTCCTTGCAGTCCAAGGGACTCTCGAGAGTCTTCTCCAACACCACAGTTCAAAAGCATCAATTCTTCAGCACTCAGCCTTCTTCACAGTCCAACTCTCACATCCATACATGACCACAGGAAAAACCATAGCCTTGACTAGACGGATCTTTGTTGGCAAAGTAATGTCTCTGCTTTTCAATATGCCATCTAGGTTGGTCATAACTTTTCTTCCAAGGAGTAAGCGTCTTTTAATTTCATGGCTGCAGTCACCATCTGCAGTAATTTTGGAGCCCCCAAAAGTAAAGTCTGACACTGTTACTCAGCAATACCAAATTGTCTCCCAAAGTATTTGTACCAATTTTCACTCTAAAAAGAGTATCTGAGAGTTCCTGTTGTTCTACCATCCTTGTCAACTCTTAGTAGTCTCAGAATTTTCCAGTTTAATCCTTACAATATCATACGAAGTTAGAATTTTTATTATTGCCATTTTACAGTTGATTAAACTGATGCTCAGAGTTGTATAACTAGCAAATGGCAATGCCAGTGTTTAAACTTAAGCCTGACCCCATAACCAAGCTTGCAATCTCAATGTTTATGCTTTATTCTGATAATGAGTATTTTGAGATTTTGGATAAATTCTATAGCAAAACTCTTCTATACACTTAACTTTTTTAAAAAGGTGTTTATTTATTTTTCTGGCTATGCCAGGCCTTAGTTGTGACACTCAGAATCTTTGATCTTCATCGCAGCATGCAGGATCTTTAGTTACAGCATGTGAACTCTTAGTTAAAGCATGTGGGAGCTAGTTCCCTGATCATAGATAGAACCCATGTCCCCTGTATTGGGAACACAGAGTCTTAGCCACTGGACCACCAGGGAAGCCCCCATTTAACTTTTTAAAATTATTAAAACATTTTTTAAAGTAAGTGGACCATTCTTATTTATGCTTGCTACTAACTTGTGCAGTGGAAGAGGTGGCTAGTTTCATATGTGGAGTGGAGGGAGACTTTAAGGTTAAATGTTTAACCTTAAATATTAAATATCTGTCAGAGAGGAGCTAACATGGAGTGAGCTATAGGATGTCCAAAAAAGCTTCCAGAAATGATCCAGACCACTCCCCTCTATAGGCAAGTGAAAGATCTGGAAACAACTCCAGGGCAAGGGACTCCACCCAGGAGCCAGAAAGTCCTCTTTTTTTCATGCTACTTTAATTTCTGCTGCTGTTTTAACTCATCCCCTCTAGTTCATTCTTCCAAAGACAACCCTTAATATATGATCAAAGGCCCCCTTTCTGGTTTCAGGGTATCTTGCTGGCTGGGCAGAGTTTCCAATAGAGTCAGGGCTTTAGGGTGTCTTTCATCCCGAGAGCTCAAAGCCTCCCACGGACATTAACCCATTAATCACCAAGCTGCTCTGTGAAGTTGAGAACTAGTCAGTGGGAGCCTCCCCCGCTTCCCGAGTAGAGAAACTGAGTCCATGACTTGTCCAGAACTGCCCAGGGAGACAGGGTGGAGCCAGGAAAGGAACCTCAGTGTCCAGGGAGACCATCTCCTCAACTGCCAGTGATTCAGGGCTCCAGTTTTCTGCACATTCAGCACAAAAAAGAACTCAGTAGAGAATGGTGAAAGTTGACGCTGGCGTTTCGGAATATGGGACTCCTTTTTGGATCACTGACAAAGACAGCCTTGCCCAAGGAGAGGTGTATGCTTCAAGACCAGGATCAGGGTCTTTTTTTTTTTTATTATTATAGTTGATTTACAATATTATATTAGTTTTAGATTTATGGCATAATGAATCAATATTTTTATAGATTATACTCCATTTAAAGTTATTACCAAATAAAGGCTATATTTCCCTGTGCTGTGCAATTTATCTTGGTTGTTTATCTATTCTATACATAGTAATTGGTACCTCTTCGTTCCATACCCCTGTCTTGTCCCTTCTTCTTCCATCTCCCCACTGGTAACCACTAGCTTGTTTTCTGAATCTGTGGGTCTGTTTCTGTTTTGTTACATACATTTGTTTCATTTTTAGATTCCATATATAAGTGATTTGTACATTATTTGTCTTTCTCTGACTTCTTCCACTAAATAGAATAGTCTCTAAGTCCATCCACATTGTTGCAAATGGCAGAATGTCGTTTTTTCACAGTTGAATAATATTCCATTGTATGTATATGCTACAGCTTCTGTATCCATTCATGTGTTGATGAACACTGGGGCTGCTTCCATAACCTCGCTATTGTAAATAATGCTGCTATGAACATTGGGGTGCGTGTACCTTTTTGAATTAGTCTTTTGTTTTCTTCAGATATATACCCAGGAGTGGAATTTCTTGGATCATATGGTGGTTCTATTTTTACTATTTTTTGAAGAACCTCTATACTGTTTTCCACAGTGGTGGCATCAATTTGCATTTCCACCAACAGTGTACAGGGTTCCCTTTTTCTACACCCTTGCCAACATTTGTTATTTGTAGACTTTTTTTGATAGCCATTCCTATAAGTGATAGGTTGAGGTAACACTGTGGTTTTAATTCCCATTTCTTTAATGGTTAGTAATGTTGAGCATCTTTTCATGTGCTTTTTAGCCATCTGTATGTCTTCTTTGGGAAATGTCTTTTCGGGTCTTCTGCCCGTTTTTTAATCAGGGTTTTTATTTTTGATATTGGGTTGTATGAGCTGCTTCTATATTTGGAGTTTTAACTCCTTATCAGTCACATCATTTGCAAAAACCTCCCATTAAGTAGATTGCCTTTGCTATGCAAAACCTTTTAAGTAGGTCCCATTTGTTTATTTTTGCTTTTCTGTCTTTTGCCATAGGAGACATTCAAAAAATATTGCTATGATTTATACCAAAGAACATTCTGCCTATCTTCTCATCTAGAAGTTTTATGGCTTCTGGTCTTACATTTAGGTCTTTAATCCATTTAAGTTTATTTTTGTATATGATGTGAGGACATGTTCTAATCTCATTCTTTTACATGTAGCTGTCCAGTTTTCTCAGCATCACTTATTGAAGAGACTGTCTTTTCTCCATTGTCTGTTCTTGCCCCCTTTGCTGTAGCTTAATTGACCGTGGGTGCATGGGCTTATTTCTGGGCTCTCTATTCTCTTCCATTGATCCATGTATGTATTTTTGAGCCAGAATTATGCTATTTTAATTGCTGTAGCTTTGTAGTATAGTCTGAAGTCAGAGAGCATGATCCGTTCAGCTAGTTCTTTTCCCTCAAAATTGCTTTGAGATGTTGGTCTTTTTGTGGTTCCATGATTTTTTAAAAAAGGTTTTATTAGAGTATAGTTGACTTACAATGTTGTGTTAGTTGTAGGTGTGTAGCAAAGTGAATCAGTTATACGTATACATGCATCCACCCTTTTTTAGATTATCATATACATTTTAGGGTTATTCGTGCTATGAAAAATGTCATGGGTGTTTTGATAAGGATTGTATTAAATCTGTAGATTGCTTTGGATAGTGCAAAGATTTTAACAATATTAATTCTTCCTATCCAAAAATATGGGATATCTTTCCTTTTCTTGGTATCAGTTTCAATTTCCTTCATCACTGTTTTATAATTTTCAGAGTATAGGCCTTTCACCTCTTTGGTTAAATGTATTCCTAGGTGTTTTACTCATTTTTAATATGCAATTTTAAACAATTTTAATTGAGATTGTTTTCTTGCTTTCTGTTTTTGATAGTTCACTATTAGTGTGTAGAAAATCTATATATAGATTTCTATATATCGGCCTTGTAACTTGCAACTTTACTGAATTCACATATTAGTTCTAATAGTTTTTTGGTGGAAATGTTAGGGTTATCTATATATAGTATCAGTTGGAAGGACTGATGCTGAAGTTGAAGCTCCAAGACTTTGGCCACCTGATGCGAATTGTCAACTCACTGGAAAAAAACTCTAATGCTGGGAAAGATTGAAGGCAGGAGAAAGGGGTGACAGAGGATGAGATGATTGGATGGCATCACCCACTCAATGGACATGAGTTTGAGCAAGCTCTGGGAGATGGTGATGGACCGGGAAGTTTGGTGTGCTGCAGTCCATGGGGTTGCAAAGAGTCAGACACAACTGAGCGACTGAACGACAACAACAACAGTACTTTACAAGGTGCTGTGCTGTAAGATTAAGAATGTTTTCTTTAGGACTTCCCTGGTGGTACGTACTGCAGTCCACAGGGTTGCAAAATGTCAGACATGACTTAGCAACTGAACAACAACAATATGCAGTATCAGGTCACCTGCAAATTGTGACAATTTTACTTCTTCAGTGTCATTCATTTTTGCTTCCCCAGTTGTGCTTGGTATATAGAAGGCCCTTATCCCTGAGTTTATCTTACTGATCTGGTATCTCCCTCACTTCCAGTTTTTCCTTCTAATGGGAATATCTTTGGGAAAGGGCACAGGCATGAGGAATTGAACTTTTACTCAAACTTCTCTGGATGAGATATGAGCCTGGGTGGAGCAGTGAGGCATGGAAGAAGGGAGGGGGAAGTTCCTGAGACTCACTCTTACTTGTCTAAGAAGATCTATGAAGGAAGCTAAGTTTTAAGCTTATTTCTGGAATTCTGTGACTTCCTGAACCTCACCTGCCACAGTATTCCTCTGGGACAGGCGCCTTGCCCAGTGATAGCCCTCATCCATTCTGTTGTTGCACACAGCAGAACTCGAGGCCATGTGACCAGATACAAATGTGAGTTTTATTTTCTCTAGGTACCCATCATTTCTGTGACATTCTCAGTGGGTTACTATTTAGGGGAAGCAGTGATCATATGTCACTTTAAAATGTTCTTTCTCAGTGTGCTCAGAGATCACAAAATCAAAGACTCTTTTAGGGCTGGAGGAAATCCCTGTGGTCATGACTTACACATCCCTGCATTGCAGTGGAAGATGCTTAACTCATTTTGGGGGTGAAATGGAGAATTATCTTGTGTAGAATGTGTTTTTATGAAACTCCTTATGTATATCTGTATCTCTACATATGACTTCGTGTATATATGCAAATCCATTTAACTATAATATGTAAGAGTCTCCATGAGTGACGGTATCAGGATGGGGAGGTCCACATCTGTGTAGCCCACTTTACTTCCTTTGCTAGCATCTTTCCGTTTAGGCCTCGTGTAATTTTTCTCTATCTTCAAACCTTCCTTTCCCTCACCCCTCACTTGTGCTTGGAAGCTCCTGAGGAATCTTGAGGTTGGGGTTGGGGATATTCACTCATAGCTCTTCTCCTGGCCTGTCTTTATCTCAGCCACACATCTGATCCTATCTTCATCTCTAGGCGAGCTCCCTGCCGCCTGCGTTTATCTCTCTTTTTTATGGTGTCATTTAATTAGCTCGCATGTGGTGATTTTATGGGACAAACATGGCCTTGTTTGCCTTATAACTGAAGTTCACAGATCTGCGGGGACAGGTCAGGAAATCTCAGCCCTGCAAACTCCAGTGTTTGGAGTTCAGGAATGCTGAATCTTTAGGAACCTAGGAATCTGGGGAATGGGCTGGGTTGGAGATCTCTCTTCCACAAACTACGAAAGCAATCCCTTCTCTCTTCTCTAGTTGCCTGCCCTGCAGCATATGAATAACCCTAGCGGGGAAGTGTGAAAGCTGTGCTGGCCAGTGGAGTCTGTCCTGACTCTCTGTGGCTCGCATGACTGTCATAGTACTTTTGTTCCATAACTAGAGTGGCCATTTACAGGATAGTTAAAATGTCCACTCCAGGAGAATGAGATACTGATAGCAGGACCAAGACTAAAATAGGGCTTGCGAACTTGAAGTCCCCAAGTGAGAAAAATGGAGAGGATCTTATTCCTTTGACAGAGAAACTTGTGACCTAGAGGGACAGTTGGGGTGTTGAACCAAATAGGATTCATCCAGATGCCAACTAGGGAATTGGGGGTTACTATTTATACAAGTTTCTAATAATACAATGTACTTGCATGTGTGTGTGTGTGTGTGTTGTTTTATTAGTTGGTTAGGTCAAGAAGATCTGGGAACATATAAAAATAGACTATCCAGAATCATTCTGGGAAGACACATTCCATCTGCATTTCCTACATCTCTGATGAAGAAGGCCCTGCCCTCTGCCACCATATATGACAGCCTTTGGTCCAAGCAGCTTCTCCTCTTGCCCACAAAGTCACCAGAACACCTACACACACACAGTAGAAATGTTCATAAACCAGCTCTTGATACACTATTCTTTTCTCAGCTTTAGAGGACACAGTTCCCTGGCTTGATGTTGGTGGGGAACCAAGTGTGAGTGTGTGTTTCTGTGTGTGTGTGAAATCTGTCCAAAGGCAAGAGGTGGGCTAGAGGAGCCGCGAGAAATCTGCTGCTTTCATTCTCTGCCTGCCCCCCTCTCCCCCTCTGCCCTGCAGCAATGAGCTTTTCAACACTAGGCCTGCGCTCCTGCCCCCAATCTGATCTCTCCCTCCTCAGTCTGGTTCCCATCTCTCACGTCCCAGTCCCTGCACTGTCCCTACATACATTTTCTCCTTCTGAAACTGATCAATCTGCTATCCCTAAGACCACTGGCAGGAAAGATGCGTATGAAACATAGCCTGGACACAGGTAAGCAGTGCTTCTAGGAACAGAGGAGCCCAAGCAAATGTCAGTCTGGGGCAGGGAGGAGTGTTCGCAGAGAAAACAATTGGGGGAGGAGCGCCCCACATTGTAGCTACAACTAAGAAGAAGTAATGTAATCCTAATCTCAGACACAGAGACTTCCTACATATATGAATATGTATTACATTTAAAATGAGTGTTCTAGGGGGCTTCCCTGGTAGCTCAGTGGGGAAGAATCTGCCTGCTGATGCAGGAGACACAGGTTCGATCCCTGATTCAGGAAGATCCCACATGCTGCAGAGCACCTAAGCCCGTGCACCACAACTACTGAGCCTGTGCTCTAGAGCCTGTGAGCCGCAACTACTGAGCCCACATGTCTGGAGCCTCTGCTCTGCAGCGTGGGAAAGCACTGCAGTGAGAAGCCCACGCACTAGTTGCAACTCAAGAAAAGCCCGTGTGTAGCTATGAGGACCCATCACAGCCCAAAATAAATAAATAAATGTTTAAACCAATTCATCCCTTTAAAAAAGATAAAATTGAATGTTCTAAATATCACTCCCTTCTGGAATCGTCTGGATCTAGTTCTGCCTGGATGCCAAGCGTTCGATCAGATGATCCCCAAACTCGCAGAGGAAGGACTCAGTCTTTCTGGGGCCTCTATTTTGTCAGACTGTCTTCAGAAAATTTAGCCTAAATCCTTCCTGCTGCTGCTTGCAATACCTTCAGAGACTGGTGATGCCTACAATTCATCTTGAATTGTCCCCGCCTCCCTGGGAGCTTGTGACGGCACAACTCACCTGAAAAATCATTAGGCTCTGAAAGTGTTGGGACTGGCCCCAGCACGTCTTTGCCCTTCTGTGCTGTCCTATCTCCGGATGACTTCAGAGAAGGTGAGGGTGGTGTTCAATGGATGCTCCAAACTTCCCCTCCTCTTTCCCCTGAATTGCCAATATATTTTCTCTGACAGTTTGCACAGATAGTTAAGATACCATGTAATTACTGTTGCATTTGAAACCCAAACATGATTTATACCTGACAAGCTCAGTCATCTTTGGGATGACTTGGTGTATGTATGTGTATTTGTATGCATGCATGTACGTGTATATAAGTTGATTATATCCTTTTGTGGGAGCAGAGTAGGCATTAGACCCTATGCCTTTCTCTTGCTCAGTTACCTTCCTTTACTGCATCAAGAAACGCGTATACAGGGCACAGGAGGGAGACTCTTGGTGTGATGGGAATCCTGTGATACCCCGGATAATGACAAACACACAGACGTAGTAAGATGAGGGTGAGGTCTAGGTAGTGATGGAGGATGGAGAGACACTATTAGAAGCAAAACGGGTGACTTACTGACAGGACTTCCTGGAGGAGAGACTGTGGGGGGCTGTTTGGGAGAGGCGGCTTAGGACCAGAAAGAAAGTTAAGGACCGTGTCTTTGAAGAAAGAAAAAAATGACCTTGAAAGTAGAAGGGGAGACATTTGCAGGGAAGGAAACCGATTGCCAGGCTGACAGGCACTATCTTGAGTGAAGAAGTCATAGGGAAGTGGGGGGTGGAGGAGAGGGCTGTTCCAATGGGCAGAAGGATACAAGTGCTGATGGTGTTTCATCCAATTGTTGCTCGAAGGCATTTAGGTAGCCCCTTGAAACACTACATCCAGGATGGGGAGGGAGATTTTCCCTGCAGCGAGCAATTGGGGTTGGAAAGAATAAGGAGTTAAGGTGGGCAGAGAAGAGAGGAAGGTGGCTACTAGGAGGAGGGGAGGAAGAGTGGGAGCCACTGCCAGAGCTTCTGGACTTGTGGCAGGGGGATGGATGACCAGTTCTCTTCCACTTCCCTTCCTATTCCAATAGGAGAGTTTAAGGGTGGACAAGAGAAAGGATTATATAATTTCCCAAAGCAAAGTGCTCCATGTATGATCTCTGTGCCCTAAAATAGGTCCGGCCTGTGAGGAGGGCACCTGGCTGTAAGGCAGGAAGATGCGCAGGGATAGGACTTCTCTCCCCTCGGTAGAATGGGAGTGGGGGTAGTGGCTGTTCCTACGTTTTGCTCTTGGCATCTCTGGCTCAGGCTTCTGTCAGTACAGACCTGCCTCCCGGCCCCGCCCCAACTGTTGATTATACCCCTTGGGATGCATCATTGCTAGGAAAGCAGATGTGCCAGATGTGACATGTTTGAAAGAAAAAAATTCCCTTACCTCGGAGCCTTGGGGAGAGCAGCTAATCACCGTCTTGCTGCTGCTCATGGGGAGGGCAGGGCTGAGGTGGGGTTTGTGCCAGCCTCGAACCCTCTCGTCCCTCTGCGGGAGGATCTCCAAGCACCTAAGGGGCCAGATGTGGGAGGAGAGTTTGGAGAGAAAGAAGACTAATTCAGGCCCCTATGAAATGGAGGAGAATTGCTTGTACAGCACTGGTGGGCTCCTTGCTAGTTCATCTTTCTGGGTTGAGCAATTTATGTAAAGAGGTGCTGGTGTGTATTTATGTGTGTAGGTTTCTAGGGATCCAACCCAGTGGCATCGCAGCAGTTTATGGGCCAAATTCTCCTGGAAGAGCCCCTGGGAACGCTCCTGTCCCATGCCCTGCTACTGCCCACTAGTTATTCCTACTTTATTTTCTTCCTGTCTTTGAAAACTGAGCTCAGAACTTGCAATGTGTCTTGTCCTTCGCCCAAGGGGAGCCTCCTGAGGTTGCTGACAGATGTCTCAGTCTGGGAAGCCCCAGCATGCTTTGTGCCTCACTGCCAAGGCAGTGCCCGAGGTACCCAAATGTCAGGGCCCCAGTGCTTTGGAGACTATGGGACAGTGGAACAACTCTTTGGATAAGACTAGGAGGGGATTAGAAGAAGGAAATGGCAACCCTCTCCAGTATTCTTGCCTAGAGAATCCTTTGGACAGAGGAGCCTGGAGGGCTGCTGTCCATAGGGGGTCGCACAGAGTCAGACACGACTGAAGTGATTTATGGCAACCCACTCCAGTATTCTTGCCTGGAGAATCCCAGGGACAGAGGAGCCTGGTGGGCTGCCATCTATGGGGTCGCACAGAGTCGGACACGACTGAAGTGACTTAGCAGCAGCAGCAGCAGCAGCAGGAGGGGATTAGGAGAAGAAATCCAAGAAAGACTCTTGGGTGTACTAGAAAGTTCTAAGTTTGAGACCAAGGTGAAGTCACAGAATATTGCCCAGTGCCTGGAGAATGGATGTAGTGGCTCTATGGTACCTACAATCTTTAGAGATGAAGTTGATTCCCAGAAACCTTTGCTCAGATTCCTAGGAAGTGATTCTTGAGTACATCTTTGTTTAAGTGTTGACATTTCCTTCCTTCTAAACCAGATTCTAACTCTTCTAGTCTGATCTCAGTGAAAGCAGACCTTGAGACTTCCCTGGCTGCCCAGCGGTTCAGACTCCACCCTTACAGTGTAGGGGCACAGGTTCCATCTCTAGTCGGGGAACTAAGATCCCGCATGCTGTGTGGCCAAAAAAAAAAAAAAGAAGAAGAAAGAAGAAGGAACGTGGACCTCTGGCCAAGACATCTAATCCTCTGCTACCCCAAGACATTAATGCATATAAGTTAGTAGAGTTTTGTTGTTTCTTCCGACTAAAAGTCCACTGACTAAACCCAGTCTCAAAGTAGCTCCATCCCTAGCGTTAGTCACTGAGTCATGTCCTACTCTTTGCAACCCCATGGCCTGTAGCCCACCAGGCTCCTCTGTCTATGGGATTCTCCAGGCAAGAATACTGGAGTGGGTAGCCATTTCCTTCTCCAAGGGAGCTTCCCGACTGAGGGATCGAACCCAGGTCTCCTGCATTGCAGGCGGATTCTTTCACCGTCTGAGCCACTAAGGATGCCCCTAACTCCATTCCTAATCCCATCCTCAATCCTGATCCTGAAATTAACCCCAACTCGAATCCCAGTTCTACCTCTGCTTGTCCACCCCCACCTCTCACTGCAAAGAATGATTTGAGGAGAGGAGGGGCTGGGAAGAGAGGGCAAGATGAGGAATGCTTCTGGGGAAAAGGAGGAGGAGGAGATCCAGCCAGAGCGACCTGGAGGAGCCAGTGTGGTATCTGGGAGCCCGGGGCATGATCCCGGTACTTGCCAAGCCATGAGTCATGACGTCGTTCTCCATGGCATTTTGTTGGGGGTGTGTCTGGGCTGGCAGCTGGTAAACAGGCTTGCTTTGAATGAGATGCCTCCCTTCTGTCCCTCTCCCTAATTTGGGGGAGAAGGGAGAAGTGTGCAGTCCTTTCTTTTTTTTTTAGATTTCATGAGACTCAAGCTAAGCAAGAGGAAAGACTTGGTAGTTTGTCATTGGTTGCAAGAAAATTGTGGAGACAGAAGTCACTGGGAATGCAGTCTTGAAGCTTCCCAAATGGGAGAAGTTTCCAATCCACCAAGTGTCACCCCCTTGGGGATGCCGAGCGGCTCCACTCTGCCCTGTGCCCTCTCATGACAGGGCCCACACACTGCTCCGCCTCCCTCCCGTTGTTGCCATTGCCAAAATTCAGACAGGCATCCACTGCGGCTGGATAGAGATCTTTATGGAGCTAAACCTGTGCCTCTGGACAAAATGAGAACTAGAAACATCTGGAACTTTTCTCCAAACCTGGTACCTCTCCCCAGCTCACAGTGAGTCAGTTTTCTGTCTACAAAATGGGAGCAGCTTGGACCCTTACTCTTGAGGAAGGGAGAAAAGGAGCTGGACACTAATGATCGTTTTCTGATGTTGAAGATGATCAGGGTTATTGTTGTTTACTCTTTGGGGAAGCCAGACAACCATCAGCCTGACTCTAAACACAGGTAGTTCAACACCGTCACTGCCCTGAGGGCTCATGGAAGCTCTACTCCTCGCCCCTCTCTCCTTCACCCACATCTGCCAATCCTAGTATAACTATAACAACTCGGGGAGAAAGCATGGTGCCTGGTTCTCTGATCTCTTCCCTCTAGGCCTCATTTGCACATCCTGGAGCAGAGTTTACACTCCCTCAAATCCCAGATATAGCTCCTGTCCCAGCCTCCTGCACAGAGTGTGGAGGCTAAAAGTCCTCTCAAACCAACTAGGAAGTGACAATGGCAGGACCTCACGTACAGATGCATGTGGTGGTGGTCAGTCACTCAGTCGTGTCCAACTCTTTGCAACCCCATGGACTGTAGCCCACCAGGCTCCTCTGTCCTTGGGATTCTCCAGGTAAGAATACTGGAGTGGGTTGCCCTGCTCTACTCCAGGGGGTCTTCCTGACCCAGGGATCAAATCTACGACTCCTGCATTGGCAGGCAGATTCTTTACCACTGAGCCACCAGGGAAGCCCTGAGATCCTCTAAACATACTGGTGCACAAAGGATCCCTAAATCTCTGTTCTTTAGATGACACAATACTTGCTTTAGTCCGGTCTACCAGCTCCCTGTTGGAAAACATCAGTGTTCCAGTTTTCTGAGGATTTTAAAAAGGCAGTTTGATTTAGAAAAATGATAAAATGTGCAAGTCAAAAGCGGGTTGGGATGGGGCTTCCCTGGCGCAGTGGTAAAGAACATGCCTGCCAATGCAAGAGACACAGGTTTGATCCCTGACCCGGGAAGATCCTGGTGACTCGGAACAACTAAGCCCATGTGACACAGATACTGGGCCTGAGCTCTAGAGCCTGGGGGCTGCAACTACTGAAGCCAGCACGGGCCTGTGCTCCACCACAAGAGAAGCCGCTGTAATGGGAAGCCTGCACACTCCAACTAGAGAGAAGCCTCCCATCAAGGCAGCTGGACAAAAGCCCACACAGTAACGAAGACCCAGCACAGCCAAAATAAATAAAAATTGAAAAAAAAACAAGGTTGGCAGGCTTCCCCAGTGGCTCAGTGGTAAAGAATCTGCCTGCCAATGCAGGAGACACAGGTTTGATCCCTGGTCCGGGAAGATCCCACATGCTATGCAGCAACTAAGCCCATGCACCACAACTATTGAGCCTGTCCTCTAGAGCCTGAGGGCCTCAACTACTGAAGCCCGTGAGCCTCAACTGCTGGATTCTGTGCTCTAGAGCCCATGCTGCCCAAGAGAAGCCACAGCAATGAGAAGCCCTCCCACTGCCACTAGAGAGTAGGGCCCGCTCACTGCACCTAGAGAAAAGCCTGCCCAGAAACAAACACCCAGCACAACCAAAAATAAAATTTAATTACATTAAAAAAAAAATAGGAGGACCTCCTTGGTGGTGCAGTGATTAAGAACTCGCCTGCCAATGCAGGGGACACAGGTTCAGTCTGCTCTGGGAAGATTCCACATGCTGTGGAGCAGCTGAGTCTGTGGGCCACAGCTGCTGAAGCCTGCATGAGCTCCACAACAAGAGAAGCCTCTGCAATGAGAAGCTCGTGCAAAAGCAGGGAAGACCCAGCACAGCCAAAGAGAAAATTGATTAATTAATTAAAAAATAAATAGGGTTGGGGTCAGAGTCCCTGCCAGCTCCCTCTTTTTTCTTTCTTGTAATGGGTAAATATTGTAGTAATAATAACAAACATTTAAATATTAATAGCATTTGATGGAGAAGGACATGGCAACCCACTCCAGTGTTCTTGCCTGGAGAATCCCAGGGACGGAGGAGCCTGGTAGGAGGATGTCTATGGGGTCGCACAGAGTCGGACACGACTGAAGCGACTTAGCAGCAGCAGCAGCAGCAGCAGCATTTTATAGTTTCAAAGTGCTTCCATTTATAATCATACAATAGCTTTGTGTGATGGAATTCTAACCTTCATTTGAGAGAGGAGGAAATCATGTGATTTCCTCAAGGGTATAGAACTAGTTAGCGACACAGCGACACGTGTGGCATCTGACTGAAGTCTAGTGGCCATTATGAGGGGGCTGAAAATCTGTGTCCAACAAGGAAAGAAAGGAGAGAGTCCTTTCTGAAGAATTCCCAGAGTGGGGAATACAGATCTTCCTATGAAGTCTTATGAATGGTTAAGGATAAGATGGTCTTGGCATGGACCCCAAAAGAAGTGAGGTAGAGGGGATTTCCCTGGTTGTCCAGTGATTAAGACTCTATGTCCCCAATGCAGGGGCATGGGTTCAGTTCCCAATTGAGGAAATAAGATCCCACATGCCACACAGCATGATCCAAAAAATATAGAAAGAAATGAGGTCTAAAAAAACCTAAATCTAACTGCAAGGATAAGAAAATATTAAGAAAACTGGGGAAGATATGCCATCACCTGCAAACCTGATAATATTTTCTTGATGAAATATTGGATGTTCTAAACAGTCTGGTTTAGAAGGAAACTCCAGAGGCTACTCTCTCCAGGACCCCACTTATAGGCCGTACTGTCAACACGTGGTTAGATGACAGGTTCTCAAAGATATCAGAGCAGCAGAAGCCCACTGAACTATTCCATCCCCCTGTCTGTCATTAATTTTATCTTAAAGTGAAAGTGTTAGTTGCTCAGTCATATCCAACTCTTTGGGACCCTATGGCCTGTAGCCCGACAGGCTCCTCTGTCTGTGGGATTCTCCAAACAAGAGTACTGGAGTGGATAGCCATTCCCTTCTCCAGGGGATCGAACCCAGATCTTAGGCCTAATATAATCTCTTTTGCTACCATCTCAACTAGTTCTGTGTTAGTGGGAGTTGGGGTAGGGGCTACCTATCAATGTATCTGTATCTGTATCTATGTATCTATATGTGATTTGGAAAGCTGTCTAGAAATTTCCAGTGTAACATCGATTCATGAGTTTATAAACAGAATTCATACTTTTCAGGTTTCATACTTTTTTTCACCAACTTCCTTGGCCTTTTCTTCTCCTTTCTTTTCTTTTGAATAATAGTGGTTGCTCCTGGTCTCCCCGGGAGGTCAAGGCTCCAAGAGTAAGAGGAGCTGTTGTTTCCTTCTGCTCTGATTCAGGCTGTCCTTGCCTTTTTGCTTTATCTGCTGTAAAAGCTTTATCTGTTGTAAAAAACAAACAAACAAAAAACCTCCTCTCCTTCAATTCTCTCCCTTGTAACAATCCCAAACTCTGCTGCAAGATTTGTCTTCCTAAAACATGGCCCTAATCAGGCCACTTTTCTGGTTCCCATGGTTACCTTGTTGAGTGCTTGCTATGTGTCAGATACTATCCTAAGTGCTCTGGGTGCATCATCTAATTTACTCACCACATCAACCCTGTGTGGTAGGGCCTTTTGTCTTCTCTGTTCAAAGATGAGGAAAGAGGTACAGAGTGGTTACAGAACTTGTCCAGTGTTTCATGGCTGAAAAAAGGCAGAGCTGAGCTTTGAAGCCAGGCATTTGCGACCCAGAACTCAAGCTCTCCCAACACTCTGTATATTTTTAGATGTCTATATCATGTCTCCTGGTGGCAGGACCTGTGATATCTATCATGTCAAGCACCAAGCACAGCACCTTGTTTAATAAAAGCTTGTTGATAATTATGGTGATGCAGAAAAAAGCAGTTCTATGGTGAATGTCATTGGGGGGGAAGGGAGAATTTTAATTGTCATTCTCCAGTTTGCCTAGGAGAACGTGGACTTCTTGATCCATGCGGATGTTGCTGACTGCATTTCAAGAGCCCCCGTTGTGTGCAGAGCTCTCCATTTAGTGGAAGAATGATCGGGGAACAAGACTTGATTTCTGTCCTTGAGAAGCCCCTAGGCTAATGGAGGAGACTGCACTTAGCTCTAAGACACAGGCTTTTTTTTTTTTTTTTTTACTGAATTTGCATGACTTACAGTTTCAGACACCACCCAACAAGAGTTTGGAGGTTCTGGTTGACTGTGATGGTAGAAGGAGGTGGTGACTGGGAGACCACTGATACTCTTGGGGTCTATAGCTGTCCTTCAACATGTGTAGCCTGGCTGTGGCCCAGGGAACTCAGCTGTGCTCTGTAGGTTGCCTCCACTGTGTGGTCTCCAGTGAACCTCTCAGCAAGGTAAAAGTGGGTGCCAGCGAAGATCAACCCCATAACAAGGTAAAGAGACTGAGGAGACAGGAAGAAGCTCCTCAAAGCCACGGGGCAGTGGAACTGAAACTGCAACTCAGGTCTCAAATGACCCCCTCGAGTGTCTTGGCCTCACAAGTGGCAGTGGAGAGGTGGCACCGTTTCCATGTCAGAGTGACTCCAGTCATCACCCCCATTCCCACCCCGCCTCTCGCTGCAGCCACCTGCACTTTGCTTAAGTGCCCTGCCCTCAAGCAAAAGCTGACATCTCAGTTTTTGGGGAAAGTGAGATGCAGTGTCCCTGACAAATGGGTGGGTCTCCACCCCCACCCCCGCCCAGTTTATGAGCCCAGGGTGGCTCCCTTCTAACACCCTCCCTCTCTTTATGGCCCTGCTGCGATCTTTGATGTCTTCTTCTTGTGAAGGGCTGGGGGTAGGGAGAGAGAAGCCAACCTCAGCCAGAAAGGCCCTGCCCACGGAAGTTCTCAGGAGATGGAACGAGTCCAGGGAGGAGGGCAGGATTGAGCATAAGGAGCAGTCAGCTGGACAGCCTAACGCTGAGCATCCTTCCAGACCCACATCTCTCTGGGAAACACCGGCATTGCAGTCAGTCTCTGTCACAGCATTAGAAAGAGTATGGTGATGTGGGCTTCAGCCTGGGTTCAAATCCTAGATTTGATCACTCTCGCTTTTGGACCTTGGGCAAGTTACTTAACCCTTTGGACTTCATTTTCTAAATCTGAATTGAATAATAGACTATTTCTCACAAGATGTCATGAGAACTGAGTAGAACACGCACATCAAGTACCCAGAAGAGTGTCTTATGGACAAACTTGTCCCCCTGATGGAAAGAGAAGTTCCTTGAGAGCCGGGATCTCAGCGGCCTTCTCCCCTCCCCACCCCACACCCCTCCACCTTCTCCAACACCTCATGCGTCTGCCTCTTCCATGCTTGGTTGGGAGGTTTTTTCCCTCAAGCCTTCCCCCTCATCCACGCCCAGCCTTTCCTCTCGAATGGACAGATCCCAAGCTCAAAGCCAATTCTCTTCTCCGTCCTTCTCAGGCCCACATCTCAAAAGCTTCTTCTCCTGGAGAATCCTGTCAACAGCTCCCGTCTCCACACTTGGCAGTTTTTCCTACTCTCTGCCATGCTCCCTCTCTCTTCCATTAACATGATTTTATTTGCTTTGCTCCTATTCTTATCCATCTATAATTTTTATTTTATAGTCACCCCATAATGGTCTGGGGCCATTCCTACTGAATCACCAACTGGTCTTACTTTAGGATTTAATTTGGTTTTATTAAAATTACCAAAATTCTCCCTGGGCAGGTGTAGGCCTGGCCAGGGCAAAGCTCTCTAGGCTGTTGACTGAGAGGTCCCTCCCTACTGGTAGCTTTCCAGGCTCTTTAGCATTTCGTTCAGCCACGGTGCTGAGTGTTTCTGGTGCAGCAGTGTGTGTGTGTGTCTATGTGTAGTTTGAAGTGTGGATGTTTCCCTTTTAGCTATGAGAACATAAGTTTACACTGCCTAGGAAAAGGGCTGTGATGTATTTGAAGTGGTTAAAGAAGCCAGTAGCCACTGTACCTGCTGCACTTGAAAGTACAGACACATCCTGTCACCAGTCATTTTTGATGTGAAATCAACGACAGTAATAGGTTTTAGCTGTTTTATGTACTGTGTGTGTTGTGTTTAGCCTCTCAGTCCAACTGTTTGCAACCCCATGGACTATAGCCCACCAGGCTCCCCTGTTCATAGGATTCTTTGGCAAAAATACCAGAGTGGATTGCCATTCCCTTCTCCAGGGGATCTTCTCCACCCAGGGACTGAACACACATCTCCTGCTTTGGCAGATGGATTCTTTTTTATCTGAACCTTATACCTTTACTTTTTCTTCAGGAAAAAGGGGTAGGAAAAGTTCTGGAAAAATAGAATTTTCATTTAGTTTTTCCAGTGTATTACTTATTACCTTGAATAAAGAGATCTCCATTAAATGCAGAAATTAAAGCATTAGGGGTGTTGGACCCAGAAGCAGTAGAAGAAAAAATAGGATTCAAAGAAAATGAAAATAACAAAATTAAAAAACAACATCCTGAGTTGGATGTCTCATATTTATCCTGGTGGTTGATCACTGACTGTCCCCTAAGGCCACCAATAAACTCAGATCCCATTGAGAGGTGGAATTCAGGCCTCTAGTTCCATGGACATCTTTGTTTTGTTCCCTTTTCTGAAGAGAAGCATTTTCTGTTAATTAGAGCATTTGCCTTCCTCTGCCTTTCCCCCAGCCCCTTCCATAGTCCCAGGATCTGCTATGTCCCTGCCTCTGCCTGTATATCCACATTCCAAATATCTCTCTCCTAAGGAACTGGGGAAGAACTCTATGGTGGAAAACAGGAACAGTGCACTTCTTTTCAAAAATTAATTCATTCATTTATTTTTAATTGAAGGATGCTGGGAAAGATTGAAGGCCTGAAGAGAAGGGGACAACAGAGGATGAGATGGTTGGATGGCATTACCGCCTTAATGGACATGAGTTTGAGCAAGCTCCAGGAGATGGTGAAGGACAAGGAAGCCTGGTGTGCTGCAGTCCATGGGGTTACAAAGAGTCAGACACGACTTAGCAACTGAGCAACAGATTGAAGGGTAATTGCAATATTGTGTTGGTTTTTGCCATACATCAATTTGGATCAGCCAGAGGTATACATATGTACCCTCTCTCTTGAGCCTCCCTCCCACCTCCCACCCTATCCCACCCCTCTAGGTTGTCACAGAGCCCTGATTTGAGTTTCCTTGAGCCATACAGCAAATTCCCACTGTTTATACTGTCTATTTTATGCACGTTAGTGTATATGTTTCCACGTGCGCTACTCTCTCCATTTGTCCCACCCTCTCCTTCTTAGCACCTCCCCCACCCCTCCCCCACCCCCTTTTCCATAAGTCTGGGAAAATGTACTTCTTTCCTTGAGAATCGCATCAAATTAGGTCAGAGAGCCGTTGGGCAAAGAGTCTCTGTTTTGGTGCCTCAACTTCTGCTCCCCTCCTGCAGCTCTCCTTGGCTAGAATCAATTTGGCATTGAATCTGCCTGTTGATTTTAAGAGAATAGGGAATAAAGCTGGGATGAAGAAGTTAGCTTCCTCCTGGGAAGAATGCAGAGACTCGAGTTCTCCCTTGAGGACCTAATTTTGAATCTAGAGGGTTGAGTGAGAAATGAGGCCATTTGTGGCAGCCTAACACTGGGCATTTGAAAATGGGCATTTTCTCATCATCCTTCCTTTCCTTTAAAAAAAATAATGTAGCTTGGAAGAATATGATTATCCTTAAACATTTTATTTTTTAATTAAAGAGGGTTCATTATGCTACCCGTCTCATCTCGTCCCAGAGGAGAGAAACCCTGTGTTCAGCAGTTTGCTAAGAAATAATTATAGGTTCAGATCTTCCCCAGGCCCCGAAATTCAATTAAAATTTTTTTGTTTTAAGTTGCTTGCAGTCACATGGTATGTATATGTGGATGAGTGTGTGTGTGCGCGTGTGCACGTGCGCACACATGCCCCACTTTTTCTTGTAACTACTCTGGGAATGGGTTCCCAAATGTGAGGTTCCTAAAAGACAGCAATCCCCCCACTCCCAACCCAGTTTCTTGGCTGTTTCTACATGATCTGATGTTAACACATAATGCTCTGTGAAAGCAACTTTTGTTTCTTTGTTAGTTTGTTCGTTTTTGGCTAGAATCACTCTGTTTGTCTATCAGTCCCCAATTCCTGGGATATGTCTCTGGTTTATACTGAATCAGATCAGTGTAAATAAGTGGCTCTCAACCAACACTGTGGATCAGAATCACCTGGGGGAACTTTTAAGCAGTAGTGATGCCTACTCCCTGATGTATATATTCAGCTGGTGTGGAGTGGGGCCCAGGCACCAGTATTTTTTAAAGGCTCCTTAGGTGTTAATGTACCCCAGTTCGATTCCTGGGTTGGGAAGATCCCCTGGAGAAGAGATAGGCTACTCATTCCAGTATTCTTGGGCTTCCTTTGTGGTTCTGATGGTAAAGAATCCGCCTGCAATGCGGGAGATCTGGGTTTGATCCCTGGGTTGGGAAGCTCCCCTGGAGGAGGGCATGGCAACCCACTCCAATATTCTTGCCTAGAGAATCCCCATGGACAGAGGAGCCTGGCGGGCTTCCAGTCCATGGGGTCGCAAAGAGTCGGACAGGACTGAGTGACTAAGCGCAGCACAGCACAAAAGACACCCAAAGGGCTTCCCTGGTGAGTCAGCAGGTGAGAATTCACCTGCGATGCAGAGGACCCAGGTTCAATCCTTGGAGAAGGGAATAGCTACCTACTCCAGTATTCTTGCCTGGTGAATCCCATGAACAGAGGAGCCTGGCAGGCTATAGTCCATGGGGTCGCAAGAGTCAGATGCAACTTAGGGACTAAACAATAACACAAAGACACACAAATAGGGTCATGGGGCCCAAATTTCATTGCCTACTTGCTCAGCTTACTGTCTAGTTAGCTTAAGTAGTGTAAGATACGGGTAGAGTGGTTACCTGTCACTTTTATACTGACTCTGAGTTATATTTAAACTTGGAGTGGAAACAGGATTCCATATAGTTCTCCCCTGCACCGCCTCTTTCCTCATCCCAAGACGGGGGGCAGTTCTGTTGTAGGACTGCCCCTGTTTACGTAAAAAAATTATTAGGGAGGATAGTGTATAGATGACTCTTCTTGTAAGAACATTCCAGGAAATGGGGCAGTATTAATATTTATGGGTTCATTCAGGCCGCGATTGACCTTTTCCCTAGTTTACAGAAAGGAGCTAAAAATTCCCAGGCCTTGGGGCACAAGACCTCCTGGCAGCAGAAATATGGAAAGAGGGAGGCAGGGCTATGTGAGGCCAGATTCTCCCCAGATAATTAACCAAAATAGACATGTCTAATAGAAATCTAATAAATAAATTAATAAATAAAAGAACAAGAATGTACTTATGAATCCCTATATATCTCAGCATATAAACATATATAGGTTTCTGCATATTAGTAGCTTACACAATGTGTGTGTTTGCAGATTTAAATAGAGTCATATATAAATATATATATATAACTACAGCAGCCTTGTGGAATGTGGAGGTAATTATGCAGATAGCTCAGGCATGTTTTTTGAAAATTGTAGCCATTTTCATATTTGACTGAAAATTTCACTGTTATCCTGAGGTTCCCAAGTATTTAGACTTATAAATTATGTATATATTTTCTAGTTTGCCTACAGATGTTTGTATACATTATACATAGAATAGGTTAGGAGATATATATATATATATTTGCTATTTTTCAGAGAGAGGGTTCTGAATTAGTGTAGATAGCCAAAGTGAGCAGTTCAAACTCAAATAATCTACACTGGGGCTTAAATAATCTGCATTTACTAATTATATGAATTCAGTTCTAAAATCTTCACTTATTTGGTGCTATGTAGATATAGCCCCTACAAATTTGAACCGGTTGAATGCACTTCATTTTGCCTTTGAAAATGCAGGTATGTGATGAATAGTTCAGGACCTACTGGTTCCAATTTGAATTATCCACCCTCTTGAAGGGAGGAAGAATAGAAAACTATCCAAGAAAAGCTAAGAAAAAGAATTTCAATTTGTCTTTGTCATGAAGTCAAAACATTTTCTCTCACTCTTTGCCCTGCTCTCTCACACAGAGGCTTGCTTGCACACATGCGGGAGCGAGCATGCATACATACGTATACACACTCTCTCTTTTACTAAACTGATGCTAATTTCTTTCTGGGCTGGACTGATGGCAGCTTGATGGTCTGTGGAGGGGAGGAAGCAGACCAAAGCTGTCTCCAGACACAAGAATAGACCAGTGCACACGAGCCACAATTATGGAGATGTGCTTTAGACCCAAAAAGGCTTGGTTGAGAAATTGTTTACAAACCACCTACCAAATACCTTATCAGATTTCTGTGACACTTCTGTCATCCTCCCTGGTTACATGGAGATCTTTCTTGTCCTTTCAAGTGTCTGAGGTCTTCTGGCAGTGTTTAGTAGGTATTCTGTGAGAATTGTTCTACATGTTGAAACTGTATTTTTGTGATGTATTTGTAGGAGCAGGTGAGCTCCACATTCTACTCCACCATCTATTTTTATTTATTTATTTATTTGGCTACATCGGGTCTTAGTTTGTTTCTCTCTAGTTGTGGTGTACAGGCTTAGTTGCCTTGCAACATGTGGAATCTCAGTTCCCCAACCAGGGATCAAACCTGCCTCCCTTGAATTGGAAGGCAGATTCTTAACCACAGGACCACCAGGTAAGTCCCTACTCCACTATCTTGATTCTGAGCTTCTGTATGACATTTCTACTTATCTCCCAGTTTGGTTCTGTATCTGAAACTGGAACAGATATTGGAACTGTGTCCCCTAATTCTGCCTCCAAGAGCTGGGGCTCAGGGTCACACCACGGACAATGGAGTGGGAAGAAAGCCACTGCTACCATCTCCCCATCCCCTGTGCATAGTCAGGTTGAGCTGACTATGGAGGCTCCCAAGACCCTGCTTTACATCATTTGTGATTTTTTTTATGAAAAATTATATAGATGAGTTTTATTAATATTCTCCTCTCTCTGGGTTGGCTTTGCAACAACTTAGTTTTAAATATGCACCTCATTCTCCTAGTTGTATCTTTTATCTTGTTTGCAAAACAAGAATGAAGCATAGGAGAAGAAAACAACCCTGCCTTGGAGAAAGACTACCCTGTTTAAACCAAAGATTGGTTACTCATGGATGAAATAAAATAAAATAGAGTTTTCTGAATTGTTCAGTTTTAAACATCCCACCTTATTAAATACATTCATCATGAAACCAACTTCTGTTGTTTTACTTGAGTCAAACCTCTAGTTGGGAATGGGCCTGCAGGAAGAGGGAGTGGAAGTACTCTGTTAGGTACCTAGATGCTGTTCTATTTCATCCACATTCCTGGTGATGCCATTTAATCGTAGGGTGGATATACCAGCTTCCCAATTCTCACTTGGGATATACATGCCTATATATGACCTAGGTTTGTGACCAAGGAGGATAGGACCAGCATCTCATCTACTCATTCAGCAAAGATTTATTGAGCCCCTACTAAGTGTTGGGAACTGCGTGAGGTTCTGGTGTAAAGACAATAAGATCTTGTCTATGAGGTCCTCATGGTACATATTTGTGAAAGAAATGGACATATTAGCAAATAGGTATAACACAATGAAAGAAGTAACACAAGAGTATTATAAAAGCACAAAGGAGACGTGGTATCTAACCTGCTCTTTGGGGTGGGGGATGGACTCTCAAGGAGTGGACGATGAGAGCCAGAATTTTATTTTCATACATTCTAGTCCTTAGTATGATATTCTGCTTGTTGAATGAATTGGTCAAGGATTTAGTAAGTCTCTGGAACTGCAGTGGCAGAAGCACTGGAATAGGAGTCTGAAGGTCTGGGTTCTGGCTCAGGCTCCATGATTAGTTTGTGACTTGGCCCCGCTGCTGCTTGTCAAGATGAAATCAGGGCAAGATCCTGGGCTAGTGCCAGACCTCTGCTTCCTTGGTTAATTAAATACACTGTCCCTCCTCCCAGTATGTGTGTCACCCAGAAGAAATAAAACCAAAGTTTTCTTCTCTAATCCACTCATAAAATAGTCATCAGCTCACTTGTGACCAGTCGCTCAGTTGCGTCCTACTGTTTGCGACCCCATGGACTATAGTGCGCCGGGCACCCCGTCCATGGAATTTTTCAGGCAAGAATACTAGAGTGGGTTGGTATGCCCTCCTTCACCTGACCCAGGAATCAAACCCATGTCTCCTGCACTGGCAGGCGAATTCTTTGCCACTGAGTCATCTGGGAAGCCACCAGCTCTCTCTAACTCTGTCCTATCCCAATTTTCTGTGAATCTTTAAAAAAGTATTTCAAAGTTATCTGGAAGAGTATTTATAACGTGAGAAAGTTTTTTGCAAAAGTTAGGACAGGTTAACTAGTGCTGAGGAGGCTGGAATGCTGAGAAAGTGAAATGATAGGAAAGAACCCATTTGGTTTACTTTGGCCTGTGCTGACCAGCAGTTTAAAGCCACCCTAGGGACTTTGCTAGCGATCCAGTGGTCAGGACTCTGATTTCTCTGCTGAGGGCCCAGATTCAATCCCTGGTCAGGGTGCTAAGATCCTGCAAGCCCCACAGTGTGGCCAGAGAGAAAGAAAAGAGGAGAAAACTAGCCTATACTTAGAGCAGTGGGACAGCAGGCAGGGACCAGGGTCTGTATCGTGTTCTACAAGGAAGAATATTTCTCTTCTTGAGCCAAGCAGAGAGGAAGACTGGTGGCTGAAGTGTCCTGACCTGATTGGAACAGGAGGCCTCACATCCCTGCTGATCCTTCACATCCCCTGACCTTAGGCTGAAGGGAGGAAATAAAACCAAATGTAGGGTTATAATCAAGCAACTCCATGTTAAAAGCTGAAGGGTCTAACCCTTCTCACAGAATTCATTTGCTCTTTGCCTCTAGAACACTCAGGTGCTTGCTTACCTCTGTTTTGTCTTCTGCAAAATGGGTCGAGCAATTCCTGCCCTATTACTATTCAGTGTACTTTGCTTTGATGGTACTTTTCATAGTTTGTAACTTGTAGTTGATTAAGATCTGTCTTCTTAACTCGAAAGGCATATTCAGGAAGACAAAACTGTGTTTATTTTCCTCTCTGTTTAATTCCCAGAATATTCAGTGCTTCCATGCACTGGCCAGTCACCCAATAAATACATTTGAATAAAAGAATGAATGATTGGCATTGCCAGGATTAAGATGAACTATTTGAAATACTTCAAAAAAATGTACAGGTGAAAAGAGTGTAAAGCATTGTCTCTAGTTAACTAGGTCGTAAATTTCTTGAATTTAGGAGCCAGATCTTACACCCTTTAAGAAATGTGTTTGTTTACTCACTGCTTATTGATCTGGGGTCTTGGTTGCTGTCCTCGGGCTTTCTCTAGTTGCGGTGAGCTGGGGCTACTCTACGTGCAATGCAAGGGCTTCTCATTGTGGTGGCGGCTCTTGTTTTGGAACATAGGCTTTAGGGCCCCCAGGCTTCACTGCCCCGTGGCATACAGGTTCTTCCTGGACCAGGATCGAACATGTGTCCCCTTGGTTGGCAGGCAGATTCGTAACCACTGGACCATCTGGGGAGTCACAAGTTTTAAACTGTTCATCTCCCATTCAACCTGACAGAGCACTCTCTGCATAGTTAGGTGCTCTGTAAATACTTATGCTCATCACTATAGTATTTAAAAGAAAATTATAATACTTGAATAACAATCCCAAAGTGAATTTAATAAAGACAATTCTATTTATAATAGCATTAAAAATAATGAAATGCTTAGGAATAAATTTCATTGAAGAATTGAAAGATTTATACTCTGAAAACTACAAAGCACTGTTGAAACTTAATTAAAGAAAACCTAAATAAATGTAAAAACATCCCATGTTCATGGCAATACTTCCCCAATTTATCTACAGATTCGACATAATGCCTACAACAGAATCTCATTTCACTTCTTTGTAGAAACTGGCAAACTAATCCCAGAATTCATATAGAAACCAAAGGGACCCAAAAGAGCCCAGACAATCTTGAACAAGAAAAACAATGATGGAAGACTCATATTTATTGATTTTTAAACTTACGACAATAGTACAGTAATCAAGAGAGTACAGTACTGGCGTAAAGAAAAACATGTAGATCGATGGACTAGAAAGATTGTTCAGGAATAAACCCTCACATTTATGGTCAATTGATTTTTGACATTGGGCCTAGAAAATTCGATGGAGGAAGGATGGACTTTTCAAGTGGTGCTGGGACAGCCATATGCGAGTAAATTAAATTGGATTCCTACTTCACACAATATATAAAAACTAGCTCAAAATGGATGAAAGACCTAAAGGTAACAGTTTAAAATGTAGAACTCTTAAAAAAAAATACATAGGTGTAAATCTTCATGACTTTGGATTAGGTAATGATTTCTTAGATAAAGTCACTCGAAGAGAAATACATAAATGGACTTGATCAGAATTAAATACTTTTTGCTTCAAAAGATACCATGAGGAAAGTGAAAAGATAATTCACAGAATAGGAGACTATATTTGCAAATCATTTATCTGATTAGAGATTTGTATCTAAAATATATAAAGAAGTCTCATGACTCAAAAATAAAAAAACAAGTAGCCCAAATGAGTAAAGGATATGAATAGGCATTTCTGCAAAGAAGAAATACATGCCAATAAGCACATGAAAATATGCTCAGTGTCATTAACTATCAAAGAAATGCAGATTCAAATCACTAGAATGGCTATAATAATAAAAAATAAGATATTAATAAGTGTTGGTGAAGGCTGGAAAAATTTTAACCCTGGCTGGTAGAAATATAAAACGATACATCTGCTTTGCAAATAGTCTGGTGGTTTTTGAAAATTATGACCCAGCAGCTCCACTCCTAAGTATACATCCAAGAGAAATGAAAACATATGTCGTATAAAGTGTATATATGAACTTTCATAGCAGAATGCACTTTCATAATAGCTGAAAAGTGGAAACAACTCAAATATCCATCAACAACTGGATAAATAAGATGTGGAATATTCACAAAATGCAATTATTCAGCAATAAAAAAGGAACAAAGAACTGATCCATGCCACAGCATGGATAAATCTTGAAAATATTATGCTAAAAGAAAGATGTCAGTCACAAAAGACCGCATATCACATGATTCCATTATATGAAGTGTTAAAAGTAGGTAAATCTATGAAGTGAGAGAGTAGATGTGATTTCCCAGAGCTAGGATTCTTGGGGTGGGGGATGGGAGACAAGAGCTATAAGTTTTCCTTTTGGGGTGATGAAAATATTCTAAAATTGATCGTGATGATGGTTGCACAACCCTGTGAGTATATTAAAAACATTGAACAGTACACTTTAAATAGGTGAATCATATAATATATGAATTATATCTCAATAAAGGTTTTATTGAAAAAAGAAAATTATAATACAGTGCCTGCCCTTAGGGAACCTACAAGCTAACTGAATTTTTTTTTTTTTTTTTTTGGTTCTGCTTCTTAAAAATCCTGGCCACTCCATTTTGAAAGTTTGTTAATTTATTGTCTGTTGGCTACTGTAAACTTAGTACTTTGGAGTTTAGCGTAAAGGTGCAGAAAAGGCAGAGGAGGAAAAAGGACAGAGAATAAGGGCCAAAGAGAACCCAAGGAGTGAAGTCTTTTGAGAAGAGGCCTGGGAGGCCTGTTCAGTCTCTTAGCCTATCTAATAAATAAGAACCATGCCTTCAAGACTCCAAATATGAATATCTTTGACTGAGGGTTCCAGTTTTGGTTGTGGTATTTGGAACTGAGTTGTCTTAGCCACCTTCTTCTGGTGCAAATGACACTAAAAATATGAAATACTGACCTTGTATCCTTCTCCAGTCTCCCACATTGGCCTGAAGATCTGGATAATTGGTGGGTGTGGGAAGAAAGCCACGGAGAACTTGTATCCATCTGGAGAGTGGCAAGGTGAGAAAGAGCTGGGGAATGACTCAAGAAGATTGGAGTCTAGGAACAAAAGACTCTGAAAACCTCCCTAAGTATATAATGGGAAGGAACTTGGACATCTTGATGACTAAATTGACTCCTACTATGCTGCAGTTCCTGGAGGAGGATACAGCAATCCACTCCAGTACTCTTGCCTGGAGAATCTCATGGACAGAGGAGCCTGGCAGGCTACGGTCCATATGGTCGTAAAGAGTCAGACACAACTGAAGCTACTTAGCATGCACACACATGCTGTAGTTTTGATTCGTCTTGGTTCCCTTCATTTTTCAAGAATCCCAATTTCAATTATCTTCATACCCATTTGTTCTAAACAAAAGCCTGTCTTTTTAAAAAATTTTTATTTTATATTGAAGTATAGCCAATTAACAATGTTGATAGTTTCTGGTGCATAGCAAAGGGACTCAGCCATATATATACATGTATATATATATATACATACATGTATACATAGACATATATGTATATATATATCCATTCTCCCCCAAACTCCTCTCCCATCCAGAACAGAGCCTATCTTGACAGAAGGAAGGAGTAGGGGCAGGTATGGGGGCAGAGAGACATGACAGGGGGAGAAAAGAGTTAATTGCTGGTCTTTAAGAAACAGTCTGATGAGAAAAATGCTAGTGAGCTCTCGGACTGAAGAAATAAAGAATCAACAAACAGAAAGACTTTCCTTATTTGAAAAAGCAAATAAACAAAAAAACACTTTTCTGGATGAGAGATGTTGAGCGAGATTTTTAAAGGAAGTTCCGAGTGTGGACTGCAGATACATTCCCTCCTGTGATGCTGGGCCCCCGCCACAGGAATAACTCCCCTCAGCACTGGTCAACTGTGGCCCTTTGCCTGCTTATGCGAGTGATTTGCTGAGTGATTTCAGTGATAGCTGAAATCTAGTCAAGGGGTGACTGAGCGGATGAGGGGGCTCTTGTGACCCCACTATCCTAGCTTTGGTTTAGGTCTTGATGGGGAATTCAGTGCATTTACCTTTAAGGGGAGCAGAAAAAGAGAGTTGGGAGCCCTTGCTGTCGCGTGGGTTACCTACACAAAAACAGACGTGTGTTCTTCTCTCTGGCCAGCCCATTCTCTGCACTTCTTATCCCAACTTGCCTAATTGATACCTTGGCCAATGGTGTCATTAACAATGCTTGAATAATAGCCTGACCTGCTGATTTCAAAATGGGAGAGGTGATTAATATGTCGGAAATCCAGCGAGGGGGAGCAGGGAAGGGGATGGCCCGAGAAATAAAACATGGGAGATGTGTCCTTCTGTGTCCCCATTGCCCACCCTTCGTTCTTTGACCTCAGGGAAGAACTTGGGGATACAGTCTGACTTCCAGTTCCTTTTTGGTTTTCTGATCCCCCTCTATTTCTCCTCCCCTGCCTCCCCTAACAGCACACGTTCTGACACCTACAAGCTCGTTACATGATGATGACCTATATTTTTATCTTTTTTATGAGCATCAAACACACATCGTCTTGCAAGCACTTGTGTTTTTTTTTTTCTTTCCTCTATTGACGTGTGAGTGCCTTTGATGGTAATTTATTGTAGGGTTGAGCAGCCAGGTCTTAATTGTACCCTAAAATTGCTCACCATTTTGATGCTTCCAAACCATCCCCAAATGTACCTTTTTCCTACAAGAAGGGGGTGGGACAGCCCCCTTTTAACTGTCTTCTGTAGTAGAATACAGAGCTTAGAGAGAACGTGCAGGAGGACTTCCTCGGCTGGGTTTCAGGGACGCCTTGTCCCCAGCTTCTAATTGCAGTTGGATTGTATGAACGTTTGCTTCTACTCAACAAAACTTTTCTTCATCACTTAGGTCAACATGGCTTCACTGGTTGCACAGAATGGTCAATGAGCAGTTTCTACTCTGACAGTCAGGCTCTTCAGGAAATTCCCACTGTGGCTACTTGCTTCTGTGAATTCAGATGGGATTGGAAGCAAGAAAGTTGTGCCTTAACATAGGGAGTCTGGACTATGAGAGGCAGTTAACCCCAAGCAATGCAGTCCTGAAGTCATTCTGTAATAACCTGTAACTCCCACATCTGACCACTCCCTCACCTGATTTAGGGATGACCAGGGGGAGCAGAGGATGAAGAGTATAATTTTAGCCCGAGCAGAACTTCATTCTTAAGTATAATTTGAATTTGGGCCCCATAGTCTTCTTTGCCCCCACTTCACTTTGTCCCTCAGTACAATAAACAGCATCATATACTAGAACACTCAGATTCATTACAGGAGGATGAGTCAATGTCAGAACAACTAGGAATGTAACCCATGTCTTGTAGAAGTATTAAAGATAAAGGGAAAATGAAGACTGAAATTCCTACCTCCCTTTCTGGAGAGACCAGCATAACATCCAGTGTTGACCTAGGCTCTGTGCTGGAAACAATCTACCTGTGGACTGAGTCCCTGTTGGCTCATGTTTCAGACTGTCCATTCCAGCTGAGTTCATTTGTTCTCTCCCCCACACATGACACTCACCACATGAGCTTGCCGGTACTTGCCTTCCAGCATTTTGACAGGCTAGTTTCCTCTTTCTTCAACCTTAGTACTGTTTCTCTGTCCTCTCTGTTCAACCCTATCCTTTTCCTCTTTGTAGTGGTCCTGAAAGTCTCCTCTACAGTAGTGTTAGTCACTCCAGTTGTGTCTGACTCTTTGAAACCCTGTGGACTGTCTCCCACCAGGCTCCTCTGTCCATGGGATTCTCCAGGCAAGAACACTGGAGTGGGTTGCCATACCCTTCTCCAGGGGATAAAGCTGCTCTAATTGGCCTTATCTGACTCCTAGGACTCCACCGTTTCACAGGTGCTCAACATTATGTTATTTGCACTTAGCCCTTTGCCCTATTGGCTCCCTACCTCCATAAAGGAACTTTTCACGGCCGTCTGAATGAGCCTCTTGACTGAGAGAGAAACTGCTCCTACCAGCTTCTTAGGTGAATAAAAATCTCTCTGCTGTGGAAGGCCTCCCAAAGAGGGAGACTACCTGCTTCCTCAGCCTCCAGTTTTTACTTCCAGTGGAGCTGGATAGATGCAGATGACCTTGATAAAGACAGTAGCTTCCGTGGTGGAGTCTGTGAGAAATGCTACTTTCCTTATGATAACTTAAAGATGGTTCATTCTCAGACTTCAGAAATGGAGTCAGTTACCTGGAAATCTTGAAGAAATGTGGAGCATCTCTCGTGATTACTTGGTTGTCCATTACATAAAGAATAAAGCACAGATTCCATAGCTTGATCTTCAGAGTCTTCCATAGTGACACTGCCTGTATTTATTTCTACGCTCCTTTACGTAACCTAGACTACAACCTCAAGGGTCTTGGGGTTCTTGAACTTGTTCTATGCTCTTCGGCTTCCAGAATTTTCACATACTGTTCTTTCTGTCTGGAATGTCATCCTTTCCCTCATTGGCTTATCAAGGTCCTATCCTTCATTTTAGCCCAACTTAAAAATCTTCTCCTGCAAGAATACTTCCTAGATCTCTCAAGTGACCACTATTTCTGTCTCTCTTCCAACTAGAATGTTACATTATTTTGAACCTCTGTAATAGCACTGTTTTGTACTGGGAAAATGTGTGTGTGTGTGTGTATATATATATATATATATATAATGTATGTAATATATTTATATGTCTCTTTTACTAGATTGTAAACTTCTGGAAGGTAGAGATTGTGTATTTTTGGACTTTGTATCCCTTCCTATGCTTTGCATAATGCTTTGGACAGTAGGTGCACAAGAAATATCAATTAATTGGAAATCAGGGCCTTGTTTTTTGTGTGTTTTGTTTTTTCAGCCAAGCAGCATGTGAGATCCAACCAGGGATCAAACCTGCACCCCCTGCATTGAAGTGTGGCATCTTAACCACTGGACTCCCAGGGGAGCCCCCAGGGCCTTGCTTTTATGTTCATTTTGCTCTTACAGTTCTCCTCTAACCGAGTCACCATTTTGTACTGACTGAATTTGTCTTTGGGTGTTCTTCACCTCTGTCTATTGTAAGAGCTGAGCATCTAAAATAATCTAAGTGCAGTGGAACTGATAGGTTTCAGAGGACTCTGAGAGCAGATCCATCCTTGGAAAGTTTCTGGACTGGTTTGAGATTAGCTTTCCTGCATGGCAAAAGGCCATTTGTAGGGATGGCTCTGCTGAGCCACTGGGGAGAAACCAGGATCAAGGGAAAGGAGCCTGAAGGTGAGGAGAAACTGATTTCTGGGAAAGGGATCAGTTTAAGGATTTTGTATGTCAGCAAAAAGGGCAGCGTACTTGCTGCTGCTGCTGCTGCTAAGTCGCTTGGGTTGTGTCTGACTCTGTGCGGCCCCATAGACGGCAGCCCCCCAGGCTCCCCTGTCCCTGGGATTCTCCAGGCAAGATTCATTTCACTCCTGGCACACAGCTTGTTTCTTTATGCTACAATAACATCGCTTACAGCTCTTTTCCTGTCAGGTGCCTAAGGAAGGGCTGATGGCTCTGCTCCCCTGTGCTTGTTGGTAAGAGGTGAAGAATGTGATGTTTCGATGGCTCCATATGCTTGAAGTGAAGTGAAGTCGCTCAGTCGTGTTCGACTCTTCGCAACCCGATGGACTGTAGCCTACCAGACTCCTCTGTCCATGGGATTTTCCAGGCAATAATCCTGGAGTGGATTGCCATTTCCTTCTCCAGGGGATCTTCCCAACCCAGGGATTGAACTCAGGTCTCCCACGTTGTAGACAGATGCTTTACCATCTGAGCCACCAGGGAAGTTCCATACGCCTAAGAAAAGACAAATCTAACCTCCTGGGTTTCTTGACAATTCTTCCAATCAGCTACTCACTTCCCCACCATCTTAGGTCTCCTGACTTCAACAAGCCCTTTATGTTCTAAGATTAAACTGTTAGATTGTTTCCTTCATTCAGTTCAGTTCAGTTCAGTCGCTCAGTCGTGTCTGACTCTTTACAATCCCATGAACGGCAGCACACCAGGCCTCCCTGTCCATCACCAACTCCCGGAGTTCACTCAGACTCATGTCCATCGAGTCCGTGATCCCATCCAGCCATCTCATCCTCTGTCGTCCCCTTTTCCTCCTGCCTCCAATCCCTCTCAGCATCAGAGTCTTTTCCAATGAGCCAACTCTTCGCATGAGGTGGCCAAAGTACTGGAGTTTCAGCTTCAACATCATTCCTTCCAAAGAAATCCCAGGGCTGATCTCCTTCAGAATGGACTGGTTGGATCTCCTTGCAGTCTAAGGGACTCTCAAGAGTCTTCTCCAACACCACAGTTCAAAAGCATCAATTCTTTGGTGCTCAGCCTTCTTCACAGTCCAACTCTCACATCCATACATGACCACTGGAAAAACCATAGCTTTGACTAGACGGACCTTAGTCGGCAAAGTAATGTCTCTGCTTTTGAATATGCTGTCTAGGTTGGTCATAACTTTTCTTCCAAAGAGTAAGTGTCTTTTAATTTCATGGCTGCAATCACCATCTGCAGTGATTTTGGAGCCCCAAAAAATAAAGTCTGACACTGTTTCCACTGTTTCCCCATCTATTTCCCATGAAGTGATGGGACCAGATGCCATGATCTTCGTTTTCTGAATGTTGAGCTTTAGGCCAACTTTTTCACTCTCCTCTTTCACTTTCATCAAGAGGCTTTTTAGCTTCCCTTCACTTTCTGCCATAAGGGTGGTGTTGTCTGCATATCTGAGGTTATTGATATTTCTCCTGGCAATCTTGATTCCAAAATCACTTGTTTCCTTTGTTACACTCTCTCATTTCTGAAGGTCTATATGGGTAATTTCTCAGTCCTAGTCTTCTGTGTTCAATTCTGTAGCTTCTTTTCTCTGTTTGGCTGAGCTGGGTCTTCATTAGGGGAAACAGGCTCTCTAGTGGCCAGTGAGTGGGCTTAGCTGCTGTCCCCTGCCTCCACATGTGGGATCTCAGTTTCCTGACCAGGAATCGAATCTGCATCCCCTACATTGGAAGGTGGATTCTTTACCGCTGGACCCCCAGGGAAGTCCTTGTAGCCTCTTTCTTGCCATACCCTGATTTATTATCTCCTCTTCCTATAGAAACGCTGGGCTGGAGGAAGCACAAGCTGGAATCAAGATTGCCGGGAGAAATATCAATAATCTCAGATATGCAGATGACACCACCTTTATGGCAGAAAGAGAAGAAGAACTAAAGAGCCTCTTGATGAAAGTGAAAGAGGAGAGTGAAAAGTTGGCTTAAAGCTCAACATTCAGAAAACGAAGATCATGGCATCCAGTCCCATCACTTCATGGGAACTAGATGGGGAAACAGTGGCTGACTTTATTTTTGGGGGCTCCAAAATCACTGCAGATGGTGACTGCAGCCATGAAATTAGAAGAAGCTTACTCCTTGGAAGGAAAGTTATGACCAACCTAGATAGCATATTGAAAAGCAGAGACATTACTTTGCCAACAAAGGTCCATCTAGTCAAGGGTATGGTTTTTCCAGTGGTCATGTATGGATGTGAGAGTTGGACTGTGAAGAAAGCTTAGCACCAAAGAATTGATGCTTTTGAACTGTGGTGTTGGAGAAGACTCTTCAGAGGCCCTTGGACTGCAAGGAGATCCAACCAGTCGATTCTAAAGGAGATCAGTCCTGGGTGTTCTTTGGAAGGAATGATGCTAAAGCTGAAACTCCAGTACTTTGGCCACCTCATGCAAACAGTTGACTCATTGGAAAAGACTCTGATGCTGGGAGGGATTGGGGGCAGGAGGAAAAGGGGACGACAGAGGATGAGATGGCTGGATGGGATCACGGACTCGATGGACATGAGTCTGAGTGAACTCCGGGAGTTGGTGATGGACAGGGAGGCCTGGTGTGCTGCGATTCATGGGGTTGCAAAGAGTCGGACATGACTGAGTGACTGAACTGAACTGACTTTCTTGACCCCGTTCTTCCTCCCTTGGTCCTTTCTTTACACCACTCCTTCCATCCTCAAATGCTGGTTGAGCATCTGCTGTGTACTAGGCACTGTTCTATGTTTCTCTCAGTATATAGCTTATACTCAAATTTCTCTCTGAGTGGTATTTTAGATACTGGTTTGGTATGGGAAACTACTTAATCAGATGTCCCCAAATAGTGTCAAAATCCTAGAAGTCTCTGATTGAGGACACAACTAGGATTTCTCTTCTTTGTTGGCCACTCTCTCCATTCTTAGTATTGCTACTCATCATTGGTCCATCTCTCAGAACTTGATAGAGAAATGTTGTTTTATGTCTCGTCCTGTGATGAGCAGTTTTAGCATTTACTGAAGAACTCGGAAGATGGAGGTAGGGAGCCTAGATGCGTGCATGCTCAGTCACTTCAGTTGTGTCTGATTCTTGGGGAGACTAGATATTCCCCCAAAAAACAGAAGCCCTACTTCTTGCCTTCACAGAACTTAAACTTTTAACAAATGAGACAGAAAACATTTCTGCCACTGTTTTATATAAATGCACATATGTGCTGCTTATGCAATTAAATATTATTGAAAAACTAAAATGGAGCAAAGAAGTCATCTCAGTTACTTGGAGTTAATAAAGAAAGACGGAGGAAAGGGTTTTGAGCAGCTGGGTTTTGATAGGAGATAGGGAAAACCGGGGCCATGAAGACAACATTGTAGGGGATAGGAGATGGTAGTCAGTCACAGGCTTAGATGTGGGAATGAGTGGGGATGTGGGAGTTGGTGAGTGGGTTATCTTGGCTGCAACACAAGGTCTAAGTAGGAAAAAGAAAAAGAAATAGGTTCAGTGACAGATTAGAGTAGCATTGGTGGAGATGATCAACCGAGGTTGATGTGTCTTCCTAGCTGAAAGCAAGGGAATAAATAAAATAGCTTTAGGAGGACTAAAGATTTTATTCTTCCCCTCAGCTTTTGGGAAAAGGGTATTAAGGCATTTGGAACTCTGACTACTATCTGACATAAGGGCTCTGCTAACATGAGGGAAAATCCCATGGACGGAGGAGCCTGGTGGGCTGCAGTCCATGGGATCGCAAAGAGTCAGACATGACTGAACGACTTCACTTTCACTTTTCACTTTCATGCATTGGAGAAGGAAATGGCAACCCACTCCAGTGTTCTCGCCTGGAGAATCCCAGGGACGGGGGAGCCTGGTGGGCTGCCGTCTATGGGGTCACACAGAGTCGGACACAACTGAAGCGACTTAGCAGCAGCAGCAACATGAAGGAAGGGACAAATAATATAAGCCCAAGGGTCTGTTTTGTTTTGTTTTGTTTTGTTTTTCAAAATATTGCTTAAATTTAAGCTGTAATTATTTATTCACAAGAACGCTGTTCTTCCCTTTGCTTGGTTCTACTCTGGAATCATAGAATGACCCTGCAGAAACGAGCTTACCCACTCGCATGCTTCTTGCATCCTGTCTACCCATCTCTCCTGTATAACAAGGCTTCAAGGTAAGGCAAAGAAACTTTCACACCTGGTGTCTGTCCCATCGACCTTTGCCTTTCTAGACTGACCCTGCTTGAGGGGAGGAAATATTCATGGAGAAATTGCCTTTAGATTTAGTCAGAGACGTCTTCTAAATCTGGGTTCTGTTGGCTACTATAGGGGAAGAGCTTCCCTCATAGCTCAGTCAGTAAAGAATCTACCTGCAATGCAGGATTCGATTCCTGGGTCGAGAAGATTCCCTAGAGAAGGAAATGGCAACCCACCCCAGCATTCTTGCCTGGAGAATCCCATGGATACGGAGCCTGGCAGGCTACAGTCCATGGGGTCGCAAGAGTTGGACACGACTTAGCGACTAAACTGCCACCACAGGGAAAGAGAGTTCTGGCCCTAGCTTCCAGGACTTTTATGATATTTTCACCTTGAACCTCTACTGGAATTTCCTCTGAAGCAGAAGGAAGGGACGACCACTTTCCATATAATGCTTAAATATGAGTGAGGAGAAAAGATATTCTTCTCTTCCATATATTTAGGTTTAAAAGACAAAATACCAACAAAAGAATTAAATTTGGTGGGGAAAGAAAGAGTAGAAAAACAAAAGAAAGAAGAACTTCCCAACAAAGTGGATTATTGAGATGACTGAAAGAAACTGTGGTGTGTGCTTTAGCAGCATATATACTAAAATCGGAAAAAGGAGATTTCCTGGTGGTCCAGTGTTTAAGACTCTGTGCTTCTACAGAGGGGGGCCTGGGTTCAATCCCCGGTGGGGGAGCTAAGAGCCTGCATGCCCAACAGTGCAGCAATAAACAAATAAATAAATATTTAAAATTAAAAATAAAAGTATTTGGAATAATACCAGAGAAGATTAGCATGGCTCCTGTGCAAGAATGACATGCACATTCATAAAGGAAATTGTGTCGTTTTATCTGAGAAACTAGAAGAATTAGGTCAGTTATCAACTGTCTGCATGATTTTGGAGGTGATGAAACAGATGTGGAGACCTCCAAAGTTCTGAAGGCCTAAGACTCAGTGATTTCAGAACAGGAATTAGCTGGAGGGAGCCAGAGGGACATGAACTCATTTTTCATGTCTCTCTTACCATGGCTGCATGCCTTTCTGGTTTCTCAAAAAACTTTTTTTTTTTTTTTGCTTTTCTGATTCAGAGATAGAAAACCTTGGGGAAAATGAAGATGAAGTTTATTCACCTAGATGTGCACATAGAATTTTGTAATCAATTCTGATATGATTTTCATATCTAGATGATTAATCAAGGTGAATTTTCGTACAGACGTTGGGTAAAGTCTTTATTCCTGATTATCCACTTGGTGAGTTTTTGCAGACTCCATACTTGCACTGCCTTGGGTTTGGCAGAAACAATGTGTCAGAAAGATCAGGGGGACTTCCCTGGTGGCCCAGGGATTGAGAGTCAGCCTTGCAGTGCTGGGAACATGGGTTTGATAACCCCTGGTCAGGTTACTAGGGCTTCCCTTGTGGCTCAGCTTGTAAATGATCTGCTTGGAACGCGGGAGACCTGGGTTCGATCCCTGGGTTGGGAAGATCCCCTGGAGAAGGGAACGGCTACCCACTCCAGTATTCTGGCCTGGAGAATTCCATGGACTGTATAGTCCGTGGGGTCGCAAAGAGTCAGACATGACTGAGCAACTTTCAGGGGAACTAATATCTCACGTGCTGTGAAGCAATTAGGCCCCACAACTGGAGAGTCCATGCACTGCAATGAAGATTCCCGCATGCCACAACTAAGACCCAAGGCAGCCAAATAAATAAATGAATTTTTAAAGAAAAAGAAAGACCACGAGGGGTAGACACAGATGGGATGTTTGCAAATGTGTGTATGTGAGCAACTTTGTGTAGGTAAAGTAATATGCATTTATTTCACTCACTTTTTTTGGTAACAAGGCACTGCAGATGGTGATTGCAGCCATGAAATTAAAAGACGCTTACTCCTTGGAAGAAAAGTTATGATCAACCTAGATAGCACATTGAAAAGCAGAGACATTACTTTGCCGACTAAGGTCCGTCTAGTCAAGGCTATTGTTTTTCCTGTGGTCATGTATGAATGTGAGAGTTGGACTGTGAAGAAGGCTGAGCGCCGAAGAATTGATGCTTTTGAACTGTGGTGTTGGAGAAGACGCTTGAGAGTCCCTTGGACTGCAAGGAGATCCAACCAGTCCATTCTGAAGGAGATCAGCCCTGGGATTTCTTTGGAAGGAATGATGCTGAAGCTGAAACTCCTGTACTTTGGCCACCTCATGCGAAGAGTTGACTCATTGGAAAAGACTTTGATGCTGGGAAGGATTGGGGGCAGGAGGAGAAGGGGACGACAGAGGATGAGATGGCTGGATGGCATCACTGACTCAATGGACGTGAGTCTAAGTGAACTCCGGGAGTTGGTGATGGACAGGGAGGCCTGGCGTGCTGCAGTTCATGGGGTTGCAAAGAGTCGGACACGACTGAGCGACTGAACTGAACTGAACTGAACTGAATTACATTTTGAGCTTATATGTTTATTTGGGAGTCTCCTTAATGGTGGCCTCTACCACTAGATAGTAAGCTTCATGCAAGATTTATTTCATGCACCCTTTCACACTCAACATTTATCATAGGACTGAGCACATAGTAGCCAGTCAACAAATGAAAGAATTCTGTGTGCCTCTGCTCTTATCTGCTGGTTTGGATAATGAGAAGTGCCTTTCCAGGGGCTGGGAGGAATCTGTATTATGGCAAGTGGAGGAATCAGAGACGAGCCACAGACTGAGATCAGATCTCTCCAGGTGAGGCTGGCAGCCCGAGGCCAGATCCCTTGTTGACATCCTCTGCCCATCACTAGCTGCATCTTGTGGTAATACCTAGGGCACAGGCCAGGGAGTGATCCAGGGCTATCAGAATAGACATCTTATTCCAGCGGCAATTGTTCCAGATATAGCAGGGTTCCCAGCCCACTGACCTGCTGGGCACTGGGGGTGGGGTGGGGGGGTTGGTGGCATGAGTCAGAGAGGAATGTGGGGCTGGTTGTTTGGGAGTTTCACTCTGTGAGGAGAAGCCGGTTCCCCATGCTTGTCAGTTCCCTAATGGCATCCCCAGGGCAGAGACTAGAAACAATCAGTTGAAGAAGACATACTGAGCAGCCACAGTCTCCTGAATCCCCCAGGATGTTGACTGGAGAAGAATTTAAATGGATATTAATGGGCAGAGGACAATCCATAGGCCATGAAAGTATTATCAGGTGCTTCAATGGAAAGGATGTTTGAGAGCTCATCTTATCCACACTTCTGCCTTCATCTAAATCTCTTTTTCCCTTGAAGATTTTTTTGGCCTATAGCATGGAGGCCTTACCATCGCAGTGGGAGCTTGGTGTAAATTCTCCCAGGTCCCATTTCCTCATCTCCCTGCTGGGACTGAGTGAACGCACCAGACAGATCCTCACAGCTACTCCCTACCTCTTCACACGGCGTGCAGCGGTGAGCCGTGGCTGCAGGTGTGGAGAGGCCCTGGTTCTTGGGTCTTATTGGAGAGGGGACCTATGAATCTTGTAAATGTGATGACATCGGCAATGACAGACTCTTCAGCCGCCTGCTAGTCTGTAATTGAAGCCAGGAATTCAGCACACGCTCGGACACACCCAGCCTTCACGGCAGGTTCCCAGAAGCGGGTTCCTGCACAGCCACCAGGCTAGGAGGACCCTCACTGAACCAACGCTCCCTGACAAGCTCCAGGGCCTCAGAGCTGTCTCCTAAATCCCCAAACCAAGCGATAATCTTATTCTTTCTGTTTCCATTCCCAATGGTGCCTAAATTGTTGTTGCAAGTTATTCCCAATTGTTAAATCCCCAGTAAATGAGATTCAATCTCCGTGATAGCATCATGGGATGTTCTTTCACTTTGATTTAGCTGAAAATTTTTATGTTATAATCAGAGCCTAAAATTGATCAAGCCAGAAAGCATCTACACTGCTTTGAAGCCCCAGGCAAATAGGTTGGGGATTTTTCCTGCTGTTCTCCACCTCTCTCCATAATGAGATGCTTTGTTTCAGTGAATGAATCGGCCTTGATCCAGACTTTCAGACTCTATGACAGGACATTTCAACCCTCCCTCTGCCTCTAGGCAGGACTGAATTTAACTCATCCCAGACTGAAGGCTGTCTCTTCTAGACTTTGTTTCAAGATTTCCTCAATTTTCAGCATCTTCTGGTTGAACGTGCACAGCTCTTTGCCTTTGCTGTCTAATTTCGATTTCCTTTGGCAGTTCTAACCCATTACTTGTCACTGTGAAAAGGGAGAGCCAGGGAATTCCCTGGCAGTCCAGTGGTTAGGAGCTGGCACTTCCACTGCGGGGGGCCTGGGTTCCATTCCTGGTTGGGGAATTAAGATCCTGTAAGATTGCCTGGCGTACCCTGCCCACCCCCTCACCCTGCCACCCAAAGAAAGGAGATCCAGGTGTCTTTTAGAATTCTCCAGCTGAAAGTTCTCCATTCTTTCATAAAGCTTCTCAAACGTTAGTTTAGTTTCATGTCTGTCTTCCTTGTACCAGCAGGGGAAGAGGAAAGTTATTTGAATTTTGCCTCATTACCCGAGCACTGTTGACCTGAGCTAGTGGTCCACATTTTTGTCACTTTGTTATTGTGCCCCAACCCCAATTTATCTTATCCTTTCTTTGGACTGAGGCCTCAGATGGAGTTTTCTCTGTCTGGGATGCCTTTCCATCTCTCATCATTCCTGACTTTCTGTTACTTTAAGACCCTGTTTCATTTTCTCTCTCTCTCCCTGTCAATTGCCTTTCCTAAGTGCATTTGTGTTCCCAGTCCTTCTGATTCCCTCTCTCAGCAATGTGAAGAACTTCATTCAGCTGGCCTCAAGATCTGCGCTCACTTCATTGTCTTTAATACGAAGTCTAGATGAAAAAAGTCTTGAGGAGCAGACAGGAGACCAGTAGCAGAGTATTACAAGGGTGTAGGAGGCAATGGTGCCCCACTCCAGTACTCTTGCCTAGAAAATCCCATGGATGGAGGAGCCTGGTGGGCTGCAGTCCATGGGGTCGCTAAGAGCCGGACGTGACTGAGGGACTGCACTTTCACTTTTCACTTTCATGCATTGGAGAAGGAAATGGCAACCCACTCCAGCGTTCTTGCCTGGAGAATGCAGGGACAGAGGAGCCTGGTGGGCTGCCATCTCTGGGTCGCACAGAGTCGGACATGACTGAAGTGACTTAGCAGCAGCAGCAGAATAGCACAGAAGTCAAGAACCCCAGGGTTCTACTGTGGGTCTGTAACTCTGAGCAACTCATAACCTCTCTGGCCTTTCAGTTAATTGTTTGGACAGGGAAGTGTTGCATTAGGTCATCTCTGAGACAGCTTTAAACTTGAAATATTATGAATTTGTGTTTTCCTTTCCTTCTTGGTCTCCTCCAAAATTATTGACGGAACTCTACAAGCAGGGAAATCAGAGAATAAAAGAAACATAAATTCAGAAACATGATTGGAACTCACAGAGGAAGAACCATGTGAAGACCAAGGAGAAGATGGCCACCTGCAAGCCAAGGACAGAGGCCTCAGAAGAAGTTAAACCTGCCAACACCTTGATCTTGGACTTTTAGCCTCCGGAACTAAGAAATTAGTTTCTATTTTAGCCAAAAAAAGGAGCAAGAGAGATACCTAACTAGTACGGGTTTGAAAATGCCATTTTAGTGTGTAAGTAGTGCTGGTGGTAATGATTGGGAATTTGTAGCAAGGACCAGGGAGGGCAATCTTGTATACAGAAATACCTGTGATATGTTTTAGAGGGTAGGGAAGTAGCTATAGCCTAAGCCTTACATCCTCTATACAGTGACCCTGTATCCTAGAAATATGCTTATTCTCCCTCGGGAAGATGGGCCCACCTTCACTAGAGTCACTAAAAAAGACTACATGTAGTTTTTACTCATTCCTTTCTTAGAAACCCCTAAGTCCTATGTGAGTAAATAAAGAAGACTAGCTCTTATCTGGAGCTAAAAAAAAAAAAACCACCCTTCATTTTCTTAATGGAACTCAAATTTCTTCTATGTTATATTGGCTGTTATGCTTCATAACAATCCCTGTAAAATAAAAGGGCATAAAACCCAATCACTTATAAGGTTATGTGGCTGTGTGTGTGTAATTCACGTGATTACTACTGTTAACTAGAAGAGACCTAGAGAATGTCTCACTGACCATGTCACTTACCCTAAGCAGAGACAGACCGACATTAGTTTAAATATCTGGACCACTTAGATATTTTTAAAGAGCTAAAGGAGTTGGGGGGAGATGAATATTTATGAAATACCTACTCTATGCTGAGTATTATTAAAGACTCTTTATATACCATTTTGGCCTACATATAAGGTGAAGTTGTATCTTCCCAAAATAAGTTCCCAGAAAAGAAGTTGGTTTATATATGAATCCTCATAAAATAAAGTCTCATATTGTAGAATATGGTTTTAATTACTTGAATTTGAAAAATTAGGTTCTTTTTTGGGAAGACACATCAGCCAGAAAAAACAACAAACAACCCTGCCCCCCCCCAATAAAAACAGAATCAATGCTACTTTGAATTGCTTATAGAGGCTATTTAATGAAATCTGTTAAAACAGACACAACACAATAAAAACCACTTCACTTTCTGGAAACATGACAGGCTAGGTTATTTGAATCAACTTTCCTGCTGAAAACAACTAACAATGCTAGATGAAATACTTAAAACATCTTAAAAGCATCAAAAAGCTGAGAAGATAGTAGGGAAATATCAGGCCAAACTTAATGGAAGGTGAAAATTCAAAGTGGCAAGTGGAATAAAGAGGCAAGTTTTGACCAGAAGGTATTTGCTGATTAAGGCAAATTCAACTCTGGTCTCAGGGGTTAAAACTCAGGATTGGCTAATTCGGGGAGCCTGATAGGAAACCTTTCCTATAACATACTGAAGAATCAAGGGGTTACATCCTTAGCGTAAGGGTGAAACAGAAGTAAACCTAATTTTCCTTCTACCTCCTGAAGGACTGCAAGAAAGTGTCCCTGGTGCTGAACACAGCAGGGGGGAAATTCTGAGCCAGCCGGATTTGTAGCCAAATTTGCATTACCTAAGTAATCAAAGAAAACCTCAAACCTTGAATTTTACAATAATGCAAAACAAGTATTTCTCTAGGCATCTGGCAAAGGTAAAATGCAAATCCTCCCTCGGTGAAAACACGTTAATCCTAACCTTCAAAAATGCCCACAAATTATTCTTCAAAGGCAATGAATAAGCAAGCACACAGGGAGGGAAGGCACCATGAAAGAGAATCAGCAATAACCAAACAACAGAAACAGATTCTTGACGGCTTCAGATGCTGAAATTCTCAGGAATATAAGACAAGTTAGGAAACAGTTACAGGGAAAATATGAAAAGTCACCAGGGGACTTGAAACAGAATTAAGTACAATAAGTACCCTACAGACAAGTGAGTTTTGTTCTGAGAGTGTATTCGAAAGCCCGATTTGTTCATAAGTCCAACAAAGTTAGCCTAGGTATCCAACTAACACAATTGGCTATATAGTACTGTGCGTAATAGGTTTATAATACTTTTCACACAAATAATACATAAGAAACAAACACAAAAAATGAAGAAAACGTTTTATGTATTTTTATTTTTGGTTGCACTGGATCTTCGTTGCTCCACACAGGCTTTCTCTGGTTACTGCAAGCGGAGCTCACTCTTCATCGCAGTGCACAGGCTTTTCATTGCAGTAACTTCTCTTGTTGTGAAGCATCGGCTCTGGATGCAATGGCTTCAGTAGCTGTGGCGTGTGAGCTCCATGGTTGTGGCTCATGGGTTTAGTTGCTCTGTGGTGTGTGGAATCTTCCTGGACTAGAGATCGAACTCATGTCCCCTGCATTAGCAGGCAGATTCTTATCCACTGTACCACCAGGGAAGTCCTAAAGAAAACATTCTTAATCTTACAGCACAGCACCTTGTAAAGTCCTGTTGTTGTTGTCATTCAGTTGCTCAGTTGTGTCTGACTCTTTGCAACTCCATGGACTGCAGCCCGACAAGCTTCCCTATCCATCACCATCTCCCAGAGCTTGCTCAAACTCGTGTCCATTGAGTTGGTGATGCCATCCAACCATCTCATCCTCTGTAGTCCCTTTCTCCTGCCTTCAATCTTTCCCAGCATCAGGGTCTCTTCTAATGAGTCGATTCTTCACATCAGGTGGCCAAAGAATTGGAGCTTCAGCTTCAGTCCTTCCAGTGAATATTCAGAATTAATTTCCTTTAGGATGGACTGGTTTGATCTCCTTGCAGTCCAAGGGACTCTCAAGAGTCTTCTCCAACACCACAATTCAAAAGCATCAGTCTTCGGCATTCAGTCTTCTTTATGATCCAACTCTCACATCCATATATGACTGCTGGAAAAACCATAGCTTTGACTAGATGGACCTTTGTGGGCAAAGTAACATCTCTGCTTTTTAACATGCGAAGTTTGTCATAACTTTTCTTCTAAGGAGCAAGGGTCTTTTAATTTCATGGCTGCAGTCACCATCTGCAGTGATTTTGGAGCCCCAAAATATAAAGTCTGGCACTGTTGCCATTGTTTTCCCATCTATTTGCCATGAAGTGATGGGACTGGATGCCATGATCGTAGTTTCTTGAATGTTGAGTTTTTAAGCCAACTTTTTCACTCTCCTCTTTCACCTTTATCAAGAGGCTGTTTAGTTCCTCTTTGATTTCTGCCATAAGGGTGGTGTCATCTGCATATCTAAGGATATTGATATTTCTCCCAGCAATCTTGATTCTAGCTTGTGCTTCATCCAGCTTGGCATTTCTCATGATGTACTCTGCATATAAGTTAAATAAACAGGGTGACAATATATAGCCTTGACGTACCCCTTTCCCAATTTGGAACCAGTCTGTTGTTCTATATCCAGTTCTAACTGTTGCTCCTTGACCTGCATACAGATTTCTCAGGAGGTAGGTAAGGTGATCTGGTATTCCCATCTCTTTTAAGAATTTTCCACAGTTTGTTGTGATCCACACAGTCAAAGGCTTTCTTGTAGTCAATGAAGCAGAAGTAGATGCTTTTCTGGAATTCTTTTGCTTTTCTTATGATCCAACAGATATTGGCAATTTGATCTCCGGTTCCTCTGCCTTTTCTAAATCCAGCTTGTACATCTGGAAGTTCTCGGTTCATGTACTGTTGAAGCCTGGAGTGGAGAATTTTGAGCATTTCTTTGCTAGAGTGTGAAATGAGTGCAATTGTGTGGTATTGAACATTCTTTGGCATTGCCCTTGTTTGGGATTGGAATCTCCAATTTTTCCAGTCCTGTGGCCACTGCTGAGTTTTCCAAATTTGCTGGCATATTTATTCAGCACTTTCACAGCATCATCTTTTAGGATTTGAAATAGCTCAGCTGGAATTCCATCACCTCCACTAGCTTTGTTCACAGTGATGCTTCCCAGGGCTCACTTGACTTCACACCCCAAGATGTCTGGCTCTAGGTGAGTGATCACACCATCATGGTTATCTGGGTCATGAAGATCTTTTTTGTATAGTCCTTCTGTGTATTCTTGCCATCTCTTCTTAATATCTTCTGCTTCTGTTAGGTCCATACCATTTCTGTCCTTTATTGTGCCCACCTTTGCATGAAATGTTCCCATGGTATCTCTAAGGTTCTTGAAGAGATCTCTAGTCTTTCCTATTCTATTGTTTGTTTTTTTTAATTTCTTTGCATTGTTCACTTAGGAAGGCTTTCTTATTTCTCCTTGCTATTCTTTGGAACTCTGCATTCAGATGGGTGTATCTTTCCTTTTCTCCCTTGCCTTTCACTTTTCTTCTTTTCTGAGCTATTTGTAAGGCCTCATCAGACAATCATTTTGCCTTTTTGCATTTCTTTTTCTTGGGGATGGTTTTGATCACCGCCTCCTGTACAATGTCTTGAACTTCCATCCATAGTTCTTCAGGCACTCTATCAGACCAGCTAGCATCGAATGAACAGACAAGAAGAGTTACTGACTTGAGGAGGGAGAGGAAGTGGGAGATGGTTGAACTGAAGGATCATCAATAGGAGACAGAGGGCAAGCTGCAATTCACTCACATCTGACGTTGATGGAACACATGTTCTCATCTTTGAAAATTCACAATTGAAGGTTCATATGTAGAGGACTTACTGTAGAATGAATCTAACAGCAGATTGGATCATCCAGTTGAAGAGAGAACAGGCAAACTGAGAGATAAGTCAGAAAAAATCCAGAATGCAGCACAGAGAGACAGAGACAAAAATATGAAAATATAGAAGAGAGTTGTGTGATATGGAAGATAGAGTGAGAAGACCTATCATATATTAATTAAAGTTCCAAAACAGAAGGAGAGAAATGATAGAGCAGAGGCAATATTTGAAGAGTTAATCACCCTACAGAATTTTCTAAAACTGCTTAGTGGCTAAGAAGCCCAATGAGTTCCAAGCAAGTTGAATAAAGAAACTCCATACTTAACTAGTGTCAGTGAAACTGCAGAATATGAAAAATGAAGAGTAAAAGAAAATAAGAAGCCAGGTAAGAGGACTGCTTACAAGGAAAGAGCTGAATTTGAATGTATTTTCCCATTGTAAACACCTAGAAAATACACACGAAAAGATATTCTCAAATATTGAGCCCAGAAGTGATGCAAGACTGTGATCCCTGAGAGAGGGACACAAACAAGGTGCAGCCTATCCTCACCCTGGATTCCAGCCTGGAGGCAATGTGGAAACAGTAGCAGCAGAGACAGGAGGCATCAAGCAGAGTATGGGGGGTCACGCCAAGCTGAGGTGGAAACTGGAGTTTGGGGAAGCTGAGACTGCTAGAATTGGTGGGTAAGAAGAGTTCAGAGGAGGAGTTATGCAGAGAAAGAGCTCCAGAAGTCTGCCTACAATCTCCTGGAATTTTTTGGATTAATACTAATCTGTGCCTGGGTAGGGTAAAACTCCATGATGCTGAGCAAAGAACAACAGCAGATAAGTATAAGTTGGACAGTTCTTAGAATTTACACAGGACTGGGAAACATTCGGATTTCATTCACTTAGCCATCGTTGAACAGCTGGAGTAATCAGTGGAAATTCCAGAAGGATGATGCCTTAGTACCAAGGCTAAACTAACCCAGATTTATCCCTAACAGTCCATGTATGTTCCACAAGGACTTGACACCAAATGTTCACAGCAACCTTATTCATAATAGAGCTAAAACTGTAAACAACTCAAAAGTCCATCATCTGGTAAATGGATCACAAGTTGTGGGATACACACAATGAGATACTTCTCGGCAGCAAGAAGGAATAAACTATCAACACATGCAACTTCAGAATACTGGGAAGTGTATCTGAGTTTCTTTACATTATTCAACTAGAGTTGTTACATTTTCTTTATTTATTTTCAGGAGTCTCTTGCAAAGTCTAGATATATGCTACTCAGAATGTGGCTCATGACCCCAGGATTGGCATTACCTAGACCTTGGAAGAAATGCAGAATGTCAGCCCTACGTTGGACCTACTGAATCAAGACCCACATTTTAACAAGATCCTCAGGTGTTCTTTTATGTATTAAAATGTGCCCCCTTGACCCATTACTTCATGATTTAGTAAACGTGATTATAGTAAATCATATCCTTCTTGACTTAAAATTTTTCACTGTATCCTTACCCAGCCAAATTTTATCTTTGTAAATAAAGATCACTATTGTCCTAAGTCCGTCCCGCATCTCTTCCCTGGGCCATCCTTGACTTCATTTTGCCTTAGGGAGGAGAATCTAGGAGTGGATTCTTATTCTGTGTGTGGCCACCCCATTGTTTTATACAAAATTACATCTGAATGGTGTTCTGTAAGCATTCTAGTATTCTTGTGCTTCTAGTGCTGAAGAGCAGAGTTATGCCCTCTGATGACAGAGATATAAAAAATAAAATAAAGTGAAAGATACCAAAATAAATAAATAAATATATATTCAGTCCCCCCCCCCCCAAAAAAAGTACAAACGCACATACACACTACTGATACAATATATAAAGTAGTGGCTCAGCAGTAAAGAATCTGATGCAGTTCAGGAAGATCCCCTAGAGGAGGAAATGGCAACCCACTCCAGCTGTCTTGCCTGGAGAATCCCATGGATAGAGGAGTCTGGCAGGCTACAGTCCATAGGATTGCAAAACGTCAGATACGACTGAGAACAAAAACGCAAAATGAGAACATGTGTACAGCACAGGGAACTCTACTTAATGTACTGTGGTGACCTGAACAAAAAGGAAATCCGAAAGGGAGGGGATATATGGATGCGTATGGTTGATCCATTTTGCTGTGCAGTAGAAACTAATACAACTTTGTAAAGCAACTACATCTCAATAAAAATTAATTGTTAAAAGTATAAACTTACTTATGTAAAAAACAGAAGTAGAGTTACAGATGTACAAAAGAAACTAAGAGGTAAGGGGGAAGAGACCAATTGAGAGGTTGGGATTGATATATACACACAACTATATATAGAATAGACAAGTAATGCGGATCTACCATATGGCACAGGGAACTCTACTCAATACTCCGTAATGGCCTATATGGGAAAAGAATCTTAAAAAGAGTGGCCATGTGTACATGTATAATTAATTCACTTTGTTGTACACCTGAAACTAACACAACACTGTAAATCAACATGTACACACTGCTATATTCACAAATGGATACTCAACAAGGACCTACCATATTGCACATGGAACTCTGCTCAGTGTTAGGTGGCAGCCTGGATGGGAGGGGGATTGGGGGGAGAATGGATACATGTATATGTATGGCTGAGTCCCTTCGCTATTCACCTGAAACTATCACAAATTCTTAAGGCTATACCCCCATACAAAATAAAAAGTTTAAAACTTGAAAAAAAACTATACTCCAATAAAAATTATTTTAAGAAGAATAAACCAAATGATTAACGAAAGTCATGAAAGTCAGTCTCTGAGTTTTGGGATTTCCCAGTTTAAGGTCTAGTTTGGGAAAGTGCTCTCTCTCTCTCTCTCTTTCTCACACACACACACACACACACACACACAGAGCAATAAAAGACTTAAGAACACTTAATAAGGTAATGTTTCAAAAGAGGCAAAGCAGCATAATGAAACTATATTTGTAACTGCTGAGCAGTCACAGAGCAATAGAGTTGTCACTACCGGGTTGAGTTAACAAGGGAAGTCTTCCTGCAAATAAGAAGTTTTATGTGGAGTTTAGGCAAACCAGAGTTTAAGTCATTACTGTGCAGTTTATTAGCCATATAATCGTGGGCAAAATGCCCAATCATTCCAAGTACCAGTTAACTCTTTTATAAAATGTGGATAATCATACTACTTGCTTTAAAGGCTTTTTTAAAAATGTTAACTGAGGATGATATATGCAAAGTCTTCGGCACAATGCCTGGAACACAGTAAGCATTAAGAAATCTTAGTTATCATTATTTTTATAAGGAGAGGAGTTTGCATTACCGGAGAACATTTTTGACATGAAGTCCTAAGGTTTTGCATGAGTGTGTCAGATACGAAAGAGAGGAGGCAGGGGACTTGAACCAGAGAAGAGATTCCATTTAGAAAGCCATTCGACGGAGCGAAAGGGCTGAAGCAGCACAAGGGGTGAATTACGCCCCAACTGAGGGGATCTGATTTGATATGATGAACAACAGTAGCTACTGCATAACGCAGCGACCCGATTGAAACAACTTTTATGGATTTTTTATTTCTTACCAGTAACTGGTTAATTGAAAGAAGGGATACACAATGGAATATTACTCAGCCATTAAAAAAGAATGAAATAATGCCATTTGTAACAATGTGGATGGACCTGGAGATAATCAACTAAGTGAAGTAAGTCAGAGAAAAACAGATATCATATGATATTGCTTATATATGGAATACAAAAAAAAAAAAATGATACAGATGAACTTACCTGCAAAACAGAAATAGACTCACAGACATAGAAGACAAACTTATATTACCAAAGAGGATAGAGGGAGGACGGATAAATTAGGAGTTTGGGATTAAAATATATACACTACTGTATATAAAGCAGATAATCAACAAGGACCCACTGTATAGCACAGGGTTCAGTATCTTGTAATAACCTATAATGGAGAAGGATCTGGAAAAGAAATATATATGTATAGCTGAATTACTTTGCTGTATATCTGAAACTAATACAACATTGTAATTCAACTATGTTTCAATACAAATTTAAAAAATAAAGAAGGGAAAGACCAGACACAAGAAAACATGAAAGATGGCTAGGAGTCTGTTGAGATAGTCCAGACAACCAATTTGGTTCTAGACCAGGTTTAGGACTATAAGAATGATAAAGGAGTATGCCAGATTCAGCCTCTGGCAGGGGAGTCTGTTGTTGCTAGGAGTTCGGGGAGTTCAGCCCCAGTGAACAAGGTCCCTCAACTTGCAGACACGCCCAGACTGGCCCACCTTACACCTGTGCTCTACGTCTTTTGTCCCCTACCCTGGGGCTTCCATGCTGCTATTGATGCTTAAGAGGCTTGTGCACAGCGCACATGCACACACACACACATATACACACTCACATACATGAGATAGTTAACACCTCAAGGGACAAAAATTTAATAATGTGAGCTAGCAGTTAAATGTTTTCCTTTTTTCCCCTGGATAGACTGGGGCTACAGTTGCTTCACATGGCTCATTTGAAGACAGCTTCCCACGTGAAGCAACAACTTTTCAAGAAGCTGTGGTAAGCTATATAATGCAATCATTTTATTTAGTATTTACCTTTTAAATGTATTAATTGGCTGTATCAGGCCTCAGTTGTGGCATGCAGGATCTTTAGTTGCAACATGTGGGATCTAGTTCCCTGACCAAAAATTGAACCTGCGCCCTCTGCATTGGGAATACAGAGTCCCAAGCCACTGGACCACCCAGGAAGTCCCAACACAATCCTTTTGGTTTGCTCCTTCTTTCTGCTTTGCTTTCCCCATCCTTCACTCTTGCTTTCCTAGAATTGTACTCCTCAATAAAACGTTATCACAGAAACTTCTACTTCAGGCTCTGATTTCTAGAGCCAAGAAATCAGAAGAGAAGAGCAGAATCTGAGAAATAAAAAGGTAAAAGAATGTGAGAGGTTTGGTGATAGTTTGATTGTATAAGGCAAAGATTAGGGGGAACTTAAAAATTAGCTCCACATTTCCACAAACTGGAGGGAGTACTCTTCCTAGCAGTGAGGAAATGGGGGGAAGAGTTAACTCTACTGATTCATATGTGGGAGCATAAGGTGTCTCTACCACAAATAGATGGTTCCAAAGTCTCTGGTCTCCGGGGTCAGAGTCTTCTCCCGGTGTCCTCTTAGCACTATTTGACATGCGTACATTTGCTATGGGGGTGGGACAAGCTGGGCTTGTCTCCCAACCCATTTTTATGATATAAAGTAATAGACTAAAATAATAGTAATGCATCATGGAGACAGACTTACGAAATCACCTACCCTAACTTCAGCTTAATATAGTTTGACAACTTAACCTAGTGCATAGATACAACCAGGACTATTTCAAAAAGAAAAAAAGAGAGCAAACTGAAATAGCAAAGCTATATTGGTCTAAACTGGTCTATACTGGGTCCAAAGAAACATGCTGCCCCCAATGAATTAGCAAGTTATGAGGGAGGAGATTTCTCTTGAAGAGACTTCAAATATTTTTTCCCCAGCCCATTCATTAATCAACAACAAATATTAGCCCCAATTGTGAGTGGACCCCATCTGAGGTTCTCTGCGGGTGGACACTAAAGAAATGTTAGACATCATGTATCATCTGAGGACATGAAATATGGTAGGCGGTTAAGGCTACATAGCATTAAATAAAACAGAGTAGGCAAGGCTAGAACGGACTGATGTATCCAGCCACTGTCTACTCACAAGTAGCTCATATTTTTAAAAATTCAAATTGGCCACCTAATGGGAAGAGCCATTTCTCATTAGAAAAGACCCTGATATTGGGAAAGATTGAGGGCAGGAGAAGGGAGTGACAGAGGATGAGATGGTTGGATGGCATCACCAACTCAAAGGACATGAATTTGAGCAAACTCCGAGAGATAGTGGAGGACCGGGAAGCCTGACATGCTGCTGTCCACAGGGTCACAAAAAGCCAGACACCACTTAACAACTAAACAGTGACAACAACAATTTATTTCTTTATTTATTTGGGTGCACCAGGCCTTAGCTGTGCCATGTGGAATCTAGTTCCCTCACTATGGATCAATCCCAGGCCCCCTGCCTTGGAAGCACAGAGTCTTAGCCACTGGAACACCAGGGAAGTCCCCCTAGTAGCTCAAATTTAATGTGCTCAAGAGTAGAACTCATTTGCTTTCTTTAAACTGCTCTATCTTTTGTAGACCCCATTTCAGTTGGGGGCATCCAGTTGCCTCTACCAGAAGCCAGGTCACCTTTATTGACTCCTTCCTCTTCTTCTCCCTCTCTACCGTTGTTTAAATTACCAAATCCTTTCCTTTTAAACTCTTCTCAAACCTACCTCTAGAGCAGGCAGTTTACATTGACAAAAGTCTAGGCTAACAGTGTTTCAGTTTAGAGATCACCATGAGGGGTCCTTTCAGACTCACATTCTTTTTCTAGGTCAGTGACTACCTTGATTTTCAAACCTAACAAAACCAGAAGCTGATCTTTACTCATTCATCTACAGGAAATTAGCATAGGCTTTTAAAGATTTTCCAGTAGTCAAATACGGATGTGCGAGTTGGACCATAAAGAAGACTGAGCATCAAAGAATTGATGCTTTCGAATTGTGGTGCTGGATAAGACTCTTGAGAGCCCCTTGGACTGCAAGGAAATCCAACCAGTCCATCCTAAAGGAAATCAACCCTGAATATTCACTGGAAGGACTGATGCTGAAGCTGAAGCTCCAATACTTTGGCCACCTACTGCAAACAGCCAACTTGTTGGAAAAGACCCTGATGCTGGGAAAGATTGAAGGCAAAAGGAGAAGGGGGCAGCAGAGGATGAGATGGTTAGATAGCATCACCAACTCAATGGACATGAACCTGAGCAAACCCCAGGAGATACTGAAGGACAGGGAAGCCTGGCGTACTACCATCCACGGACACGACTTAGCGACTGAACAACAACTTAAAGATAGCTGTGTACATCAAACCACATGGCAGACGGAAAAGATGGTTGAGGGGCCCAAAGGTCCTGCCTGATGTTCGTACAGCTGCATTTTATTGGACGTTTTCAGATTTTCCAAGACTCTGTGCTACATATGCTGGTCTTAGGATAGTCAACTGCCAGGCTGTGGGGAGCAGAAAACTGGAGGGATGAGCCTGATACTCAAGTAAAGTAGTTTGACACCTAAATTAACCAAGATAATTGCCTCTTTGTGGTCTTGGGCTAACCGACCCCCTTACTCCTGGAGCCACAGCAAATCTGAAAGTCATAACTGTCTGTGAGAAACCAAGTGGGGCGTCTGACAGGGGTGTCTGCCAGCATAGGAAACGAAAACAGACTGTTCCAAGTAGCAAATGAGTAATGTGCTCAGTGTGGCAGGCAGGAAAACAGCCTCCATGGGAGTAAGCCAGGGGGGCTCTGATGATTTTCTCACTCTGCCTGTTTTCTGAATGTGGCTTGATTCATTTGCAAGTAACTCTACTTAACATACCCTTATCCCAGGCCTGCCAATAATTAAATCTCCATCCTGCAGGAAGCATTCCCTAGTTCTCCTCATCCAATATTGGCTTCTTGTTTATTCTGTGTTTACATAGCACCAGGGACTCGATCTGTGTTGTATTTATTTGCACTATTTATATGTTGCTTTGTAAGTGTTTTTGAGCCATTTTCTATACATGGGCTGTGTTTCCTTAAGTGAATTTATGAAGAAAGTCTTCTCAGTAGCTGTTTTCCGTTTTCTTTCATTTGCATTTTTACAGTGCTGTCATATGATATTGTCTCATAAAAACCTCCATGTAACTTCTTAATCCTTATCCACACATTGCCCTTTTCTTGCTGTTGACCACAAGTATGAAATCAATGGGCTTCCCGGGTAGCTCAGTTGGTAAAGAATTTGCCTGCAATGCAGGAGACCCCAGTTTAATTCCTGGGTTGGGAAGTTCCACTGGAGAAGGAATAAGCTACCCACTGCAGTATTCTTGGGCTTCCCTGGTGGCTCAGATGGTAAAGAATCCACCTGCAATGTGGGAGACCTGATTTGATCCCTGGGTCGGGAATACCCCCTGGAGGAGGGCATGGCAACCCACTCCAGTATTCTTGCCTGGAGCATACCCACGGACAGCGGAGCCTGGTGGGCTTACAGTCCATGGGGTTGAAAAGAGTTGGACACCACTGAGCACCTAAGCACAGCACATGAAATCAATGCTACACGTGCAGTCAGGACACAGTACTTGTATCATTAGGTTTGTGCTTTATGGATTTTCTGGTTCAGGACAACATCTCTAGGAAATCTTTGTACCTACAAGCCTGGATTCCTTGTGCATTCTCTGTGTCATTGCCCCTGGGCACAATAAGCCCCACCTCTTCCTGTTCCCACGAGCATCAGGGGTTTCGCCCTATTCTGCTTGGAAAACCCTGTCCCCTTCTGCACTGGGCAAGTGAGAAAGAACTCAGGCTTCAAAACCTAGCTCCTCCACCATCCCATCTGCTCCCAGAGCACTTTATACAAACCTTTACTTAACGCCTATAGGCTTCCCTGGTGGCTCAGCAGTAAAGAATCCCCCTGTACAGCAGGAGATGTAGGAGACATGGGTTCAATCCCTGGGTGGGGAAGAGCCGCTGGAGGAGGGCATGGCAACCCACTCCAGTATTCGTGCCTGGAGAATTCCATGGACAGAGGAGCCCAAGGGGCTACAGTCCATAGGGCTGCATAGAGTCAGACATGACTGAAGCAATTTAACATCACTAAGGCCCATGCCTGGAAAAGGAAAAGGCAATCCACTCCAGTATTCTTGCCTGGAGAATCCCATGGACGGAGAAGCCTAGTAGGTTACAGTCCACGGGGTCACAAAGAGTCGGACATGACTGAGCAACTTCACCTCCAGTATTCTTGCTTGGAGAATCCTGGGGACAGAGGAGCCTGGTGGGCTGCCATCTATGGGGTCACACAGAGTCAGACACGACTGAAGCCACTTAGCAGCAGCAGCAAGGCCCATGCCCATTTTATTGTCTTCACCAAAATGCATACCTCAAGACCACAGCTTGCTCATCATTATAATCACCCCACCACATACTGTATCCTCCACACGGTAGATCCTCATAAAATGTTAGAGAACAAATACTCAGGAATAACTTCTCCCATAGAATGTTAACAGCTCTCTGTTTTACATCCCCATCCACCTGAGGAGACTGCTTGGATGAATTCTTCCAGCTTCGTTCTTCATATGCTTCTTCTTCCTCAAGTATCAGTGTCCAGCAGGTCCCTAGTCTTTCTTTGCCATCATCCCAACTCCCTCATTAATTGGCCAAGCCAGAATGGGCCTGGAAGTTCAAATAAATCTCTTATTCATTTATAAGTGCTTCCCTGGTGGCTCAGACAGTAAAGCCTCTGCCTGCAATGTGGGAGACCTGGGTTCAATCCCTGGGTCGGGAAGATCCCCTGCAGAAGGAAATGGCAACCCACTCCAGTACTCTTGCCTGGAAAACTCCATGGACTGATGAGCCTGGTAGGCTACAGTCCATGGGGTCGCAAAGAGTCAGACACAACTGAGCGACTTCACTTTCTTTCACTTATAAGACATTTATTTCAATATTTGGGCTTCCCAGGTGGTGCTAGTGGTAAAAAACCTGCCTGTCAAAGAAGGAGACATAAGAGATGCAGGTTCAATCCCTGGGTCAAGAAGATCCCCTGGAGGAGCACATGGCAACCCGCTCCAGCATTCTTGCCTGGAGAACTCCATGGACAGAGGAGCCTGGCGGGCTACCGTCCGTGGGGTCACAGAGTCACACACGACTGAAGTGATTAGCAAGCACACAGGCATTCCAATATTTATCTCATGTCTACCTTGTGCCAAGCATTCTTTGTTCTAGGTGCTGAGGATACATCAGATAAAATGGTCAAAGACATTTTATAAAATGTTTATAAAATGATAAGATGGTCAAAATTCCTGCCCTTATAATGTTTATATTTTAATGGTTTAGTCTGAAGACTGCACTGAGAAACAGACTGAGAATTAAAAAGTGAGCTTTTTGCCCAAATTGCCAAATTCAGTTCAGCCATATATATATATACGGCTTCGTTTTTCCACTTTAGTTTGACAATTGAGCTCTATCTGCATGAGACTTTCTGTGATCATATTTCTCAGCCACAAACACCAACATACATAATACACAGTCCGTAGCACCTATGCCATGCTAGATAGACACTGGCACCTGCAGACACAACTATGCTTCAGCAGTAACCCAGTGTATGTGCTCACTAGTCATACATTCACCCAAATAGCAAGCCTCCCCACATTAGGATTATGCCACCTTCCCCTCCGCTAACACAGATCCATGCAGACACATTGTCTAATGTGTGTACCTGCAGAGGTACACGAATGCACCTGCAGACCTCAGCTTCCCCTCCAGGCCCCTTCCTTCTCCCCTAGCAAGGTGAGGGATGTGGAAACATGCTCCCTTCTGTCAAGAGCAGAAGTGCTTTGGAAACTATCATGGATGTATATTGGACCAGTTTTCGAAATGAGCTGGGCAAGACCTGGGTGGAAGCATCTTCTCTTAATCATCAGTCTCCTTGCCCTCTTCTCCTGGACAAGGCAGGACCCGGAGGCTACTTTGAGGCTGAAAACTATTTAAAGTGGAACATTAGCCTACAGGGAAAAAAGAGGAATTTCTGTTGGAGAAGGTTACAGAAAAGAAAGAACGGATTAGGGAAACGATGGTCGTTCTGTCAAGGCTCTGCAGTCCAGGTTTAGAGGTTCTCTGTGATTCTCCCTGCCCTTCACATATTGCTCCAAATCTTAAATTGTTAAACATCAATGTGTTCATGCTCCTGTCTCCACGCAGAACCCTGCCCAGTAATAAGATGCAATGTGTCTTGTGTGAAGGGAACTAATACTCAAAGACCATTCTCAATAAGCCAGGCCTTGCATATATTTTATTTCACTAAAACCTTAAAATGGTCCAAATGGGAGATCATACTTACCTCCATTTTGTGAACAAGAAAACCAAGGTTCAAAGATACTAAATAATAGTGGTATTGGGATTTGTACTCAGTCCTGATTGACTTACGAGCTTTCTATTCTCTTTCTTCTCCTGTGCTAGAACTGATCTGAAGTCAGGGAAGTTTGAGATTTTAGGATTATTTTGGCTTTTCTTGAGCAGCGTAAGGGTGTTGTTCTGAGCCAGGGACAAGGGTTATAGCCTATATTTGTGAAACAAAAACACTGACCTGTGATAGCAGAGTGCATGTGCGCGCAGTCGCGTCTGACTCTGCGACTCCATGGACGATAGCCCACCAGACTCTTCTGCCCATGGAATTTTCCAGGAAAAAATACTGGAATGGGTTGCCATTTCCTACTCCCGCAGATCTTCCTGACCCAGGGATTGAACCTGCTTCTTGTACATCTCCTGCATTGGCAGGAGAATTCTTTACTGCTGCAATATGTTGATAGAACAATATGGTAAAATACGTTCACAGAGCTTCTAATGATAACATATGTCTTTGTGTGTTTACAGTATCTAAATGTTTCCCATCTGTTGGACCCTTTGATAGTCACACTAAGCCTCTAAAGGACGCACTCCATACTCATTTTATATTTAAGAAAACTGAGGGGGCAAAGAAAAGTGTCAGTATTTACTGAGGAAATGATTTCTGTCTCTCTCTCGCGCGCGCGCGCGCGTGCGTGCACACACACGCTACCTGCTAGGGGCCTCTTGTGGGACTATGCATTTTCTCCCATGCCATCTCTGTGAAATAAGATAATTTTGCCCATTTTACAGATGAGGAAATATTTGAGCTCTGCAATGAAACATTGCATTTAGCACTATATTCCAACAAGCTCAACTAACTGGCATCTAAGTCATCCTGATGGGTGAGTATCAGAAAGCCTGCCCTAAACACTACCAAGAGGGGGGTTGCTTCACTCAGGAAATGTTTCCTCTGTCTAACTCAATCCTTGCTTCTATAGTTTCATTCTACTTCTTTGTGGTTTTTATTTCCCCAGAAAGAATGAAGAACAGCTGCCTGTGGTCCCACAAACAATAACTCTTCAGAGATTTGAAGCCCTTTGTGGTGTGGAAGACGGTTCTCTCCCAGTGCCCATCTTTTCATGTTAGAGTGGACTTAACTCTGAGTGTTCCTCAGTAGAGGCTCAAAGCTGTATGTAAGCAAGATCACTCTTTTTCATTTTCTGGACCCTGAAGATGTATTTCATGGGCCAAATAGCCTGGCAAGAAGCTACTGGCTTGCCCACCAGTAGTGGGTGTGAGTCTGAATCAGCTGGGAGAACAGAAGGCTGGTGACCTAATTTTCATCACACCTTCCTGTCTTTTACCCTCTTACCTTCTTCCCCAGACTAGAGGCCCTTTCCTTGCTTTTCTCCACAGATCTAGGGCCACTGCTTTTCACGACCCTTTTCAGATGCCTCTTGCAAAACATACATAGAGACATAGGCATGGCATCTTGTGTATATCCGTTCACGTTTCTCTCTCTCTCCTTTTTTATTTTCTTATGGCATTTATTCCCAGAAGTTTTTGTTTCTTTCGTTTCTTCTGGGGTATCTTTTTCTTCTGTGCAACTCCATCTTCTGGTTTAGGAATAGTGTGTTATTTTTCAGTAAGAACCATCTCAGTGTGGCAGGAAGAGCTCATGAATGGGTTGATCTGACCATGAGTGCCATATCTTGGGACTTTGTTTATCTGAATGTGTTCAATAACCAGAGAATCTGTATCTAAGCCCTTAATTCAGCATTACTCTGCATTCTGAGCACGTGCAGTAAAAATTCAACACTCTTTTTGGGCCACTGACTCTGCATTCAAATCCTGAAAGATGATGCTGTGAAAGTGCTGTACTCAGTATGCCAGCAAATTTGGAAAACTCAGCAGTGGCCACAGGACTGGAAAAGGTCAGTTTTCATTTCAATCTCAAAGAAAGGCAATGCCAAAGAATGCTCAAACTACCGCACAACTGCACTCATCTCACACGCTAGTAAAGTAATGCTCAAAATTCTCCAAGCCAGGCTTCAGCAATACGTGAACCATGAACTTCCAGATGTTCACGCTGGTTTTAGAAAAGGCAGAGGAACCAGAGATCAAATTGCCAACATCTGCTGGACCATCAAAAAAGCAAGAGAGTTCCAGAAAAACTATGACTATGCCAAAGCCTTTGACTGTGTAGATCACAATAAACTGTGGAAAATTCTGAAAGAGATGGGAATACCAGAGCACCTGACCTGCCTCTTGAGAAACCTATATGCAGGTCAGGAAGCAGCAGTTAGAACTGGACATGGAACAACAGACTGGTTCCAAATAGGAAAAGGAGTACGTCAAGGCTGTATAGTGTCACCCTGCTTATTGAACTTATATGCAGAGTACATCATGAGAAACGCTGGGCTGGAAGAAGCACAAGCTGGAATCAAGATTGCCGGGAGAAATATCAATCACCTCAGATATGCAGATGACACCACCCTTATGGCAGAAAGTGAAGAGGAACTAAAAAGCCTCTTGATGAAAGTGAAAGAGGAGAGTGAAAAAGTTGGCTTAAAGCTCAACATTCAGAAAATGAAGATCATGGCATCTGGTCCCATCACTTCATGGCAAATAGATGGGGAAACAGTGGAAACAGTGTCAGACTTTATTTTTCTGGGCTCCAAAATCACTGCAGATGGTGATTGCAGCCATGAAATTAAAAGACGCTTACTCCTTGGAAGAAAAGTTATGACCAACCTAGATAGCATATTGAAAAGCAGAGACATTACTTTGCCAACAAAGGTCCATCTAGTCAAGGCTATGGTTTTTCCAGTAGTCATGTATGGATGTGAGAGTTGGACTGTGAAGAAAGCTGAGCGCTGAAGAATTGATGCTTTTGAACTGTGGTGTTGGAGAAGACTCTTGAGAGGCCCTTGGACTGCAAGGACATCCAACCAGTCCATTCTAGAGGAGATCAGTCCTGGGTGTTCTTTGGAAGGAATGATGCTAAAGCTGAAACTCCAGTACTTTGGCCACCTCATGCGAAGAGTTGACTCATTGGAAAAGACTCTGATGCTGGGAGGAATTGGGGGCAGGAGGAGAAGGGGATGACAGAGGATGAGATGGCTGGATGGCATCACCGACTCGATGGACATGAGTCTGAGTGAACTCCGGGAGTTGGTGATGGACAGGGAGGACTGGCGTGCTGCAATTCATGGGGTTGCAAAGAGTTGGACACGACTGAGCGACTGAACTGAACTGAACTGACCCTGCATCTGGCCCCACTGTTTGACCTGGGCCCACCTCCTAACTCCACTATCGTAATGACAGAGTGGAACTCACAGCTCTGTAAAGGGACATCCTTCAGGTACTTGGTGGCTTTTCAGATATACATACCCTTAATGGCCTGGGCAGTTCCATGAGTGTTCTTAGAGTGAACACAAAGATATGAACCTCGTGATTTGCATGATTTTGTTGAGTTTCCTGAGTCAATTGAATGGCAAACCATTTTTAGAGGTCATTTCAAGCCTCTTACCAGAAAAGCTATCCCTTCATGTTAATCTTTAGTCCTGACCTTGATTTTTCTGTTTCATTTCTTTCCATCTTTCCAGCACTTATCTCTGCAGCTCAATAAAGTGCCTCCTGGTCTGTCTCTGTCTTTCTTTGCCTTGGTCCCTGTGTTGTGAGTGCCATCCTGTCTCCCCGATGGGACTGGACTCTACCTGTAGGAAGAGGGTCTCCTGTCTCTGGATTTTCCTTCTGCTCCCTGAACACAAGGTGGTCACCTCAGAAGTCACTGATCCACATGTCATCTGATAATCCTCCAAGTCAGTGAGATATTTCTTAAATTCTTATTTTTTTAAAAAAAATATGTATTTATTTGGCTCTGCTGGATCTTAGTTGTGGCATGCAGGGTTTTTTTAGTTGCAGCATGTGAGACCTTTAGTTATGGCATGTAAACTTGGCATGTGGGATCTAGTCCCCTGACCAGGGATGGAACCCAGGACCTGGCGTTGGGAGAATGGAGTCTTAGCCACTGGACTACCAGGGAAGTCCCTCTTAAATTCCTATTTAAGATCTTGCTCTAATTCTGGATATGAATTCAGCATTTTTCAAGAACAAATGTTTCTTGCTTCTGACATTAGCTCAGCATGACAGGGAAAGTGTGAGGAGAAAAAAGAAATATGGTGGTGTGGATAAACACAATTTCTTGGGCCAATTAACTGAGACAATTCACATGTTTACTATGTTTAAACTACTGGGTGATTAATTTAGGGAGCTTTATAGACAGTATAATACTCTACCAGAATAAGGCATAAACCAGTTTATATAAAAGAAGAGAGAAACAGCCCTGAGATATATCTATATCTGATTATGACTAGGACAAATAAAAGCTAGGAACATTAAAACATTAAAATTTCCATAAATCATGTAGTCCAGAATGTGGGTACGTGGGGTGGGAGGTGGGAGGGAGGTTCAAGAGGAAGGGGACATATGTATATTTATGGCTGATTCATGTTGATACATGGCAGAAACCAACAGAATATTATAAAACAATTATCCTCCAATTAAAAAGAAATAAAATTTAAAAAAAAGAATGTGAGTACAAAGAGTCAACTATTAAACGCTGGCATGCCAACTATCTTTGGGAAATTTAAAAACCTAACATGACTTTTCCTTGCCTGTCAACATGCATCCTGGCTGCCCTATCCCAGTCATTCCCAAATCAGCATTGCAAACTCTTTCAAATGGGATTGCTTATATAAGTCATAATTGCTAAGATGTAACTCCTCGGGCAAATCAAATTTAAACATTTGGGCGGCGTTTCCTGGCAGTCCAGTGGTTAGGACTCAGTGTTTTCACCGCCATGGGCCCAGGTTCAACCCACAGCTAATATGCTGCAGGCTGCACAGCACAGAGGGGAAAACATTTAATAATAAAAAATGTTCATTGCCCACTTCATTTTTATTAGAACAACTGATCCAGAGTTGCCTGAGATTAAACCAAGAATATTTACTGAGTACTTGGGATAGCTATGGTGATACGGCAAGTAGTGACAATGTGAGGTCAGTTCGAGGCCACAAAAGAACCAAATCATATTACTGAAAATGTGACTTTGGATCAGCCCCAGACCTTTAAGGCCTGAAATGCCCGTTCTGCTCCACACGTTTTCCCTCAGTGTTTCTGACCTCGCCTTGCCTATTCTCCTGTTTTTTCACCTCAGCCTTTCTGGGACAGCTGCACCTATCTACTCACATAGAAAAAGCTCTCTCCCTTCTTCATTCTTCTCTTTTGATCACGAGATGCACGTGTATAATGCTAAAAGTGCCTTTTGGTGTTGCCAACTGATTTCAGTGGATGGGGAACAGTACTTTGATTCAAGTAGCCCAGCATAGATGTGTCATCAGCTAGCTCTCTGTCCGCCTTTCCCTCTTTTGTCTCTCTCAGTAATCTTTCATGTATTCAACAAATATCTATTAGGTACTTCCTGTGTGCCAGGAATTATATTTGTGGTTCAACAGTGACATGATATTGCTGTGTCTCTCTAATTACCTTCTCTAGTAGCTCAGTCAGTAAAGAATCCACCAGCAATGCAGGCGACCCGGGTTTGATTCCTGGGTCCGGAAGATCCCCTGGAGAAGAAAACGGCAACCCACTCCAGTATTCTTGCCTGGGAAATCCCATGGACAGAGGAGCCTGGCAGGCTACAATCCATAGGGTGGCAAGAGTCAGACATGACTTAGCAACTAAACCACCCCCACCACTCTACCAGAAACATTAAAAGCCTAAAGAAAGAAGTTATACTAAGAAAACAGCTATCACAGGAAGTTGACTTCCCTGCTTATTTCTGGAGGATTGATTAACTGGGGGGAAGGCAGTGGTGGGAGGATCAATATTGATGATCAGAGATTTCCACACCTTAGCTTCTGCCCTGGACTGTGGGGGTAGGACAGGGTGGCCTGCACCCATAGTCCCTCCATACCTTCTCACTCGTATTTTCTTGCCCCAGTCCCCACCCCCCCGCATCAACCAAAAGGAGTCTGTCACTGTAATTATGCAGTCTGTAATCAACGAAGTCCCATTAAGAAATAATGAGGCCAGTAATGCAGTGGGTGCTATTGATGGGGGATTAGTGAAACTCCTGTGGTTTCCTACAACTCCCCCACTCTCTGAGGAAGTGGGGTGGAGAAACTGTTGACTCGGCACCCTGAGCATTAAGCCCTGTGCTCCCTGCAACGCTCCCTAATTAAACTCCATGCTAAAGTTGGATGTGTTGGATGGACATGGATCCCTAGGTATGTGAGAGCTCTCAGGATCACTTCACAGTCATCTCTGCATTCCCAGTGCTTGCAAGCATCAGTGCCCAGTAAATGGTCCATGAGCACTGGGAGAGGGTGGGCTGGTAGCCCAAACTGAGCATAGGACCGAGTGTTCTTACTCAAAACTTCCTTACACAGACTGTGGATCCATTAGCACTTGTGTAAATATCGTTGACTGATGGGGCTCTTGGTCCCAAGAACTACAGTCTCTTTTCATACTACTCTCCTGTTGAATCCTGCTTGTATTGTAATTACTTATACACAATGGCATAAGCTATTGGAGGACAATGACCATTGTATACAGCTTTATATTGTATATAACTTTATATACCTTTGTATGTGGCATGTTTCCTAGCTGCAGTAAATCTCTCAGGCTTATTTCACAGCAGCAAGGATTGAGGCTAGACATATGGGAAAACTGCTATGCTGGAAAGTCGAAGGAGCGATCCCCAAAATATCCCTTTTTACTAATTTCACTGAGTCTAGGGAAACAACAAAAGCTGTATTGAGGAATAAGCAATCTAGAGGCTCATGAAGTGCTTTATGTAATCTTCTACTGCAAGGGAGCTTGCACTATACTAAGATACTGGTCTTCTGCTTTCCCAGAGTGAATTCCACTGAGTCTAAAGAGCCTTCTAGGCTTCCCAGGTGGTGCTAATGGTAGAGAATCCATCTGCCAATGCAGGAGATGCAAAGGATGTGGGTTCGATCCCCAGGTCAAGAAAATCCCCTGGAGGAGGGCATGGCAATCCACTCCAGCATACATGCCTAGAAAATTCCATGGACAGAGGAACCTGGGGGCTACAGTCCCTGGGGCTGCAAAGAGTCGCACGTGACTGAACGACTGAGCAGAAAGAGCCTTCTACGGGAAAGCCGAATGATCCCTCAAAGCACCTTTCAGCCCAAGGTTCCTAGATATGCGTTCTTAGCATCTCTTGAGCATGCAGTGGTTTGCATTTTCTTTTTTCCCCGTGGCCCATGGATTTGAGCTGGGCGAGCCAATTGGGCAAAGATAAAAGTTCATGAAGTCATTCCACTAGTTTCACAGCCTCTGAGTGTACATCCCCCTCTCAAGCAAAGAAGGAGTTTCAGCTTCTTTCCGGGTAGAAAGCTCTGCTGCAGAAGGAGGCAGTATGAGGTGATGATTAAAGGCACGAGTTTTGAGTCACATAGGTCTGTGTCTCAACCCACTCTTTTGCTTTGAGGGCAAGTTACCTAGTCTCATCTCTGAAATGATGGTAACAATTCCCACCACAAAGGTTGTGAGTATTATTAAATTATCTACCAGCACTGTACCTGGCTGACAGTGAATGCTCATTGTTAAGAAGAATAGAAGGAAATCTAGCTTCGATTCTCCCTTTTCCACAATGTGCTGTGTAATTTTCCTAGATTTGTGTGAGCTGTTTCATTGCTCTCATGTCTTTGTGTTTCGTTTCTCCACTAAACTGTAAGGTCCTCTGGGCAAGGCCAGATATTCTTTGATATTATTTTATATTCTTTGATATTATTGAATAATTGATACCTGGCCTAAACCCACAGGAGATTTTAGGACAGGTATCAAAAAATTATGATTGGCCCTTCTGCCATTTCAAGTTCATGAAATGTATTATTTTGATCTATGTCAGAGAAGTTTGCTCTGACATAATAGTTTTAAGACATAATTCATCCATTTTCCTCAAAAATTTCCAATGGAGTCCAAAAAGCCTTATATGTAGTTTGAAGAAAAAAGGAGATCAGGAACATAGGTGCACAGAGCAGGTGGCAAAAAAAAACCCCCGCAGAGCAGAGTGGGGCTGGCAGAGAAAACTGGGCCTGTTTGACTTGGCTGGACCCACACTGAAGAGAACCTTCTCTTCCAGTCATGTACTTTGCAAGTCTGAAAAGACAGCCTCCTGGTGTGAAACCACAGTTGCAGGGCGATCCTGGAGCTAGGGGTCACCTCCATAATGTCCTTCTCTTCCCCAAACTAGAGTTCCCTTTCTTCTTATTTCTTCTTCCAATGAGAATATAATTTTGGCAAGAGTTGATCATTTCCCACTTATTGTCTGTTCATTTTGCCATTATCTCTGTTTGTTAAGATTTTGGAACCATTTGCGGCAGGTATTTTGTCTCGGCCCAGCTATTTCCTGTTACCCTGCATCCCTGGGCTTGGCCATCTCCTTGCTCTATCATTTGGTGAGAGTAGAAGAAAACAAAACCCTCCTAATAGCCACTCCTAGAGAAACTCTTCCTGCTGGATCAGACCCCTCAAGGAACACCTTTCCATCTGTATCAGAAATCTCTTTCAGCTGTCGGTATCTAGTTGGTTACCAGAAATGTGGACAGCTGAGACGACTGAATTGTTGTTCAGTCTCTCAGTTGTGTCCGACTCTGTGACCCCATGGCCTGCAGCACACCAGGCTTCCCTGTCCTTCACCATCTCCCAGAACTTGCTCGAGCACATGTCCACTGAGTCAGTGATGCTAACCAACCGTCTAGTCCTCTGTCATCCCCTTCTCCTCCTGCCTTCAATCTTTCCCAGCATCAGGGTCTTTTCCCATGAGTCAGCTCTTTGCATCGGTGGTCAAAGGATTGGAGCTTCAGCCTCGGCATCAGTTCCCCTAAACATTCAGTGTTGATTTCCTTTAGGATTGACTGGTCTCCTTGCAGTCCAAGGGACTCTCAAGAGTCTTCTCAGTTCAGAGACAACGAAGGTGAAAGGCCTTGGTTTGATGGAGATGGAGCTTAACCTCTGAGAATGTATGAGGGGTAGATAACCTTTCCCAACCTTCATCCTCCTCACTCCACATCAGCATTTGTACTTTGAGACTCGTACGAAAGAACATTTAACAGTGCCGTTCCCCTTCAGCTGGAAGCTTATTGGCTGGTTCCATGACATGTTCCACAAGGGAACAGGTTGATTTAGACAGTAGAAAGCCTCTGCTATTCAGGACATGGGAGTGAGGGAAATGGAGCCAGAAAATGTTTCATAAGACAGTGAGAAAAGAACGCGAAAGATACCCAAAGTACTGCAGACCTGCTTAAAAGCAGGACATATTTAAAAGACCTCAAGGACTGAGGTGCTTGTAACATGAGTGACGGGTATTAAAGCCAAAAGTTCTCCGCTTTCAAATGGGCATATTCCTAAACCTACCAAGCAAAGCAGAACCCACAACATCCATTGTGCTATTGTATTTTGCCCATATTCATGTGCTGCTTTGTAATTGTTCTCAAGTTGCTTTTGTTGTAAAAGGTAAACTTTTATTGAGTTTACCTTCATAGGTAAACTCCCCCTGGACAGGATCTGACTCCTCAGAAGAGTCTCCCCAACCAGAGGTGCCCATTCAAGGCTGTACATAAGTTCAAACACAAAGATGAACCAACCACAGTGTAAAGCCCAGAATCAACACCCTGCCTCTGAGGACCTCGCTCCAGACTAATATATAATCCAACCATTTCCTTTTTCGTGAGACAAGTATTGTCTAAAGGGGTCTGTGTGTGATTTTGAGGGGAAAGGGCAGACTCAACAGCAGAACTCAGGTCCCAGTTGGCTTTATGTCTGAGCCTGTGAAAGGGGAAAAGAAGCAAATCTTCCCTGCGATGGCTGACCAAGGAAGGACAAGCCTTAAGATTCACTGTGGAAAGAGGCTTTTCAGAGCCTTTCTTGGAACAACTCAACTCTTCCAGTTTAGTCTATTCCTATTCCTTGCCTTTCCCACCTATAATTCTCTCTTGGCAAGAACTCCACACTGAATATTCTCAAAGTGCTTTGTAGACTTTAATTAGTTCCGTGGGAAGTAAGGCAAAACGCAGCCTTCACTCTGCCAGCAGGGATGATGGCGGTAGGGGCGGAAGGAAGGCAGGGAAAAGATGGACAACCAGAGCAGCTTACAACTTACTGAAGGCCATGTGGTGCAGGAGGAACTGAGGTTAAAATCCCTGAGCCTTAGTACAAATTTCTTAGCCCTCCAGATTCCTAAACAGGTAGTGGACTCATCCTACTAACCTCCTTTGCTGGGGTGCTGTTGATGAATGCTTATAAACCCTATCCTAGATGATAGGTTTGGAAGATTGTTAAGGAAAGCATGTCATTAAGTCCATACTCACCCCCTCCTCGACAAATAGCCCTGGAGGGAAATGGGTGTTAGCCAGGACTGGAGGGACTCCACTTCAATGGGATGGTTGAGGTTCAACAACAGGAGGACTTTTCCAACCGTGAGGGAACTCAAGGGCATGTATTAGGGGGTGATGCTGGGGAGGGGACTGAGGAAGGCCTAAAATGGGTGACACATGGGAAAAAAATGGTACAGAAAGATGATCAAGAAGTGACTGAAATCCACTCAAGTCACTGTGGATGGTCACTTTCCTAAAATCCAGGATACAGTTTTATAGTAGTTTCCTTTCCTCTCTTTCTAAGAGAGTAAAACTTCTCCGAGGCCTACCACAAAAGAATCGGGTGTTTGCAAATTAGGGACACGTTTCAAGCCTGGGATTCATCTGTGTTTCTCTAGAAGAAGTAATCTGAGACTTAGGTTTGAATCCTTTGTCACTTCCATCTGTTTGAATGAATTAGTTACTAAACTTCTCTAAGCCTTGATTTATTCATCTGTAGAATGGGCTCAATAATAGTTCTTAACTCAAATGTTTGTTATGAGCGTTAAATTAAGGTAAAGCCTTAGCACAAAGCCTCACACGTAGCAGCACTTGGTTCATTTTAGCTACCGTCATGGTCTCAGTCTTTTCTCTGTAGGGGTTATCCATTTTGAAGTTTACCCATGGTCTTTTTTTTTGATCAATTTCTGATGGTCTCCCTGGTCTGCCTCTTAGCTATCTCCTCCCATCCCTAATCAATGAGAAATCAGGGAATACTAATACCAAATTCTTTTTCATGTCATTTAGGACAAAGCAGAATTAGGAAGGTTAACCAGCTACTGTAAGAAAAGATTACATAGATTATCATAGCTCTACACACCAGATATGTTCTCATAAAGCTATTTCTATGTTGAGTAATTTTTAGATGACTTTCTTTATGCTTCTGAAGTAATATTCTCATAGAAATAAGAATCACTGTTAAGGGGAGAGAAGCTAATATTTGAATGTGAGACAACTTCCATATCCAAGTCTAATTGAATTTTCCCAGTCACCAAATAAAGAAGTCCTTATTGTTACCATTTTATGGGTTAAACAACTGAAACTCAGCGAGGTTAAATAATTTATTCAGACTCACTTTTCTAGGGAAGGGATGATGGAGCCTAAATATAGATATAATTCTGGCTCCCAAATCAATTCATTTTCTACTGTATCACACTCAAAGGAGTATTCCTATTTGTAAATGGCCAAATCTATGTGCATTTAAGTTTCCCACACAAATTCCAGAAGCACTTGATCAATAAATTCACATGATCAGAGTATAAATTTAATTTTTAAATATTTCCCCTTATACTTTAAAATAGATATGCATCCTCTTTAGGAAATTATCCAGGTCTTCCCTGATGGCTCAGTGGTAAAAAATGTAGAGACACAGGTTCTATCCCTGATCTAGGAAGATCCCACAGGCCACGGAGTAAACAAGCCCGTGCCCCACAACTATTGAGCCTATGCTCTAGAGACCATGCTCCAAAACAAGAGAAACCATCTCAGTGAGAAGCCTGCACACTGCAAGGAGAGTAGGCCCTGCTTGCCACAATTAGAGGAAAGTCCACACAGCAACTAAGACCTACCACAGCCAAAAGTAGATAACTAAATAAAATTTTAAAAATTTTTAAAAGAAATCATCCACATTTCCTTTCATTAGTCAGCCAAAAAATGACTGTTGCCAGGTAATAATGAGAACATATTTATGATTCTATTTATGTAGTACTCTAGAAAAAGCAAGCTATTCTACAGTGACAGAAGTTAGGTCAACGGTTGCCTAGAAGGGCTGAGGCTGGAGGGCTAGATGGCAAAGGGGCAAGAAGAATCTTCTGAGTGGGACAAATATGTTTATCTTGATTGTGATGCTGATTCTACAAATGTATTTTATGTTATATTATTCAGTCACTAAGTTGTGTCTGACTCTTTGTGACCCCGTAGACTGCAGCACGTCAGGCTCCTCTGCCCTCCATTATCTCCTGGAGTTTGCTCAAATTCATGTCTGTTGAGTTGGTGATGCTATCTAACCATCTCATCCTTTGTTGCCCCCTTCTCCTCCTGCCCTCAATCTTTCTCAGCACCAGTCTTTTCCAGTGAGTTGGCTCTTTGCATCAGGTGGCCAAAGTATTGGAGCTTCAGGTTCAGCATCATTTCTTCCAATGAATATTCAGGGTTGATTTCCTTTAGGACTGACTGGATTGATCTCCTTGCAGTCCAAAGGAGTTTCAAAGTCTTCTCCAACACCACAACTTGAAAACATCTATTCTTTGGCGCTCAGTCTATTTTAAGATCCAACTTTGGCAAAGTGACGTCTCTGCTTTTTAAAATGCTGTCTAGGTTTGTCAGTTTTCCTTCCAAAGAACATGCATCTTTTAATTGCATGGCTGCATGGCATGCATTCCATGAAATTACAAATGTATACTCATGTCAAAATTTATGAAAATTTAGAAAAACTGACTGTATATTAATAATCTATACACAGAAGAAGTAATGCCTCATTAAAAGTTATAGTATAAAACAGAGCACCAGAGACTTCCCTGTGGTCCAGTGGTTAAGAACCTACCTTCCAATGCAGGGGATGAAGGTTCAGATCCTGGGTTGGGTAACTAAGATCCCACATGCCATGGGGCAACTATGTGGCCCATGTGTACCACAATTAGAGAAATTCCATGTGCTGCAAAAAAGGCAACACACAAAAAAGGCATACCTCAGCAAACAGAGCACAATTTCCCTACATCCCATTGGGTATGAAACATATTGCCCCTCCTGCCTCAGAGCACCTATGATGGAAGATCTGAACAACAGTCCCAACTTCCTCTCAGAGAGGATCTTGGACCTAAAGCAATAAATGGAGATTTTTCAAAGTGATGCTGCTTTATGGGGGGACATATCTGATTCTCTTAGTGAGAGAGATAAAGTAAAATTCACTGTTCACACAAAGAGTTCATTGCCAAATTTTTAATAAAATGAGTTTTCTGTTGTTGGAGAGCATGAGAAATTTACCTGGCTTAATGATTCCTTCATTGCAAATGAAGACTATGCAGGTTACACTATCCATCCAGCACTGCCGAGACCTGATTGCGATACTTCAAGCGAAGAACTACAGAAACTTGGAAAAGGAGAAGGGTCTATGACAAAGGAAGAATTCACAAAGATGAAACAGGAGTTGGAAGCTGGTATTTGGCAATATTCAAGAAGACGGTGGCAATGCATGAAGTGTTCCTGTGTTATGCGGCAGCACGTCCTATTTTAAGGAAAGATTTAAATTTCTACAACTTCTTGGAATTTAATAAAGATTTGAGTGTGCGAGGAAAAAGAATAAAAAAGAGAAACTTGAAGATTTCTTTAAAAACATGGTTAATATCAGCAGATGGAGTAGTTGTTTCTGGAATAAATGCTGTAGATGATTTCTCTGAGCATGAATGAATGTTCCTTTTAGGTTATCATAACCAAGTGAAGGGTACATCTGCTAAATCTGATAGGATCACAAGATCCCACAAAAGTGCTGGCGATGATTGCAATAGAATGGGTTCTTCATTATCTGCTTTAGGAACTCAGGATTCTACAGATACATGCAAGTTTTTTTCTTAAAGTTTCAGAAAACAGGAAAAATAAAAGCACAGGTATCAGCAGATGAGGACCTCAAACTTCCTGATCTTTTAAAATATTACTTAATAGAATTCAAACTGCTAAGGATCTCCTCTATCGGAGATGTAGGTCACTAGTGTATTATTAAAATGCTAACAAAGCACTGAAAAAAGCAAGACAGAAAAATAAAGACGCTCTGCAGGCTGAGATGTCCCAAACAATTATGCTGTCAGAAACTTGAAAAAATATCCGAATCTGCAAAACAAGAATGTACAGATTTTAAAACAAAAAGAGTCGCTGCATTCAGGAAAAAAATCAGTGTAACTGGCAGAGTTAGAACTGAAGCACTCAAAGGGTAACCATAGTTGCTACAGAATTGCCTGGAGATGTTATGGAGACACATAGGCAACATGCCACCTTCCTTAAAAAGGGCTGCCTCCCTTCAGATTTAATTCTTTTAACAATTAAAACAATCTTTTTTTCTATTTTTTTGGTCACACTGCATGGCATGTGAGATCTCAGTTCTACAATCAGAAATCAAACCTGCCGCCCAGCAATAGAAGCACAGCATCTTACCTGGACCACCAGGGACATTTCCAGATTTAATTTTTCTTTTCTTAGTTGTGTTAGGCATTTACTGCTCACTGGAAACAAAAGAAACAGATGATAAAGGGCATCTACTCTCCCCTTTTCTGAGAAACAATGGCCTGGTGCCACCCACGGGACCTGTAGATCTGCGCCTGCATCCCAGAGAAAGGCAGATCATCGCACCCTCCTTGTCTTCAGATGCCCAAAGTGCTGTCCTTTTAAATGTAACCTCTAGAGCTGTGTTTATTTTATAAATAGTATCCCTTATGGTTGTCAGTCTTTTTTTACCTATAAGTAATGCCTGAAGTTTAACCCTTTCAAAATACATTGTTCAAACAAGGTGAGATTGCCGTTTTGGGTTTTTTTGTTTGTTTGTTTGTTTTTTAAAAAACTGTACACCACCTTAGTTTACTCTTGTATCCCGGTAAAGCATCCTAATCAGACTTATTTTTAATCAATGAACATTTCTTAGTTTTGGGACAGGCTTTATGTAATTTTTATAAGTATGATTTCTGAAGAAAAGCAAATATATTAGTATGTTTGTCTTAAACTTACAGACTAAATCAATTATTGTCAGATAAACAGTGATAACAGTGAAATAAACAAACACATTGCCTTCTACACTCCAGAGCACAGCTGCTTCCCGTAGTTGTCAGCTGCCCAGGGGCAAAGGCTGTGTCTCTCTGGTTCTTAACCTCTAGCATCTAGTACAGTGCCTGGGACACAAGTCCTCAATGGGTAGTGAAGAGGACTAGCTATTTCCTCTGGAATTTACACTTCGGGAAGTCCCATAGAATTCAAATGTTTAAGCAGCTTGCTAAACATTTATCAAATTGCCCAAAGTGGAAGAGCCATATCAGGAAGCTTAAGTTAAAAAAAGAAGTTTGTGCAGAAGTCAGTTCTCAGTGGTTCCAATTTTATATTTAACCATAAAAAAGTGAAGAAATTACATTGATTTGCTAACTGAAATTGTTCTGATGTCAACCAACTTTGAATAGCATGTCTACAGGGAAAAAAAGCTCTAAGAGACCAAAGGACTAGTAAGAAGAACATCTATGAAAATAGCAAGCGCTTAAGCTGTAGATTGTAACTGTGGGCTTGGTATTATGATTTCATTAATACATATAGTGGAGAGAGTACATATAGTAGTGTATTCTCACATCTCACACCGCTTATTCACCTTTGATAGATGATCTTTCCTCCTACTGCCCCCTCCCTTAAAACCAGCTAACACTCACAACTTCCATCCCCTTGGTCTCTCAATTTTATTATAACCAATAGCCTTTCCAAGTCTCTTATGTTAATTAGGGGCTTCCCTGGTGGCTCAGAGGTTAAGGCATCTGCCTGCAATGCGGGAGACCTGGGTTCGATCAGATGTGACCTTTCTGCTTTTAGATCAACTTCTCCACTTCTGTTCTCACCCCATCTCCTTCCTCTTTCACCTGTCCTTGATCCATGTTTTCATTTCCCTCACCCCAAATAAATCTATCCTTGAATCTCTTTCCCCTAAAATGCCAATCCCCTTTCACTCTTCAACCCATCATCTTTCCAAAGCTTCCTTCTCTGGTTTTTCCTATCTCAGTGTATGGAGTCACTGTCTACTCAGTCTCTCAAGCCAAAAACTTTGCAATTATCTTTAAGTCCCTCTCTTCCATAGCAAGTTGATCATCCAGGCTTGTGACCAGTTGAATTGTATTTCAGAAATATCTTGTGAATACATTTCTCTGCTGTCTCTTCTCTTCTCTGTTTTGGCTCAGACTATGATCATCATTACCCTGAACTATTGCAACAACCACCATATACTTCTTTCTACAAGATTGCCGGGAGAAATATTAATAACCTCAGATATGCAGAGGACACCACCCTTATGGCAGAAAGTGAAGAGGAACTAAAAAGCCTCTTGATGAAAGTGAAAGAGGAGAGTGAAAAAGTTGGCCTAAAGCTCAACATTCAGAAAACAAAGATCACGGCATCCGGTCCCATCACTTCATGGGAAATAGATGGGGAAACAGTGGAAACAGTGTCAGACTTTATTTTGGGGGGCTCCAAAATCACTGCAGTGATTGCAGCCATGAAATTAAAAGACGCTTACTCCTTGGAAGAAAAGTTATGACCAACCTAGATAGTATATTCAAAAGCAGAGACATTACTTCGCTGACTAAGGTCCGTTTAGTCAAGGCTATGGTTTTTCCAGTGGTCATGTATGGATGTGAGAGTTGGACTGTGAAGAAGGCTGAGCGCTGAAGAATTGATGCTTTTGAACTGTAGTGTTGGAGAAGACGCTTGAGAGTCCCTTGGACTGCAAAGAGATCCAACCAGTCCATTCTGAAGGAGATCAGCCCTGGGATTTCTTTGGAAGGAATGATGCTAAAGCTGAAATTCCAGTACTTTGGCCACCTCATGCGAAGAGTTGACTCATTGGAAAAGACTCTGATGCTGGGAGGGATTGGGGGCAGGAGGAGAAGGGGATGACAGAGGATGAGATGGCTGGATGGCATCACGGACTCAATGGACGTGAATCTGAGTGAACTCCAGGAGTTGGTGATGGACAGGGAGGCCTGGCGTGCTGCGATTCATGGGGTCGCAAAGAGTCGGACATGACTGAGCGACTGAACTGACTGATTAACCAGGCATCTTCCATTCTGCAGCCCAAACTTCTACACCTCCCCCACAGCTGCCACCACCAAAATTATCTTTCTGAAATATAATCCAGTTGGGTCACTCCTCTGCTCAAACTTTGATCTGCATTGCCTATAGGACAGAGGCCAAGTGCTGGAGTGTGGCACTAACTGCCCGTCAGGCAAACTCCCCATCACTTACCCTAGGCTGCAGCCACATTGACTTGCCTATTGTCCTGTGCTCTGTGAAGCCACATATGTCTTCATATGTTGGTTCTTCTGTCTGAAATGCTCTTCTCCTTCTGGAAAATTTTTACTTGTTCTTCAATGCAGCTTAAATATCATCACTTCTGAAAGGGCTGTGTTCCCCTCTAAAGAGTTGGGTGGTCCCTCCTATATGCCCCTGGCATTTTGTTTATTCTTTCTGTTTTTAAAAAAGGGTTTTGCCTCTTTAAAAAGTTATTTACTTATTTATATGTATTTGACTCCACCAGATATTAGATATTCAGTTCAGTTCAGTTCAGTCGCTCAGTCGTGTCCAACTCTTTGCAACCCCATGAATCGCAGCACGCCAGGCCTCCCTATCCATCACCAACTCCGTGAGTTCAGTCAGATTCACGTCTATCGAGTCCGTGATCCCATCCAGCCATCTCATCCTCTGTGTCCCCTTCTCCTCCTGCCCCCAATCCCTTCCAGCATCAGAGTCTTTTCCAATGAGCCAACTCTTCACATGAGGCGGTCAAAGTACTGGAGTTTCAGCTTTAGCATCATTCCTTCCAAAGAAATCCAGGGCTGATCTCCTTCAGAATGGACTGGTTGGATCTCCTTGCAGTCCAAGGGACCCTCAAGAGTCTTCTCCAACACCACAGTTCAAAAGCATCAATTTTTCAGGGCTCAGCTTTCTTTATAGTCCAACTCTCACATCCATACATGACCACTGGAAAAACCAGAGCCTTGACTAGACGGACCTTAGTCGGCAAAGTACTGTCTGGGTTGGTCATAACTTTTCTTCCTAGGAGTAAGCATCTTTTAATTTCATGGCTGCAATCACCATCTGCAGTGATTTTGGAGCCCTAAAAAATAAAGTCTGACAGTTTCCACTGTTTCCCCATCTATTTGCCATGAAGTGATGGGACCAGATGCCATGATCTTTGTTTTCTGAATGTTGACCTTTAATCCAACTTTTTCACTCTCCTCTTTCACGTTCATGAAGAGGCTTTTTAGCTCCTCTTCACTTTCTGCCATAAGGGTGGTGTCATTGCATATCTGAGGTTATTGATATTTCTCCCGGCAATCTTGATTCCAGCTTGTGCTTCTTCCAGTCCAGCGTTTCTCATGGTGTACTCTGCACAGAAGTTAAATAAGCAGGGTGACAATATACAGCCTTGACGTACTCCTTTTCCTATTTGGAACCAGTCTATTGTTCCATGTCCAGTTCTAACTGTTGCTTCCTGACCTGCATACAGATTTCTCAAGAGGCAGGTTAGGTGATCTGGTATTCCTATCTCTTTCAGAATTTTCCACAGTTTATTGTGATCCACACAGTCAAAGGCTTTGGCATAGTCAATAAAGCAGAAATAGATGTTTTTCTGGAACTCTCTTGCTTTTTCCATGATCCAGCGGATGTTGGCAATTTGATCTCTGGTTCCTCTGCCTTTTCTAAAACCAGCTTGAACATCAGGGAGTTCACAGTTCACATATTGCTGAAGTCTGGCTTGGAGAATTTTGAGCATTACTTTACTAGCATGTGATATTAGGCATGTGGATTCTTTACTTGCAGCATGTGGGATTTAGTTCCCTGACCAGGGATAGAATCTGGGCCCTTTGTATTGGGAGCCCGGAGTCTCAGCCACTGAAACACTAGGGAAGGCCTTGTTCCTATTTTCATCTTAACGTTTATAATGTTGTTTTAAAGTTCTTTGAGAAATCAGTTTTCCTCTACTACCTCGCTATAAACTAAACTGATTCAGGACAGGAATCAAATTTACTTGTCTTGTATCTGCTGTGCCCAGAGCAATAACTGACATCCAGTAGAGACCAATAAACATTTGTTGAGTGAGTGACTGAATCAGCAGCAGTTTTCTCTTGGGTAGTCCCAGGAAGCTTGTGTGAAGTTAATACTACTTCTTAAAATGTGCAAGAGAAAGTGCATTGAATAGATATGCTAAAACTGCAGGGTAATACACCCCAAAGACAAATGCAAATGATATTTGCTCTTTTCCGATTATTTGGATTAGCTGAGGTTTTAGATTAACCGCTATTTAGGATGAACTCTGCCTCTACCTTCTCCCTGTAATGTTGATCTGGGTGAGTATATAATCCTTCCCTTAGATCATCCTCACCACTGTACCTCTCGCCTAGAACAGATCGTGAGAGTCATAAACACTGCCTTATTCTGGGATAGCAGATCTGGGTGCTCTTTCCTGGACTATTGTAAGTCACACTCAACAGAATTTGGCACAGATTTACTTACAGTTTTCCTGGCTGAAAGATTTATTTTAAATGTTTGCTGTTTTCACCTTCTAATTCTGAAATCCTTTTTTTTTTTTTCTTTTTTTCTGGTTTTTTTTTCACTCCTATGTCTCAACCCTAGGAATAGGGACTGGCACATAGCAGATATTTGATAAATAGTTGTTGAATGAGTGAACATTTTTATAATTTTCAGATACGTCATACATATAGAAAAGTACATATATCAAATGTAATCCTAAATAGGGCTTCCCTGGTGGCTCAGTGGTAAAGTCAGCCTGCCAATGCAGGAGACATGGGTTTGATCCCTGATCCAGGAAGATCCCACATGCTGCAGAACAACAAAGTCTGTGTACCACAACTACTGAAACCTGAGCACCCTAGGGCCAGTGCTCCGCAACAAGAGAAGCCACCACAGTGAGAAGCCTGTGTAGTGTAACTAGAATTAGCCCCTGCTCTCCACAACTGGACAAAAGCGCACACAGCAACAGAGATCCAGCACGGCCAAAAATAAAGAAATAAAATTATTTTTAAAATATATATGTATAAAGTTTTAAATAAATAAAACAGATGCCCATGTACTTAATAAACAAACTCCGCTAAGTTGCAGGATACAAAATCAAGACACAAAAATCAGTTGCATTTCCATACACTAACAATGAACAATCGAAAGAAAATAATCCCATTTGTTGTTGTTTAGCTGCTAAGTTGTATCCAGCTCTTTTGTGACCTCATGGAAGTAGCCCTCCAGGCTCCTCTGTCCATGGGACTTCCCAGGCAAGAAGACTGGAATAGGTTGCCATTTCCTTCTCCAAGAGGTCTTCCTGACCCAGGTATTGAACCCAGGTCTCCTGCATTGCAGGCAGATTCTTAACCACTGAGCCACCTGGAAAGCCCAATCCCATTTATAATAATATCAAAAATAATAAATCACTTAGGAATAAATGTATTCTGTGTATATATTTAATGTATATAGATAAATTTATCATTTATATATATTAGTTTTTATTTGTACATTATGATGTTCTGACATCTTAAAAGACCTTTCTGGTTGGGTTGAGACTGCCCTTCCTGGGCTAGCCAATTTTTAAAGTAAAAAAAACCCAGCTGGAAGCATGTCTTTGGTATGCAAACTAACCACTTGGCAGTCATGCCTCCTCTAGCTATTGCAGCCCCAGAGGCAATATTCCTTTGCCTTATCATTCCAGGACTAGATACCAGGCAACCAGAGACCATCTCTAGAGCCCAAAGTCCACCAAAATTACTCAAACTAACCAACCCTAGGTTGTTTACCTCTCCTGGCCTTACCTTTTCCATGGAAATCCCAAGAAATTCTACAGCTTAAACTTTCCTCTCACTCCTGTCTTCTGCCTCCTGATCACCCTGGTGTTTTCCCATGTGGTCCCACATGGGGTGCCTCCTGTTTCTAGTGTGGGTGAATATAATAAACTTTATTTTTCCTGAGCATATCCTCTATCTCCTCTTGTGGTTACACCCGAGTGACGGTCTCATCAATAAAATGCAAAACAAGAAACCTAATCAAGAAACTAAAGACTTGCACACTCTAAAACAATGCGGAAAGAAGTTAAAGAAGACATAAATAAATCAGAAGATGTCCCATGTTCATAGATTAAAAGACTTAATATTGCTGAAAAGTCCATGCTACACAAAGTGATCTACAGATTCAATGCAATCTCTATCAAAATCTCAATGGCCTTTTTTGCAAAAATAGGAAAAGAAACTTGAAATTCATATGCAATCTCAAAAAACCCCTGAATAACCAAAACAATTTTGAAAAAGAAAAACAAAAATGGAAGCCTCACACTTTCTGATTTCAAAACATATTAAAAAGTTGCAGGCACTTCCTTGGTGGTCCAGTGGTTAAGAATTCATCTTCCAATACAGGAGATGTAGGTTCAATCCCTAGTCAGGGAACTAAGATCCCATATGCTGGCGGGGCAACTAAGCCTACACACCACAGCTAGAGAAGAACCACAGTGAAGATCCAGCATGGCCAATAATTAAAGAAAAGTTCATTTGTTAAAAAAGAAGAAGAAGAAGAAACTACAGTAATCCAAAGAGTATGGTTTTGGCATAAATACAGACATATAACTGGTGAATAGAATAGAGAACCTGGTAACAAACCCTCAAATATATATATAGCCAAATCATCTTTGAAAAAGGTGCCAAGGCCACACAGTGTGGAAAGAATAATGTCAACAGATGGTATTATGATAGCTGGATATTCATATGCAAAATAATAAAATTAGACCCTTACTTTATACCAGATACCAAAATTAACTAAAACTTAATTAAATACCTGCATATGAGATCTGAAACTATAAAACTCCTGGAAGAAAATATAGAGGAAAGCTTTATGATACTGGATCTGGCAATGGTTTTCTGGATATGGCACCAAAAGCAAACAGAGACAAATGGGACCACGTCAAACTTAAAAACTTCTGTGCAGCAAAGGAAACAATAAACAGATTGAAAAGGCAACCTACAGAATGGGAGAAAATATTTGCAAAAGATATATCTGATAACAGATTAATATATAAAATATATAAGAAGCTAACAACTCAACAATTAAAAAATCTAATTAGAAAATGGGCAGAGGGTTTTAATAGATATTTCTTCAAAGATTTACATATAGCCAAAAAGGATATGAAGTATTTTAAGCATTACAATCATAGTCAAGGCTATGGTTTTTCCTGTGGTTATGTACGCATGTGTGAGTTGGACTGTGAAAAAGGCTGAGCGCCAAAGAATTGATGCTTTTGAACTGTGGTGTTGGAGAAGACTCTCGAGAGTCCCTTGGACTGCAAGGAGATCCAACCAGTCCATTCTGAAGGAAATCAGCCCTGGATTTCTTTGGAAGGAATGATGCTAAAGCTGAAACTCCAGTACTTTGGCCACCTCATGCGAAGAGTTGACTCATTGGAAAAGACTCTGATGCTGGGAGGGATTGGGGGCAGGAGGAGAAGGGGACACAGAGGATGAGATGGCTGGATGGGATCACTGACTCGATGGACATGAGTCTGAGTGAACTCCAGGAGTTGATGGTGGACAGGGAGGCCTGGTGTGCTTCGATTCATGGGGTCGCAAAAAATCGGACACGACTGAACTGAACTGAACAATCATTGAAAGTGAAAGTGAAGTCACTCAGTCGTGTCCAACTCTTTGTGATCCCATGGACTGTAGTCTACCAGGGTTCTCTGTCCATGGGATTTTCCAGGCAAGAGTACTGGAGTGGGTTGCCATTTCCTTCTCTAGGGGATCTTCCTGACCCAGGGATCGAACCCAGGTCTCCTGCATTGCAGGCAGACGCTTTACCCTCTGAGCCACCAGGGAATATTACAATCATTAGGGAAATGCAAATCAAAACTACAATCACCTGACACCAATTAGGAAAGTCACTGTCAAACAACAGTATACAACAGAAAATAAGTGCTGGTGAGGATGTGGAAAATTCGGACACCTGCGCCCTGTTGGTGGGAATGTGCAGCCACTAAATGTACATATAAAATGATATGGAGGTTCCTTCAAAAATTAAAAATAGAACTATCATGATCTAGCAATCCCACTTCTGGGTATTCATCCAAAAGAATTGAAAACAAGATCTCACAGAGATATTTGCACATCCATGTTCCTTGCAGCATTATTCATAAAACCAAGAAATAGAGACAATCCAGTTGTTTGTCAACAGATGAATGGATAAAGAAAATGTAGAATGTAAATACAATGGAACGTGACTCAGTCTTTATAAAAAGAAGGAGAGACTCTGCTTTGGGAAAGCAAGTGTTCCCCTTACTTGCTGCAAGTAATAAATCCTTCTCTGGAAAAAAAAAAAAAAAGAAGGAAACATTTTCTTAGCTACAGAATGGATGAACTTTGTAGATATCATGTTCAGTGAAATAATTCAATAACAAAGAGAAAAATACTGCCTGAGTCCGCTTTTATGAGATATCTAAAATAGTCAAACTCTTAGCAACAGAAAGTAGAATAGTGGCTGCCAGGGACTGGGAGAAGTGGAAAAGAATTGTTCAGTATGAAGAGTTTCAATTTTGCAAGATGAAAAAGTTCTAGAGATGTGCTTTGTGCACATAGTTAACACTACTGTACTGCACACCTAAGGTTAAGATGGTAAATTTTTTGATCTATGTTTTTGATCACACACACACACACACACACACACACAATGAATAGAGTTGCTGGCTGATATGTATCTTCAACTTTAGAAGATAAAACTAAATTGTTTCCAAAGTGGTTGTGCCAATGATACTCTATCCAGCAGTATATAAGAATTTTGCTCCTTATCCTCACCAACATTTGGTATTGTCATCCTTTTTAAATTTTGCCAATCTATGGATAATTTTAATTTACATTTTATTGATTACTATAGAGTTTGAACATCTTTTCAGATGTTAATTGACTGTTTGGATTTCCACTTAAGTGAATGACCTATTCATGTCTTTTGCCCACAATAAAAAATGATTTTTTTAATCAATTCTTTGTATTTCTGTGCACAAATTCTTTGTAAGTTATTGAATAGCAAATATCTCCTAGTTCATGGCTTGTCACTTTTTTGATGGAGGCCTTTAAAGAAAACACATTTTTAATGTAGTCAAATTTACCCATCTCGTCTGTTATGGTTTACTCTATTAACATCTTGTTTTAAGAAATCTTTCTTTACCCTGAAGTCATAAGGACATGTTTTATGGAATTGATTTTTGAAGAAGTGTGAAAATGGAATAGGAATCCATCAAAAGAGGTACTTTTTCTTTACATAGAAGGCGGATGCCAAAGGTGGTCCATCTACACAGAATTAGAGCTGCTGCTGCTTCAGAGAGAGTTGATCTAACCATAGGAAGGGTTTCCTATCTATGATGGCTTATTGAAGCAATGGAGTCTATTTCACTCTGCTTGGGAGTGGTAGTGGTTGCTTAGGAGTTGATGAATACTAGAGAGATAATTCAACTGGAGGGGAGAGGCTAAGAGTCAAGGGACAGGCAAAATAATCCTCCAGTTCTTGGTGAGCCTAAATATATCACTAACAAGCTGCAAGGCACAAACTGAAAATAGTGTGTACCACCCTATCCAGGTCACCCTGTCGCTGCTGGCATCCTTATCCCTTATCCTTCACCTGGAACTTTCTATCTAGTGAAAATAAAACAATCTAAAGAGAATATGGCCAAAACCACAGTGGAAAGGATAAAAGGTAAAGCTTTGAGAATTAGAAATACTCTTCTTGAGGAACAACAGAAGTGTGGATTTATCTTCCCTGGAACCTTTAAAAGTTACACTAAAACAGCTTTGAGTGGAAAAAGGAGGAAACCTCTGGAGCTATTTGGATCCCTGTGGAGGACTTTTATTTGAGCAGAGGGCCAGGGAGGGAGGGTGTCTCAAGATTGGATCAGCTGAAAAGTCCTTCTCCTTCAACTTGACCCAAGGTGGCTGCCCCAGTGAGGAGAACATTTCAGAAGGAGTCAGCGGACAAGGTTTGGGGAAGAAGAGGAGACAGACAGAAAGACTGGCCTCTAGAGCTCCTAAAGCGAAACAGAAGGAGTGGAGTGAGAAGGAAAGCTCTAGAGGGGTAGGCTGACAGAGACAGGATGAATGGCACTCCTGGCTCCTGCAAAGGGACGTCACCATCAACCTTTAGTTTTCATCCCAGGCAAGTGAAGAGGAGCAAGAGAGGAAGGACGATGCAACGTGAATTATTACACAGCCCTTGGCTTTCAGAGTCCTGCCAGTAAAAGAGGTTTATGGAGCGAAGCTTCGAGCATAGGGTTCTAGAAAATGCTCACACCACCTTCAGGCACATTTCTTTACATTTGTGCACTCATGCATGGACCCCCTCCATGTGCATACTCAGACGTTCATGTCCATAGAAAGAGCAGGTATGCAATAGTGTGCAACATAATTTCACTTTTCAGATACAATCCTGTCCAGTCTTGTGTTTCCACACAGGCTCCAGGCTAGATCCAACCACTGACGTGGGTTTTATTCAGCTTTGCATGGTTGAGAGGAGTAACTATAAAGGTGATGAGGAGTTGCAGAAATCTGCACTAACTGTTCCGAATTGAATTCAGTAAATGATTGTTCTTGAGGAAGGACGTGAGGAAAGCAGTGATTCACACAGACCATTTTAACTATGTTCAGTTCAGTTTAGTCACTCAGTCATGTCCGATTCTTTGCGACCCCATGAATCACAGCACACCAGGCCTCCCTGTCCATCACCAACTCCCGGAGTTCACTCAGACTCACGTCCATTGAGTCCGTGATGCCATCCAGCCATCTCATCCTCTGTCGTCCCCTTCTCCTCCTGCCCCCAATCCCTCCCAGCATCCGAGTCTTTTCCAATGAGTCAACTCTTTGCATGAGGTGGCCAAAGTACTGGAGTTTCAGCTTTAGCATCATTCCTTCTAAAGAAATCCCAGGGTTGATATCCTTCAGAATGGACTGGTTGGATCTCCTTGCAGTCCAAGGGACTCTCGAGAGTCTTCTCCAACACCACAGTTCAAAAGCATCAATTCTTCGGTGCTCAGCCTTCTTCACAGTCCAACTCTCACATCCATACATGACCACTGGAAAAACCACAGCCTTGACTAGACGGACCTTAATCGGCAAAGTAATGTCTCTGCTTTTGAATTTAACTATGTAGATGGAGTTAAATTTTGATTCACTAGAAGCAGAGACTGGGGAGGAGGCAATGCCATTGAATAGACACAAAAGATGAGTCTCAGAAACGTCAGATGAAAAATTAGGACTGTGAAAACAAAGATCAGACAGGTTGAACCTGGGGTAGTGTCTGTCTGTCTCCTCTTTCTATTTCCAAATTCCTGGGAGTCAGGATGCAGCCAGGAGCTGGGGGAGAGAGATCTTTGATCTTATGCTTCTTCACGCTCCAAGGAGACGGTCCTGACGCCCTGTCTGGGTTTCTCAAGAGCTCACTCAGAGGCCTGCAGGTAAGGACCTTGGAGCCAGTCTTTAGCAAAGTCCTGGTTGTTGTGGGGCAGCTTCTGAGACAAGCTGAGAAAGCAAAGGGGAAGGGAGACTCAGGCTGTTGACAGGGCAACTCTGTCATTCCCCCCTGCAATCCCGCCGTGGTTGGCTCTTATACCACCTATACTATTATGACCTTCCTTTCTTTCCTTGATTTCAGAGTTAATGGTCAGGAAGGGACTTCAGGCATTCGTGCTTCAGTGGTAACAACATCTAGGTCAAGCATGCAGAAGTCTTCCATACATTTAAAAGCAATGACAGAGTCATCATTGAGCCTTGTCATATGATCATTTTAATTGTATTTGTATTTCTTAGTCATTTATTGCTTGAACCATATGCAATTGCTGACATATTTGGCCATTTTGTTCTACAAAAACCATAATCTCATAGATTTCAACTGAATATTAAGAACCTCTTGTGTGTTCTTAAGGACTAGGAGGCGATTTGGTGTAGTGGTTAAAAATCAGAGCCAAATTGCTCTTCTTCTCCCAGATCAGCTCCACCATCTAATCTTAAATAAGTTATTTAACTTCTCTGCGTCTTCATTTCCTCATCCCTAGACTAAAGATAATAGTACTTCAAAGGCTTGTTTTGAGGGGGTTTTCTGGTGGCTAGTGGTTAGGATTCTAGGCTTTCACTGTTGTGGTCTGGGTTCAATCCCTGGTTCAGGAACTGAGTTCCTGCAAGCTGTGGGACACAGCCATAAAGAAAGAAAGGAAAAAAGCTTGTTTTTGAGATTTAAATGTGCTATCACACATAAAGCACTTAGAACAGCACTCAAACCAGACTCCATATAAATAGTGACTATTTTTATACCCTAGTCCTTATCTCTTTTTTAAAAAAATTGCTTATTATCTTTAATAGTTCTATTATTTATAAATCCTTCCACAAAGGGGCATTATAGTTCTTCAGTTTATTGCAAATATATCTTTAAAAAAGTCAGCCCTACTGTTGAAGCTATAATACAAATTATTTTAATTATCAGCACTATACTAAAAAGCACAATGGAGAACATCTTATTTAAATAAAATAAGGATAATATTTCACTGGGGAGTATATCCAACAGATTTTTTTTCTCTATATGTATCTACACCCAGTGGTGGTGTTTATAGGCAAATTTTAAACAACTGCAAATTTTTAAAAAAGCCATGTTTTGCTCAGGAATACTTATATACACATACTCTACTGGTTGTTTTATACAGTCGTGTCCAACTCTTTGTGACCCCATGAACTACAACCCACCAGGCTTGTCTGTCCATGGAATTCTCTGGAGTGGGTTGCCATTCCCTTCTCCGTAGTAGATACTAGTCTGCCAAATTTCAGATGGCAAAATGCTAAGCTGTGGGTCTGGTATTGTCCAGCTAGGTATTTCTTGTCATCCTGGAAAACGTGCCATTGAGAAATGTTGAGATCATCTTGTCACCACCACTTCTCAGAGGTGACCCCACCATGACAGAACATTCATATCCTGAAGATTCAAGGCCTAGCAAAAAGCCTCCCACAAATCCACCGGATATCGCAAGGTTCTGTTTGACAAGTTCTGTTGCTGATTTCAGGTGCTGCCTCATTTGCTCATTTCTTCATCTGTTCTTTGGCTTTGTTCATGCCTCTCTCAACGCCCTTCCAGTTGATCGGCACACAGCCACTGTGGCTGGCAATCTGAAGGAGAAGAAAGCCACCACCTACTGCAGATGCTGCAAGTTTTCCAACTTTCTGGAACAAAAATCCCACACACCTGTCACTCACTTCATCCATTACAATCTGGGTGGCTACTGAGTGATTTTCTACCACAGGTCCAGAACTGTGGCCAAACACTGGATTCCTCCAGTGGTGTCTTTTTACATACTCAGTTAAATCTAACATGTCATAAAAGTCATCATCACTTTCATATTCTTTGGGAGGGGAGTTCTGGGCCCTATTTTTAAATTATTAAATATTTCAGTCATATAAAAAGTATATATTATAAGAAAATTAACACTATGTGCCAACTTTTCAGCTTAGAAATAAATTACAAATATAAGGAAAACCCATGGATAATTTTCCCCTATCATATTAGTGTTCTTCTTTCTCAGAAGTATCCTCCATCTCGAATTTGGTGCTTATCATTATCATGGAAGTTTTCAAAAACTTTTATTTCATCTGTATGTAACATAAGCTATATACAATATTGTTTTATATGTTTCTTAATTTTTACAAGTGTATCATACCATACTCATCCTTCAGCTAGCTTTTGTTGTTCAATATTGTTTTCGGTATTTATCTGTGTGGCTACAAGAAGCTTTCATTTATTTGTTTAACTGCTGTATAGTATTCCTTGGGCTTCCCTGGTTGCTCAGCGGTAGAGTCCGCCTGCCAATGCAGGTGATGCAGATTCAGTCCCGGGGTGGAGAAGATCCCCTGGAGAGGGAAATAGAAAGCTGATTCCAGTGTTCTTGCCTGGGAAATCCCATGGACAGAGGAGCCTGGCAGGCTACAGTCCTTGGAGTCAAAAAGAATTAGACACAACTTAGTGACTAAACAACGGCAATAAGCTAGAGATGTAAATTTATGTTATTAGCATAATAATTTTTCTTGTATTTTCCTCTAATGGTGTTACACTTTTGCTTTTCACCTTTACCTCTTTAATCCACTTGGAATTAACTTCTTGTTTAGTGAGAGAAAAGGATTTAATGTCCCCCCCTAAGGGAAGCCCATTGTCCCCCAGCGGCATTAGTTACATAGTCCAGCATTTTCTCTACTGGTTTGAAATATCAGACACCAGATTTAAATAGCAGAGGTCTGTTTGTGGGTTCTAGTCTTTTAAATTAGTCAATCTGATCATCCCTAGGCAAATACCACACTTACCTGATGTTGCTGTGTTTCAGTCACTCAGTCATGTCTGATTCTTTGCACAACCCCAGGGACTGCAGCACGCCAGTCTCCTCCGTCCTCCACTATCTCTCAGAGTTTGCTCAAATTCACGTCCATTGAGTAGGTGATGCTATCTAACCATCTCATCCTCTGCTGCCCCCTTCTCCTTTAGTCAGAGCTTAATGTAAGGAAAGAAATAACTCCAGGCATTCTAAGCAGAAAGGAATCTACCACATTGATGCTCTATGTACGATGCTCACAAAACTGTTGGAAAGACTGAAAGAACAGGAGTCAGAAGGTGCCACTAAACTTGTTGGTTGAAGAACATACCGCTGTGGTTATAATCAAGAGGCCCGGAAGCTGCTGCTCCCACCGTCATAACTGTCAACACCACCCACATATGGCCCAAAGCTTCTGAGAACAAGGCTGTAGCTGCTACTTATAACTTTCTTAATCAACTACCCTTTCCATGTTGTTTTTGTCAATCAGCACCTAGCTGGTTTGGGTTCCTGGTGGAGAGGCCCAAACCTTTATTCCTGAAGGAGCTAGACTTCAGGGGTTCTGTCTGCACTGGGGGTGCTCCAATCTTCCATCAGCTCTACCCTAGTCATGGAGCTGCTGTGAGGCACCCCAGAAGACCCCCTGCTCTCACTGCAAAGCAACCACTTTGTTTCACCCCAGCTGGTACAAGAACCCCTTTGCCCGTTGATTCAGTGGCATTAAGGATATAAAAGTTTCCTAGGAATTAATACCTCTAAACCAGAATCTAAGTTTAGAGGGATGAGAAGCAAGAAAAATGTTGAAGTTGGTCAGTATGTGTAACAGTGAGAGAAATCGGGGCTTCTCCGCTGGCTCAGTGGTAAAGAATCCACCCGCAAAGAAGGAAATGTGAGTTCAATCCCTGGGTCGGGAAGATCCCCTGGAAGAGGGCATAGCAATCTACTCTCGTATTCTTGCCTGGAAAATCCCATGGGTAGAGGAGCCTGGTGGACTGTAGTCCTTAGGGTTGCAAAGAGTCAGACACGACTGAAGTTACTGAGCACATGTGCACATACGTGAGAGAATTCAACCCTACATACACTTGTTAGTACCTAGATCCATACATTTTGGCTATAGGAATAGTATCTCCAACCATGGCTCTCTCAGTCAGTCTTACAAGACAGCACCCCAAACTCACAAAGTATCATCTCCCAGCTGGCTCTGTAGTAGAATCTTCATTAGACCCTTCTATCATTTCATAATAGAATACATGTTAAGACTGCTGAATCCTATGAGCCTGAACCCACTGCTTCACTTCTTTTGGTGTGTACTTTGGATGGGAGAGATACAGTATGGCTTATCATAATGGTGAAGATGGCACTTGATAAGTTCATGGATGAGGGGGCTGACAGAAGCATTATGGGCAGAGAAGGCAAATCTGGAGCCAGAAAAAATGTCTATTCAAGTGAGGCAAAGCACAGCCTCTCCATGATGGAAGGGATCGCTATAATCAGCCTGTCTTAGCTGATTCCCTCAGGTACAGTATCATAGGCTCATTGTTGGTCTGCGCTGTTGGCAGATTATCCTCAGGAGGTATATGGTAGCCAGATCTACTTTGGTGAGACAAAAATCTGTTCCGTTGCATAATTTCCAACCTGTGCCCATAGCTACTGTATTAAGAGTTCTCTCTCTATCTCCTGAGCAGTTTGATAGAGAATGACTGACATTTTAAGACGCAGGTGATCCCAGCCACCTCATTATTGAGACTTCTTGGAACCCTTTGGTGACTGAGCATTTACCAATCTGTAGTTTTGTTGATTGTCCCTATTGTATGCTTGATTTCTAATTTTAACTTTTACAATTATTATTTCTTTCCATCTGCTTCGACGATAGGGGAGGTTTTGTGACTTTTTTTTTGGTAATTTCTTGAGTTGGAACTTAGCTTTTTGTTTCTTTTTCTTCTTTTCTAATGTATTAAGACAATAAAGGACTATTCTAATGCTATGTTAGCTATATCTTACATATTTTGAATGTATGTTTTCTTTATTATTCAGTCTAAATATTACCCAATTTCCAATTTTAGTTACACTTCAATTTTTTCATGAATTTCCAACTATATGGGAATTCAATTTTTTTTATCATTGCTATCTAAATTAATTGCTTGCATGCAGAGAAAAATGGCCTGTATAACACATTCTTTTTAAAAAATTGGAGTATATTTACTTTACAATGTTGTGTTAGTTTCTGCTGTACAGCAAGTGAATCAGCTCTGTGTGCACATATATCCCCTCTTTTTTGAATCTTCTTCCCGTTTAGGTCACCACAGAGCCCTGAGTAGAGTTCCCTGTGCTATGGATAACACCAATTCTTTTTATTTGTTGAGATTTGTTTTGTGGTCCAATATGTGGTCAGTTTTTGAAAGGTTCTGTATATTTTTAAAACACAGTGTATTTCCTAATTGTTATATAAAGATTTGTGTTATTCAAATCTCCTATGTCTTTACTAATTTGTATCTACCAGTGTGCCAGTTACTAGAGAATTATAATTTTAAATCTCCAACTATTATGGTAAATTTATAAATTTCTTATTATAGCTTTGTTTTATGTATTTAAGTCAGCACATAAAAGTAAATGCTATATCTTCCTGGTAAACTTGTTTTCATGATTATATAGTGATTACATTTTAAAAATCTTAAGGTCTAACGAATTGTGGTAAGATAGGCACACCATAAGACTTACCATGTTAAGCATACAGTTTGGTGGCATTAAGTACATTTCCACTGTTGTGCAATTACCACCACTCTCCATCTCTAGAACTTTTTCATCATCCATCACAAACTGAAAATTTGTACCTATTAACCAATAACTTCCTATTATCCTCTCCCTGAAGCCCAACAGTAGCCACTTTTCTATGTATCTTAAAGCTGATTTTGTCCCATCTTAATATAGTAATATCAGCTTATTTGGTATTTTTCCCATTCTTTTAATCTCAAACATTCTATGTCATTATGACATGTAACAGCACAGAACTAAATTTTAAAATCCAGTCTGACAATCTCAATCTGTTAACTGTTGATGTTAGTCCATTTATATTTGATGAACTTACTAATAACTTTTGTTGTATATGTACCCGATTATTTTGTGCTTATATTTTTTCAGTGTCTCTCTTGTTGCTTTGTATGAAGTTGATGAAAGTTTTGAAAAATTTTCCTTTTCTCCTTTACGAATTTGAAAGTTGTATATTCTATTTCTATTCTTTTCATGATTATTCTTATTTTTAAACAGTAATCTTATTGGCCTAGGCAATATCCCTATTGTCCTCCCGAATTACGCAAGAAACTTGGAACTCTAATTCTGATCGTATCTCTCTCCTTTTATACATTATTGCTGTCCAGTATTACAACACCCCTTATTTTTATATCCCCAAATTAGTCACTATTACTATTGTTTGCCTAGTCAATGCTTGTTTAGATATACCACATTTTCAGTGTCTTTACTCATCAAAACTATTCTCACAATTCTTATTTTTATCTCACTTCCTCCTCCTGGGTTGAAATTTTCTTTAGGAAATTCCCTAAAGAAAATGTCTTTAGTGGGAGGTCTATTTGTGTTAAGAAACCTACTGTGTTTGTCTGGAAATTTATCTATTTCATGCTTACTCTTGAATGATAGTATAGCGGACTAAAGAATTCATGCTGAAAAATTTAAGACTTTCGAACTTTGAGTACATTTTTTCTTGTTATCTAGTCTCTTTTGTGGCTTTCAGAAAGTCTGCCGTGAATAAAATTGTTACTTTGAAGATAATGTGTCTTTCTGTTTGCTTTTTAAACTTATCTCACGGTAGTTGGAATTGAATAGAACATTCATAGCAAGGTATATGAGTATGGATGCAGTTGAATCAATCCTGCTGAAGATTTCTGCAATCTTAATCTGAGGACTCAGGTCTTCAGTTAGTTCTGGAACACTCTCAGCCATAATCTCTTTGATAAAACGTGTCCTCCTCCCAGGCTCTTTATTCTCTCCTCCAGAACTACTCTATGTTGGACCTTCTCATTCTTCAACTCAGCTTATAGTCTCTAATATATTCTACCTCTTTATCTCTTGCATTACCTTCTGAACAATTTCCGCAGCTCTCTCCTCTAGCTTTGTAATTCTCTTTTTACTTATACCTGAGCACCGAAGAATTGATGCTTCTGAACTGTGGTGTTGGAGAAGACTCTCGAGCGTCCCTTGGACTGTAAGGAGATCCAACCAGTCCATTCTGAAGGAGATCAGGCCTGGGATTTCTTTGGAAGGACTGATGCTGAAGCTGAAACTCCAGTACTTTGGCCACCTCATGCAAAGAGTTGACTCATTGGAAAAGACTTTGATGCTGGGAGGGATTGGGGGCAGGAGGAGAAGGGGACGACAGAGGATGAGATGGCTGGATGGCATCCCTGACTCGATGGACGTGAATCTGAGTGAACTCTGGGAGTTGGTGATGGACAGGGAGGCCTGGAGTGCTGTGTTCATGGGGTCGCAAAGAGTCGGACATGACTGAACGACTGAACTGAACTGAGATTTCTTTTTATTCACCCACTTAGTTTCTTTTTTAAACTTAAAAAAAATTGAAGTGCACCACATATGTAGAAGTGTACACAAAAAATGTATTGCTGAATTATTATAGTTACAGTAACAGATCAAGAAATAGAATGTTGCCAAATCCCAGATGCCCTCCCTCTACATCTTCCCAATCACACTGTCTTCCTCTCCACTAGAGGTAACCACAATCCTGATTTTCATGGTAATCTCTGTCTTGTATTTAAAAAAAAAAAAGCTCTACCACCTAAGTATGTATTCCTAAACAATATAGATTAGTTTCATTTGTTTTCAAACATTATAAAATAAATACTGTATGTAAAATTTTCTGTCCTTGTCTTTGGACCAATATTATACACTAAATATCTACCTACTTTATCTGTGGCTCATTCATTTTTGTGTGTATGTTTATGTACTATTCCACTGTCTAATATACCAAATATTTAACTATTCTACTACTATGAACATCTCGTTGTTTTCCATTGGGGCTATTATGAACAATGTTGCTATGAACATTATGGTTCAAGTATACTGGTACATATAGATGTGCATTTGTGTAGGTTATATACTTAGAAAAGAATTCCTGAGTCCTAAGATACGCATACCTTCAAACTTATCTGATAATGCCAAACTGTTCTTCAAGATATACTATACTCCTATCAGCAATATATAAGCACCCCATTGCTCAGCAACCTCACCAACACTTGGTATTATAAGAAGAATTTTTTATTTGAGCCAATCTGGTAGATATCTAATAGTATCTTATTGTGGCTTTAATTTATAGCTAATAATTTAACTTGCAATTAATGAAATGATACACTTCTATCCATTTGGTTTTTATACTTAGCTACCCTCATAGATATGGTCTGCTGGAGCTGAAAATCCCTTCTCATTCCCTTATCTTTTCATAAAAGAGAATCTAGAGTGCAAAACAATAAGTATTTACCTACATTTCCCAGATTCTGCGTACGAATTAGATTCCATCCAGAAGATGTATGCATGAAAGATTTGGAAGGCAGAGCAGAGCAGGGACCACCTTTCTCTACTTTCAGTGATGCATTTATCTTTGTGAAAGGAGGTGTGATAAAGACAAAGAATTGACTGAGGCTTCCGCTCCCCTCAGTTCAGTCAGTTCAGTCGCTCAGTCGTGTCTGACTCTTTGTAACCCCATGAACCACAGCATACCAGGCCTCCCTGTCCATCACCAACTCCTGGAGCTCACCCAAATCCATGTCCGTTGAGTTGGTGATGCCATCCCACCATCTCATCCTCTGTCGTCCCCTTCTCCTCCTGCCATCAACCTTTCCCAGCATCAGGGTCTTTTCAAATGAATCAGCTCTTTGCATGAGGTGGCCAAAGTGTTGGAGTTTCAGCTTCAACATCAGTCCTTCCAATGAAAACCCAAGACAGATCTCCTCTAGGATGGACTGGTTGGATCTCCTTGCAGTCCAAGGGATTCTCAAGAGTCTTCTCCAACACCACAGTTCAAAAGCATCAATTCTTCAGCACTCAGCTTTCATTATAATTCAACTCTCACATCCATACATGACCACAGGAAAAACCATAGCCTTGACTAGACGGACCTTAGTCGGCAAAGTAATGTCTCTGCTTTTGAATATGCTGTCTAGGTTGGTCATAACTTTCCTTCCAAGGAGTAAGCATCTTTTAATTTCATGGCTGCAATCACCATCTGCAGTGATTTTGGAGCCCAGAAAAATAAAGTCAGCCACTGTTTCCACTGTTTCCTCACTTATTTGCCATGAAGTGATGGGATCAGATGCCATGATCTTACTTTTCTGAATGTTGAGCTTTAAGCCAACTTTTTCACTCTCCTCTTTCACTTTCATCAAGAGGCTTTTTAGTTCCTCCTCACTTTCTGCCATAAGGGTGGTGTCATCTGCATATCTGAGGTGATTGATATTTCTCCCGGCAATCTTGATTCCAGCTTGTGCTTCCTCCAGCCCAGCGTTTCTCATGATGTACTCTGCATACAAGTTCAATAAGCAGGCCTTGATGTACTCTTTTTCCTATTTGGAACCAGTCTGTTGTTCCATGTGCAGTTCTAACTGATGCTTCCTGACCTAGTCCATTCAATAATTTGTAAGGACTTAGTTCCTTGATTTCTTCCTGTTTAAAATCCCCAGGGAGATATTTTTTTCAGTCCTGAATCCTGACTCATACAATGACTCTTGTACATCACGTAATCTAAGATGATATCAAAGGTAAGAAGCAACATTATTTTACTGAATTAAGAAAGCCATTACTGCAATTAAACTAAGACAAATACTTAATCGACACGAAATTTTTGCTATCTATTTAAAGAACTAGTTCAGACTTCAGACGTAGGTTTTATAGTTTATTACTTGTGTATTCATTAGAAAAAGTAGGAAATTCCCTGGCAGTCCAGTGGTTAGGACTCCATGCTTTCACTCCCAAGGGCCTGGGATCCATCTGTGGTTGGAGAACTAAGATCCCACAAGCTGCACAGTGCAGCAAAAAGAGAAGAAATATATATAAGGGGAATAAATGAATTAAGGCACTTCTAAAACGTCTTCACATTTGGAGTCCATGTATTCTGAGTGCTTTTAAAATGCCATGCATTTGCATGTAATGGTATCCTCTGTGATCTCAAGGGCATTTCCCAAGAGTGCCCCGCATGGCCTCCAGAATTTGTTCAATGTTGCTGTTATATTTCTCAACTAAAGAATTCCTATACCATGCCCCACTAATAAAAAATTGAATCCCAAACTGGCATGAAGGGAGGCAAAACACACACACACACACACACACACACACACACACACATATCATAGGAGAATGTGTTTTCACATGTTGCAATTGTTTTCCAGACCAGAACCCAGACCAAGATAAACTTCTTTGTTCTTTCCCTTTACTAAGGAGCGCATATACTAGTTGGAGTACAGTCGTTTTATAATTTTTTTCAGGGAGCAGATATTTTTGTTTGTTTGTTTCTTTGTTTTTAAGATATTTTTTCTAATCTTCCTTTTTATTTGGGCCAAATTTTGATTCCTAATCTAATACGACCATTAAAATCCTAAAAAAAAAAAAAAAAATAGTGAGTATCAACTGGAGCAATAGAATACAAATTACTTAATCTAATTAAACATATCAAATTGGAAGAAATAAGTAAACCTAAATAAATCTAAAGTTTATATTTGTTCCTGTATTTATAATATTTATTTATATTCCTGTATTTATAATATTTTAAAATTAACATTCTGATTGGTGTTTAGCTTTAAGAACAAAACAAACAAACAAAAGAAAAACAATCCTTTGATTACCAGGATCAGCAATCACTCCTAAATACACTGTAGAAGAAGCTTCAGGATCAGTTCTCACCATTTATGGTTCAAGTTTTCAGTTCTCTTCTTATTTTTGGTCCCTTAGGAGAATTTTCTTTCTAACAAGTTCAGCTATATGTATTTTTTTTAACTTATATTTTATCCAGTATTTCTAAGTGATTTATAGTAAAGCATTTTTACTTGCTATAATGCTGGAAAGAAAAGCCTATCTCATTAATATGTTCTACAAAATTTCCATTTAACAAATGAGAAAATTAAGTCTCAAGGAGATTAAATCATTTCCCAAAGCTTACACGGATAGCAAATGGTAGAACCAAGTTTAAACCTGAGGTCTTGAACTTCCTTGTTGACTCAGTGGACAAGAATCTTCCTGCCAAAGCAAGGGACACGGGTTTTATTCCTAGTTGGGGAAGATTCCACATGCCTTGGAGCAATTAAGCCCTTGCACCACAGCTACCGAGCCCACAGGCTCAATAAAATTTCTAGAAGAGAACATAGGCAAAACATTCTCTGATGTAAATCATAGCAATGTTTTCTTAAGCTATTCTCCAGAAATGATGGAAATAAAAACAAAAATAAAAAATAAACAAAAGCTAATCGAACTTATAAGCTTTTGCACAGCAAAGGAAACTATCAACAAAATGAAAAGACAACCTACGGACTAGGGGAAAATATTTGCAAACGATGAAACCAAAAGAGCTTAATTTTCAAAATATGCCAACAGTTAATACAACTCAATACTGGGGAAAAAAAAAAACACCAATCAACCCAATCAAAAATAGACAAAAGAACCTAAATAGACATTTCTCCAAAGAAGACATACAAATGGCCAGTTAGACATGACAAGATGCTCAACATTGTTAATTATTTGAGAAACGCAAATCAAAACTACAATAAGGTACCACCTCACACTGGTCAGAATGGTTATCATTAAGAAGTCTACAAATAATAAATCCTGGGACTTCCCTTGTGGTCCAGTGGTTAAGAATCTACCTGCCAATGCAGGAGACACGAGTTTGATCCCTGGTCCGGGAAGATTCCACGTGCATTGGGACAACTAAGCCTGAGTGCCACAGCTATTGAGCCCATGCTCTAGAACCTGATAGCCCCAACTCCTGAAGGCTGAACTGTCTAGAGCTTGTGCTCACAAGAGAAGCCACCACAATGAGAAACCCTCGCATTGCAGCTAGAGAGTAGCCTCTGCTCGCTACAACTAGAGAAAGCCCACACACAGCAACAAAGACCCTGCACAGCCAAAAATATATTAAATAAATAAAATTTTAAAAATAAATGCTGGAGAGAGTGTGCAGCAAAGGGAACTCTCCTGCACTGTTGGTGGGAATGTAAACTGGTGCAGCCAATATGGAAAACAGTATAGAGGTTCCTTAAAAAACTAAAAATAGAGTCGCCATATGATCCAGCAACCCCACTCTTCAGCATATATCTGGAGAAAAAGCTAATTCATTGCAGTACTATTTACAAGAGCAAAGACATGGAACTAACCTAACTGTCCACCAACAAGGGAACAGATAAAGAAGATGTATACACAACAGAATACTGTCCAACCATAAAAAAGATTGAAAGAATGCTATTTGCAGCAACGTGAATGGACCTCGAGATTATCATCCAAAGTGAACTAAGTCAGAAAGAGAAACAGAAATGCCCTGTGATATCACTTACACATGGAATCTGAAATATGACACAAATGGATTATGAAACAGAAACAGACTCACAGACATAGAAAACAAATTTATGGTTGCCAAAGGAGAAAGCGGGTGAAGAAAGATAAAACAGGAGTTTAAGATTAGCAGATACAAACCACTATATATAAAATACGGAGAAGGCAATGGCACCCCACTCCAGTCCTCTTGCCTGGAAAATCCCATGGACGGAGGAGCCTGGTGGGCTGCAGTCCATGGGGTCGTGAAGAGTTGGACACGACTGAGCAACTTCACTCTCACTTTTCACTTTCATGCACTGGAGAAGGAAATGGCAACCCACTCCAGTGTTCTTGCCTGGAGAATCCCAGGGACGGGGGAGCCTGGTGGGCTGCCGTCTATGGGGTCGCAGAGTCGGACACGACTGAAGCGACTTAGCAGCAGCAGCAGCAGCATATATAAAATAAATAAACAACAAAGTCCTACTATATAGCACAAGGAATTATATTCAATATCCTGTAATAAACCATAAAGGAAAGAATATGAAAAAGCATATATATATAAAACTGCATAACTTTGCTGTACACCAGAAACTAACACAACACTGTAAATCAACTACAATTAAAAAATCTTTTAGAACAAAAAACAAACCACAGTGGAATGTTAATGAATTTTTAATGTTATATTTTAAAAACTAGACTTCTGGAGACTTCCCTCATGGTCCAGTGGTTAAGAATCTGCCTTGCAATGCAGGGACACAGGTTCGATCTCTGTTGGGGGAACTAAGATCCCACCTGCCTTGGGCAACTAGGCCAGTGTGCTGCAAATAGAGGGCCTGCAAACCACAACGAAAGATCCCGCATGACACAACAGAGAGTCTGCAACTATGACCTGATGCAGCCAAATAAATTAAAATAAATGAAATTATTCAAAAATAGACTTCTGGGCTTGAAAGCCACCTTAAAAGGGCATCTTGTCCATCCCCCTGCCTCCAGGCAGAACCACCCTCCAACCATTATTCACAATCTTTGCTAGATGATAATTTCCCTGGGATCTAAGGTGCTATAGAAGACAAACTATAAATTCTTTAGGTCAAGCTCAGGCTTAGTGAGTCTCCCTGGCAGGGTTTTCTCCCTTGTCTGAACTCATTCTCTCCTTGTGTACCTTCAGTCATTCCTATTCACCGGGGAGAGACAAAAGAGCTTTCCTTGTCCTCTTCAAAATAGCATCTCTGCTCTCTCCCCATTACCCAGTAACTGCAATTGCAAGCCCCTATTGAATCACTCAGATCCTTTAAGCTTTCCCTTCTTTCTTCCTTTTTGGTCATGAATTTTTTTCTTCGCTATTACTCCTGGTGAGTTATCTCCCATTAATGATGCTGACATACAGAACACAGATAAAGTGCTTTATAAATGCTAAATAATCACACAGGCTTAGCTTTGTGATACAGGTTATCTCAGACTGTTGTGTTATGGGATCAGCACCCTGCTGGCATTCAGGATGAAGTTTACCAGCTGCAGACTTTATTTATTTACTTTTTTTTTTTTGCAATGGAATATTATGGCAAGTGTCAGGGCTCTAATAGGAGCCTTCAAAAAAAAGAGTGTGCTATTATTTGCTGGTCTGTATGTTCGACATGCATAACTATGTGGAACTTTAAAGTATGCTAACAAAGGTCCGTCTAGATGGTCATGTATGGATGTGAAAGTTGGACTGTGAAAAAGGCTGAGCACCAAAGAATTGATGCTTTTGAACTGTGGTGTTGGAGAAGACTCTTGAGAGTCCCTTGGACTGCAAGGAGATCCAACCAGTCCATTCTAAAGGAGATCAGTCCTGGGTGATTTTTGGAAGGAATGATGCTAAAGCTGAAACTCCAGTACTCTGGCCACCTCATGCGAAGAGTTGACTCATTGGAAGACTCTGATGCTGGGAGGGATTGGGGGCAGGAGGAAAAGGGGACGACAGAAGTGAGATGACTGGATGGCATCACCGACTCAATGGACATGAGTTTGGGTAAACTTCGGGAGTTAGTGTTGGACAGGGAGGCCTGGCATGCTGCAATTCATGGGGTCGCAAAGAGCGACTGAACTGAAGTGAAATGAATAGGTTTTCAGAATGTGGCTGCTCTGGGAGACCAGAGCAAAGTCTTTGCGTTCGATATTAATCAGGATAAAGGCAGAGAGAGATCCAGAGAGAAGAGGGCCTGAACACCATTTCTGGAGGAAATGGGCACACATCCGTAACACAGACACTCAATCTGCTTAAAAAGTTAAAAAAAAAAATTTTTGACTACATAGTGCCAAATGGCCAACATAACTGATTTTTTCATTGACTTAACTAAAGCATTCCATCGTGTAACTTGCAGTCAGTCTCCAACATTTGGGCAGAACAGGTGACTATAGACCTAGTCATTCTCAGGTTCATTATGTGACACCAATGCAGCTGTTAAAAAATGAAAATTTCAGTCACTAACCCCTGACAATATCAAAAGTCCTCACAATATCAAAAAATAAAGTTTTGCCATTAGAAAACAGAACTAAAAAATTATTGGGGCATTTTGTGGATAACTATGGTCATCTTCTGATCTTTTTCACCAAACTTTCTGGCCACGTGGATAACACGGCATATGTGATATATGTGCATTCTGACAATAGCTAAGAGGAAGCTTAGAGTTTATAAACAACTTTCACACTTAATGGATAAAGAAACAGAGTCAGAGAGAAAGTAGATTACCAAAGGACAGTCTGCTATTAGGTGAGAGACATGGACTAATAGTTCATATATTTTTACTCCTACAGGGTCCAGTGCACTTTCCTCTGTAGCACACATGCTAGTGCCAGTTAGATATTGGACTGATTTTTTTGTAGTTCGTTCAAAAAAAAAATTAGGCACTATGTGGCTTGAAGTAGTTGGTTAGCTGATGTTCGTTTTTATAGACAAAAAAAAAAAAATAGATAAGATGATTTAAACACCATTTAAAGTCTACTATTCTTTTAATTTTTTCTATAGTATATGAAATGGGCAGCAGTTAATAGCACTTGTGCCTCTGTGCGGATCTGAAATGGTGTATCTTCACATCTGTGCTTTTCTAATACAGATCTACATATATTAGAAACACATCCATATATATATGAGAATGTTATTCAGCATGTGTGCGTGTATGAAGGGGTCAGTGTTACACTTTCTTCCATGGGATGTATACTTCTCAAGCTCCTTCAGCGGTATGCCTGCTAATCTGTTGCACTACTCTATTTGTTGGTGCATCTTCTGCATACTTTTTCTAAAGGGTTCCAGAAGAAACACAATCAGACCATATAAAGACATGTACCTGTAGCCTTAAACACACTGATGGAGACATACAGACAGGCACATGCTACCACACATTCCTTAGCTCTTCCCTGGATGCTCCTGCAGTAGCTAGAAGATATTACTGCTACTTCAGGCTGGAACTGGGGAAGCAGCTTGCTTTTTCTGTTTACCCCTCTGTTGCTAACCGAAGATGACTGCATTGCCCTCCTTTGCTTGGATTTTACTTCTTTCTGAAAGGTAGCCAGGGCAAAATCTTCCTCCCTTGTCAGCATTATGGCCACAAACGCTTTTACCCAGAAATTCAAGTCCGGCCCATCTTTTCCTGCCAGCTTTATAATTCAACAGCTTCTTACCCTCTTCTCCTGTAACTTCCTGTTGCAGAATTTCTGCTCAACTGGACTCCTGCACTCTGCACACCAACACAGTCTCCAGTCTCTAAATTGCACAAGCCATTGCCCAACCTGGGGCACAAGCTGTTCCCCACATCTGCCCTCAGCTCCATCTCAGCTCTGAATGACCTCCGCTCCTTGAGGAGTCTTCTCTGGCAGATTCCTCCAGCCTCTCTTCAGCTCCCGCTCCTCCTCCTCCTCCTCCTCCCTGTGCGTGGACGTCTCTGTCATCTCCTCTGTCTCTCAGCCTTCTCCTCTTTTCTTGCTGGGTCCTGAGCCCCTGTTCCACCTCTGCGCACAGGCTGGATAAGTCTCCCACTGTGCAGGAAACCAACCTCACCTCTTGTGGTGTCCCCGCCCCCAGGGTGGGCAGTGCCTTGCTCTCCATAGGGGTGTTGATTGACAGACTGGCTAGGGTAGAAGCTCAGCCTTGATACCTCTCCTATCTCTTTTCTCATTTAATTTGATGTGTTTGGCATTGGTTGCTTGAGAGGCATTTTCGAGGAGGAGAGGAGTGCCGGAGGCCTTCTTCCTGTTCTTTCCCTTCCCAAATAGACTAGTATTTCAACCTGACAGCTCCCAGCCAGTCCTCTGGTGATGGGGCACTGAGGGTTCACTTTCCTGATGTTTTCATTCAAAAGTCTTTGCCAGGGTCATGTTGTTGAAGACTGCCAAGTGACGTGACGGCAACCCTGACCCTGCTACTGAATCCTACACATTTTACAGGTACTACCGTTGTCAGTAAATTATAGAAGCCAACAGCAAAAATGAGGGGGGAAAGGGGTCTTGAGAGATCATCCTGGACATGCTCCTGTCTCTGGTCTAGTATTCATCCATTTCTGCTCAGGTAAATTAGAAAAGATCTAGTATTCAAAGTGATACACAAGGAAACTGGATACATACTCTTCAATTCCCATTCCATTGTCTAACAGCCCTCACTGTATGAAAAACATGTTTCATTAAAGAGACCTGCCTCTTCTTTTGACTGAAAGTCCCTTCCCACTTTGGCTGCTCTCAGAAAGTGGAGGATAGTGAATATAGCTTACTGTACACTTGAAAATGTGAATTAGAAGATTGGACATGATCCAGAGAAAATGGGCCAAGTGGTCATCCATGATGGATTATTCAATCTTTAACCCAATCTGCCATTCTTTCCAAAGATCAGGCTATTTTCCAGACTGTTTTAGTTGCTCTCTGTGGACATCTGAAATCCCTCCATGCTGACAATTGTAAGCAGGTTTCTTAGGTGGTAAGAAATGGTAGGCAACATTTCAATGCCTTTTGTCTACCTACATCCCACTCAATAGCTCTTCCCCTTAAGCAGGCTCAGAAAATGCCACTTAATAAAATGCACACTTAAAAGGTCTCTGTTATGCCAAGCAACTGTTCCTAAGCAGGAAGAAAATGTCATCTGGTTAATCCATCCACTCACTACAATATATCTAGATTTTTTGAAATAACCCAATGAAGGGTTGAAGTTTTCCTTTATCAGGATGTAGACAGCCCTAAAAACCTATAGCCAAGCAGGATCCACAGATAGAGTAAACAGTATCATTAACACTTCTGCACTTGGCATGCTGTTGCTGGACAGGCTTTCTCCCCACCTGGTGACCGCAAGGCTGGCCTGAATGCCTTGGCACTGGCTATAAAGAGGGATGCCAGTATCTCAAAAATGCCAGAGTCTGGCAGGCATTTTAACTATCAGACAACTGCTGTGATTTCCATAAAAGAAGAAGTAGAATGCAAAACAGAACTGCAGAGAGGAAAGGGCCCAGTTCCTAATATTGGAAAGGGCCGCAAACCAGGAATTCATTCTCTGTGAATGAGCCTAGTCTACAGTCTAGGCAAGATGATGGGAGAAGTTTGGGTGAACTAATTCAAAACAATGTATTCTCCTTACCTTTGGAGAAATGTTTACATACCAGCCATTTTTGCAGGAGATCAGTGGGGGCCATTTCTATACAACCTAGTGAATGAATGGTGATTCTTTACTCAAATTTGGAAACACATCAGACTAATAATTCAGAAAATCTACTTAAAACTCATAAATTGTCTAGACCTCCACTCTCTTGTCTATATATCCAATTAAGTAACTAATGGCCAAAGTTCTGCTTCATTTGGTGCTGTGTGCCACTACAGCAGCCCTGATCTGGTTAGTTTATCTAAACTCAAAGTCACTGGACATTGTTCAAACCAATCCCCCACTGTCTCCACCTCTCAAACCACTAGTTGATCTGAAACAGCAGCTGAGGATAGGGGGAAGGAAAAACTCAATGCTAAGTAATAAGTCAAAACTACCCCCTCCTTCCCTCTATAGGCATCTAGACTGAAGCAATCCTGAATTAGGGAGAGGAGAAGATATCACATTCAATCAAACTCAGGGCCTTGAAGATACAACAGACTGGATATTCTAATTACAGATTTGAAATTGTATATATGACTTGAAGTTGTTATCAGACTGTCACCTAAGAAGAGGCAGAAGAATCTTGGAGCCTCTTGGGGTTTTATCCCCAGTAAAGGTGACCTAACATCCATTGACATTTATAAGGGACGATTTTGTTTTTAAAGAGCATGTTAGTCAATAATAAAATCCAAAATGTACAGTGGATCAAACACAATAGGTTATTTCTCCCTTGGGTAAAGTCCTAGGCAAATGATACCTGTCAGTGGGCAGTTCTCCACATGTGATTCAATGAGCCAGGCTCTTCCCTTGAGAATCTCCACTGTTCCCTAGGGCCTCAAGATTAGCATCAAACAGAAGGAGACAGAAAGCATTGGGGGAGGGGATAGGGGCACATCCATTTATTAAAAGCTTTGGCTAGAAAATGGCATTCTGTTAACAAAAACTTAGTCACGTGGCCACTTCAAAATGTAAAGGAAACTGGGGAATGTAGTCCAGCTGTGAAGATTTGGGGGAAATAATTGCTACAGAGACCAACCTGGAAAATCCTCAAGAAGAACCAATGGTTCTACAGCACCTTTGTAAAAATACTTCTTTCTTCAAAAGGAAGAGCATCATTCTCCAAAGAGATCTTTTTTCCAAGATGGCATGTATTGGTGAATGCAGGAGAGAAAAGATGGGGAGGAAAAGAGAGGACTCCTGGGAAAGAACAGAGGGTACGGCAATCAGGTGGCCATGCAGATGGACAGGGTCCTGCAGCTTGCCTACCCAGACCCTCCACTCACAAGAGACTGGGTTCTTCTCCCACAGAACTTCTGGCCTCTTGTGTAATGAAGATGTGCCTGAAACCCCTAGGTCTTGGGAAGTGTGGAAGAGAACACAACCCTAAAAAACTTTTTGTTATTGAAAAGAATCCAATACAGCTTAACACTGGACACAGAGGCCATAAAAATCCAGTGAAAGCAGAAGAACTGCCTGGTCTTTCAACCCTAAACAAAATCATATTTGACACGAGGGTAATTCCAAAACTGGATTTAAGTTTTTTTTTTTTTTAAATGCTTCATTCTGGTAGGATCAGAAGACACATCTGGCAGAGATGAGGTCATCTCAAGAAGAGTTTGAATATTTACAATTAAAAACAAAAAAAACACTTGCCTCTCTTGGCTTCTCACTCCTGATGGGAGCAAACAGCTTCTTCACTGGATTTATCACCTAAGGCAAAGTTTCCAGCAACTTGTTATCTAAATTTCAGGCCTCTGGCTCGCTATTAAAAATAAAAGGGTATCTCCGTTCTTCCCTAGATGTTCCATTCTGCAGAGACACTCATTACCTTATTCATGTATGTGGGAAGAGAACGTTTTCCTGTTCCCCTAGTTTCGCTGGAGTTTTATGTTAAGCACCCTTCCCCGCTGGGTTTCTTGAAATAATCTGGAAGTCACGCAGGAAAAACACACTGATGGAGACGGGGGTCTGTCAAATCCCAAAGCAAAGAGCAGCGGAGGCTCTCTAAGTAAAATTAAACGGACTTAGGGAGGAAAGAATTCGTTAGTGTAGACACTTAAGGGTTGAATTTACTCCGGGTTCCCCGCAACGCCGTGATAGAGTAGAACGTCGTTTCTGGGAGTTCCAAAGCTGCGAACTGAGGTCTTCGGAGGCGTCGGGGGTTCGAAGGCGTGGAGGATCTGGGGTTCCCGGTGCTGCACCCCGCAGAGGCGGGAGATGAGTACCCGCCCGCAGCGGCCGAAGCTTGCACGCTGCCTGGACAAGGAGGCGAACTTCTGGACAAACGGTTTTGAGGAGCCATCAGTCCTGGAAGGGCGAATGCGGTTAAGTGATTCGGTCCCCTGCAGTGAAGGTGCTGGCGGCCTCGGCTTCTGGGAAGGGCGGGAGGCGCTGGGCGGATGCCGGGCCCTAGTGAAGCGCGCATACACACAAGGTCCGCTAGGAATGTTTGGAAACACGTTTCTCCCCATTCGAGGATTTTTTTTCCCCTCTTCTTTAAATCTGCTCCCCTCAAAAAAACAAAGATGTGAATGGGTAGATGCCACCTGGTCTGGGAACTGAGGTTGTGACTCGTGCAGATTTCGTTTGGTTCAGGCTGAGAAGAAAAGGGTCTCCAGGCCCCAGGCTGGGAGCGGGGACGTCTGTCTGAAATTGTGCAAACCGTCTGGGGCTCCTTCGAGAGGGGCGCGCGACCCCGGCTGCCCAAAGACTCAGGAAGTTCCATGGAAGTAGGCGTCGGGACCGCTGGATCCCAGATCCCGGTGGGGGAGTCACAGCCCGCACCCCTCTAAGTCACTGCCCGGAAGGCGCGGGTCAGCACACGAGGCCGCGGGGCGGGAAGGGGAAGGATTCTCCTGCTCAACTGCGGCCATTCTCTGCGCCTGATTTCATCAGTTCTCCAGGGAAGATGAGGAAGCTGTTGGGTAATTAGATAGGAAGAGAAGATTCGCAAGCAACTTGAAAAGCCCTGGGAGAGAAAAAAATCAAATAATTCGACTGAAGTTTAAATAAAGGTCTGGAGCGAGATTATGACCCCGCCGGCTTTTCCACTGAAGACCCTCCCCCATTAGTCTGTACCCCCTGAGGTCGCTCTGTCCCCCGAGGGCAGGAAAAGGTGCCTTTTCGGCCTTGAGATGGGGGACTCTCCCCCCCCACACACACAGTTTTAGATTCTCGAAACTGAAGCTACCTTGTCATCAAGGCAGATTTTGAAATTTCACAGGTATGTTTCCTGTTCAAATAGCATGGCCCGCATTCTCCTGGTTCACCGTGTGGGGCGGGTCATAGGTTGTCCGTGGACGGTGCCGGGGGAGAGCAATACTAGAAAGCATCTTCACGATGAAATCCTGAAAACATTCTCACAACTCTTCTCACCTTTGGATTGATTATTTGTGTAATTTAGGAAGAGGAGAATTCTGATTGCTTGTGGAGACTCTCCTGGATGGAGAGGAAAAAGAGAGAGGGAAAAAAAAGGAAAATCTAATAGAGACCAGTGCATTGTGCTCCACAATGGTGGAACGGGTCCTTTGTGCATTTTTTCCTGGCTTAAAAGGACAGAATCTGCTTTTCCAGGGCACCAGTTCCTCTAAGGATATGGCTTCTGCTGTGATGAAGGGCATAGAACTAGACACATTTGTCAGAACGCATATATATATGAAAGAGAAAGTGAGCAAGAGGGAGAGAAAACATGGGTTTTCTTCTTATGTCAATGGAAAACATATTTCTTGGACGTCCAGGGTTTTTTCCAGGTTGATCACAGCTGGGTAGGGCTAGCCCCCTCCACAAAACCCTTAGGCTGAATGCAATCGCAGAGTGAATTTGGGGCATCAACCCACTTGAACTAGTAGATTCAGATCCATATTCCAAACTGGACAAAACATCTGAGAGATTCCTGCCTGGTTCAGAGCCTAAGGAGTGAGCCTTGAGCGGCCAGCATGCAGAAGGGAGGGAAGTCTCTTCTGTTTGCACCCAGACAGCCAGAACCCAGGGACTAATGGAGCAGTTATTTTGAGGGAAGAAGGAATGGGACTGGACTTTCTTCTTCCTAGGACAAATACATTTGAGAAACCTTTTATCCCCACAAGAATGAGGAGGCTAAACTTTAAAAGGCCGCTCTTACTGGCAGTGTTTGAAAAGACAAATTTGCCACTGCTTATCAGTGCCCCTGCCCCTGCCATTTGAAGGACAAAGTATTCTAAAGAAAACACTTAGTATCATAAATTTATAGGCCTATAGTATATATGAACTAGGTTTAGGTGTACAACTAAACCTAAACTAAACCGAAACATATCCAGTTGGAGGGGATATTGTCTTCATGAGTTTCTACATGAACCATGCATGACTGTGCCACTTCATACATATTATATAAGCAAATGGTGACAAACATGTAAATATGCAAATGGAAACAAACACATAGCCACCCATAATTTAATAGAAGATCCCTAACATCTGAATGATTTGCTTTCCTCCTTAACCCTAAGGCCAGTTAACATTTAGGAAGCTTTGCAGAAGTCTGTTCTCAGGGCTCTCTGCCTCTGGCCTCCAGCCTTTCCACCCACCCATCCACCCACCCACTTAACCCCACTTAAAAAACAAAAAACAAAAAACAGGGATTCTCTCAACTCTTTGGGAGAAATCTTTGTAAGTGTATGATTTTTTAGAAGACCACTTTCCTATCCCAAGACTGGACACAAGGCATAGAGAATAAGGGGAGGGGTTTCTTTCTCTATTTAGAAGGTACCCTTTCCACAGGAGCAGGCAGGCAGACAGAAAAAAGCAAAGGAAAGCTGGCTGATTCTTGGACATGGCACTGCTGGTTATCAACAAAAAATCCGCGTCCTTTCAAATAAGCACAGGAACCCCCGGAGGCACAGGGACCAACTTCCAGGACCATCAGATCGCAGCAGCACGCCCTTGAATTCTAGGCGCCCGCGCGGACCCGCGCCTCCCCACACGCCCAGAGCTCTCTGGGATCTCATTAGAGTCCGTTCTGCCCCACAGAGAAGTGTACTCACCGCTGTGCTCGGCCATCAGTGCCCACGGAGGGCACCCAAGTGCATCAGTCAAGATTATGGGTGTGAGTTGTGATTGTGACTGTCCCCTGGTTCTGCTCTGGCGCCACGGGGAATGGAGCGGGAGCTTTTCGGCGCGGGCGCTAGTCCCGCTGTCTTCATGGCTCGGTCATTGATGCTCCCGAGTGAAGCGGCTTTTGCCAAGCTTCAGTTTAGGCGGAGTTAGTGAAATCAAATACTAAATAATTATCATGTAACAAACACAAACAAAATCAGCCTGTTAAAATTAACGGAAGAGTTCTCGAAGTCTTGGGAGCAATCCACAAAGAAAAGAGAAAGGAATTAGATGCTGCTGCCGCGTTCCTGGTGGAGCCAGGCGACAGTGATTGCTCTTACTGAGGGAACTAGCCATCCAGGCTCCAGAAGTGACCTGAATCTCCTAAAAATCTGTGCAGAGGGAAAAAACGCTCTGAAAGAACAGTGCCAACGCCTGGACTCTGCCAAGTTTGGCTAGATGGCAATTTGGTTTCTGGCAGGCACGTAATTCTGCTAAGTGATGGCTGGGGTGAAATAGGTCTGAGAATTATATACTGCAAAGTTCATCCTGGATATCGTCAGACATGGTGTCTTTATTCTCTCTTAAACAGAAGGCTTTTAGCAAAATTGTTAAGAAAAAGCATTCCTGCCTTACATACATGCCTGAATATCATCTCTGATTAATAGCTAACTGCATCAGGGAAAACGCTGGTGAGGGTGGATTATCAAACCCATGTGTCTGTGTCAATGTTTTTACCCACCAAACCACAAGTCCACCAGACTCCCCACACACATCTCAGCACTGGCATAAAGACAATTAAAGGCTTGGCTTTCAATTTTAAAAAAATTAAATGTGATTATGTTTCATATTCAAGGGAAATATTATTAATTTTTTTTACAAAGAGTACCTAATTAGATGGAGATGGGTATCTGAGGGTACATATCTTATGTTAATATTTATCTAAAGTTCCCTTAACATCTAACAAAGCATATATTACATATTTATTTGTTTAGTGATGATAGGTCTATAATAGATGAGAGAAATACATCTATAGTACTTCTTTGGAGAGAATTTCATTAATAAACCAAGCACTGAAAAAATTACTAGTGCTTCAAATCACAGATGAAGATTCTAGCAGAAAAAGTTGTCCTAAGTCCTCAGAGTAAGAGAGGAATTGCACAAGGTTTCCTTAACCCCTTAGAAATAGCATCTCTGCGGACATAAGGGTGATCTTTTCTCCCATCCATTTGCTTATAGTGGCTCAGCTGAAGGAGAGAAGACCACCACTGTAGAGAGCTGGAGTCAGAGGATCCTCTCGAGGTCTCCCCAAGCTCAAATTCTAGCTGTGTTTCCCTTTCTTTCACCATCCTCAGCCTACCCCCACCAGCACCTCTGCATGATCAACCTGTCTCCATGCTAGCACAATGCACAGCCATCGCCATGCATGTTCCCCAGCCTGTGAACTGTCCAACAGTGTTCAAAAACCAGGACCCTATAGTCATGCTCCCCAGAAATGCTGAAGACCATCACGTGCAAGAGGTCTGAGGTGTCCTCTGTACCTTGAAATATACTTTTTCTTATCTAAGTTAAATTTCCTCTGACTATGCAAGTGAGTGTGGTAATCTTTCAGAAGAGAGAAAATGGATGTCCGAATCATCCTTTCTAGTTCTTTAGATTTCATCGACTTTACTGCATGAATGTACAAGACCATAACTAAGAGAGAAAATTCTTCTAAATACACTCTAGAGAAGGAGAAACTGGGGTTAGAAGGAGGAGACAGTGAGGGAAAGAAAATCTAGCAGTCCCCTCCTTACAGATATCATAGGGACAGTTTCCTTCCAGTTACTAATAGTTCACCAAGTTCTATCTTTTTAGGAAAGTGGAATTAATTGTCACCAGCAGAAATCCTGTCCCAAGTACCTACTGAATCTTCCTCCTGCCTTTTTGCTCCATATTTCTCAAGTAAGATCAGCTATTTTGCCAAAGAGGTGTTCTTCCTCCTTTAGCTGAGTCTTGGGTTTTCATTTCCCTCTTTTTCGGAGATAGGAAAACTACATTTTCTTTCTTTTGGTGAGGGATCTTCTGAAAGTTCTTTAATTTCTAGTGTCCAGCTCAACTATTTTCCAATTAGAATGATTAGAATGTATCTTCTAATGTTACTTCTGAGGGTATCTGGTCATGGGGAGAACTAGGTTGTAATCCATTTAGAGTATTATTTCCCCCCTTCCTCATAATGAAATATACATACAACCTCTTACCGTCTCTGTCTACCTCTTAGGAGCCACTAAACTCCAGGAATCAGCTTCATGATGGAATTGAGGGCAGACTTTCACCTAGTTAGAGAAGAAATGTTCACCCCTTCAGCTATGCCTTTTATATTTATTCCTTATTTGGTACAGGAAAAACAGTCCATTTTGATCGAGAAAAATGCTGTATTGAGGTTTATAATCCTTTCTCAGAAAAATGTTATTTTCCATTTTCTTCTTTTAAAGTAATCTGAAATCTTAAAGAAACACACAGAAAGGCGAGGGGGAAGGGAAAGTGGGGAAGAGAAGAGAAGAGATGGTCTGTCGCCTTTCTAGAAGCCCCAAATTTAAACTTTAAAAGATGGAAGAAATTATCAAAAGTGATAAATACCTTTTCAAGTGTTCAGTTTGTTGGCTTTCTGACCAAAAGTGCCTGTTGTTAGATCTCTGCAAGGAAGTAAAATACAGCCCCCTAGCAAACACCCCTCCACCTCTTCCCCAACCCCCCTCAGCTCCCTTGTCTAACTTGAAAATGAACTTGGACTTCCCTCTCAGACAGGCCCTAAAACCAGGAGAGATTTTTATTTGTCTATTTTTAAAGCGTTTCCAAAAAGGAGGAGGTGTTTGGAGGAAGAGGAGGGGGACAGGGGGCCCTCTTCCACTGCAGAGACGGAGTAGGGGTAGGGACTCTGGGCAGTAAGAAGAGGGAGAGATACTTTGTTAATTTTCTTAACTCTGTTTATTCCCAGAACTTCTGTCCATGTTGCCTGGCGGGAGGGCAAGTGACTGGCAGAGTTGCTGCTGGAAAAAAAAAAAAGGGAATAGGAAGAAGGAAAATTAGAAAAAGGGTGGGGCTGGGGAAGGAGAGGTTGAGGAGGGTTGGAAAGGGTCTCTGCGAGGAGCCTGGCAGGGCTGAGAGGGCCAGGATGGGAAGCACTGGAAGAAAGAGGGCTGAGGCAGGAATCCTGGAGCCCACTGGAGGCTACCTGATCCCCCCCTGCCCCCCCCCGCCCCCCCCCCCACCACAGAGCACAACAGGCAGCGTCTGTGATTGAGGGCAGGCTGGAGGAGAATCCAGAAAAAGACTGGAGATGGCAGCCTAATCCCCTACCTTCCTGTGGATCCCTGCAGAACCAGAGAGGAATGTTTAACGTGACTTCCCAAATTCTCAGCCAGCACTGCAGCCTTAAATTGACAAAGAGGCCAGGTTTCCCTGATGTCTAAGAGAGGGAAGTGAATAGGGCCTGGAGGAAAGTAAGTTTGGGTTGGAGAGCAGAAAGCAAATTAGGAGCAAAGCAATGCTTCAACCCATCCTGGTCCCATCTTCCCTCAATCGAGTGACCCAAGGAGGGAGAACAATAAAGGTGGGAGATGCTTCAGACTGGAGGAAAGGCCTGGGTGGATCTCCTCTGAGTCCAGGCTGTGAGGGTAGAGAGAGAAAGTGGAGAAGGTTCCAAAGGGATCCAGGAGCCTGGGAGTGGCATCTGCATCTTCATGCTAGAGCCAGGGAGGTGGGGTCAAGGAGGGCAACGGGCAGGGCCAGGGAGTCACAGGATCAGGCATTTTCCTTTCCTTCCCCACCAGTATCACCCTTTGTGACCCACTAGGAATTTCCGCTGAATGTGTGGAAGGCTCTACCATTGCCCCCGCTCCCCCAACTCCCACCCCTTCCTGTCTGTGGTCTCTCCATCCCCCAAATCCCCTGTTTTCCTAGTTAGCTCAAGTCCCATGTCCTCTGTCCTCTACAAACTTCCTCTTTCATCCTGCCTGCAGCTTGTATCGTGGACCTGAAAGGGCCCCCCAAACTCTATGCCCGCCCACCAAGGCCCCAAGTCTGGGCAAGAATCCAGACCCCATGGTGGTAAGGCTCTTTGTTCTCTTGCAGCCTCGACTCACTCCCTCCTCTTTTTTTAAAACTGGAATTTCTCCCATAAAAAAGGGGGGCAGGAGCTTCAGAGCTTCAAACTCTTTTTTTTTTTTTTTCCTTCCCCTTTTCTTTTTTCTGGAGAATATAGAGGAAATACAGAGGAAAGGGAGCATGGGGGCAGGGAAATGAAGGGAAATCAACTGATGCTTGATTTCCAGAGAAGGCGATCTGGGCACTGACTATGAGACACATCAACCTCATTTCGCTCATTCCCTTCTCCCTAACCTGGTATTCTAGCTACACCCACCCTGCAGTGTGTGCGGCAAGCTTCAGAGCTCCTGCTCCAAATGCTGCTAACTTACCCCTCCGACTTGGTCTCTAACACAGCAGGCCAGGAATTTCATCCCTCATCTTGAGAAAGACACAGACATCTGCTTCCTCATTTTCCTGGTATTCTCCTGGAGATGTCTAAGCAGAGAGCTGCTGCTGCTGCTGAATCACTTCAGTCGTGTCCGACTCTGTGTGACCCCATAGACGGCAGCCCACCAGGCTCCCCTGTCCCTGGGATTCTCCAGGCAAGAACACTGGAGTGGGTTGCCATTTCCTTCTCCAATGCATAAAAGTGAAAAGTGAAAGTGAAGTCGCTCAGTCATGTCTGACTCTGAGCGACCCCATGGACTGCAGCCTACCAAGCCCCTCCATCCATGGGATTTTCCAGGCAAGAGTACTGGAGTGGGGTGCCATTGCATTCTCCAAAGTAGAGAGCAGGATGAGCATATAAACTGTGTATCCAGAGAAAGAAACAGACCAGCAGAGATCTTTATTTGCACAGAGAGGATTGGAGCCAGATATCTTCATGCATACATTTGAGCTTTATCCACAAGAACATGTGCTGAAACAGTGCATGGAGCCTGCCCACAACCCCAAAAACACAGGCTAGACATGTGCACGCACCTACACCGTGCGCGCGCACTCACAAACACACGCTTCCAGTAGGAAGGCACATCGAATATCGCTTTTATATATTGGAGCCTCTGAAAACAAGAATTTCAGAGTTGACCTTAGCAGTGAACCCAGTCCATAGAGGACGCTGAGGGCAGAGCGGCTCCCGTGGTCTCGCTATCACAAATGTCCCTTTGAAAAAAAGAGCGGACAGCGCAGCCCGGGGGCTTCTATACGGGGCTAGAGGATCTGTTTTCCATTTTCCTTTGGTATGATGAAATGCTCCGTCCTTTCCTCCACACACACAGTTAGAGACCGAAGGGTCATATTCCTATTCATTCCTCTTGACTTCCTGTCAACCGCAGTCCAGCTCCATCATCCGTCCGCGAAGCCCCGGGCGGAGCGAGGTGTGGCCGCGTGGTAGGGGGTGAGCGAGCGCCCGGGCCGAGGATTTCACCGCCTGGCTTTCTAGGGCGGGATCGCCTCATTGCCTCTGAGATGTAATTACGACTTTTCCAGTAGTGCATATTCTCCTGCAGTGCTTAATTTACTTTTATTTGTGTCTCAGTGAGATCCACATTTTTTTTTTCCGGGGTAGGAGGGAGAAGCGACCCCAGGCTTAAAGTTAGTTAACCGACAAGGCTTTACTTTGAGCCTCCTGCCCCAGGCTCTCTCCTCGAGGCCTCGCTCCCCACTCCCGGGGCGCCCCACTCTTGGAGTAGGCAGTTTCAGGCGCGGAAGTTCTTGGGGAACCGAGCAAAAAAGAGTGAGGGATCGTTCAGAGCCTGCAGACGCTTCTCCAGCACTTTAAACGCCCTGAGTCTTGAACTTTCGCTGCAGCCTTCCCACTCTCTCTAGTCTCTTGGGGGCCTACATCTTCGGCTGGTCTTCCTTGAAGGAAGGCGACTTTTCCCTCCTTCCACCAGCCGCTAAATTTTGGCCGCACCGTGCCCCTAATAAATGGAATTGCAAATTTGCTGGGTTAATTAAATCTATATCTCATTGCAATAGGAATAGTTAATGCCCTTATATAAACCTGGAAAAGAACATACTATTAATTTTATTTATTGCTGAGCCGCCGGTACCGAGCCTTTCACTATTCTGCCCCTTATTCCCAAAGGCTGGAGGGACTCGTCTGTCTTTGGGTTCTGGTGGGGTGAAGACACGTTGGGCTAGACCATTCCCCAGACCCTGGAGTGAGTCCCAGGAATGGGGTTGCCATTTCAGGCCCTTTGTTTCTCCCGGCTGCACCCCAAAGCCTGGTCCACCTTGCCCGGGGGGTTCTTTGCGGGGACCCGGACCCCGCACTTCAGAGGAGGGGAAGCCAGGGCCTCTCACCACCCCAACACCTGCCTCTGGGAAACCAGCGGACTTCTCCACCCACCCACCCCCACCAGCCAGACAGCAGGCAGACTTGGGGGCCAAGGTCACAAGACCCAGTCTAGACTAGCCAGGCCGTGTTTGCTTTCCTCCTTTTATCTTGACCTTGGGGCCCCCAAGAAAGAGAAGCCAGTTTCTTAGCCAAGAATTGGCTCCCAGCAAGACCCACCTTCCCCTCCACTCCTCTCTCTTCCCTCCACCATCATTGCCCTCAACAGGCACTCAAGCTAGCCTGCTGACGTTTCCGAGATTCCTGATATATTTTTCTTCCTACTGTAGCTAGCCCAGCCCGAAGCCTTCTTTCTGGAATTCTGAGATGGCCTGTCCGAATGAAGATCACACAGATAAGCATTACAGCTCTTATCCTAACTCACCCACGCCAGGGCGCTCTCCATCGTCAAACACGACCTTGCCCCTACAGGGAGAAGGGAGGCGGCTGGCCCCTGGGCCAGATCTCAGTACAGACCTGGCCACTTGCTCTCCTCGAGTTGGAGGGATCCAGTGGGTTAGGCTTAGCCGGATGCTATTGCCTCAGCACGGCCTGTGTGCTGTCCGGACAGGAGCACCCAGCATTGAAAATGTTTAGCAGCGACAGGGAAGATGGAGATGCCGCAGCCCCTCTCCCCTCTTTTTTTCTCTGTTTATTACCGCTTCTCCTCAGGGAGGCCCTGTGCTGAAAGGGAATATGGCTCAATTCCACCAAGATGCTCTCCGGAAAGGGGTATCCAAACTGAGCACAGAAGTCCGACAAGTCGGGAAATTGGGAGGAGAGAAAAGGGTGGCTTTTTTTTTTTTAAGAAAATTAATAAATTGGTGTTGATTTTTTTCTTGAAAGATTAGGTAATTTCAAAGCATTGAAACACTTCACAGTAAAAGGGAGTGACCCCAAGAACGCTCTGGGAGCTAAAGTTGGGGTTATCCGGCTGGGAATTGCGTTGATCCAGACTCTGCCTGGCCCCTCAGCTTATGGCCGAGAGCGGCGACAGATCCGCGGGGCTGGGGTCGGGCTTCCTGGGGTCTCCCAGAGTAGCGCCTGGGAAACGTTCCTCCAAAGGGGCAGCGGTGCCTACCCTCCCTCATGCCACGTTCCTTTTGTATATGGATCCGAGAGCGCGTGCTCTGGTTCGCATCCAGGGCTTTTCAGCTTTCCTAGACCGAATCCCTGCTCCTCCTCCCCCTTTCCTTTGAAAAATCTCACTCCGAGGCTTTTAAACTCTACTGTGTATTGAAATGCCTCCATTTCTCTCCTTTATTCTATCTCAATTTTTCATTGAGAGCATCCTGCCCTCGGTGTGATGATGTTTGTGTCTGGGAGTTATTATATTCTCCCAGTTTTCTGCTCCGCTGGAGGAAGACCTGCGGGCAACGAGACTAGAGAGGGTCCCTGTCAGAAAATTGGAGCTTTGGAAAAAGTGTATGAACGTCGGAAATGGAAACCCAATCCCGACATCAAAGTCTTGCTGCTCGGCGTCGGCGTCGGGTTCCAGCCAGACCCGGGGCTCCCTACTCCTTGCCGGTGCGCTTCCGCGTGCTTTCTAGATTTTTTATTTATTAAGAAAAAAAAATACGATGTCTCCTCCACCCTTAGCTCCAAGCCCCAATCCAGTCAGAGACCTTTGCGGGTTGGAATCAGTCTTACCCGTACGCCTCCTCAGCCTAGGAGGAAGCGCCCAGGAACTGTCTGCTCTCGCCAGACCCCTTTGCGTCGGCCAAATTCAGCCTCACCCTCCTCACTCTCCCTCCCCGGGGCCTGCCAGGGGGCGGTACCCTGTCCCTTTAAATCTCCCAGCTCCCTCCTCTTTGCCCCCCTGAGAGCCAATCAGCAGAGACATCTCCCCTTTCGCCCCGCCCCGCCTCTAGGGGTGGGAACCCCAGGAGACCCAACCAGGAGGTCACGTGCACTGCCGGCGTCACGTGAGCGCGAGAGGGTGGCCTAGGGGAGGCAGGCTGGAGCCGGTGATTTCTTAATGAAGTGTACCCGCATGCGTAGAGGGAAGGTGGGGAGGGCGGTGGAAACACCAGGAGGAGGAGGGGAGGGGTGGGGAAGGAAGGGAGGAGGGATGGGGGAGGGGAAAAGGGAGCGAGGTGTCTCCCTAGCTCGCAGCCTCTGGCAAGTGGAGTTTTTAAAAAGCTCGAGCAGATCATGTCATGACGACTTCGCTGCTCCTGCATCCGCGCTGGCCGGAGAGCCTTATGTACGTCTATGAGGACAGCGCGGCGGAGAGCGGCAGCGGCGGCGGCAGCGGCGGGGGAGGCGGCGGCGCGGGCGGAGCGGGGGTCGGCTGCAGCGGAGCGAGTCCCGGCAAAGCCCCGAGCATGGACGGGCTGGGCAACAGCTGCCCCGCCAGCCACTGCCGCGACCTGCTTCCGCACCCCGTGCTGGGCCGCCCGCCGGCTCCCCTGGGCGCCCCTCAGGGCGCCGTCTACACGGACATCCCGGCCCCGGAGGCGGCGCGCCAGTGCGCCCCGCCACCGGCTCCCCCCACCTCATCCAGCGCCACCCTGGGCTATGGCTACCCATTCGGTGGCAGCTACTACGGCTGCCGCCTGTCGCACAACGTGAACCTGCAGCAAAAGCCTTGCGCTTATCACTCGGGCGATAAGTACCCCGAGCCGTCGGGCGCCCTTCCCGGTGACGACCTGTCCTCCAGGGCCAAGGAGTTCGCCTTCTATCCCAGCTTCGCCAGCTCCTACCAGGCGATGCCCGGCTACCTGGACGTGTCGGTGGTGCCTGGGATCAGCGGACACCCAGAGCCGCGTCACGACGCGCTCATCCCCGTCGAAGGCTACCAGCACTGGGCTCTCTCCAACGGCTGGGATAGTCAGGTGTACTGCTCAAAGGAACAGTCGCAGTCCGCCCACCTCTGGAAGTCTCCCTTTCCAGGTAAGGAAGGGTCCCGAGCGCGGCCGCCGCCAGGGACCCCTCCCAGCCCCGTCTGCCCTGGGGCTCCGCGCCCCAGCCACCCCCGCCGTCTGGCCCTGGCGCGCCGGCTTTGCTGGGCTGCAGATGGAGCCGGCCGGGCGAGCTGCGCTGAGGAATGCGTCGGGGAAGAAATCTGCTCCGACACGTTCCCCGGAGCTGCCCGGCCGAGAGTGAAGCAATCACAGGCGCCCAAGCGCCGGGCCGCCGGCTCCGCTCCAGCCGGGAGCTTGCCTCCTCCCCCTCCGCCGGGCTCCAGTCTCACCGGCGGCTCTTGGCCCCCTAAACGCGCTTCCGGCCTGAAATAGGGGGTGGGGTGGGCCTTGGGTGCCTTGGAATCTAAAACCATTAGAACAGAAACGCTCAAGCCACCGAATCAATTGGAGGAAAAAAGAAGAACCTCAAGCATTTTCTTGGCCTGAATTTCCAAGAACATTTAGGCACTAGACAGGTGTTTTGTTGCTGTTGCTGTTTTTAAAATACGGGTCTAATTTGCCGGGGTCTACAGAAATGTAGATTTTTAATTTAAAAAAATTTTTTTTCTTGATTTGTTTTAAGAATTTGACCACGAATTTCCTGATTGTTGAGGAGCAAGGGAACTGAAATCTCTGGAGAGGATTTGGGGGAAAAAAGGGTGTTTGCATCCCTCTCCTGGGATATAAAATGCTTTGCCTGTTTGTAGTGCTCATATCCTATGTGTGTATGCGCACTACCAGCTCCGCCAAACATCGGGGATAGAGTTACCCTTGCCTTAGACACAGAAAGAGGGGAGTGAGGATGAGGTTTCAGGGGAAGGCTTGTATTTGAAGGAATCAGGTCCATGCCCAGGCTGGGAACCCCTCGGAATTGTCTGGCTATGTATTTGGTGGGGGATTGGAATTCACTGGTGTTCTGTTCCCTCTCCAATTGAGACTATCTCTGAACAAGAGAGAATCCTGCAACACCCACCTTCCACTCCCCAGAGGAAAAGACCAGTTCCAGAGTTCTCAAAATCACATCAGGAGTTTTGGATTCAGCGCAATGCTGAGAAATCAGGATTCAGTGAATCCACATCTTGAGTCTGCTCTAATTATATATAAGCAGAGCTCAGTGGGAGAGGGTTGACTGGCTCTGTTCTGATGCTTGCAGGGGTCCTGGGGGCCCAGAACAGCCATATATGTTTCCTCCTACTACCCAGAGGGCCCCATCCTGGCTCTCTGTGGGGACCCAGGGACATTTTCATTGGGAAGACCTGAAGACCTCCTTAGGGTGGGCCTGAAATTCCTCTGCATCCGGGATTGGGGAAAGAGCAGACAGTTAAATACTGGATGATGTTACAAAGTATAGCAAATAATATTCTTGTAAATATTCTAAGATGACTTAGTATAATAAAACTGACCAAGGTGGGACTCGCACTAGACACCCAGTTTCTGACTGCCAGAAGATTTAAGGATGATAGAATTTTAGTGCACGGTAGCATGCATTACCTACTCTGCATTGACTATATTTTTTATATAATATGATTTATGTTATTAACTACCTAATGTGAAACACATAATAACACTTTTCTAGAAGATAAACACCTCACATGTAGGTGTACAATAATGTGTTGTGGAGATATGACCCTTTAATTTCCCATCTCACCTATATGGGAAGATCTTGGGAGGCGGGGATTTAGCAGGAATTCCTGGAGCATGGGTAGCTGGTAGCCAACAGACCATGCTAAGGGGCTGAAGAGCGGAGGGGCCAATGCCCACCAGCCCCACTGTGGGCAGAGCAGTGGGCAGTTGGTTTAGTGTGAAGAGGGGATGAGAAGAAGCTGCTCTGGCATTGCTGTGTCTGCATGCGGAGTGAGTGAGAGATTGGAGAGGAGCTCAGAAATAAATCTGAGCTAAATAAACACCTAAAGATGCCCAGAAAATGAAAAAAAAAAAAAGAAACAAACCTGCTAAAAGTAAGCACTTTTTGATCACAGCCTCCTAGGGAAAAATATCTTTAATATAAAAAAATCATACAACGCAACTGAGATTTAATACACTTGCAAATTATGGCATGAAAACGGATATAAAACCAAATATGTCTCAACAGCTTTGTGCTCACACACTCCCAGTGTGAAAATAGAAACTGGCTGGTGAATCTCAGTGCAGAGGTACAGGCAAAAGGCAGATGAATAAGAAATTATCTTCAGACACCCTCCATCTTTCTACCCACACAGAGCCCTTTCAGAAGTAGTGAGATTTCCAGATAACTCTGTCTATGCAATTGTGGTTTGTTCGGCAGCATCTCAGCATAAACACTACTGTCTCTCTTCTGTGCCTCTGGCTCTGAGAAACCTCATCTGTGGCAGTCTAGGCTGGTGTGGGAGATGAAGGCAATTGTTCAGAAAGATCCAGATAATTAGGGCCAAGATGAGTTGTGGCTTCTCCCTTCACCCAATTATAGAGACCCTTGCTTTATTGCTCTTTTTTTTTCCTTCCTATAGTGATGGTAGACAATTTTTAATTTTGACAAGAGATTCCAAGAGAGAAGGTGGGTGTGGTGGGGAGACAAGGAGAGACGGACAAATAGGGAGAGACAATAATAGAAAGAAATAATGGGCTCTTTGGGTCATACTGAAAGTCTCTGTTGATAAGCCATTGGATTTTGGTTGAGAAGAGTGGCTAGGATTTCTAGCAGAACTAGGTCCTCTTCGGAGCCCAGAGCCCTGTTGTGGGAGAGGGTGGGCAAGATCTAGTGAGTGGTGGAAACATGTACACAGGACCCCAAGAGAGAGCTATGGCTAAGCATCGATCTGATTTTTTATTTGCTCCCCAAAAGTGTCTGTTGGGTTCCCAGGTATGAAGTAGGGTGTGTGTGCATATGTGTGTGTGTGTATGTATGTGCCTGCATGCCTGCGTATTCTCTGAAGGGAGACTACGGAAAGGTTGATTGTAAAATTAATCACCAAGTCCTCTACTTACTTTAGGGAGTATAGACACAACTCAGGGCCTAAGTTTCCAGATGTCACCATAGAGCCCACTTCCTTTCCAGACAAGACAGAAGACAATGAAAGGGGGCTTCTTTGAGAAGGCAAGGCTGAAGGTTTTTCCCCAGCTGCCCAAAAAAACTGGCAGTTTGGTCTGATCCAGGGAAAGCTTGGCCAAATCAACCCTTGGCATATTGTAGAGAGAAAGAACCAATTTAGACCAGTTATCTGCTTTTCAAAAACTGATTCTTTTAGGGTTTGTTGATTAAACCTCATGGGAAATTTATAGTTGGGGTTTAGGAGAGCCCAAATCAGGTAGATAATTGTGAGCTTTCTCAGAAAGTGACGTTTAACAAATCAGGGACAATTATCTGGTTAGGTCAGGAACACAAACCCAGTTCTATCCCATTTGTTCTCCAGGGAAAAGGAGGTATTTTAAAGCTAAATTGTACCAGGTGGTCTGTTTCCATTTTAGAACTTACTGTGTCATTATGTTGAGCCCAAAAATCTGGTTTTAAAACCCGGCTCTGCCACTTGAGGTTTGTTTGGTTTTTTTTTTTTCCCTATTCTGAGCCTCAGATTCCTTATCTTGTAAAATGGGTTTAATAAAATAAGCCTTAAAAAGATATTCCAAGGATTAAAAAATAATAACCTCATATTATCACTACTTACCTTCTGTGTTTTACTGTTGTTCCAGATTCATCAATTTCTCAAATCATAGTTACATCTGTAAGAGCAAAACATATTTGAGAACTGAGAGATTTTGTTTTTTAATTATCTTGTGCAAAAAAAAAAATCCTTTTTAACGTAAAGGATCTGCTTTGCTAAAGTGAAGTTGTTTTGTTTTTCAGATTAAAAAAATTTTTAGCCTGTTCCTACATAGGCAGAGAAAAGTGACAAGTCCAACCATTTTCCATAGAAATTGTCATCCTGGAGACAGCCAGACCAGGCCATTGGAATCCCCTCTCTCCCATATTCTTTCCGTGTACTTTATTTCCCCCTGCCTGTGATGGTGACCTCTTCTTTCCTGTCCTGTGTGGACAAAGGTCTCTGAAAGAGAGCAGACCCAATGAGAAAGGGGATAAGGAAGGTGATTCATGAAGGGGAGGTGAGAACAGGCATTTCAGAAAGAGCTTTGTGCCCTTATTCTAGACTGTGTCTACACTTCCAAAGGGCAGTAAGAATGAAGAGGAAACCTTATTCATACCTACTCATTAGATCCTGCAGGAAGAAGTCAGCCAATTACATTTTTTAAAGTTGAGGGATGAGTTATTCAGATCATGTCCCTAGTTCCTTACTTTCCTTGAAAGTGTTGCAAGGACCTTTCTGTTGACAGGGGTGAGGTTGGAGTGGAAGAGGGGCCGTAAGTGACACACATTAGCCTTTAGTTTCTATGACATTCTCATAGAGCAGAAAGAAATTGAACTAGCAGTGGTATGGCAAGGTATTTAGAGTTTAGGATTAGGGTTCCTGCATGGGTTGGAGAGTTTCCTTCAGCCTTGGTGGAAAGGTGAGGATGGGGAACGAGATCAGAATTGCTCTGTCTTGGTGAATGGACATTTGAGGAAAGGCAGGGGAGGGGCACTGATTTCTTTTTGTAGAAAATTTATGTGAACCTCTGGTCTTAACCCAAGAGGGCTCTCTTGGTTTGTCTCCTCTGGCCGGCACACCCTGGGGTGTGGACTCTCTACTTCTAGGGACCTGATTTCTTACATTCTCACCTGGGATGTTACTAAGTGACTTACAATATTGGACTCCTTGAGAGATTGGCTCCCAGGCAGTCTGGCTTCACATGGACACTTTTCTGTCTAGCTGTTGGTGCTGGCCACAGATTCCCAGTGCAGAGCCAGTGACCAAAGGCAAGAGGCCCCACTTGATGGTCTGTGCTGACTGAAACAGTCTCCCTGCCCACCATGCTCTCCCTCAAGCGTACAAAAGGACATCTTCCTCTAATACTTGGGCAGAGTATAAACTGACCGATTCCCAAGTGATCTAACTGCTAGGAAAGAGGAATTTTCCTGAATACTTGCAATCCTGCAGGCTAGCCGACCAGGATGGAATTTGGAGGCATCCCTCTACGGGAACAAGGATTCTGATAAGGAATGCTGTACAGAACCAGATTGGAAGCTGAGGCAAAAAGAAAAATCAGTAGTACTGGTCCTGTATTCATTTAAAACTTCGGTATTTTGTTTATCATGAATTTTTTGATAATCATATAGGTGTAATATATAAAACGTTATTTATCTTGATTTCTGAGCTTTCGGCACCCCCCCCCCCCCTTTAAAGTTCGAGCCAGAGGTAATACCCCAGTGTCCTCACTTCAGCTGTGGCCTTGGTAATAGCAGAGGTGCAAAGGATTTGGGGACAATCCGCCTGCCCCTGTGAGTCCCTGTGCCTTGTGCCTCTACAGCCGTTTGTCGGGTCCAGCCGTGTGACTCACTTCCTGCTGCCTGCCTTCTTTCTCCCCCCAGACGTGGTCCCCCTACAGCCCGAAGTCAACAGCTACAGGCGCGGGCGCAAGAAACGTGTGCCCTACACCAAGGTGCAGCTGAAGGAGCTAGAGAAGGAGTACGCGGCCAGCAAGTTCATCACCAAAGAGAAGCGCCGGCGCATCTCAGCTACCACAAACCTCTCGGAGCGCCAAGTCACCATCTGGTTCCAGAACCGTCGGGTCAAAGAGAAGAAGGTGGTCAGCAAATCGAAAACGCCTCACCTTCACTCTACCTGACTGCCTACCGGCCCCCGCCCCGTCTATTTATGTCGCCTATCTGTACCATATCTGAACTTACCAGAAGGACCCTTCTCCTGGGTGCAGACCAATATTTAACGTTAACCAGAAAGAGGAATGCAGGGAGGTAGAAAATATTAGATGGTGGGCTCTGCTGCCCTCTACTCCCCACCCCATTCTCAACCCCTACCCCTATGCAGATGGGACCTACCTGGCCTCAACAGCTTTGGAGGTGGGTCTGAGTGGACTGTGGGAGAAAGGCAGCTGGCCTCCACTCCCTCTGGCTTTCACCCCTCTCCCCTTGCCTGAAAGCAGAGTGGCAGCGAAGATCATTCCAGCCAAAGCAGAGTTGGGGAACCCTGAATGATCCCATTCTTGTCTCATCCTTTGCCCCGGCAGGTAGACAGGCATCCCCACTGAGGGTGCCACCGGGGTGCAGGATCTGCTGAGCTCCTACTTTCCTTTCAGTCCCTCTTCCTGCTCCCAGCCCCTTGGCACTCCTTAGTTAGGCAAGATATCCCAGTTAAGATTTTCTGTGCATATTTTAAAAGTCTCATTAATGATAAGTATTAGGGATCTGGCATCGTGATTGGAGTACAGACAGCACTTAGGTTTTCTTTTTTCTTATCTGTTTCAACAAAAGCTGGAATTGGCCGAGGACCGCCTATCCCCTCTCCCGCTTCAAGCAAGGAAGTGAGTTTCTCTGGAGCCACTGGTGCCCCCACAGCCTCCTCTGTTCTGCTTCTGGGTCCCAGAAACTCCTGCCACGCTGCTAAATATGTCTTCTCTATCTCTCTGTCTCTGTGTGGTGAGGCTGAGATTAGGGCAGGCACAGGAGCAGAACTTTTTTCGTCAGGAAAGGACAGACTTCTTTTCCAAGGGGGTGGAGAGTGGGTCCCCCAGCAGATTCCTTCTCTAGTCGCTTCTCCATCAAGGCAATAGCTGAGAAGGCCTCACACTTTCACTTTTACTCTTTGTCCAGAGGAGAGCCATTTTCTTCCAGGAGGCCAAAATAATCACAAGTAGCCAGCTAATTAGACCCAACTGACATTTCCCTCCTCAAAGGCCAGCTCAGTGCTGGGGAGGTATGGGGGCTCACCTTCTCCTTTCCCACTGGCGCATTACAAAACAGTGTTCTTTTGAAACGTTCATCAGAAATAGGTTTTTTTTAAAAAATGTTGTGTATCTGTATATAGTATTGTGGTGTCTAAATGGCAATGTACTGAATGCAAAAAGAAAAAAGAACCCACAAACCTGTTTTTAAAATAAAATCTTTTTTTTTTTTTGCCTTAATTTTATTGCTTGCATTACTTCGGAAACTCCTATCCACTGGCTCTATGGGGGAGACTCTGTTGCCCTGACACAGTCACAGTTGGCCAGGGCAAGAGTCTTGGCATCACACCAGCCTAGGTACATCCCAAGCTCATAATTCTCTTTGCTTAAGTTTTTTAAGTTAGTCATTCAGATTGTTGATAGTGTCTAGACAGGAGAAAACTCTTTACCATCCTGATGCCCCAAACAAATGAGTAGGTTCCGGAGAGAAGGATGTGATCAGTGACTAAAAAGGCAGCAGGTAAGTGAGTTCACTTCAGTTAGTAGTCAGGACTCAGATCTGGATCCTGGGGCTGAGAAAATGGCCATCCCATCTGGGAGCTGGATGCTCTGGTGGTGGTGGGCAGCAACTGGGCTCTAATCTTAGGTTCTTGAGGCCCTTGTGCCCCAGAGGGTCCCAAATCCTTGCCAACAGTTCAGAGCTGGAACTAGGAAGTGGTCCCCTTAGCCAACCCTGGTGGGGGGCGGCATGCAAGCTCAGCATTCCCAAGCTGCTCTCTTTTCTTCCCCACCGACTTGTGTACGAGGTCAGGCCCCAAGGATGCTGTGGGCCCCAAGTTTGCTAAGCCAACCTTGCTTCTATTCTCCAGCTTTCTTGGGAACCTCAGTCTTCCAGGCAATCAGGAGCTGTGTAGACTCTGCCACTAATTTGTTTTCACTGTCATGTCCATCTGCGCCCATCTTCCTATCCGGCTGAGTTAATGAGAACATTAAGTTGTCAGATTAAAAGATTTTTAAAAAGCAATATAGCCTAAAACAATGTTATCTCAGATTAAATCTTTACTGCAAAAACTTTTATTTATATAAGATATTTTTTCTCTCCTGAGACACACAAAGACTGGAGGCACTGGATTGGAATTCAGAGTGCTCCAATTTCTCTTTGCCTAATGGCTGAAGGTCTTCGAGTTTTATTTAAAGAAATGTTTGGTGGGGGGTGTGATGCACACACAACACACACAGTGAATCTGAGAGACTAAGACAGACTGAAGAATTCACCCTCTGTGGAGCGTCTGCTGCTGATGTGGCTGCCGATCCTGTTCTCTCCATCTCAACCCTGGGTTAACTAACCAAAGAATCCCAGGCTGAGCAGTTCAGAGTTAGGAGTTGCAAACAGATGAATCTCCCAGGAATAAGGTTCATTCTTAATTCCATCTCTCCTTTCTCTCCCCACTCACCACTCTAACCTCTCTCCAAAACCCCTCAGTCTTCCCTGAGATGTAAAGAACTGAACACTAAATGTGTGTGTTTCATCAGAAAAAAGGAAGTGAGTAGACAAGAGACCTCGGGGCTTCCTTAATGGACCCACACCCCTCTTGACCTTTTGGGGGTACACTGGGTAGTCCCATGACACAGCTGTAGACACAGTGGAAACTTGGAGGCTCAGTAGGTAAAGAGAATTCTAAAGTTCTCTAAGGCATCCTCCCACTTCTGCACACAAACCCACATGAAGTCAAATGAGCGGGTCTTCCCACACGGAGGGACCCGCCGTAAGGCCCCAGAAGGGGGCGATGGAAAAGAGAGGGAAAGCTGGTGCAGGCTCATTGGGACACCAGTGACCCGGGCAGGCACTGTGGTACTTCTGAGTCCCAGTGAACCCCAGTGTTCCAGGGTGTTTAAGATGCCACCCATTCACTGGATTAACTATGCCTGGAGCAGTTTTGGGGATGCCTCTCCCATAAAAGTAAGCAGGTCTGAGAATGGAAACTCCTGTGTGAGACAGGTATTGTGTGAGTGTGTATTCTGGGGAGACACACATTCCCCAGAGTTGGGAAAAAAAAGTATGATTCATTCCCTGATTGTGTTGGTTCCTTACCTGTCCTTCCTCCAAGAGTTGGCATTCTCACTGGGGAACTCTGTGAGACATTCCTATGACAGGGTGTGTGTGTGTGTGTGTGTGTGTGTGTGTGTGCACGCACATGCCTGTGTGCATCTTTGTGTCTGTGTGTATGGAGCCTCTGATTAGTGCAGAATTTCCCCAGTTTTTACTGCCTCTGTGTGTGCATGTGTAACAATGCTGTCAGCGAGCACTCATCTCAAGGTGTACAGTGTGTGTTTTCTTCATTCAAATTTATAAAAGTTTTTCTTCCCAAGACCAGTCTCCTAGTGTCTGTGTGAGGGTGAGGATGCAATAAATATGAAGGTGTAAGGGGATAGAAAAGGTCAGAAAGACTGTGAGCATTGCAGTGTCCTCTTCTCTGGGACTGAGGTTCCTGCTATCTTTCTCATAACCCAGTGGCATCACCTGCTCCCTGTGACTCTGTGGCCAGGGCTGGGGGACCTGGGAGAGCCAGAGCCTCACAGGACTCTTGTTCTGGAGATCACTCTACCAGGCTGCCAGGGAGGACTCAGTTAGAGCTTTTCCTGATTTGGGGGAGAAAACCCCTTCTCCACCCATATCTTAGTCTTCAGATCTAAGGCCAGCACAAGTGGCCTTTTGGCCAGTAGTCAGTCTCAGCCAGGAACCCACCTGAGGATGCAAGGCCAGCAGTTCTCGGGAGACTCCTCCGTGGCTGTCTCCAGACCAGACGCTTTTGCACAGGCGGCTGGTCGGCAGGGCTGTGTGGGTGTAGGTGGGAGCAGCCCCTGGGACACTCTCCATCTCTCCAAGGGTTGAAGCTGGGGACCCTGTAGCAGCCCCCTCTGTTCTGTTCTGAAGAGACCCCACACACCAAGATCTACTTGAGTCTGACTTGGATGGTGTGGGAAGCCCGGTCCTCAAAAAACTCCAAGCCCTGGATCAGGCAGATGTGTATCCAGACCTGCGCTGCTGGAGGATGGAGGGGCCCTGGGGAGCCAGGAGCTTCTGGGAAGAGGAAGGGGCCATAGCCTTTTCGCAACCAACCAGGCTCTTCCTCTTTTAGCCTTGACCGTGACTAGATCTTTCTGACCTTGACATCGCAGGGAGCACTGGGAAGAGGGGGAGGGTGGAAAAGGCCTTGATCTTCCTGTGGCCAGAGAAGGAGAGGGCCACTCGCCCCCTCGACGCGCCATCCCCCTTCCCGCCAGAGCCCGCCGCCTCTGTTTACACACAGAGGTGTCGTCTGCAGTCTAGACAGGGGCGCTAATAACGCCCATAAAAGGCGGCCTCTCCAGAGATGCTCTGCAACTCGGCTCCCGCGCGCCTACCGCTGGCCGAAGCCTCCGCCTCCTCCGCCCCGCCCTCCTCAGATACCTCGGCTGGGCTTGCGGGCCGCCTTGGGGAGGGGGCAATCCAGAGGGTTCCTGGAGGCTGAGATCCCCTGCCCCGCACCCTTCTGAACCTCTTCAGTCTCCAAAGGTGAGTGGGCCCCCGTTCCCGCTCTTCCAGCCCAGCCAGCCTCGGGGTTAGCAGCGCATCCTCCTACCCCAGCTGGCCTCTCAGGCCGGTTGCCCCCTCGCAATCCGCCTGTGCCCAGGACCATCTCCGCCCCCGCCTGGAACTGGAGGCTTGGTTTGGGAAGCAGTTGGGTAGCTGGGCAGAGCAGAGCCCAAGCAGATCTCAGCCCTTCCCCTGAGCAGGACTGGCCAGAGGCCATGGTCAGAGGGAGCGGCTGGCTGTGTGACAGAGGGCACTCTAGGTAGTCCTCACCCCATGCTGAGCTTCGAGGTCCACGGAGACCCTGGCCCTGGGCTCCCCTTACGTTGCCAGCGGCTGTAGGTGTGGTGTTGAGGAGAGGGTGCTTTTTTTTTAAACTTGGTCCCCACACCTTGCCTGACACTCAGTAATTCACTAGGCGGAGGAGATCCTCTGCTGGCGGAGGGAGAAAATGTCAGAGCCGCGAAACTAGTTAACTATTCACGCGCTGAAAAGACAGTGAAAATGAGAGAAGAAGGTTCAGGTGAGGAGTGGAGAGATGGTCTCCCAGATGTTCCCGCCTGGGACCCCTCCCGACCCCTTCCTCATTTCCTGAGTGGCAATCAGGCTGGGATCTTGTGGTGGGAGGGGGCCCAAGGGAGCCACAGAAGACTTGGAGGAGGTAAGGGCACTGCTGACCCCGGGCCCGTTTGTGTGAGCCTAAAAGCCTGACTGGGGCCCCTCACCCAAGGTTCTTCTCACACACTGCTCCTGCAGGCTGCAGAGCCCTGGAAGACAGCACAGGGGGAGGGGCCTTCCAATCTTCTTGAGTCGCATAAGGGGGCCTGGGAGACAGGGGGCTCTAACCCCTGGCTGAGCTAGCGAAGCAGAAGAAAGAGGAGTCTGAGCCCCCTACCACCACCCATCAGTCTTGTCTGAACCCGACAATATCTTGTCCCAAGCCCAAGATGCCCCAAAAGGATGACCTAGAGAGAGCTAAGAGGTCGGGCTGGGGTGCAGACCTTCCCCACGCGCCGCTTCTCATTTCCCCTCTCTGGGCCAGCCCAGCTCCTGCTCACCTCCCTTCGGGACCCAAGGCCCTGCCTCATTTGCATACGCGGCAGAACCGCTTTGTGCAGACTAGGCAGTGACCTTGAACTGGGCCGCCTTGGCCTCTCGACTGACTGGGGAGAAGGCAGCACCGCACGGAATAATTCCGACCTCGGGTTGGCAGGGGAGCCGGACCATGGCAGGCAGCTCACAGTCATTCCGCGGTGGCCTAAGCCACCCGCAGCCGCTCTGCGTGTGCCACCAGAGCTGGCAGAGATTTTGTAATAACTCCTTTCGCCCGGCTCGGCGGTGGCGGAGACTCGAGGAACCGCTCAGAGCCGGCGAAGATGCCGAGGCTTAGACAGCCAGGTCGGGAGAGGCCGCGGGGCATGCCGCTGGCGGATTCGAAGAAGCACGAGGGCGGCCGGGGGGGTCTTCAAGGAAGTGCTTGGACCACATCCTGGTCTTCAGTTTTAATTAACCCCTGAGTTAATGAAGGCGAGGGGATGGTTGAGCCAGGCCAGCTGCAGCATGAACCTGTGGTCCAGCGGCCAACAGGCAGCCCACCTCTTCTTGTGATTTTATGAATGTGTATTAGGCTGGGCGCACAGATCGCTACGCGCGTCCGGAGCCCGGCTCTGGCCGTTATAGCTTTTCTTGTAGGCTGGCAAGTGCCGGCGCATTAAACCCGGCTGGAAGCGGCTCTCCAGCGTCTCGGGCTGTCCTAAGAATTATTCTCACCAAGTCCGGGTCGGCTCCTGGCGAGCAGCTTTCCCCGAGACTGAATTTAGCTTCGCACCCGAGCCTCCCGCCGGCCCCGGGGACCCAGGCTGGAAGCTGTCTCTGCAGCCTCTTAATCCGAGCGGGGTTAAGGAATGGGCGTCTGAGCGGCGTGTGCGGCGGGGAGCCTTAAAGCCGTACAGATCCGAGGCTTCCAAGAGGAGGCTGGGCGCCTAGATTGCCTGGGTCTTTGCCGGGGTCCTAACAGCCCTGTAATAATCCTAGTGATCCTCGAGGAGTAGGGTAATGGGGATGTGAATTTTGCTGATGGTCCTCGGCAGCTCTTGCCTAGAGGAAACAGGGTCGGCTGCACGGAAGGAAGGGGATTTGTGTGTGTGTGCAAGTGCCAGGGTCCGAAACCTGGGGGAAGTGGTGGCTTTTTTTTTTTTTTTGATGGGACCAAATCGGACTAGGAGAAACTGCATGTCTGGAAGAAGGAAGTCCTCATTCCCATCCTCATTTCCGCGGCGTTTCATCTGCCGCCCTGTGGCCGCTGCTCCGCGTGCTCAGCTGCCTGGCCCGGAGGACAGCGAGCAGAGCTCCGAGCTTGAGCTTGAGATTTTCGAGCTAGGGAGGGGTGGGGAAAGCCTAAGACCTTTCTCCTTGCAACCCCCTTCTAGGAGACTGGAGTCATCTGGGAAGGGAAAAGAGAATGGGGAGAAGCCTCCACCCCATCAAGGACTAGTGATTATCCCGCAAAGCTCAGATCGGCATCCCCCACACCAACAATAGCGGATGAGCGCGAGGCCTGGAGGCCTGGAGACCTCGCCGCCGGCGCAATGTTCTGATTGAAAACAGCAACAATATTAAAGTCACACCTTGTTTATCTTTATGACCCAAAATAACCCCCAAATAAATTTAATTAAATATTCAGTAACGCTTATTAATGCATCTTGAAAAGAGGGCATAAATAAGATATTGGAGATGCTGTGACGTGGAATTCGCAGCTGAGGGATGCTCCTCTGTGCAGTCGCACAGCCCCTTAATCAGTTAGGCACAAAAAGGCCAGTTCAATTCTGCTCGCTCCTCGCCTCCCCGACTGTCGCGGTTCTGACTGGAGGTGACTGCGCGGGGCTGACATCCCACCGCTTGACCTCGGTTCCGGCAAGTGGGCCCGGCGTGGGGCGGGCTCCTGGGGGCAGAAGGGACCTGGCCAGGCCGCCTAGCTGGCCAGGGAGGGGAAGAGGAAGCGGGGTGAGAGCGGAGGGTACCGAGCTAAGAGCGGCGAGCTGTGCCGGGCAGGGAGACGCCCGAGCGGACACATTTCTGTCGGAGTGAGCAGCTATGGTTTGGGATATGAAATTGCTCGAGAAGCTCTGGAATTCAAAGAATCTGCATTCTCTCTGCCGTGTCCTGCAGAATAGAGAAAAAGAGGGAGATGAGAATCTTCTGCTTAGGTCTGCTTTTGTGGCTTCCGCTCATTCTCAGATATTAACTTTCACCCACGTGGGTTTCTTTCTCCCATACTCTGTCATCTCTCTAGTTTTCTCTAAATCTGGTGTATTCTCATATTTAGGCTTTTGCTGGACTATTAATCCCACCTGGTATTACTTGAAGCGATGCTTTGAGCTTTGGCTCAAAAGAACCCAAAATAATAGCATAGAAATCTGAGTATTATGTCTACTAGATTCCAATAGAATACACCTTGTTTCGAAGGGAAGGTTTGTTTCCCTTTTCATTTTAATCTGCTTGACTGTGTGTCTGTGGACTTGGTTGAAGTTAGATTGTGGCTTCCAGATGTCTATTAATTTTGCCAATGGTCTGCATTAGGTTCTCAGCCTTCTGCAAAAAGAGCTGTTGGGGTTAGCACCATACATATAATTTTAAATCCCAAGAAGATAATTCTCTGGTGTTCCTTCCCTCACTCCCAGCACACCTACTGGGCTGGACGCTGTTATCTGTGGTCCCAGCACTAGGCTAGGCTCGTTCTAGGGTGTGAGTGTTTCCTCCACAGTGGGAATCAGGGGCCTCTCCAGCCAGCCAAGCCCTGCTGGGAGCCCAGAGTCTCTTGCTGCAAAGACTCCAAGAGGACAGCCCCCCCCCAGAAACCCCTCTGACCCACAGAAGTCATGGGGAAGAGTAGTTCAGCCCCCTGGGTTTTCAAGAGCAGATGGGGAAGTCCTCATTGAGTTGGGAGAGTCCTTATTCTGCTTCTTCCGTCTCTCTTCTGTTATTCTTCCTCTAACAGTGAATGAAGATGTGAGGCTGGGTGGCTCCCAGGTAGAGAGTGGGGAAGACCTGGCATTAGTAATCCTCCCTGAGCACCTCCTGGAGGAGAGGACCCCACGTGTCTCCCCAAATTCCTGAGGAGAAAGAGCCGAAGAAAAGAAGCTGGCAGCGATAGGGCTGGAAGAGACAGCTGCAGGAAAACCTGTCTTTACCCCCACTTCGCCTCTACTGTAAATAAACCCCGAGCCAAAGGGCTCATCCGTCTCCTTAAACAGCCAGTAAACTTTATATGACACAATATCTAATAGTAATTTATTGAGGATATATTGTAAATTCCAACGGTTTTAGTTAATAAAGGAGCTAATTAAAGAGGGACAGGCTGTGCTCTGGCCAGCTGCTGGCCAGAAGATAGTACATCTGGGGGGGGGGGCGGGTCTTGTTCAGGTTGCAGAAGCGTGTGAGGGTATTTTTGGTGTGGCGTTTTCCTCTTCCCCGTGTCGGGCGATTACCTCGATCTCTGCCTTAGGTTTTATATGATTTTTTTAAAAACCAGAAGTCAGCGAATAAATCTGCCCCCATGGTTCCTTCACTCTTACCCGCCTCTACTGGGGAAGGGGGAAGTTGGAGTTGGTGCAGGGTGGGGGGATTCTCTGTCCCCACCCATCCCCCTGGCGGCGGCGCCCACGTGAGCCGGACGGCCAATGGGTGGCCGGTGCAGGTTTAACTATGTTTAATGTCAGATAGCAATAAAGTAGAAGCTGCCGGTCGGGCCCCGCGGAAATGGGCGAGCATAATCTCCTGAATCCCGGGTTTGTGGGGCCGCTGGTGAACATCCACACGGGAGACACCTTCTACTTTCCCAACTTCCGCGCGTCCGGGGCGCAGCTGCCCGGGCTGCCTTCGCTGTCCTACCCGCGCCGCGACAACGTGTGCTCGCTGCCCTGGCCGTCGGCGGAGCCGTGCAATGGCTACCCGCAGCCCTACCTCGGCAGCCCGGTGTCTCTCAACCCTCCTTTCGGCCGCACGTGCGAGCTGGCGCGCGTGGAGGACAGCAAGGGTTACTACCGCGAGCCGTGCGCCGAGGGCGGCGGGGGCCTGAAGCGTGAGGAGCGCGGGCGCGATCCCGGCCCAGGAGTCGGGCCCGGGGCAGCGCTGCTGCCGCTGGAGCCGTCGGGGCCGCCAGCGCTCGGTTTCAAGTACGACTACGCGGCAGGCGGTGGCGACGGCGGCGCGGGGCCCCCGCACGACCCGCCCTCGTGCCAGTCGCTGGAATCCGACTCCAGTTCGTCCCTGCTCAACGAGGGCAACAAGGGCGCCGGCGCGGGCGACCCCGGAAGCTTGGTATCGCCTTTAAACCCCGGTGGCGGGCTCGCGGCCAGCGGTAAGGACCTCGGCCCACTCTGGACGGGACGTCTCACTCGGGCGGGCAGTGTAGGACTGAGCTAGGGCCGCCTAGGGTGACAGACTGTGCGGTGAGGAAGCGCTTCTTTAAAAAGAAAAAAAGAAGAATTGGGGGGGGGCCCTATAAACATGTAAATATCCCCATAAAAGAACTAGGGAGATTCCCTTTTTGCTTGGTTTGCAGCCGGAGGGGGCAGGGAGCTCCGGAGACGGGGGATTCTGACACTTTTCCAGGTCTGGGGCCTGGGGACCCAGAGCATGATCCCTGCCTGCCCAGGGCCTCTCTTTCCACCTTCCCGAAGGCCCCCATTCCCTACTTTTTTTTCTTTTTTTTTTTAAAGAAAGGCCAGCGGATACGGTTTACTCTTGTCACTAGCCCTTGTCTGTTCTAACTGATCAGGGACTCCATTCTGGAGAATGTGAGAGGAAGGGGCCAGGATATCCTGGAGAAGAGGTTTGAGGAGAAGTGAGAGGATAAGAATCTAGACGGTTCTGGGATTCGGCACTGAGAAGTAGGGTTGGGGAGGCCAGGAGAAAAGAGTGAAAGGGGAAGAAGAGATTGATGAAGGCGGAGGATTTGGTGGGGATGGGAGTCTGCAAAACAGGAGAGGAAGAGCCTCTCGTGGGTTGTTAGGCCAAGGTGAAAGGGGCTTGGCAAGGACCGAGGGTACGGGGCTCGTCATCTCTTGGTCCTCTGGTCAACCCTGCTGGTTCGTCTCCACCCAGGAGCACCCTGGTACCCGATCCACAGCCGCTCACGGAAGAAGCGCAAGCCCTATTCGAAGTTGCAGCTGGCGGAGCTGGAGGGCGAATTTCTGGTGAACGAGTTCATCACACGGCAGCGCCGGAGGGAACTCTCAGACCGCTTGAATCTTAGTGACCAGCAGGTCAAGATCTGGTTTCAGAACCGCAGAATGAAAAAGAAAAGACTTCTGTTGAGGGAGCAAGCTCTCTCCTTCTTTTAGAGGGCCAAGACACTGGTGCCAGTCCCAGACTGAGCCTGTCTCTGGCGGACAGCAAGAGGGGGTGCTGCCTGGGACACAGTCCCCACTTAGAATGCCAGGCGTCTCTTGCAGGTCCTCCCTGGACGTCCTCTTGTCTCTTTTGTTCGTGGTTCCCTCCCACACACCCCCAGCAGACCCTGCCAAGTCCCAGAGGCAAGGGAAGAACCCAGCCAGGGAGAGAAGCCCACAGCTGCAGGTAGGGGGTAGGGGAAGGGAAGGCTGAGGCCCTGGGGAGGGGCTAGTTTGACCCCGGGGATGGAGGCTTTGGGCTGAGGATCTGGAGGCAAGGTGACTAAGACGCCCCTCCCACCACTTTCCTTCCATGATCTTTGGTCAGTCTGCCTGCAGGAGGAGGCCAGGATGGGGACAGTGGGGCCAATGCTCTCAGAGCTTGCAGTTGTTGGGTTAGGACTGGCCAAGAGGAGGGAGCGAGAGTGGAGTATCAGCAGAGATTGGGGATGGGGTCAGGGGGGCTCTGGGAGGGCAGGAGGAAGTGGAGGAACAGGAGGAAGTGTGGTTTGAGAGAACAGAATGGTCAGCAGTGCCCAAGTCCGCTGGGGGCTGGGTCCTCCAGGCCTGGACGCGGAGCAGGCAAAGGGATGAGAAGGCATGCGCATTTTGCCGAGCTGGCGGTGGACGGGGCGATCATCAGCCTTAGGTCCCCTTTAGAGCAGGCTACCCGAACGCACCAACCGTGCTCCTGGTCCTCAGCCCCCTGCACCGAGGCCCCTGCGCCCATCCGCTGACAGGTGTGCTGCCGTCCACTCTCCCTGCCGTCCAGGCGGCTGCGGACCGGAAGCCGCAAGAGGGGAATTGAGAGCTGAGCAGACGCAGTCTCAGGTTCAGTAGCCACCCCAGGGACCCCCACTTGGCTCTTTGGGAAACCCGGGAGGCTGTAAAAGGAGCTGCGAAGCGCAGAATTGATTGGCCGAGAGAGTTTCTGGCAGCCGCAGCAGATCCTCTCTTTCCGCTGGCGTTCATGGTCACGGCCGGCCGGAGGCTGGACCAGGATAATTTACGAGGCGGGAGGAGAATCCGCCCCTAAAAGGGGCTACCGGCCGCAGAGGCCCCCCGCTCAGCCCGGGTTTCCCAGGCTGGTGACAATGAAGGAGGTGGGCGCTGCAGCCCTCCACCCAACTCCTTTCTCTCTTACCCACCCCTCACTCCACCCGCTCCCCAACCTCCGCCTTTTGTCTGAAGATCCGGTGCCTCCGCCCACAGGCCAAGGAGCCACGGGTTAGGAGGACCAGAGAGGGAAGGGCACATCCCCAAAACCCACTGTAGGCCAGAGGGTGGCTTCAGCCGCCGAGAGCCTTTTATTCATAGCCCCCTTCCGCCGCGGCCCCACCCCCATCTGGGTAGATGCCAGGCTGAGCTTTGGAAAGAGAAGCAGTGAGGGAGCTGGTCTGCCTTCTTGCACTCATTTTTATTCCTGTTGGTGAGAGTCCCTCAACCTCCCATCTGCTGACCCAGCCTTGACAGGAGGCAGAGAATGAGAAGCCGGGTGGGGTGGGGGGAAATCATGGGAGTTAAACCCAGCCTGGACAGTTTGAAACTGGCCTGCTTGCTTGGAGTTCTTCCCACCTGGGCAGAGTCTCTCCTTCCACATCCTGGAAAGGCAATCCACAGGGCCCCCCACTCTGCCACCAGCTTCAAGGCCCTGCACAAGATTGTATAGCCAGCAGCATGGACAAACAGGCACAGCTGCCCAGTACACCATTGGGCCTACACCATTCTCCTGACTGTATTTGCAAGCGGGCAGACTCATAACCCCAAATTCAGCCCTGCAGAGTAGCCTGTACAATCACATACCCCCATCCCCCACTGGGTACCTGACACATTTCCCCACCAACAGTAACCTATGTACAAATTTGCAAAAATCACTAGGCTTCCAGCTTGTCTTCGCACTCTCCTGTGGGCTGGACCTGGGTGTGAGGCGCTGCCCTCTTTGCCAGGTCACCCATCTACCCCTTCATTGAGCCCCTCCTGTGACCTCTTGGGCTCTGGGGTGCTGGGTTTGAGCTCCACCACTCCAGCCTGACTCTTACAGCTTAATAGAGAAGAGAGACCAGAACACTCCAACAGGGGTGGGGGAACAAAGATATGCAATATTCTCTTCCTGTCGCTTTAAACTTCTGTGAGCGTCTCTGTTACTCTGTGTCCTCATCTGTGTCTGTTGCTAGTACCTAGAGTGACCCTTGTGGGTAGATGCCCTTTTTCCCTCCTTCCCCAGCTCTCTGTAGTGTGCCCTCCTATGCGGATGTCTGTCTCTAGCACGTTTTCCCTTTATATTGTCCTTGTACAGAGTTGCTTCATCATATTAATAATAATTAAAAACATGATGGTATGATGATGTGATTTTTTGAGAGAAAAAATTTTAAACTGGCTCCCTACACATGGTCTCTTCTGCCCAGAAAGAATGGGATCCCCAACCTCCTAGCTGTTCACCCACTTTATTTTCTCCAGCTCAGATGAATAATAAAAATAATAAACCTACAATAATAAAGGAAGAGTGGTTGCATGGGCAACAAAAATATACGAGCAACCAAGATCTGTTGATGAGCTGCCATCTCCAGTCCCAAGCAATTACTAGCAGAAAGAAAATTGAGGGATGGTAGATGAGTGGGGAGGAGAGTGATATCTGAGGAGTCACAGGGTTGTACAAATCATGTGGACAGCCTGGGGGAGGCTGACACTACCTGTGGGACCACAGAAACAAAGTCTGAGCTGCAGGAACTCCCAGGAGTGAAGCCAGGGTAGGAGATGGGATGGTGAGAGTGCCATGGGGTATAGGGCAGGGGCTGGTAGGTCCACACTTCAGCTGTATGTTTCTAGCTCTGTGGATTCACTGTGGGAGCACATCTGGGGCACTGTCAGATGACTGGACAGGGTACTAAAGACTGATTGAAGCCGGTGATACACGCTCCATCCCTGTCAGCCGTGGTCCCCTTCAGGTCATGCTAGAGAGGGGCTCTGGTCTGGGCCAGAGTCTAGTCCCAGCTGGGCCCACGAGTCCTCTGCACCGCTACCTCACTCCTTCCTTATGGATGAAGGGACACCCTCCCTCTGCCTCCACCACCCATGAGCCTCTGGTCCCCAAGTTTCCCTTTCTTACAGCTAGGCTCCAGTCACGAGTCTTCTCCACATTCCCCCTCCACCCTCCTAGGCCTGCTCCAGAATGGCAAGTGCCCCCACAGAGTTCAGCCTCCTGAGCCAGGCCTCCTACCCTGAAATCTTTCTTTCTCTTTCTTGCCTCCTTTTCTTACTCCTGCAACTAGAAAAAGTACCAAATTCAGACCAAATCCCATCCTCCCTTTGCCCCAATCCCCTGCTGAGTGTGCATCTGAGGGGTTTAGGCAGAAAGGAGATCCCAAACTTTGGGGGTACTCATATAAAGGGCCCACAGAGTTTGGAGGATGGGGGCTGGACAGCTTCTGGAAGCCTTGAGCTGGGTGGGGGGAGGGACTGGATTGCTACCCTTAGGTCTAAATAAAGGGTGGGGGGGTGGGGGTCCTAAATCCAAAGAGACTACCCTCTTCTTAAGCCATATCTATACAGGAAGTTAACAGAGAAAGCATTTCTGGCTAAATAGGAAAGAAGGGAGGTCAGGAATTACTGACCTTCAACTTATTCCCTTGATTTATCCCCAGAGACAGTGCAGATCTGAGAGAAAAGTTTCCTTGTTATGTGTTGTCTATGCAGGCCCCGAGACTCAATAACTGGGGAAGTTGTCAGGGAAGAAAAAAACACTATAACCTCTTCCCAATGGCTAAATAACAAGTCCTTGGCTCTCCTGGACAAACAGAAGGTCATGGTTGGAGCTGCAACCTAAATAACCCAGGGTGCAGTTGAGCTCTGTATCTGGGCAAAGACTGCATCTATTTTGCAATTGTTTGTCTGGTTTAAGCCTTCAAACTACAATTTACTCCACTGATTTAAGACAAAGCATCCTGTGTCTGTAATTGGGTCTTGAGAGACAGGAAAAGGGGAGAGTTATCTGGATAACTCAGGTAAAAAATAATTTCACTGTTGTGTATGTATAAGTTTATACCACTCAAATAAGTTGTGTATTGGGCCCTGATTATCACCCAGTTCTACTCCACTCTGCGCTGCCTAGACGCAGCTAGGGTATTTTAAGCCACTATCGAACGGACGAACGGACGGGAGATGGGCCCGGCAGCCCTGGTTCTGCGGATGCTAATGCAGCCGGAAACCCGGCGAGATCGATGGCACAGACCCAGAGTCAAGCAGGGACCGCCGGCCCCATCTTCGAACAAAGCAAACCCCCGGGACCTTGGGTTCCGGACCGGCCAGAGCTTCCGCCCATCCTCCCTGCCATTACCCGGAAAGTAGGAGAGGATTGTAGGCCCCCGACCCGTGTGAGAAACGCATACTGGAGCCCCCAGCCCTCTCTGTGCGGCGGGGACACGGAGGCGCCGAAGGTCCCAGCGTAATTAAGCGCGAGGTGGGCTGCAGGCCGAGGACCCCACCGCCGCGCATAAGCCGAGTGTTTGGCCCGACCGGCCGCCCTACAGTGTCTGCCTCCGTCGAGAAGGAGCTGCCGATTTTCCGCGGGGAAGCGTGCGTCTCAGGCCCGCCGCCACCGAAAGCCCCGTACCACGGCAGCCCGGCGCCGAGCTAGCGATCGCCGCTCCAAGCGAGACAAAGACCCGCCGGCAGCTGGTGGCCGTCACGGGCGCCTGGCCCTCGCTCCCCGCCCCGAGTCCGGAGCGCTCCGTGCCCCGGCCCGGCGGACAGGGCTCCGGGACCTCGGTCCAGTTCCCCGAGCGCCTGACCCGACCTCGGATCCGGGGCGCCCGGGATCCCAGAGAGGAAATACGGTGCGCCTCCCAGCCCCGGCCCCGCCGCCCCATGTAGCTGCCAGCCCAACCAACAGCGCCAGTCGCCGCCCGAGGGCCGCCGGCCCTCGCGAATGACGGGATGACCCCTGCTGGCCGGAGCCGCGGAGACCGCCAAGACCCGGACCCGCCCAGCTGATGAGCCCCGAGCCCCAGCCCGGGGAGACGCTCCATGGGTTTGTGGGTGACCTCAAAGAGCAGCCTGAGTCCCACACGCTGCCAGGCTGCGGGAACCAGGCCTTTCTTCCAAATGGCCTCCCTCTGCTGGGCACGCGGCGTCCGCACGGCGGCGGCCGGCCCTCCTGCCGGGCTCCTTACCGCCGGCGGATCTGCCTCAGGCTCCTAAATAAAGCCTGTGCCGCCCCGCAGGAGCCTGGCATCCGAGGCTTGGAAGAAATCAAACACAGAGAACCTTTAGGCAGTGCGACCCAGCCTGTTGCCTGGGGGTGACTTCTCTCTGAGCGTGAGTCGCTTCGTTGGTACTCCGAGACAAGCCTTTGGTTTGTCAATTTTCATGATATGGAGTGGAGAACTTCAAGGACCGGTCTGTGTGGATGGAACTCACTGGCAGTTCTTGCTAGAAAAGCTCCCTGTGAAAGATAGTCCACATTCGGAGCAGGGAAAAGATGTTCCACAAAATGTACGCCTGGACATACTGCCCACATAACCGACATATTGAAACAGTCTAAAATGCACAGAGCTCTATATTACATGTACATTCTGGCAATGGAAAATATATTTCTCTAGAAAATATACAAATGTAGGCACTCATCTATTGTATGGGAAAGCCACCTCCTGAAAAAAAATTACATATAGCATGTACATCCATCATATATAAAAATTCATTTACATGTATAAAAATTCATTTACAGTACAGTCCTGCACCAACTTAGATACATGAGTATATACACTGTAAAAGCCATATAAAATCAGTACATGGACAATGCATCCAGATAATAATTATAATACTAGATATTAATAGTATATCTTATTATTAATATATCCACATTTTAAAACTTCATGGAAAATATATCATGTTATTATATATACACAAAGTGCATACCAACTGAGTACATGAAAAATATATTCTGTGAATTACATTTGCATACATGTTGTATGTGTACCAAATACATTGAAGTACATACTTTGGGTTCACATAGTATTGTATTTATAGTACACACTTCTCTGCCAATATTAAAAACAGTATCAGGAGGAAGCCCAAGCATTAGCAATGACATTCCCCATCAGCAGAAGCTCTTTTCTATCCTTCTGAACTTTCTATTATTTGTCTTTTCAAAACCCCCTCTACATCTACATGGATTATTTATATCAGTGGTCTCCTATCTCTGTTTAACTGTTGCCTCTCTTGTTTGAAGTCAGGGTCTATATTTTGAGCCCTAAGTCCTGTTTGCAGCAGGGTCTAACTGCACAATCATGCCTGCATGGAATTAGCATTGTCTAATTACTTTATCCCTTCTATCTTAGCATTTGTTCTTCTGGACCTACTGTAAATATCCAGTTACTCCGGTTTGCCAGAGTGCAGCAGCCAGGAGAGGTGTGTAACAGACAGGTTCTGAGTGTATGCTGGCCATACAAGGGCTCCTTGAAGGGTGAGAATTAACTTTTTAAAAATTTACTTTCAAAATTCAAGTCTAGGAAGCAGTATGAAGTAAAGACGGGACCTTTACTAATCCCATAGCAGCCCCACTCTGCCCAGCCAACCAGGAAGAGGACTCTGGCCTGCCCAGCTTCTGGACTCCAGTTTCCAACCTCAATCTTGGCCAGGTCTATCCAAGCAACCAGGAAATTTTACCCCATAACCCAAGTTTTTCTCAACAAAACCCACTCCCAGTGCTTTTCCAGAGGCAGTGATAACTTAAAGCATTTCGGGGGGCTGAGCAAATTCTGATTTGGTCCCCTAAAAATTAAGTCCACTTGGGTCCTTCTTTAGTAGCTAAAAATCCGGGACTATCTGACACATACCTATGGAAAAATTCTTTGAGAGACCACACACTCACACCCAGCAGAGATATTGTTTATGAGTCAATGGGTTCCGTGTAGATGCGGCCATATTTTACTGTCCAAAGGAATCAATTAATTAGTGCCTCCCCACTCCCCACACCCTCCGCTGCTTGGCTGAGCCTGCCTGAGCGGCGGAGATAGATGTACGTGGCCAGCTCGCTGGTCTTGTTAACAAGCCTCGTCATAAAGATGGAGATGATAAGAAGAGCAAGGAAGCCCTGGTGGCCGTGAGGGGGGACTTCGAGGGCCCAGCCCAGGGGTCTGTGGGGCAGCAGCAGGTCGGAGCCAGAGCGATGTAGGAACCAGAGCCGTGTAGCACCGAAGATCGAGGAGGTGGTCCGAGAGGGAGATCACCGAGGATCCGGTGTATCCAGGGATTTTCCCTTCTAGGGCTGAAATGCTGTAACTCGAATAATTCCCTCTCCCCTCCCCCCTCCTTGAGTTTTCCCTTTTTAAAATCAAGCCTCAAATTTTAAAAAATTAGAAAAAAAATAAAGATACATAAACCTCTGTCCATGAGTGCCTGTCTTGTCCTCCACCGCGTTTGTTCAGGAACCTGCCGCTTTCTCCTTTCCCCGCATTTCTCTGCGTGGTCCTTTTTCATCTCCGTCTGGCGCTCTCTTCCCTCCTTAGGCTCGCTCTCTGGCTTCAAGCTTACTTTTTCTACCAAGTTGATACTGGCTCAGGCCCCAGTGAGCTTGTAAAAATAATAATACAGATACCCTGCTTATCTCTCAGCAGAGTAAACACCCCTAGATAAGCCCAAAGGAAAACAAAAAACAAACAAAAACAGCAACAAAACATTCCCCTCCCCCCCCAAAAAAAACCCTTGGATGTAATTGCTGGTTTGGGTTGCAGCACTTAATTCTGTTTATTCTCACCAATGTGGATACTGAACAGAGAGATATTGATATTAGTAGGCAGGGGGGAATTAATTTTACTTTTATAGTCATCTATTAAGAGCAGAGAGCGATCTGAATCTACTTTAACGGGACCAAAAGGGGGAGGTGGAGAGAGAGAAAGGGAGGGGGAGGGGAGAAATATGACTGAAGGCAAACAAAGATCTTCGCCTGAAGAAACAGTGTAACACTAGACAGAACTATTAAGTCTAGGAATGTAAGAACGCAGGCTCTCTCAGCTTCCCCCATTTGGAATCCCTGTCCCTTGCACTTCCTGGTGAAATCTCAACCTGACTACCCAGCAGTATTCCAGGAAGGATTCAAGCAATTATCCGGATAATTGTAGGGGGAGAGAGAAAGCATTTCCTTTTGATGGTCTGATCCTCTCTGGTGTCTGTGCAGAGGGGGGTATCAGGAGAAAAGGAGGTGGTAGGGTCTCCCAGTATGACCCATCCCCTACAAGATGGCTACTCCTAAACCACGGAGGTCCTTGGCAAGTTTACAGATTCTGAAACATACTCAAGAAAGGACAGTCTCACTTTCATTTTTCAGCATATTTCCTTGGCTTTACTTTGTCTGCATAGATCTGCCTCATCCAGTATTGTAATTATCACAAGTAAGAGAATAAGATATAATTATAGGGGTGTCCATAATATCATTTATTTTATAGCCACACAAGATATGATTACAGTTAATGTTGGAGGCTTTGTTGGAGCCTGGGAGGCAACAAGAGGCAAAGCAGAGAGGCCTGAAAAATCTATCTCTTTTCTATCTTTATGTGTGTGGGAATTTCCAAATCCCTATTTCTCTAAATTCCCTCCCCAAATGCCTTAAGTGAAATATCTAGGATTTTACAGGCTGAAAGCTCAGAGAAAGGCAAACAGCAATTTACTCCTTAAACCTTCCCCTAAGTCTCAAGAGCAGTGGTCTCTGCTCTCCCCATAACCCTCCCAAACAAGAGCTTCACCCTCAGTTCAAGACCCCTGGGGTCACAGAGACCTGGCAGGTGAAGCCAGTGACAGGAAGACAAAGTCCTCCAAGTTCATTGCCATCCTCAAGTGGGCACTGGGCCCAAAATGAAGCCCCTTTGATCCCAAACTTGCCTTCTTTCCTGGACCCTCTTCCTCAGGGATACCTGGATGGGGGCAGAAGCCAGGTGAGGGCCATGGAGGTCAGTGGGGGTGGGGATGGGAAAGTATTGAAAATATTATTTCCTGTTCCCGAGATTCAAAAGATCAGGAAAGAAGAGAGAATGAGATTGCATCAGAGAGGCCAGGAAAGAGAATCAAGGGAAGCCGTGAAACCAGAGGCAAGAATCAAAAGAATGAGTGATAGGAAAGGGGGGGTGGGGTGGGGAGAGAAGAACAGCAGGGGAAAAAAAGGAAGGAAGGAGGTAAAAAAGAAAGGGTAGGAAAAGGGGAAGAAAAGGAGAGGAGGGGGAAGGAAGAAGTGATGAGGGAAAGAAAAGGAGAGACATTTGACAGAGAAAGAAAGGAAGCAGGGAGGCAGCGGCCAGGGTCGCCTGGGCGCTGCCTGGCAGCCTGCAGCGGTCTGGGTGGGCGGGGGGCGCCAAGACAAAGTGAAGGTCAAGTTAGCATCGTACCTTATAAGGAAGGCGTCGGTCCTCCATTTCAGCCTTTCTTTCTGCCAGGACGTGGCCGTGGCATTTCTGGTTTTGTAAACACTGGAGTCTTAGGGGCCTTAAAGAAAAATAAAGACCCCCCTCCTTCCTTTATTGGGGGTGAGCTCGGCCGGCTGGGGGTAGCAGTGGACACAGAAGTCAACTAATGAAGACTCCGGGAAACTTTTCTCTCCTTTTCTCTCTGGCTCCGCTCCCGCCAGCTGGGGCCCCCTCCCCCTCCCTCCGTCCCTCCCTCCCTCCCTCTCCCCACCCCAGTGCCTTTTTCTCTCGGTATCTCTTCGTCTTCCGTATCTCTCGCCACCGTCTGTAACTCTGGGCTCCGTCTCTCCACTCCCTCTTCCCAATACTGCAGACTCCTAAATCCCTTTCATTCTACCGCGAAGCGGAATGGGACGTAAGAACTGGAGAGAAAATTAGCCGTCACAAAGGAAAAAAAGTTCATTTACAGCTTAGATGTCTGACTATTCAGATTTCCTTCGAAAACAAGGCGGTACACTCGGTAAGGAGGAGGGGAAGTGAGGCAGCAAGAGTGGGGAGGTCTGATGAAGCAGGGGACTTGGATTTATTTATTTCTCACATCCAGAGGCGGAAAGGGGTGGGGGAGAAAGGGGAAAGTGAGAGAGAGAAGCGGCTGAACCCGGCAACTAGCAAGGAAGGACGCTGCAGCGGCGGACCGGGAGCGAAGCGCAAGGACCCGGTGGCGCGGCGGCGATCCGCGAGCGCTGAGCCGGCTGAGCCTAGGCCTTGGGTACGGAGAGACAAGGGCATTCGATGTCTGTTGGTCTGAGAGGTGGGGGCGGCGGGGTGTGAAGGCAGGGATGGAAGGAGTCAGGCAGAGACAGGCGGAGTGAGGCGGCGCCGCAGCCGGCAGGCCGGAGGGAAAGCGAGTTCCGGAGCCGCCGCGGCGGCCCGGGCAGCGGGCAGCGGGCGGGCTCAGGGGAGAAAGGCGGCCAGAGAGAGGATCCTGAAGTGGAATCCTTGGCCCGGTCCCTCCAGGGTACCAGAACAGCACTAGGAGTGTGGGGCAGAGAGAGAATATGGCGTGGAGGTGTCTGTGAAGGACTCACCTCTCCCTAGGACTTCTCCTGTTTTTGCCTGCTCTGAGTCCACCTTGCCCTTTTTAGGCCTAATCATTGCTTATTACATGGGAATTCTAATAGCCAAGGGAGGGAGGTCCTGATGGCAGGCTTCTGGTTAAACCTGATGCCCCACAAACCCCTTCTGGTTGTCACCTGCACCCTTCTTAACTGAAAAATCAGTGTCTGGGATCAGCCCCCTCCCACTTGACCTACCTGGTTGAGGGCACCTAAGGGCTCTCTGGAACCTGAAGTGGGGCCTGGGGCCCAGGTGGGAGCAGCCAGGAGCAGTGAGGGTGGTCGGGGAGCTCCCAGGCCTCCGCTGCCGGCAGCCCTCCCACCCTGTGTTCTGATAATGAAAAACAAAGGGGGAGGATTTGATTATTTCTGCTGGTGTTAAAGGAGCCTGGCTTTCAAAAACAGCCTCTGACGCTGAGCTCTAAGGTGATAAGTGTCTCTCCTATGGACATTTAATCTGGGCAAACCTCCTACTGCCTGGGCTCTGGGGGCTGAGGAGGTGGCCAGGATAAGGACATTTGAAGCCAGGAAGTCCCAGGGAGGGAGCGGCAGGCCCTCTCTGGCACTCTCTAGAGTTCTGTGGAGAGTACTTTTAAAGGACAGAATGGACTGGGGAAGCCCTTTCTGAGGTTTCCCTCAGCCCAGGGAAAGGGAGCCCTAGGAAGGGAGGGAGTTTATTAGGAGCTGGGACTTTTCCCTAATGTGGGAAAGACAGAGATAGCCAGACCTTATCCTGCAAAGATGTATTTTGTGCCTGGCACAGAAAATTGGTAACCACTGGGGAGACTAGGGACTGGCAGTGAGTGGAGCAGGGCCAGATGCTGTGGTGAAGGCAGAGACTGAGGTGTGATTTAGGGTGGGTGCAGGAATCTGAGGGAAAGGGACTGGAAAGGTATCACCCAAACCCTTTTTCTCTGAGAAGCTAAACACACACACACACACACACACATACAATGGGCCCAAAATTGAAAAACACCAGATGATCTGCTTCGAAGAGACATAAACAGGCCAAGCGGATGCAGGTTAATAAACCCCGCAAAATCCCAGACAGGAACACTTAAAATGCCCCAGAAACAAAGCATACCGTGACAAATTCTCACCCAACACACAAGTACATGTACCAGAATGTTCCCAGGCACAGGCAGTCCTTCCCTATTTCCAGTTCCCACCCTGGGACACTCAGGTGAACCTGCCTAGCTCCAAAGGCACATGCACATTTGCGTCCCCTGCTAAACCTACCCACCAGGAGCCCCTGTTGGGCAGGGGGGCTGCACACACATCCCACATAGTCAGGCCTGAGTCTCCTGAGCCTCAATAATGCATGATCCATACCCGGAGATAAAAGTCTAGACAATAGATGGCTGTTTATGACAAGGCTCTCCAAGTTTGGGGCTAGGCGATAAATCTCTGGCAAATCTTCCTGTAACTCAACTTCTGGCTGTAGTGACGGAAGAACCACGGAGACTGCTGAAAGGGGAGCAGCAAAATGGGAGATACTTCGAATCTAGAGCAGAAGGCGACTTCCAGGCTCGGTCAAGGGAATGCAAGCGGCCACACTCGGCCCCCATGGCAGGTCCACAGTGTGGAAGCTTCTGGATCAGGCTTCAGAACACAGGCGAGTCAGGCTTCCTGGCTCCTGAAATCAGGGAGAAATGGTAGGGCCTGGAGGCTGGGACAGACCGTCAAACCATTCTTGCTGTAGGCAAAGGGTCTTTTTTGTGGGTGATCCAAATCTTCTTGCTACGTGTCACCTGAATTTTTTCACCCCACGCCTTCTCTCTCTCTCTCCCTTTCCTTTTTGGATTGATGGGCTGTACCCTTTTGCATTTTCTACCCAGGCGTCTGATTACAAGTAAAGAGCCACTGAAGTTGATCTCATAAAAATGCCGCGAGCTCACTTTGATCTGCGCGGACTGGGTCCGAGCCTAAGTAGGCGCTAAAGCCGGGGAATGGCGGCTCCGGCCAACCCGGCCTCCGCTCCGCCGCGAGGTCGGAGACCCCGGTGGCGGGGTGGCCGGGCAGGGCAATCCTGCTCAGAAAAGGCATTTTGTGTGTGTGTGCTGCTGCAGCTGAATTTGGAGACCAAGGTCCAGTCGTTGTGACTCCGTTTCCAGACTGCTTTAAAGACATTTCCTTCATTTTAGAGCATTTGGTGAGGGGGCCAGTGAAACTGGCTCGTAAAATGGGACTTTTATGGGGAAAAATGGGGTCGCGTTGCTAGCCTCCAAGGACAATCCCTCCGCGGAGGAAAGAGGGTGGGGCTGCGGGGACCGAGGGGCTGCCCTTTTCCCTCCCCTCATCCTCTCCCGAGGCCAGAGGAACCTCGGAGCAGCGTGTCCTCTTAGGTGACCAGAGTTAGGACCTTGGGCTTGGGTTGAGGAGAGATGAGGATTGGGAACTGACAGTCCCTTTCCTTTCTAGTTCCCTGGCTGGAGGTGTGAGGTGTCTAGGGGTGCAGGATAAACCACTGGCCTGAAAATCCCCAAGCACACTAAAAGGATTATTAAAATCAGTGGCATTGCTCTAACGGAGAGAGCTGTGCCCAAAAGGATGCAACCGTTGCCTGCCCTGCAGCGTCAGATCCGCGGAGGGAGTCCATGTGCTGATCGCTTATCTTTTTATTGACTCTACAGAGACTGATCTTACAGGCTTGAGAGCCCTAAGGGGCCCCTTGCTCCAACCTGAGGTTTCCTCCCAGTTCTTGATCTGTTGGAGTGGGCCCCTTTCCCCCACCACAATCCACTCTCTCCTGAGCCTCAGCTCAGGATGGACAAGCTGCAGGGGGGCCCAGTACTGGGTGGGGGGGTGCTGTGCTAGGTTCCGAAGATACTGCCCCTTTCTGAAGGCGCTTCTGGTGTCTGCGTGTGGAAGGGAAGGACGCTAGTATCTGTCGCAGCCCTGGCCAGAGTACCGAGGCAGCTACCCAGACCGCAGCTGCCCGCTAGCCGCCATGCAGGCAGACAGTGCTGACTGAGGCCACCCAGAGCCTCAGTGGGGCTGGCAGGATGGCCCCGCTGAGGAGGATTTCAGTGAAATCTGGGTCTCCAGTAGGAGAGGCTATAGGCACCCATGAGATGAGGGGAAAGCCAGCCACCTCCACTCTGAGGAGTGAGGCTGCCCAAGGCTCTTGAGAAGCGATCTGGGGTCTCACTTCAGGGAAAGCACTGATGCCCAGGGATCCAGGCCGGGGCAGGTGGCTAGCCTATGCTTCAGGGTGGCCTGGACTTAGGACTGGGCAGGGAGGCCACTGGCCCATGCCTTGGGCACTTTTGCTCACCAGTATCTTCCTGACTTCAGCCACCACGGCCTTCTTTCCTTGACCCCAGTAGCAACCTCCTGTTTTGGGGACTTTTTCTAAGCTGTTGAAAAATTAAAAGTCAGACCAAAACTAGAAAAAACATTTTTTTGAACTTTGTGCCTTACTTTTAGGGAGACGAATATTAATGTTCAGAAACCTCTGTTGGAAGACCTCACAGTTTCCTGAACATCGACTCCTTTGACATTCTTTCTTGCCTTTCTTTTTGTTTCAAGGAAATCGAGCCGCCAGCAGCTCCTTGCAGCCGCCTGGCTCACTTTTATGGTGGCCCTGGAATAAACTTTGGTGGTCAAATTCAAGTGCTCAGGCCCACAGCTGTCTCCTCACAGGAAGTGCACCCCCTCCCCACTGTCGGCCCTGGCGGTGCCTTGGGGGCTTGGGCCCCACAGCGCCCTGGAGGCCAGGATGGGGGAGGAAGCACGGCCCTGGGGGGAAGTGGGGAAAGCCCGGGCTGAGACTGAGCCGTCATCCACACCTCTGCAAGGGTACCTCTCACCTCCTTCTTGCCAGTTCCTATCACTGTTTGGGGAGCATTTTGCCTCCAATAAATTCGAGTTTAATGAGGAGAGCACGAACCCCATAAAAGCCATAGCCCATAGTTCCCCATCATTATAATTAAAAACGCTGGCCCCAGTTCACCCTATAAAAAGGGGTAGAGGAAAGAGGAAAAGCAACATTTTTTTTTTTCTTGCAGCTTACTCTTTAGCAAAACTCCAGTCTAGCTCCTCTTTGCCCTTAGTTAAGATCTGGCCAGAACTAAAGGAGGGCTCAGGAAGCAGTGCCCAGCCAAGAATGGGTAAAGGGAAGCCAGAGGCCTACCCTTGGGTATGCCAGAGCCACTCCAAGAACAGGACCCATGGTTAAGGCTGTCCCAACCCAGGTGTTGCACTAAAGTAGTCTTGAGGAGGCAGGAGGATTGGGAAAGAATGACTTTGCAGGGGTTGTATCTAGAGTCAAGGTATCTTTTTTTTTTTTTTTTTTTTGTATCTTCCCTGTCTGGTACTGGGGCCTCTGTAACTCATCAAGAAAAATCAAATACAAATAATATTTTTTAAGTGGAAACCAAGTTTAACCATGAGTTAGGGGTTAAAAGAGGGTTTGGGCCATTTCTGGCTTTTCCTAAGAGTGCATGGACTAAGTCCGTGGGGGCTTCAGTTCATCCCTCCTCTGACCCTCGGACCCGAACAGAATAGATCATACTCTGCTGGCTCCTCTTTAGATGCACGGTTGATTTCTGCTCGTGGACGGTTGCTCTGGTACCCAGTCCAGAACCCATCAATAAACCGATTTTCAACTATCCAGATGTGTCCTGTGGTGCCCAGAGGGAAGGGAGGCAGGCAAGGGAGGGCAGAACCACTGAGCCCACCCCTTGGGTCACAGCCATCTAGGAGGCTGGTAGATGTGGAGGAGGGCAGGGCAGGGCTGAGAAACAGCAAAGAGGCACCCACCGAGGTCTGGCTGCAACCCCTGGGGAGGGAGGAGTGGGGCTGGGGGTTTCCACTAGGGAGTGGCCCCTGGCCCTGCGCAGCCCGCCAGGGTCCTCAGTTCCCTTCCACTGCCCTGCTGGTCTGTCCCAGAGATCTATACTGTCCACCCAAATCATTCAAGAATATCAACCCCAAACCCAGATCCCCCATCATGTCCTACCTAGACCCAACACTGGGCTTCTTTACTGCGCAGAAGCTGACACTGAGCACCCAATCCAAAGGGGCCCCAACAGAGAATACGCCCAAGAGTCTCATTGCAACCTTTTTCTTGGAGGTTGAAATTTTAAAAGCCACTGTGGATGCAGCTTTCTGTGCATTGATTGACAATAAAGGCAGGCATGAAATATTCACCCAGGGCCACTCTCTCATACTAAATATTTAACACAACATTAGAGAAGGTTTTTCCCAGACTTTGCCAGGCACCGGCTGGGCGGCTGGCTCACTGCTTACCACTGTTTATGACTAATCTGAGTCCCTAGCCGGCGGCAGCACAGCAAGCCAGACAAAGTTGGGACACTGGCTGGTTGCTGGGCCGCCTCACCTTTGGGAAACTTCAGATACCCTTCCAGGGAGTCCCTCCAGAGGGGAAAGCGAGTCTGGATAACCAGCCCTGGCTAGGAAAAGAATCGACTTCTTCAAACTCTTGTAAACAGGCACTGACTCTCTTCGGGTTGGTGAGGTAAGAGTCCCTGGGAGTTGAGGGGAAAGATTCACGTCTCTGGAGGAATCAGGCAGCGGAGAAAGAGGTCCTCATCCCCACCTCTGTCTTGGGCTGATCACAGGGAGAAGGCAAGACCCCCATACGTGAGAACCCTCCTCCTTCTCCCAATCCTGGGGAAAAAAAAAAAGAGCAGCAGCTAGAAAAAAATACAATTACCCCCTCCTAGCCACCGCCCCCGCCCATCCCACCGCCCACCCCACCCCAACCCTCTCTCTCTCCTCCTTTGCTCGCTCTGTGGAATGGAGAGGAGGGGAGTGTCAAGAGCAAAACGAATACAAATCTGCAATTGATTTTCATAATGTTTCTGCGGTGTTTGCAAACCAATCGCCTGAACGTCCCCATCTTACCTAAGAGAGAACCCCTCCTACGACTGCGAAGTGCTCCGAACTGATATATGACAATATCTACTTTGGATCACGTGCTCGGGGAGAGAGACTAAGACGGATAACGCGTCATCTCGCCTTCCCAAATTTTACCCCCTCGCTAGACCTGGTCCAAAACCTCCATCTGGAGCCGGCAGAAGAGAACGATGTTTAACTCGGTCAACCTGGGCAACTTCTGCTCGCCGTCGCGCAAGGAGAGGGGCGCCGATTTCGGCGAGCGAGGGAGCTGCGCCTCCAACCTCTATCTGCCCAGTTGCACTTACTACGTGCCCGAGTTCTCCACGGTCTCCTCCTTCCTGCCCCAGGCCCCCTCTCGTCAGATCTCCTATCCCTACCCGGCCCAAGTGCCCCCGGTCCGAGAGGTCTCCTACGGCCTGGAGCCCTCCGGCAAGTGGCACCCCCGGAACAGCTACTCCTCCTGCTATGCGGCGGCCGACGAGCTCATGCACCGGGAGTGCCTGCCTCCTTCCACCGTCACCGAGATCCTCATGAAAAACGAAGGCTCCTACGGCGGCCACCACCACCCCAGCGCCCCGCACGCCGCCCCCGCCGGCTTCTACTCCTCAGTCAACAAGAACAGCGTCCTGCCCCAAGCCTTTGACCGCTTCTTCGACAACGCCTACTGCGGCGGCGGCGACCCGCCCGCCGAGCCCCCCTGCCCGGGCAAGGGTGAGGCCAAAGGGGAGCCTGAGGCGCCCCCGGCCTCGGGACTGGCGTCCCGGGCTGAGGCGGGGGCCGAGGCCGAGGCCGAGGAGGAGAACACGAATCCCAGCTCGTCCGGTTCAGCCCACTCGGCGGCCAAGGAGCCGGCCAAGGGAGCCGCCCCCAGTAGGTAGCAGCGGCCGGGAAACAGGCGGGCAGGAGGGAGGGAGCTAGGGAGGGAGGGCGGGCGAGGGTAGGGGGGAGGCGAGGGGAGCGGGGACGGCCTCGTGTTTTGGGTCAGTCCAATTTTATGTGGAGTTTTATAAGCATTCAAAGGATTTTATTATAACCTACAAAGCCCTCTCTCCCAACGACTCGACTTTTTACGATGGAGAAGGGGTGGGGAGGGAGGGAAAAGGGCCCTTTGGAAAAACCGGGTGAACCCCCCCTCTCCGTTATCTCCTTCGGTCTGTGAAAATTTTAAAAGCGCCACCATCGCGGGCAATATTAACTTTGATCGTGAACTTAGAGGAGCATTTAAGGAAGGATGGGGAGCCCGGCGGCCGGGGTTGGGGGTGGGAGGGAGGGGAGGGGTGGAGGGGGAGAAAGGGGAGGGCAAGGGAAAGACAGGGAGAAACTCCGAGAGGGGGAGTGGTGGAGGAGAGAGGCAATGGAGCAGAGCGGGAGCGCGGGGAGTCCAGCCAGGGCCGCTCTGCTTCTTTAAAAAAAAAAACAAACTATTTTTTGAAATGTTCAAACTCTGTGTTGGCGGGTCCCTGAGCAGGGCCCGGAGCGACCCGAGGGTCAGCGGCGACAGGGGGTGGGGGCGAGGCGGGCTCAGGGCTCCCCTCTGCTCCAGGCCTGGGGCTTGGCACCTCCCTGCGGCCCGCGGCCTCTGCGCCGGCCTGGCCCGGCCGCGGGGAAGGAGCGGCCGCCGGGCGTCCTGGGGCGCCGGGGCCCCGGAAGCGGCTCTCGGGTGTCTCTGCTGCCTGCTCTCTTGCTTCCTCCCCGCCTCCCAGTGACTCTCGCCGGATCGCACTTCTTAGCGCCCGTTCTCCGCGGTCCCCCCCACATTTCTGGGGGTGGGGAGTGGGGGTGGGTTTTCAGAGCCACCCGGAGGGCAGAGGAGCGCGGCTGAGCGGGCGGGGGGCCTTGGGGACGCACTTGGCCGAGGCTGGCGCGCATCTCCCGCAGACCCCGCCACAGCCACGGCCCTCGCCGGAGGGGAGGGGGCACTGGCCCCCGAGGTGGCCCGGGACGGGGGACGCGCTTGCCCCCCAGGCAGGGGGGTCGCGGCTCGGCCCAGCGCCGCGCCCGCGGGAGGAGAGCCGGCCGGCCTGGCGGGAGGGCTGCCCGGCGGTGGGGCCGGCAGAGGGGCCCCCGCCGGCCGCTCCGGGGGGCTGGGGTCGCCCGGGTCTCACGTGTCTCTCTCCCCCTCTCCTCGCACTTGCCCCCTCCCCTCCCCTCCAGACGCCCCCCGCACCCGCAAGAAGCGCTGCCCTTATTCGAAATTCCAGATCCGGGAACTGGAGCGAGAGTTTTTCTTCAACGTGTATATCAACAAAGAGAAGCGGCTGCAGCTGTCTCGGATGCTGAACCTGACGGACCGACAAGTGAAAATTTGGTTTCAGAACAGAAGGATGAAAGAAAAAAAACTAAGCAGAGACCGGCTGCAGTATTTCTCGGGAAATCCTCTGCTGTAACCGCAGACTGGGCCCTTTTGAGGGGAGGGGGGAAAGGGGGAAATTATTTTATTTTATTTTTATTTTTTATTTTCTAACTCGCCTATTTTCCGCGGGTGGAAAACTGGACTGTGGCCAGGGCTGGCCCCCACTGCCGTTTCCCGCACGTCTTTCTGGACAACCTCCTTCACCTTGGTCTGACTCCATGTGGGACAGGGACAGGGCGTGGAATGGGGGGTGAAGGAAAGTGTCTGACCCACGGCGAGTGGACACCGTTGGCGCCGAGGCCAAGACTCTTTATTTAAAAGAAAACACACCTCGCGACCATGTCTTGCTGCTCGGATTGGGTGGGGGAGGGGCGAGAGTCGTGGGCGCCTGAACTGAACAATCCTTGAACTAAAAGCCTTCCCTTGCCCAAGTGACAAGATCTGCTAGGACACCGGGTCTGCGAGGGGAGACTTCCCCGGCTTCCCATCCCTACCCCACCTGGCTCCATTGGTAGGGGGCAGCTAAATGTGACCCCGCTTTGCTGTGAAATTTCTGTTCCTTTGACCTGGTGTTAGGTGTGCAAACTCGTGTCCTACCTCCGTCTGCGCCCAGGCCCCGCCCAAGCCTAGCTGTTCTCCCCTTGAAGGTGTAGAACCCTCTTTCGAAATTTCTTAATTGGTGCATTGAGGTTTCCTAATCTTCTTCCTAGCCGCGCCCCACTCCATGAATTTATAGCTATAGTCTATGCATCTGTCACCTTTTTTTGTTGATGTTAAGGAAAAAATTAAAAAGATTAGGGTGGAAGAGGCAATAGGGAGATGGGATTGGGCGCCTCCCCTATGCTGGGGCCTGAATTTTTTGTAAATAAATTTCACAAGCATTTCTTTCTACCCTGAGGGGGTGTGGGGAGGACTGGCCTGGAATGAGACTGGAATCACCCATCTCCATGTGCGTGAGTGTGTGTACGTGTGCAATCCCCATCCAGCTCGCTCCCTGTCCCAGAGGGATTGCTGTGACTTTTTTTTTTTTTTTGGTGGCAAATAAAGATATTTCATTCTGTTCAATATTATGATTTTATTTGATCCTTTTATTAGCCCCTCTCCTCTTAAAACCCTCAGGGCTCTCCAGGCGGAGGAGGAGGCAGGCGGGCAGAGCATGTGAAGGTGAAGTAGGCCAGAGCTAGCGGGCCTGCTCCTTGCTTTCCACGGGCAGGGGCAGGAGTGTGGCGGTAGCTTCCTCCAGCTCTTAGGCTGAGGACTTTCCACAGTGAGTCTCAAAGCTGTCCTTTCTCACGTGCTGCTCAAACCTCGTCCAAATGCCCAGAAACGTTTTCCGTTTAAGCACACGTTTGTTGTGGAGTTAATTGTAACCATCATCGAATTTAAATTTATAGGAATTTTCTTGGCTCCACCGCCCTCCTGCCAGATGTCTCCGTCTGTCGCAGTTAAATGTGTAGGGTCGAGGGTAGGGTTTTCGGTTTTCCTTTTTCTCTCCCCCCCACCATGAGAAGACTGTATTGGAATTTTTATTATACAGTTTTGAGGGAGGGAGAGGAGAGGGGGGGAAACCAGGCCCCCCTCCCTTTCCTCCCTGTGCCGGTGCCTGAGGGTGGGAAGGTGGGGCTGGGCCCCTTCCCCTCAAGCACAAATGGCCAGTTCCTCCAGACACAACAAGACCCTAGGCTGGGGCTGGCCACCCTGATGTTTATGCGTTGGTTTCCCAGAGCAGGAAGCCCCAGAGATTCGTTTCGTAAGGGGTTGGCTTGGGGTGGGGCTCTGGGGAAAGAGGTAACCTGTGAGACCGTCGCCACACCCATCTACATTTGCTGCGTGTTTCTTCTGTATCAAGATAACCATAGTCCTTTCAGCGTGTTCAGTGAGGGCACTCTGGTGGTCTCTGTTCCAAATTCGTCCTTTGGGGGCTGAGATTCGGAAGCAATTCTCTCATCCTTCCCTTTTCTTTGGAACTGTTCTGTAATTCAAAGAAAATGGTTTTTTTTTTTTTTTTTGGTCAATAACAATCCTGTTGAATGAAAGAAAAAGCACCACGACTATGGACTGACTATCGCATCTAGGTTCTGTCATTTTTTATGACAGAGGTATCGGAATCTCTAATTTGTAAATGTAGGTCTTGAGATGAAATTGGCAAACTGGGGTTTATACACAGCCCCACAATCCTTTCATGTGCTTGCACACAAATATTTAAGTTGGGATGCCTATGGGTGCACATGAAAAGGAATGTTATGTGTACGTTTTTGCCTGTAGTATGGAGTAAAATTGACCACATGCACATCTAGAGCTTGTATCCTCCAAGGTGTGTAACCACTCTCGGTGTTTAGTGAATGTCAGCAGCAATGCAGCTGAGGAGCCTCTGTGTGTGTGTGTGCTTGCACGTGTTCATGCGTATGCACGGAAATACGAGAGATTTCTCTAGGTATGGTGTTTGTCCACCAGTAATAAGGGATATTGACCTGCCGGCTGTGTTTCCAATAAAATAGGAAGGAGATAAAACGATAACGCTATAGAAGGAACCTGTTTATAAAGCAAAATGCTAATCTCCAAATGGCTCCTGATTTTGGAGGAAAATATTAAAAATCCAAAGCTACCACTTTCCTTGTATTGTGACGCTCAGAAAAGGTCCCTGGCTCTAGAAGGATTTCTGAAGGAAGGCGCAGAGTGACAGTGAAAGAAAAACAAAAGCTTCTAGGGTTCAAGCCCAGGAACCTGCCAGTCCTTGGTGACCCTCTAAAACTTAGGGGAAAAAAGAGGTCTCTGTCCCCCAAACAAACCCACCTCCGGGCCCCTGGGTTGTCCAGCCCCCCTTGCCGGTCAGGGGCACTCTGGGCTCAACCTCTTCGGGTAATCCCCTCCAGCCGCGGCGCTGCCTGGGAACAAAAGAGCCTCGTCTAGACGCCGCCATAAAGCGCCCCCCCGCGCCTCTAAACCCAGTTTCATTTCGCCCTTAACGACCCAGTCTGGCCTGTGTTAGAAAACGCTTCCGCCCTAAATAGTAAACAAACCCGCAGTGGATAGTTTCGGCTCCCCCAACACACCCCAGACTCCCATTCCATTACCCCCTTGCCTGCATTTCCCCCCTCTTCTCCTCCTGCTTTTCTCAGCTCCCAGCACCCCCAATCCCCTCCCCCCACCCCAGTAAATAAACCCGAGGCCGAGTTCAAAGTTTCCTGGAGCTAAGGAGGAATGTTGGTTGTAAAAATCCAAGTTTATAGCGCACGTGGGAGTTTACAAGGGTATTAAGTGGTGTGGGCTGAGAGAGCATTCTGGGCCCCTCCCCCTCCCACTATGGGCTTTGGGGGTGCAGGGGGAACCTGGGGGACTTGAAAAGAAAAGTGGGTTGGGGCCAGTCTTGGATTTGGGTTTCTTTGTCGCTCAGACCTGGGGTTGCTGGGGGATGGTGATGCAAGGGAGCCTTGAAAGAAGGTTCACAAAGCCCCATCAAGCACCTTTGAGAGAAAACCCACAGGTTCTAGGTGTCCCAGATGGGTCAGGTGGGGAGCTCTGCTTTGGACAAGCAAGAAGGTTACAGACCAGGTGTCTGAAAGGTGGACGGAGTTGGGGACACCCGGAACCCTTCCTCAACCAGAGAAGGAGAAACTACCTGAGGCTGATTTCTCGAGTGGGTTGAAGGCAGAGGGGATTTTTCCTCACCAGAGCAGAAAAGAACTTTGAACTTCAAGGGAGTCAAGGGCAACACCCCTTCCCTCTCCCCGCCCCTCTCCGGAATCTACAGGGTAATTCCTTTCTGAGCAAATATTCCCTCAAGGGGGCAGCCCCTGGGGTTTCCTGGTGCCCCAGGGCTGGATAATGCTGTTTGCTGAAGGCTCCTAGCTCAGAGCCCGCCAGAACTGTGTGCACGCGACTGCACTCTTTATTATTCATATAAACCTTTGGAAAAGGCAACGCCCGGGAAGTTTTTATAACTTTGTTTGGCATAAAAGTTTTACAAGATTCCTCCTCCCTTTTTTTTTAAAAAAATTAAAGTTTTGGTCTTGCCATGGAATGAATTCTCAGGATCTCTGGGAAGGTGGGGAGAGAGAGGTTCTGGGGTCCAAGGTGTGTGTGTGTCGGGGGGAATGTCTGGAGCTGCATCTCTAAGGCAAAACAAGGCTTAAAGGTAGGGATTACTCACTCCTGAGGCCCACATTAGACCCAGCTTTAGGGGCTGCTGGGAAAGTCTCAGCCACTCTGCTGTTGAGACGCACACTAACAGACCCCCAAAGTTTGGACGATGTCAGCTGGACCAGATCTTTTCCATCACATCCTCTTGTTCTCCTGTAGGCATCTCTCTCTCTCTGTCTCTCTCACTCACACACACACACACACACACACACACACACACACACACAAACCCTGTGCACCCTCAACCCGCTGCACCAAGTGGAGACCCATAACCTTGACTCAGACCTCCAAGCTGGCAGTCTCTGCACACACACAACCCGCATCCCTGCCTCCTGCAAAGTCCACAAAGGGTTTGATGAAAGACAGAATTCAAAACGACAAGAACTGCCTGCCCAGAGATTGCAGCGATTGTAGGACCGAGAGAAGAAGAAAGCCAGTGGGCTGCAGTCCAGGAGTGTGCAGAACAAAGGTGCCTGTGTAGAGACGTGGCCTTGGGCTGCTAAGCCTGCTCGTGATTCCTTGGATCTGCCCCCGACATGGGACTGACGGAACCCCACTCCTTCATTTCCCCTAATTCCAGCCTCGGGATATCAAGTTGACTGAAACAAGGGCTATTTTAATGTTCAGCTCTGGAAGTCACTACAAAGACGGAGCAACTTTTCCAAAGACAGGCCTGGCGGATGAGGTTCCTTTGGGGTGATGGACTTGAGGGTACCTAAGCCCTGGAGCTGGGCACTTCAGGGAGCCATCGGAGTCGGTCAGGACGTGCCCCAGACTCTGCTTTTCCTTTTCTCTAATGGCGACTGCTGAGGCCTGGCTGCCAGCCGCTGACAGCCCTACACTTCGCCTTGTGAGGAGCCAGTTAAGGCTGGAGGCGGGGGAAGGTCAACTCCAAGCTTGAGCAGCGGGGCTGGGGAGGGATGCTACGGAGCCTGGTGCTCTCCCCATCTCGGGGCGCCGGGTGCAACAGAGAAAAGTAAGAAGAGCTGGGGGAGAAAGTCAAAGGAAAGGAAAGGATTGAGGAGGAAAGAAGAGTAAAGAATAAATTGTATAGTAAAGAAGGAAGAGAGAAATAAGGACGACAATTAAGAGAAAGAATCCGAAAAAGAGAAGGAAACAAATGGATTCCAGAGAAAAAGAGAAAGAAGCGAATATAACGAGAAAGGAAGAAGATGGGGAAAGAAAGAAAGGGGTGGGGAGGAAGACGGAAAACAAAGATCTTCAAAAAGGAATTTAGCCGGTAAGGGAGGAGCGAGATACTCTGGAGTAAGCCGGGCCGACCGCAGACCTGACTCGGGCTGGAAACCCGACCTACTGGGTAACTTGGGAGCACACCATAAAGTGGGGAGCAAGTCTTTCCCCTCCACAGACATCCTCCCATCCGTCCTCCTCCTAAAGCTTCTCTTGGATGTGTTTGCTGTCTGGTTTCAATTCAGGAGGCAAAGTTAAATAACTAGCTGGCTTCAGCGGGGCAAGAAAGCAGTTGTGCTGGTTATCAGACTTCGGGATGCGGGAATCGCAGGGAGTACATTTTTGGGTAAAAGTGACTGTGTGGCCCTGTACATACAATTAAGCGCCTAGTCAGACACATGTCTAGGCGGTAACCTCCATAGCATCTGCGTGCAAACGTGTACAATGTCCAGATGTGAGAGCAACTCTGATGGTTGGGCTGCCGGTGTGGCGAGGAGATAGGGGTGGATCAGAGGCCCCTCCATGCGTCCTCGGCCTCCCACTTGCCTCTTGTACCTGTTTGAAAATCTGTTTGGGGGTGGGGGGTGCTGAGGAGCTTCTAAGCACTCTTTCTTTTGCCTGAGATTTCTCTGCTCCCAGTTCAGCCCGGGCAGAGCCCGGTCGGTGTTAAGGAAGAAAGCAAATCTCTCCTTCAAGTTTTGAGAAGAGATTGATTTATTTGGGCCTCCAAAACAAGCGGGGAAAAAACTCTGCACTTTTCACTGCTGGTGTGATTTTGTTTTCCATTTCGCTTGAAGAGATTTCAACACACACACACTGTATAATTATTTTATTATTTGATCCTAAATGGAGAGACATTTTATTTTTGTTTCACTTCGCCTTTGGAATTTCCTAGAAGACTTCCTTAACCTGGTGAGGAGACTCCGCTAATTTTCCCTGGAGGAATCAGGGTGCCTCTGGGGCGTTTTGAAGGCTAGAGCGGGCAAAGCAGCCGAGGTTCCTTTCTGTTCGTTGAGCACTACCTTTTCCTGCTTCTGTTTCCACGTGGGGACCCCTAGCGCCCCAGCCCTCAGCCTGTCCTCTGGAACCCGCCAACCACCCTGGAATCTGTGAGGAGCACCCTCCACCTCTCCCTTGGTCACAGTCCCACTGGCGGCAGGAGGCCCACCTCCCATCCCTGGTGCCCTTTCCAGGGTCCGGGTACTGGGAAGAAGGGCGCAAGGGGCCAGGGCACTCAGGGTGAGGGTGGGGGGGTTGTCAAAACATAGGTGCAGCCTGAGCCCCCTCACTGTGGCCTGAAGGCCCTGAATTTTCGCATCCCTAAGCTGAGGCAAGAAGAGGGCAATCCGGAGTCAGGCATAGACGCGGCACTTTCCCAGAAAGTTGGGTAAATGACTTAACAGTAATTTTAGCAACACAGACTTCTCCTGGACCCCAATCCAGTTCCCTAGGGGTGCAGGCCTGAGGCTCTAGGCCCCGTGGGGCTGGGCTGATGGGCGCCTGGCAGCGGTGGCAGGCGGGGTGGCTGTGGCAGCCTGAATGCCTTTGAACGCCAGGCCCGGACTATAGGACTGAAAAGGCCTCTGCTCGACAGAGCCCAAGGGGGCAGGGCTAGGACCCACACCCTGACCCACACAATTGCCCCCTCTCCCCGCTCTCACCCGTGCATCTTCCTTCTTTTTGCCTCCATTGGGGGCAGAAACCCAAGTCTGCAATAACCCAACAAGTTATTCAAGTCTGTGGCTCTGGGTCCTTGTTTAACAGCTCTGGGTTTGCGTTTATCCTGCGTAATTAAAGGCAAACATTTGTCCCACCGGGGGTCCCACTTAGGCTGATGAATTTGATTTCTTTTTTCATTAATGGGCCATGTTTATCATACTTCTAATTATTTCAACTTTAAACACTATTCGTTCTTGTGAGGAGGTGGGAGTGGAGGCGGGAAGTTCCTTCTCCCCCGGGGGGATTATTTCCATGAATAATACCGAGGATTCTGAAAGCGACTCTGTCCCCACCCGGGGTTGAGGTAAGAAGTGGGTTTGGGACCAGGGTCAGGTTGGTCTGGGAGACAGGTCACGAGGCCCAGTGAGTCTGCTTCCCTCCAGCTGGTTCCCCAGGTTAAGCCGTGGGGCTGGATGTTTTTGATAGGTTATCTGGAGTTTGTCCCCCTCACTCTGCCGCCTCCCTTGCCCCCTCTCGGGCTAGGCTCACACCCTTCCCCTTCAAGGCTCTTGGAAACCTTCCACAACCCCAGCGGATACCAGCCCGGCCTGGGCAGAGAGGCTCAGGGAATGATGTTGCCAGCCCCCAGCTTCCAACACTGAGAGAAAGACCAGGAAAAGCCTGAGGTGGTCAAGTGACCCCTGGGTGTGGGGGACAGGGCCCAGCAGACCCCCAAAATGGGGAGCAAGGGCAAGGGACTGGGACGTCAAACTCCAGGGACAGGCACACCAGGCAGGAAAATAAAGGAGACGTGAAAGAGGGGGGAGGGAACCCCCCAAAGCCATATAATTCTCAATTGCTTTGGTCTTTAATTTCATCGCCCCATAAATGAGGAAATATCAGTTCCCATACTAAATTTTTATCCTCGGCTGATAAATATGACGGGGAATTTTCGTTGGGTCCTCGTAAAAGCGAACAGTTTCGATCAAACTGGTGGGGAAAGACTTATGCAGATAATACAAACAGAGTGGCTATAAAGTCTCCGCGTTTCCCGCGGGGTGGGTGGTGGGACAAATGGCTCCCTGGATTGACTGCCGCCCCGGCCGGCCAAGTCTCATCTGGGGCCTAAACAGGCTAACCTTGCCCGGGCCAACCCCCTGTACCGAGTCCACTGCGACCCCTGCAAATGAAAACACGAAAGCATTTCAAATCTCCCTTGGCATTACAAACATTTTCTTCCAGTTTTTCCTGGGGTTCAGGAACCCCTGAGCCTTCTCTCTCGCCCTCTGGATGCAAAAAATCGCGGATTTCTTTCCGAAGTCGTCTTCTAGCAGCCGCCGCCGGCTTGGGCCTCCCTAGAAGCGATCCAGTCTCCTCACTCCACGCCAGGGCGCCCGGGGCTCAGGTCCCTTTCCCGCCCCGGCTCCAGTCCTTTGGAAAATCGAAACCCGAGGCTCGGCACCGGGGGAAACGTGAGGCCACCGGAAAGACAAAATATTCTCCAGATTCCGTTTCCTGAGGAAAGGGTAGAGAGTTTAGTTCGCTTTGGGAGAAAGGCGATGAAGAAACGGAAAGAACTATTTGAAACATACCTTGTCTCATGTCTCGCTTCCCCTTATTACAAAAAATAAAAATAAAAAAATAAAATAACAATTACAAAAATAGTCTCGTTCTGCTCCATTCAAAAATGCCCCCAGCTCCTTGGCTCCGTAAAGGATACTTCTCTAGGTCGGGTTTCGTCGCCTCTGTTTTCCCGTTTCCCGGTTGATACGTGACTCCCCCCCAAGCCGCTCGAGGCGGCCCCGAGGGTTCCCTCTTTATCTCTGGGAATATTCCCTGTTTTCATGGGGGGCAAGGTCAACTGGAAAGCGAGGGCCGGTAGGGCTCGGAGCAAAACAGCCGAACCAGCTCCAAGGCCAAAGCCTTGCAGCCCCTGAGTTGATAACCCCGGAGACGCCCACCCAGCCAGGCCCAGGCCGCACTCCCCGGTTGGGGTGCCGGCGCTTTGGGTTGCCGGCTTCTTCCTCCCGCGACCCCTAAACCCCTTCGGAACCTCCCTCGCCCACGCAGCCCTAAAGCCGTCTTGACCCCTCCCTGGCCTGGCCCGGACACTGGGGACTCCCCGTCAATCCCCGCAGGGAACTGGCGACTCAACCAACTTCCATGACAGGCGGTCCCGAGCTGAACTCCTAAGCCCCAAGGAAGGAGCTCGACGAAGGAGGACGCAGGAGAGGAGAAACTTTAGTTCTGTTCGGGAGTCCTTAACTTTTTCTCTCCCTTTTTCTGCCCACAGAAGCCCTCCCCCAAACCTCACCCCACTCCCATCCCAAGGGAAGAAGTGGGGGCGGGGGCCAAGGCGAGGAAAAGAGGTGAGGAGAGGGGAAGAAGTACCTGAATCGTGTCTTGACCTTTTAATTTGAATTTGACTGTTTTGAGCCCTGAGTTGCCTCGCTCTCTCACTCTCTCCCGCATTTCCCCCCACCTTATCCCGCCCCCCTCTCCCCAGGAGTCACAGGCTGGTTCCCGGGTAAGCAAACCCCATTCTCCCTAGAACCCCCGCACCCCCCTCTACCTCCCTCCTGCCCCCGTCGCCCCGGGGGCCCTTCCTTTGTTCGCGGGGAAGGGCTCCGGCGCCCCTACCCCGAGGCGGCTGCTAGGTGGCGCTGTTACTCCATGCTGCGCACTCCGCCTGCCGACAACTTGACCCCACTGACGTCACGGCCGTCTGAATCATCAAGGCCATTTTCAAATCCCATTGGTCTAGCCGTCACATGGTGAGGCTCGAATGCGCGGATAATTATGGAGCTGATATTTCCCCCCCTCCCCTTCTTTTCCCTCCCGCCCCTTCAACCGCCCCCCCTCCCGGATGGGGAAAAAAAAAGATGTCAGCTCCTCCGCTGTAGTATTGCTCCTTAAAAACCCCTCTCTCTGAAAATGACATGCCCTCGCAATGTAACTCCGAACTCATACGCGGAGCCCTTGGCTGCGCCGGGCGGAGGAGAGCGCTATAGCCGGAGCGCAGGCATGTATATGCAATCTGGGAGTGACTTCAACTGCGGGGTGATGAGGGGCTGCGGGCTCGCGCCCTCGCTCTCCAAGAGGGACGAGGGCAACAGCCCCAACCTCGCCCTCAACACCTACCCGTCCTACCTCTCGCAGCTGGACTCCTGGGGCGACCCCAAAGCCGCCTACCGCCTGGAACAACCTGTTGGCAGGCCGCTGTCCTCCTGCTCTTACCCACCTAGTGTCAAGGAGGAGAATGTCTGCTGCATGTACAGCGCAGAGAAGCGGGCGAAAAGTGGCCCCGAGGCAGCTCTCTACTCCCACCCTCTGCAGGAGTCCTGCCTCGGGGAGCACGAGGTGCCCGTGCCCAGCTACTATCGCGCCAGCCCGAGCTACTCCGCGCTGGACAAGCCGCCCCACTGTGCCGGGGCCAACGACTTCGAAGCCCCTTTCGAGCAGCGGGCTAGTCTCAACCCGCGCGCCGAACATCTGGAGTCTCCCCAGCTCGGGGGTAAAGTGAGTTTCCCTGAGACCCCCAAGTCCGACAGCCAGACCCCCAGTCCCAATGAGATCAAGACCGAGCAGAACCTGGCAGGCCCCAAAGGCAGCCCGTTGGAGAGCGAAAAGGATCGGGCCAAAACCGCCGACTCCAGCCCAGACACCTCCGATAACGAAGCAAAAGGTAAGGCCGTCTGGGCCGTGGTCCGGCTGGGACGCTCGGGCACTGGGTCTTCGTGGCCCCGGGCGAGGGCAGGGAGAGGGTTGGGCCGAGGAGGCCCTGGAAGGTCTTGGGAATGCGACCCCAGCTTGCGACTCGTGTCTGCTGAGCGCTAGGCTGGTGGCGCGTCACTTGGCTGGGGAAGGTAAGCGGCGAAGTGGAGGTGCAAGGCCGGCAGCGGCGGTGGGCGCCGAGACCGGGGTGGTGCACACCGCGGGCAGCCTGCGGGCGCCTTGTGCTGCCCAAGGCGGGTGACCGCGCCTGGGTGTGTGCTGCCTTTGGTTTGCTTGCTCTACGTTGTTGTCTTGGGGGGCTGATATCCCCCCTCAGGTCAGAAGCTTGCAAAAAAGCTTAAAATGGCGATCTTGGGCCAGAGACTAAGGGAAGCTTGGGAGAAGGGGGATTTCGCTTTACTGCGTTTTCCCAGTTGAAAATGTTTCCTGCGAAGCGCGATTTGTTGTTTGTGGATCTGATTCCTGCGTGTGGTTTGGGCTCCTGCGGTTTTTGGCTCGGCCGGGGGCCTCGGGCAGCAGGGCTGGGGCCGGAAGAGGTGGAGGTGAAGGGCTGCCCGCTGCGTCCCTCCCTCCCCCAGACGCCTAGGCCGCCTGTGGCGTTGGAACAGGGCATTTGGAATGTTAAGTTTTTTGTCTTCCCTTTGAAATTTTTTTTCTTTTCCTTTTTTTCTAGTTGCATTTTTAAAAATGTAGTTTTCCCATTGGTTTCCAAAAGCAGCCTACAAATGAGTGGTTGGGAAATTGTGTGCATAGTAAGCTGTTTTCTCCTGCAAGGGAGTGTGGCTTTAGTTGGATTTCACTGTGATTTTGGTTGGCGAGGGAAAGCCTAGGCAGAGTTCAAGCTCAGAGTTCAAGATTCATTTCTGCTGAAGGAGCTGAGGGCCTTCAGGACCCTTGTCTGACACCTGGAGAAAATGTAAAGGAAAAGGGAGCAGTGGAGGGAGGCTGAGGGGGTTTTCCATGAAAAGTTGGAGCAAAAAGCATCAGAAGAGGCCCAACTGGCAGAGGAGGTGGGGGCGGATAAACTGCTCCCCATGGCACTGACTGCTGGAGGCTGTGTGTAAGAAAGGCTCTTTGGGTGCAGAGGCAGATGAAATAGTGAGAACTGAGCAGACTGAGGGCGGCCTGGGTCTTGTGGCGCTTTGTATATGGATGCGGTGCACACACATCCCTGGCAGCGACCTGTGTCACACTCACACACAGTCACACATGCCCTCTTATACAGGCACACGCACTCTTTCAGAGGGTGAGGACAGAGCCTCGCCCTCTTGGGTCTCCTCTGCAAATCAAAGGTGGGCCCTGGCAAATCAGCCCATGGAGACCCTGGCCAGAAGATGGGCACGGGTGTCTTCTTGAAGGTGAGGGGGAGAGAGGCACACATACCCACGAAGCCTTGGTGGTGGCACGTGTGCAGCACAGAAGTTTAATTTTATACCATCTCCCCACACCATGGGCTTGGTTGAGGTGCAGATTTAGGATAGGAAAAGCTGCATTCTAGCCCCACCAAAAGCAAAGTCAAGGTTAACAAGCCCACCTCCTAGCTCAAATTGCCCCTATGCCCGATAGACTCTCCTTTCTCTCCTGCCATTCCCCACACCATCTAAACCCTCCAGCCCCAACTAATCCCTCTCTGCCTTCTGCCTGTGCCCTTCTTGCCTCCATCCCCCCATTTTGGTACCTCCACCAGGCCAGAGGCAAGCCAGCTTTGGGCCAGACTTCCGCACTTGTAATTTTTCCCCTTCCCCTAAACCCCAGTTTAAAAAATCAATAGCACAGAGTTATATGTGGAGAGCCTTTGAACAATTTGGCAGGAGGCTGCAAGTGCAGAGGTGGGAGCAAAATTAAGGACATTCAAGTGTTTTAAACTAGAGCCTCAAGTTTGCATTTTTCTGGTGCCTCCTGGTTCCCCTAGCGCCCCCACCCCACTCCCCATCAAGATAAGATCCAGGAACCTGGCAGTTTCATTGGGCATAGAGGGGGATAGAGCACAGAGGCATCAGCAGAGTCCTTTGCTTGGTGTCCCTCTCGGGTCTCTGGACTCTGGGTTTTCTCCCTGGAAAAGATAGCCAAGGTCCCTTCTGCTGCATGAGGTTCATTTCAGCGAGAATGTGTGCCAGGGGAAGAAGCTATCCATGAGGGAAAGGGAAATACACAGTATATTTAGAATATCTCCTAATATAAGTAGACACACATATGCATATCCCTGTGTGTGCATATGAGGAGGAATGTGTGTCGCTGCAGAAATGCACATGCGTATGCACACATGCATATCTGCATAGACAAGGCAGGAGATTTTCAGGAGGCTGCATTTCCTCAGGCTCTCTCTCCCTTGACCTTAGGTCTCTGGCTAGGGCAGTTGTCTGAGGACCCCTCAGCATGCCCCAGAGCTGTTGCCCCTGACCTCTGCTGCCTGCACAAGCTCCCTGCCTCAGGTACTCCTGGGGAAAACAGCCAGGAGAGGAAAGGCTGGCGATGGGAGATCCAGTGGGGGCAGAGTCGCTCTGTGTCACTTGGGGTGGGAGTCAGGGCTGGGGGTCTGACTCTGGATTCAGAGACGGCTGCAATGGCCTCTGGCTGCAGAGACTGAGGCAACCTCCCTGCCCTTAGTTGAAAGGGGCCAAAGCTCTCCGGGAATTGCTCAGGGCAGCCGGGTGGCCTCTGTTACCCAGTCTGAGGCCTGGAAAACACCTTTCCTTCTGGTTGGGTTTTTTTTCCCAGAGCTGGAAGGGAACAGAGAGGAGGGAGGGTCTGGTGGGGCTTAGAGAGCCCACCAGGGTCAGCAAGCTGAGAGAGAGCGGGAGTACTCAGAACCTGCCAAGTCAAGGTGGACTGGGGTGATTTAAATTTAATAGACACGTTGGAGGCAAGTACCTTCTGTCTTTCTTCACTGTAAGTTTAGACCCCAGAGAAATTCTAAAAGCCCTGAACCCAAGAGGACCCCACCAGCCAGGCCTGTGGGGCGAGAGCAGCTCCCCTGGGCTCCGTCAGCCGCCCCCACAGCAAGCTGGCTGAGGCTGCAGTGCTGCGAGGGTTTGCCTCTTCCAGGGATACTTATGTAAATAATGTTATTTTTAACAGAGGAGATAAAGGCAGAAAACACCACAGGAAATTGGCTGACAGCAAAGAGCGGAAGGAAGAAGAGGTGCCCCTATACTAAACACCAGACGCTGGAATTGGAGAAAGAATTTCTGTTCAATATGTATTTGACGCGAGAGCGCCGCCTGGAGATTAGCAAGACCATTAACCTTACAGACAGACAAGTCAAAATCTGGTTTCAAAATCGCAGAATGAAACTCAAGAAAATGAACCGAGAGAATCGGATCCGGGAACTGACCTCCAATTTTAATTTCACCTGAGCTCGGGGGCCACCCCTCCCCCTCCCTTCTCTCCCCCCCCCCCACCTTCCTTTCCCCGCCCCTCCTCCCTTTGTGCCTGGTGGTATATTTTTTTTTCCTCCCTGAGTATAAATGCAACACGCCTGCAAAAAAGGCAAAGACCTCAGACTCTCCTTCCAAGGGACCTATGGTTCGTGCTCCGAAGATGCGTCCACCTAAAGCATGAGAAATGGGGTGCTGGGGTGTGGGGTGTGGTGTGCCCACATAGATGAGGGTGGGAGTGTGGCTGGTGTGTGTGTCAACCCCTCACTCATGCACGCACTCACACATAGCATCCTGTTCTCCAGGCAAAGTTAAGGTCGAATCCACCCGATTATAGGGGAAAAAAAATCAACCAGAGAAGGTCTGTAATCTCACAGAGCACAGTCAGAATCAGAATCGCTTCTTCCTTGCTGCATTTCCTCCTTAGAATAATAGGCGTTTTGGAAAGTTCAGCTAGTGTTTGTGTGTTTGTTGTAGCGTCCAGCGCCTCTGCCAAACCCTCTCTGTGTCTTTACCTCCCAGTCGCTCTGAGAATCTGCTTGAAGTCCCGTATTTGTACTGCTTTCTGCTTTTCTCCCATCCTCCCAGCACCTCTACATCCTCCATCCACTGCCATCTCAGAAATTCCATTCAGAGGAACAAAAAACAATTTTTAAATTAAAAATAGAACATAGAGAAGCAAAGACAGAATGCCCCTCCCCCAAATATTACCCTGTCCCTGTCTGGGAGTTGTGTTATTTAAAGATATTCTGTATGTTGTATCTTTTGCATGTAGCTTCCTTAATGGAGAAAAAAAAAATCCTAATAAATTTCCAGAATCGTAATCCTCAAATGGGTGGTTTTTTGTTTTTTAGTATTTTTTTTTTTTTAGCGACACCCTCCCCCCAAAGAGGCTGAGTGTGTGGATGTGTGTGTTTTGTGTTCGACTCATCTCCTAGAGCCTTTCTAGAACGTCTCTTGGCGGGTTTAATGTAAGTGAGAGACCATAACGTTGATTTAAATATTATCCAGGTGACCACAATAAGTCAAGGTCATAAAACAGTAATGTCAGGACGGTCTTGGTGCGCGCGAGAGGTGGATTTTATGATCTGCAAATATAATGTGGTGCTGCAGTAAAAGATGCATTTAAAGGTGACTGGAGGAGGGAAAGAGGCAGAAAGCAAACTGCAATCTTGAGGAGCAGACGGATCCCATTGCCTGGGGTGCTGGGCCAGGCGCACCCCACTGCTGCTGGGGGGAACCCCAAGAGCCCCCCACCTATCCAAGGAGAGGAATAAACTTAACCACCGGAGGGGGATGAGGAGCTGAGCCCCCCCCCCTCGACAGCAGCAGCAGAAGCGCGGGCAGTGGCAGGAGGAGGAGGCAGCGACAAGGTAAGAGAAGCGGTTTCTTCTTCTTCTCTTGGCGGCGGAGTGGGGACTAGCGGCGTCCCCAGGTGCCCAGCGCGCATTGGGCAGAGCAGGGTGGAAGGTGTTCTGGGCATCTTTGCTTGCTGGGAGCCCAGGCTTGCCCTGTGGCGGCTCGAAGCGGAGGGCAGTGGCCACAAGCTCCCCTTCCCTGACCCATTGGCTTGGGGTTCGGCAGTGAAAGGAGTAAATTGGTGGGTTTTGGCTTCTTTCTTTACTCGGTCACTCAGGGTCGCCTGGAGCTCGACACATGGGTCTTGATGTAGCTCAGTCTGGTCGTCTGCTGGGGGGAGGCAGAAGGAGGATGGGCTGGTGAGGGTTGGAGCTTGAAGCTTAGGTTCTCCTGCTTTCTGCTGGTTTAGATGTGAGCCTTAGCTAGGCTCTCGGTCCCCACTCGCTCTGGCTGTGGGGTTTTGCCAGGCAAGTGGCCTGATTGGAAGAGGCTTTGGAGTGGTTCGGACACACACGGACGAAGGGAAGCCAGAGTTCAGCTGAGAGACGGAGAGGATCAGAGGAAACCTAGGAGGAGAGCACAGGAGAGCCAGAAGGGCAAGACAGGGGACCCAGCCCGAGAGTGGAAGGACACTCCAGCCTCCCCCGGGGCCAGGGCCAGAGGCAGGGGATAGCCCCACTGCGGTGCTGGGGGCGGGGCGGGGGTTTGGCGGCTTGAGGTCCCATTCACCAGGGTCTCCCTGAGCGATTGCTTAGACCAGAAGCTGATGAGGCAGTGAGACCCCCTGCCCACCCAGCCACCCAAAGTCTACCCTCTAGTCCTTAGGGAGGTTGTGGGGGCGGAAAGGGGGACGGGGCTGAATTTCTTCCTTCCCCAACCCCCTTCCCTTCTCCTCCTGATAGATGCAAAGCTGAATCTCCCGCCCTGCTCGCTCAGCTGATCTGTGGCTTAGGTAGTTTCATGTTGTTGGGATTGAGTTTTGAACTCGGCAACAAGAAACTGCCTGAGTTACATCAGTCGGTTATCGTCGAGGGCCCCAACCCACCTATCCCGCCCCTACCCTCCCCAGTGGGACTGCTCCCTAGGCCCCCTCCTAGACAGGGCGAAATGGGTACAGACCAAGGAGGGCAAGCTGTGAGTGGGGCCACACAACAAGTCTGGAGAACCCCAGTTTATCCCGTCCACTCAGCTTGTCCCAATCCCCGTGCTTGAGGAAGAGGAGTTTTTCCTGCAGCTATTGTTTCCTGGGCCCAGCTGATGGAGACAGACAAAGGAGGTCTAACCAATTCCAAGGAAATTCAGGAATTTGAGTAAGAGGTGGCCTGGCGGGCCAGCTCAGCTGGGTAGCAGGGTGGGGCAGGATGATTAGAAGAGAGAAGACCACAGAAATAGAAAGGAGTCTTTGAAGGGTTAGCTTTTCCCACTTGCCACCCCCAAGGAAAAAAAACTGCCTCCAGTCAACTGGGGCTGGAGCTTCTTAGAAAAGTGGGGTGCGTGGGGGGTCCCAGGAGCTGGGGAACTCTGAGCGCCAGCTCAGCCGTCTCCTCTTCCTCTTGTATAGCCCCATCCCCAGGAGAAGGGCATATTTCGGGTGTTAGTAGGCTAGAAGAAAATCATCAAGTCCAAGTAGAAACCCCCCCCCACACACCCTACTGGGAAACATCAGGGCAAGAATCTGGCTCTGGTCTCTTTCTAGCTGTCTGTTGCCTGTAGGCCTTGGTCTGTTGTGTCTGTGCCTGTCAGGCAGCTGCTTGTCTTTGCACTGTGTGGAAAGGTCTGGGTGAACGGAGGCTGCCAGCGCCCACCATTATCATATTGTTGGAGAGGTTGTTGGCTGATGCCAGGGAGGAGGGGAGGACCTGGAGTAAAGGGGCATTGAGCAATGTGCAACTTTGCAAAGCTTCTTCCCCTCCTTGCCCACTCTGGTTGCTCAGTTCTGGTCCTGGTTGCTAGAGAGAGGGCTCTCCAAACAGGTTTTTCTGCCTGCAGAGAAAAATGGGGAGGGTCACGGAAAATGGAGAGGTACACCCCTGCTCCAAACTGGGAAAGAGAAAGTCAAAAGGCAAAGGACAGGTTCTTGGTTCTCTTACTTTGGAATTATTATGATTATTAAAACATTAGAAACTTTAAGACAGGGAAACAAAGTCATGTCCCTGTAACACAGTATATCCATGAAGTTTATTCACGCAGTTGTCTGCTGGGGGATATATTGAACCTTGCATGCGTGTGGGTCTCTATTTCTATATCTCTGCCTCCTCCAGGCTTTCCCAGATCCCCTGTATATATTTTTGTGCATACTCATGTATTTTTCTCTCTCTCTTATACAAAGAGATCCCATGGAGATTAGAGGAGAGAATAGTAATAGAGCCTCCCTTCTCCCCAGCTGAAATTGTCAGTCTGTCTTTCTGTCTGTCCCCCAGCCCTTTGTAAGGGGAAAAAAAAAATCTCTTCCCTTGGAAGGAAGTGCTCAAATCGCCCTATGGCTCCCAGGGAAATGGGGAAGTTTTCAGAGAGGAAGGCCAGCTGGTGCGAGGCAGGCAAGGGCTTCCCCGGTTTGGGAGCCCTTGGCAGTCTCTGAGTTTTCAGGCTGTCAGAAGCCGGGGGCCAGCTGGAGTGAAGGGAGTCCCAGGCAGGGGCGGGGTGTTCAGGAGTGCCTGGCTTTGAGACAGTGTCCCTGATGGGCCGAAATTTACCAATGAACGACTTCTGTGCTCTGGGTCTCTCAGCCCCAATTTCCATTTCAGAGCTGGTGGGCTTATAGGGGGGTGGCCACAGAGCCATGGGTCTGGGTGTCCCCCCCCAATATCCTGGGGAGTGGGGTGCATTCTCACAGGGCCAAGGTGAGGGCCAGTCTGGTGGCCAGGGTCCACCGCCGGGCCCTGGGGCCGTGGATCATGGCTAAGGCGATGGTGATTATTTATTCGCTTCACTGGAGGGGAGTCTTCAAAAGAAACAGCGTGAAGAGGAGGGAAAAAATTATCTCTCTCGTCTGTGGATATTAAGATGGATTTTTATTTCTTAAAGGACCCTCCCCGCCGAGAGCGCATAAGCGTAAACTTAATATATGCTCTGCAGCCCAACTCCAGAAATCGCAATAAAAGTTAAAACCTCCCCTACTGGTTTTTTTTAATTATGATATGGGAAAGAGGAGCAGGATTTATAGAGCTGAACTCTCGGCGTGTAAGTGTTTAAGACTTGCGGGAGAAGGAGGAAGAGGCAAGAGCTTGCCAAGGAGAGCCTTGGTCTCTGAGATCTCTCGCCGGCTGCGGGGGGCTCCGGCTTAGGCGGCGGATCATCTGTGGCCTCCCTGGGACCTCGGCTCCCGGCACCCTCCGGCCCGGGCCACCGCCCTGCCTCGGCTGGCTCGGAGATGCGGCCCTTCTTGAGAACAGGTGAAGGGCAGCGGGGCCGGGGAGAAGGGGCTGCGGGTGGGGGCGTCGGGACACTGGGCTTTGTGTGGGTCCCCTGCAGGGGAGGAGGTGTGCAGCCCCGGGCAGGGCCGCGGCCCGAGGGTGGTCAGCGGGCGCCTTGGCTCGGAAGGGTGTCCGGGCCGGGCCCCGAGAACACGGACAAGGTGGATTGTGTGAGGACTTTGGCCGCAGATGGAGCGGAGCCGGCTCCCCGGCGGAGAGGCCAGCGGCGAGGCGGCCAACCGGATGTTGAGTCTGTAGGAAGGACCTTGAGGTCTGCTTGGTGTTTGGGCTGCCGGGGGGCGGCGGCCCAGAGTGTGGAGCGCGCAGCGCGCGGGGCTCGGCGGCCGGCGTGGGCGAGGCAGCAGGCCTGCACACCTCTGCAGCCGCAGGGCCGGGCCCAGGACGCCTGAACTGAGGCCGACCAATGGTCAGAGCGTGAAAAATAAATGCAGTTCAGGGTCTTTCTTTCTTTTCTACATCAGAGGTCTTTTCTTTTTTGTCTCTTTCGGAGATACCTGGATTTGGTCCAGAACAGGTTGCCCGCGGGAGGGCCCCGCGAGCGGCGGCGCGCGAGGGAGGGAGAGAGGGAGGGAGGGCGAGGAAGAGGGAGGGAGGGAAGGAGGGCGGGCAGCGGCGGCTGCGGTGGCCGGGGCTTCCCTCCCCCGGCGGAGGCGGCTGCCCTGCATCTGTGGCCGTGGGGAGCCGAGGAGCAGGTAACGAAGGCGCTTCCCGAGGCGGGACTGGACCAAGCCAGAGGGACCGAGTCTTCTGGGTCTCTGCCGGACGCCCTGGAGGGGAGAGAAGGTAGGGAGATCGGCGCCCTCCCGGCCTGGCAGAGAGGCCTGGGGAATGTTGAACCTGTATTTGATTTCAGACTCACACTCATGTTGTGAGTCTGTCTGCCTCCGGAGATGCGGTTTGCCTGTCTGTCTGTCTGTCCATCTGAGACGTCCTAAACCCTAGGCTGTCCAGCCAAAGGCTGAAAAAAATCGGGAAAAATTCGTCGGAATGTGCACTTTCATTCATTGGATTCTCGGCGACTCAGTGGGGCTGGTGGCTGGGCTCCCAAGTTGGAGGGCGCTTTCCTCCTGCTTTCTGGACGCCAGAACGTCTGGTTCCCTCCGCCATGGGCTGAGTTTCCGGCTCCAGGTTCGCGGGTTGCCCTGAGGTTTGAGGCCAGACAGCTCCTAGTCTGGCAGGGAGGGCGGGGGAAGAGACTAGCGGCTCTGGCTCCTTAATTGTACTTCGGACCCGTATTGTCTCTTTCTCCACCTCCGCTTCCTCAGTCTGGGCTCCAAAGTCACTGCAAATTTCCTTGCGACACATACATCACACAAAGATCAGGTAACCAGGCGCCCAGGACCACGGGGGGCTCCAGGCGGAGAGCACCCCTAGCTCTGGGGCCGCTCCCCCTCCAGCCACTCCCCAGGCTGGGAAACCAGATCGGGTTGGGGGAGCGGAAATAGCCCCGTTTGCTGCGGGGCGCAGGGCAGGGGGCCGGAGGGAATGCAGGCCGTGGCGTTGAGAGGGCCACGTTCACAGGCCCTGGGGGTTTCACTCCTGCTGGGCTTAGCGGCTGGACTCCTGGTGTGTAGGGATCCCGGATACCCACCTGGGGTGGGGGCAAGACGCTGGTCTCCTCGCGGCGGGCCAGGAGAATTCAGTTTCTGCTTCCAGCGCAGGCCTGAGCTAGGAGGAGTTGTGTGTGTGGGTGTGTTTTTCCCAACAAAGAGGGATCAGGAGAGAAAAGGGGGGAAAGGAGTGGGGAACCGAGGAGGGGGCGGGGAGGAGGAGAGGGCAGCGGAGAGGTGAACTGAGCCCATTTCAGGGGGAGAAGGAAAACGAAAGCAAATGGAGCACACAGGGCCTCCTCCGCGCAGGCGGGTGCTGACGAGCCGGGAGCGGGCGCCCTGCCTGCGGCGGCGGGAATGACCCGCTGGGGGACGGGGAGAAAGCCTGTTTTAAATATAATCCGAACTTGACGGTGTGGATTGAACCGGAGGGAATTTAAATCACCAAAAGGGAGGTGCAGGGCCAGGGGAGGGGATCAGTCTAACCTGTCTTTCTGTCTGTCTGTCCTGCGCACGGTGGTGCTAGCTTGATTGTGATCCCAGCTGTCCAGGTCTGAGGTGATGTAGTCAGGGTGCTCCTCCCCCTGAGGGGCTCTCCTCTGCCCAGTGCCGTCTTTTGGGGTCAGAAGAGAGCTCTAAGAACCACAGTGAATGCACAGCTGCTAGCTAAAGCTGGAGTCCTCCCATCTCCCAACAGGGACTCCCAGTGGCCTCCAGTCCCTCGGGCTCCCCATCGGTGATAAGGAAAATTGAAGGGAGTGGTGGGGGTGAGAGGGAGTCTGGGAACCTGGCAGGCTTAACTGAACCTGGGAAGACAAACTCCTCCTTCTTGGTGCTCCCACATCCTTGTGCCCTCCAGGTCTGGATTTGGGGAGAGCCCCAGGGTCTGCTTCAGAGCTCTGACCTGCCACCCCACCTCCAAATGCAGAGGATGGGGGTACCGTCCACATGTAGTTGTGGAACCCGAGGGACCTCGCCTGGTGGCCTGGTGAACTCAGGAATTCTCAGCCTCTTCCAGCCCCCCTCCCCCAGGCTGCCTCTCTTAGCAAGGCCCAGGCAAAATGGGGCATTGGTGGGGAGGGGGCTATGGGTGAGGCCTGCTTCCAGATCCACAGCTGTGTCTGTGCCTGAGTGGGGAGGGTCTGAGTTCATGCTCTGAAACGAAGGCGACAACCTCCCCTCAGTCTCACAGGGAATTTGATGGCAGCAGAGAGCGTGGGCCTGGTGATCCTGGCTGCCCCACTGCTGCTGCCTCTGCCGGGTGGGCAGGCTGCTCAAGAGTTGAAAAGAAGGTGGTGGCCAAGCTGGGTAGGAGAAAAAGGGGCATCTGTTTACAGCCACTGTGTCTGGGGGGCTTTCCCAAATAGTAGAAGCCCATAGGAGAGAGGCTTTGGGGGCAGCTTCCTTCTAGGAAGACTGAGGTAGGGACACATGGGCCCTGTCCCCTGGCGAAGACAAAAAGGAGGAGCCGGCGGGCTTGAAACCTTCTCCTTCATCCTGTCTTCTTTGCTCCTTGATTGAGAGCGTGGCTCAGCTCCCAGCTGCCTGGATAGCTGCCTGGGCCGAGATAGGGTTCTATATCCTGGAGGCCTGGTGTCCCCACCTCAGCAGGTCGCCCGGGAGGGGCAGGAGAGGAGGCCTCTTCCTCCTTTGTGTCCGGACAGAAGTGGCCGCCGCGCCCAGAGCCAGTCCCGCGGCAAAGGCCCGGCCAGCCAGCGGGTTGCACAATGCCACGGCTGCTCGGCCAGCCAGCCCGCGCCCTGCCCCGTCCTGCCTGCCTGTCGCCGCCCTTCCTCCGACTCTCTCTGCATGCCTTCCTTTCCCTGCTCTTCCCTCTCTTTTCATCCTGCCTCCCCTCTTTTCTGTCTTTCTTCCCTCTTTTATTCTAATCCGTTTTCTTCTTTCTTTCCCTCCTTCCTTCCTCCCCTCCTCTCTGGGGACCTGGCGCCGTGCTTCAGTCTTGCTGTCGCAGACTGTCTCGGGCTCAGTCTCTCTCAGGCTCTGTCCCCTGATGTCCTCTTGGTCACAGTCTGGCCCCGGGCCCTCTGAACGCTCCGCAGCTCTGCTCAGCATTGCCAGCAGCCACCCAAGAACCAGGCAGGGTCCCCGCCGCCAGGGCTGGGGGGGAGGTGCTGATGGCGCTGGGGATTTGGAGGAAGCCTAGGCAGGGGGACTGTAACCTGCAGTCTTTTCCTTGGAACTAGTGAGGGAGAATTTTTGATTGACAGCTAACCCAGCTCCATCAAGGCCAAAGAGATATTCTGTTTCTTGCTGTAATTTGACTTTTCCAAATCCAGTCGAGGGGGAGGAGAAGATAATCAGAGCTGAGGGTGAAGAGGCTGAGGCCCCGGGTCGCCTCTCCCCAGCCGGGTACTTCTCACGTCCCCCCCCATGCGTCGAAATCCCAGCCCCGCTAGACCGAAAAGGAGAGAACCCGAGAAGGGGAGGAGCAGGGACTGGGGTGGGGGCCTGGCAGGCTGGGGTCAGTGCTGCGGGCTGCAGACAGACCCTTCCCCCTCAACTTTCCTCACCCCCCCCCCTTCTCCCAAACGCACACATTGCAGTCTCTGGAACACCTCTCTCTAGCCCTTCTCCTTAGAGGAGACAGGTTGACAGAGATGCTGGAAAAAAGCAGCCTCCGCCCCCTCCCACAACCCCTGGTGTTTGGTCCCCTCCTGAGGACAGGAATGGAAAAGAAGAGCAGACATCTCCAGTCTGAGAAACCTTGTCCTTCTCTGCTGCCTCAGAGCCTATGTCTTAGCCTCAGCTCCTGCCTGTTTCCCTTGGCGCAGACTGGACTATTCCCTGCTGACCCTGAAATTGCACCCCTCTTTCAAATTCACTCTGCCCTGTGTCTCTGGGGATATCACCTGCTCTTCTCCCCCACCCCCACCAACTTCCTTGCCCCTCTCTTGCACCCACACTGAGAATTTCCTGCTTGCCTTTGCCCACTTTTGCTAAACCACCATGGGACAGTCTGATGGAAAGCAGAGGGCTGGGCAATGAACCCCAAATTCAAGGAGGAGGGTAGCAACCAACTTACTGAGGGGGGAGGAATCCAAGTTGTGTCATCTTCCCTGCCATCACACTGCCCCCTCCAGAATTCCTGTGTCTGACTCCAAAGAAATTGCTTTCTCCCATTCCTTCATAGCTTTTTTTCGTTCCAAAAACAGCCTACAATTTTATTTAATGAAAGACACATTTATGAACAATCAAATGATCCTCATAAAAATTTTATTGAAGGACGTAAAAACAAGCTACTTGCCCACGACCGAGGTCGCTCTCTCGCCTTGCCCGCTCTCACCCTGGCTCTCTGCAGACAGAGCCCCGGTAGTGACTTCTTTTTTGGGGGGGAGGGTAGGATGTCTCAGAGATGGAGTTGAGGGCAAAAGAGGGCGAACAGGAAGATGGAACGGGGACAACCCACTGAAGTTGTGTAGATCTCTCCACTTCTTCAGGCTGGCAAAGAAAGATAAAGATACAGACAATAAATTTAAAATAAAGACGTTTGCATATCTGTGCCAAAGCAAAGAGAGGACTTCTGGTGACAGAGGTGTATAAGGTCCCGAGGTCCTACCCCTCCTACCCTTGGGCCACCTTCCCCAAGCTTCCCCTGCCCCAGATTTGGGGGGCTGAGTTGGCCAGTGGCAGAAGGACGCTCCCCTTTCCCTCCTTCCCTCCCTCCACCCCAGCTTCCCCAGTCCCCTCCCACTCTCCCTCCCTCGCTGCTGCTGCTCCAGAAAGAAATACATACATACACACTATTTAAAAACGCATTTTTAAAAGCCACGTTCCGAACTGACAATCGCTGATCTCGGCTCGCGCAGAGACTGCGGGAGCGTCGGGACCGACAGAGACGGATTACGTCAAGAAATAGTTCCTCCACCTACCTCGGCCGTCCTCTCCGCCCCTGCGGGGCTCCAGCGCCCAGCTCAGCCCCGAGGGTCCGGGAACCCTGGCTTCGGGGACTGGCATTGGCACCCCATTAAGAAATTGTCCCGGGGTGGGGGCGGAGGCCATCTGCTTATGGGTGGACACCGGCAGGGGCTTCTGTGCTGAGATGGCGAGTTGTCCTGAAGGGGCGGCGGGTCCTTGGGTCCAGAGTTGCGGACCCCCAGGAAAACGCAGGTCGCGGGGATCAGCAGAGAGAAGGGGGTGGGAGAAGGGGGAAAAAAAAGCCAGGAAAAAAAGCCCCTGCGCATTGATCCGCGCCGTATTTTTGGGTAAATACGATCACGTGGGGGCCAGGGAACCAATGAGCTGAGGGGAAAAGGCTGGAAAAATAATTACCTGCCTTGATTGTTCTGTGAGCAGATAAAAAGTACATATACAGTTCATACAATAATCTTATGTATGTAAAACCCTGTTACGATGTCGGCGACGGGGCCCATCAGTAACTATTACGTGGACTCGCTCATCTCTCACGACAATGAAGACCTCCTAGCGTCCAGGTTTCCGGCCACAGGGGCTCACCCCGCCGCCGCCAGACCCAGCGGTTTGGTGCCGGACTGTAGCGATTTTCCGTCCTGTAGCTTCGCGCCCAAGCCGGCAGTGTTCAGCACGTCGTGGGCGCCCGTGCCCTCGCAGTCGTCCGTGGTCTACCACCCGTACGGCCCCCAGCCCCACCTCGGCGCCGACACGCGCTACATGCGGACTTGGCTCGAGCCGCTGTCCGGCGCCGTCTCCTTCCCCAGCTTCCCGGCCGGGGGCCGTCACTACGCCCTCAAGCCGGACGCCTACCCCGGGCGCCGCGCCGACTGCGGCCCGGGCGACGGCCGCAGCTACCCGGACTACATGTACGGCTCGCCCGGGGAGCTGCGCGACCGCGCCCCGCAGACCCTGCCCTCGCCCGAGGCGGACGCCCTCGCCGGCAGCAAGCACAAAGAGGAGAAGGCCGACCTGGACCCCAGTAAGTTGGGAGCAATTTTCCTTTACAACCCGCGCGGGAGGGGAGGGGAGGCCAGGCGGGGGGAGCGGATTACAGCCCCTTGGAGCGGTGCAGGGAGCGCGGGAGAGGGGTGAGGGCGAGGACTCAATAAAAGCGAATTACCTTGGGGAGCTTTCAGGGGCAGGAAGGTCTGAGAAGGGGGCCCAGGGAGCCAGGTTGGGAGAAGGCTGAGGGGGGCTCCTCTTCCAGGAGCTGGCTTTCCTGAGACCCACGCTCCCACACCCCCAGCCCAGGGTTTTTGGCTCAGTCACTACTTTCGGAGAAATGCCGGCAGGGCCAGGGGATAGGGTGGGGGCGAGGTTCATTTTATGGTTTGGGATGAGATGGGGGAGAGATGAGGAGGACACTGGGGATAGAGAGGAAATAACCCCGAGGAGAAAAGTCACCCCTACCTCCCAGGCAGTGTGGGGGTCCTCACTCCACTAGAGATTCATAAAACAGAAGGTCCATGGGCTTCTCCCCCAGGAACCCTGGATGAGAGGTCTGAGGGCTTTCTCAGCCTGGGAACTTGGAGGGATCAGGACTTCCAGAGTTGAGGGAGAGAAGAGGGGTCCCAGTCTCCTTAAACTTGAGAGCCCTCTTCTAAGGCTCTGCAGGAGACAGGGATGGGAATGGGGGTCAGGGAGAAGGAGTGGGGAGAAGCATCTCCCCAGATTAGAGAATTGCACACACACACACACACACACACACACACACACACACACACACACTCCAATCAGGGAAAGGGGAGCCTTCTGAGTATTGCAGAGAAAGGCAAGGGTAGGTTTTTTGGGGGGGAGGGGGACAGGTGAGAGCTGCAGGGCCAGAAAGAAGATAGAAGGGGAAACAGCAGGAGGAGGGGGTGCAGCCCCTGGGTGTGAGGAAATGTCTGGGGGAGACCCAGGAGGGGGCTGCAGGAAATCCTTTCCTGCAGCCCCATCAGGGGCCAGGGCCTAATTATACCTCTCTGAAGGCTTCCCTCCTTGCCCTCAGCTACTCCCATAAACCTGAAATTGGAGGCTTGGCTCCTGCAGAGCCTGTCCTGGGGCTGGCAGGAGGAGGGGGCACTGGAAGCCAAAGAGGGAAGCTAAGATATAGGGGAGCCTGTCCCCAAGGCCAGCAGCTCCCTGGGGAGAGGAGAAAGGCTTTTCCCATCCCAGCATCACCCTGAGAATTCGCCTCAGCAGGGTTGAATTCCGAGAGCGGAGATGGGGCGCTGGAGAGGGTAGTGAGGGGCTTGGGGACTCTCAGGGTCAGGAAATAGAACTGCTGAAATTTCAGGACTTGGTCGTGGGCTGGGAGGATGGGAGGGGGCAGAGGAGGAGGGAAGTGGGGAGGAGAGAGACCTCGCTATAAAAATAAAAAACAAGAGAGAGAAGCGTTTATGGGCCTATGAAACGGTTGGGAATTTGGACTTTTTATGAGGATATTCTCGAATTACTACTCTTGAAGCTGAGGAGGACCAGACTGTAGAGGCTTTGATAGCTTCGATTTCCTATAGTTTTAGGTGCTGGAAACTGAGGAGGGGAAAGATAGGGAGGGGGGAGATTGCAAAACCAGTAAGGGGGAGGAATTCCTAAAGCAAAATGTGTCCAAATTCAGGTTCAATTATTGGGTTTGGGGAGCCTGGCTGAGCCTGGGGATGGGGTGGCAGGGGTCCTGGGCTGGAAAGGGGCTCCACTGACCCCTGCCTGTGTTTGGCCCTCCAGGCAACCCCGTGGCCAACTGGATTCACGCCCGTTCCACGAGGAAGAAGCGCTGCCCGTACACCAAGTACCAGACGCTGGAACTGGAGAAGGAGTTTCTCTTCAATATGTATTTAACCAGGGACCGTCGGTACGAGGTGGCCCGGGTTCTCAACCTCACCGAGCGGCAGGTCAAAATCTGGTTTCAGAATCGGAGGATGAAGATGAAAAAGATGAATAAAGAGAAAACCGACAAGGAGCAATCCTAAACCCTGCCCCAGCCTGCTGCCTCGCACAGCCAAGGGAAAAACAAAACAAAACAAAAAACCCACAAAATACCCCAGCCCAGGCGGGAGACAGCACTGAAAGAAAAAAGGAAAGAGCAAGATAGAGAAAAGCCAATCGGTTTAAAAAGGAAAAAAAAAAAAAAAAGGGAAGGGGAAAAGGAAAACTCTTGCTATTTGGGAGGGTTCAGTGTTGAGAAATTGGTGTTTTAGAGTTAGTTCTACCCAGCGAGGAGGAGGAGGAGGCGGGGAGAGAAACCGCGTTCTCTTCTCCCAGCGCAACTGAAATAAATGACACACACAAATGTGATTTTTTTTTCTCCTTTCTTCAGAGAAGCCAGTACTTGAATCGCTATATTTCTATTTTTTTTCATGTATTGTATTTGGTCCGGGCCATCGTTCCCCAGGCCTGGGGTGCTCTGTGTGCAGATTTTGTACAAACACACACACGCGCACACACACAACATACACAAGTATGCTTCCCAGCCCAGGAGCTAAAAGGCGAGGGCCGGGGACCATGCCGCAGGCTGGGTCCAGCGGCACAGGCCGGCGCCTCTGGAGTGTACATAGCAGTCTCCTCTCATCCTCAGAGTCGGTCCTGTAACGTGCTTCTGTTTGTTATGGTAGAACAGCTCTGTGTTAATATATCGAAGTCATTTAAAAAACCAGAAACCCAACTGCATCCAGTTCTCATTATTTCTCCTCCTTGTCGCTCCCAGGCTTCTGACGTGGAGGAGACAAGTGCTTAGATCCTTTAGGGGAGGTGGGAGCCAGGCAAGGGTCTCCCCCTGCTTCGGAAGGGCAAGTGCCCGCCACTCCTCCCCAGGCAGGGTGTGATGGGGCTAAGAGGCTCCAGGGTGGTGGTGGAGGCTGCTGAGGCCCGGGTGCCGCCTGTGCCTTCCTTGGCTGGCTGCCTGTGAGTCTCCTGGTAGCTCGATGGAGTCCCTGGGGGTGGGGGTACGGCATGAATGGTTTTCCTTGGCTGTAATTAATTGTAATAATTTATGAGTACATGAGATCGGAGGGAAGAGATAGGTAAAGATGAAGGTTGCATGCTGGGTGCAGGCCGGGGCTGGATTCCTGCCTGGCTGCATCGGTGCTTTGAGGGGTGTCTTGGTGGGGGGGAGGCTGCTAAGCAGGGTGTGCGGTGAAGAGTGAAGAGGAAGGCCCTGCAGGCCTCAGGGAACTGGACAGGCACTGGACACTGAGAGTGAAAGAAGATGCAGAGAGAGAGCAGGGAGAGAGAATAGAGAGAGAAGAAAGAAAAGGGAGGAAAGGAGGGAGAGAGAAGAAAGATGGCAACACCAACGCAATCAAGATTTGATTTCGTTTCTATTTCTCAGTGTATTCTCAGTTCCTCTCTCCATCTCCTAGTTCTCTCTTTTCTATTCAACCTCTCTATCTCTCTGGTGCCTGACTTGAATGTTGATCTGGGGGTGAAGTTTGAATGTTGATCTGGGGGTGACTGGTTATGCTGAGCAACCGCAGCATTTCTAGGAGATCCCAAGGCTAGGGCCAAAGGAAGCTGGTCAGGGATTAGCCAGAAGTGGGGTGTTCTCTGGTGGCTGTAGGACCTCAGGGGCGAAGATTTGGGGATATGTGTGTGTAACAACAGCCCAGTAGGGATGGTCGATTGCCTAGCACCCCGAGAGCCTTCCCCAGAACCAGCAGTTTTCATCTGTTAATCAGAAGCAGACTCAAGCTGCCGGGTATGCTTCAGCCCAGCGCCCCCTTTCTCGGAAATCCCCCAATCTGGAAACTATTAAACTCAGACTGCTTGAAATATAGCCCTTTAATATCTCAGGCTGCCCATTTTGGCGAGAGTGCAGGGTGTTGCTCTGAATACTTGGGGAATACCACAGTAAAGGAAAATAATTGGGGACCCCAATTCCTAAGCAGCTTCCCCCATGGCCATCACCTTCCAGGATTGGTGAGGCACTTGTAGGGACCAGCCCCTTCCCATCATTTGAATCTCCTACCCACTCCTCCTATTAAATAGCCCAGTTTCAGGGGCTGGAGGAAGGTGGGAAGAGGTGAACGTTTTGTTTTTGATAATATTTTGAGGGAGACAATCTAAAGTCGCGGTTTGGTTTTCCCAGTCGCTGAAGCACCCCTCCTCTTTCCCGCTTAAAAACAGACTTCCCAATTCCAGAAGCGATTGTTTTCTTGGTCCTTTGGAAATGTGCTTTGCATGTAGTTTTCTGGCTACCTCGCTCCTCCTCTGGGACCCTGGCCTCAGTTGCGCCCCGCGCGGAGGACAAGGCACCCACCCATCTCCCTCGGTCCTGACCGCGGGGACTCAAGCTTCTCTCCCGGCCCGAGCTCGGCGGTGTTTCCGGGCCTCCACCCCGCCCCTGCTCCAAGGCCCTGTCGCCTCCCCTCGTCCGACCGTCAGCGCGGCCTGCTTCCTGCGGCCCGCTTCCTGCGGCCCGCCTGAGCCGGTCTGGCTCCGGGCAGGAAGGAGGGCCCTGACCAGAGCGTGGGATCCAGAGTAGGCCCACGCTGTCCAGCCCACGGTTCAGTATCAGCTCAACCTCCAGCCTGCAGGTCAGGATTGGATTCGATTTTTATTTATCGTCATTTGTGAACTCAAACCACAACAACACGACACACATGTAGGGAAAGAAACGAAAGCTAGGGACGAAAGAGGGGCTTGCAAACGCCCCCCTGCCCTAATCCTCCCCTCCCACCTCTCCTCTGCTCCTTTGTCAGAATCACAAAACCCTGAAGGTTGTTCCACTTGGGAAGGCAGAGAGTAGGTACATTTCCGAGGCCCCGAAATGCCACTTTTATGGCGCTGTTTGTCTCCCTGCGCTGGATTCTGAATGGGGCCGAACAAAACAGCAGCGCGAAGCTGGCTAGACGTCTGGGCTTAATTGTTTTATGGTTTAAATAAGGTGGACACTCTTTCCTTTGAAATCGGATTATAGGAATGTTTTGTCTATGGCCCACGGAGAACAGGACCTCACTGGATGGGAGGGAGAAGTGGAGAGAGAGCGCGCGTGAGAGAGGGCTGGGCCACAAACCAGGGGGCAAAGAGCCGGGAGAAGTCAGAGTCCCATCCCAAAGTCCTGCAGGCGGCGGCGGAATAGGCGGTACCGAGCAGGAGGCAGGGTAAGAGGAGCGAGGAGTTTAGGGTGCGCGCCACGGGCAGGCGGTCGCGGGAGCTTCGGTGCGTGTGTCTGCGTGCGCGGTGTTCCGAGGCCAGAAATGCGCCTGGTTGTGGGGATAATCGCGGCAGTTCCTTTTGCACAGTGTCTCAATGCGGGAAGGGAGGGTGACAAAAAGAGAAAATAGTATAAAACCGTGGACAAGGTTTAGTTCGACGATTTAGAAAACAAAAGAACAGCGCTCCTGGGGAGGGGGGAGTCCCTTCCGGGGACCCCTCTCTTGCTCATTCATTTGGAAACTCCTTCCTCCCATCCCCGACCTTTGGGTCAAGCCTGGGGACCTGCTTGCTCTTAGCTGCTGGCTTTTTCTCGGCCGAACTGCATTGGAGCAAGTGGACGCGAGGTGGCGCTGTTGCTCAATGTTAGAGGCGGCGGCGGTGCCCCCAGCCGGTCTGGCCGCACTGACATTTGAGGCCTGGCCCCGAGGAGCAGCGACTAAAAGGTTGGGTGCCCCGGCCCAGCCCGGCCCCTCTGGCTCTGAGCAAATCAATCCTCTCACCTGCGAGGTGTAAATAAATCGCGAGTGGCGGCAGGAGATGGGTCCTCGCTCTCCCAGCAGACTCGGGAGGCTCAGAAGGGCGGGCGTTGAAAATAACCGCTTTGCGCAGGAGATAAGCACGAAGCAGGCAGCGCGTAATTAACACGAAAAGGCAGAATGACCCGGACAAACGAACATAAATCCACGATACCTAGGAGGGCGGTACAGGCCTCGGGGCGAGGGACGGAGACGCTCCAGCAAGGATGGCTGCTTGCGGTTCCTTTATTTCCAGGCTCGAGGAGCAAAATCAACCAGAAACATGTAAAAAACAAACAATCAAATGAACTAAAGAGAGAAAAGGCGAGGGACCCTTGAAAGGGGAAATCAAGTCCAGTCGGGGCTTTGGGGACTGGTGGGCTCTCAAAGCAGGCGATGCATGAAGCACACTCTGGACAGTTGCATTCCAAGACACAAAGGCCGGGAAGGATAGCTCTGTGGCAGGATTTTCACTGGCCCATAAAATGTTGAGATATCCCCCCACCCCCTAAAAGATAAGGCGCAGGCCCCAGAGCGGATATGGCCTGCTCAGCCTCTGCTTTCCAGGAGGGAAAGGGAAAGTATTTATGACAGTCCCCAGTGACCTAGAAGCTGGGAGTCCAGAGTCTGTCAGTTTAGAACCTACAGAGCAGGCCCAGAGAAGGCAGAGGCTGAACCAAGGCTGCAGCGTGCTCTGGTAGTAGAGGAAATCTCTGTCATGTCCCCCACTGCCCTGGACCCTGCAGCCCTGGCATGGCCCTCTGACTCTCCCCTCCTGCGGCTCCAGGGTCAGAGTTATGGGTGTGGTGTCACAGAGTTGGAGCAGTCTCCACCTCACTCAGATGGGGGTGGATTCCTCCAAATTCAGGGTATCCTGATCTCTTGCTGGGGCCCCAGTGGTTCTCCTTTGGGAATGTGGCTGAGAGTGACTATTTCCCCAGCAATTATTTAGATACAGAAGGGGGAGACTCATTCTCTCTGCATCGTCCTCCCCTGCGCTTTTATTTCTTCCTTCATCCCTAGAGCTGGGCTCCGGATGGATAGCGAAGAAAAAGATCTGATTTTCTAACTGCCTCCTTCCTCATCCAACCCTGAAACTCCAAAATGTGGAAGGAAAATAGGTAGCATTTTTCTTTTTTATGATGCGAAGAGCGAAAGATGCATGTGTGTTTATCAGGTCTTATTTTCATATATGTCTGGGTGGGCACAAGTGTGCACAGCGTCTGTGAAGTGTCAGGGGTGCTTTCTGATAGTTGAGTGGGTGTGCATTTGATGTTGTTTGTGGTGGAAGAGAGCATATACAATATGTGTGGATCCTGAGTATGGCCCCGCATTGCCCTTACATACTGTGGAGGGGGAGGACCAGAAAAATCATTCTTCTTCTTCATTCACCTGCACAGAGCACAGTGTCCACAGCTCTCTTTCTCCCTTTTCTCTCTGTCTGTGTTCAGTCCATGTAACTGTACATGTTTATGGCCAGAGAAGGGTGCTGATGGGATAAGGGTCTTTTATCCATTAGCATTAACTTGAATTTACCCAGTCTTGGGGATGGGGGAAACCCCCCAGAGAAGAGTGGGTAAATATTTAAAGAGTGTCTGTTGACAGTTCCCATCCACATCCTGGCCTGGGCAGCCTTCCTGGGGTAGTTGGGGGGGGGGGTGCGGATGCAGTGAAGCCAGGAGGCCCCTCCAGGCCAAACTGGCATTTCCTATGGGGTTAGGGTATGTGGGGACAAGTAAGAGGCCTGCTTTAGACTCCTCCAACCCAGATTCAAGGGGTCTCCTAAGAAGCAACCTCCTGGATCAGCCCAGCCAGAAGCCAGAGAACCACAGCTGCCCTCTCCTTCTGTTCCCAGCAGCGGCTTTGCTCTCAGAGCCTCCAGCAAGCTCGTGGCCATTGCCCGGGCTTCCTGCCTGAGGCATGAGCTGGTGTCTGAAGGGGCAGTGCAGCCCTGACTGGGTATGTGGAGTGTCCTTGCCTCTGGCCCTCTCTACTACCCACAGCCAGCTGACAAGGCATCTTAAGAATCTAGGGAGGACAGGGCAGCTGGATAGGGGCAAGAGGGTTCTGATGGCTGAAGTGTCTGGGGATAAGATGTGCTTTTCCTTCTAAAGTCCCCAGACTTAAGGACCCCCTGGGGAACCCACCTTTGGTTGTTAGGGGACCGCTCTCTCTGGTTGGCATTCAGCCCCCTCGGGGGTCTTATACCTGTTGAGGTAACCTGAGTTGACCTGCCGGCTCAGGTACCTCTCTCTCTGAGAGGAAGGAAAAGAGAAGGGAGGAGAGGCACCTTCAAATCTGAATGCGCACCTTGGAAAAGCTGGCCCCAGCCATTAGCTGGGGCTGGCTCACCACCACCCCCCACATACCACACCCCCATCCCTCCCCCTTCCTCCCCTCCCCTTCTTCCAGGTCCCCCCAGCCCTGAACCCCTCTATCCCCCGCCCGCCATCCCTCCCTTCCTTCTCTCTCTCTCTCTCTCCCTCTCTCTCTCCCTCTCTCTCTCCCTCTCGCCTGTCTTCATGTCGTGGATTGATGAACGCGAATCGCGTGTAAGCGCCGCCACCGCCGGGAGTCTGAGGAATTCGCCTGGGCTGTTAAAGGAAAGAGCTAAGTGCGAGAGCGCGAGCTCTACCTACCGACAGTGAAGAGAGCCGCCGCCGCCGCCGCCGCCCGCTTGCCCGCCGCCGCCCGCGCCCAGCCCGGGAGCTGCGCCGCCCCGCCGGCCGCCGGCACCCAGGCGCCCCCCACCTGCCCAGCCCGGCCCGCCGCCCCGGGGAGCCGGCCGGCCTGGGGATCGCTCCCGGGGGGAGGGCAGTTTCGGGGGTCCCGGGCGGGGGAGTCGGGAGCCAGAGGGGAGGGGGCGGCGGGTTTTCATGTGCCCAGCATGAGCTCCTACTTCGTCAACCCCCTGTTCTCCAAGTACAAAGGCGGCGAGTCCCTGGAGCCGGCCTATTACGACTGCCGCTTCCCGCAGAGCGTGGGCCGGAGCCATGCGCTGGTGTACGGGCCCGGCGGCTCGGCGCCCGGCTTCCAGCACGCCTCGCACCACGTCCAAGACTTCTTCCACCACGGCACCTCGGGCATCTCCAACTCGGGCTACCAGCAGAACCCGTGCTCGCTGAGCTGCCACGGAGACGCCTCCAAATTCTATGGCTACGAGGCGCTCCCCAGACAGTCCCTTTATGGGGCTCAGCAAGAGGCGAGCGTGGTGCAATATCCCGACTGTAAATCCTCCGCCAACACTAACAGTAGCGAAGGACAAGGCCACTTAAATCAAAACTCGTCTCCCAGCCTCATGTTTCCATGGATGAGACCCCACGGTGAGAAGCCTTTTCTCTTTCCCCCTTGGTCTCCCGCGCTCCGGGGTCTTCCCCCCCTCCCTCGCCTCCTTTTTGTCTGCCCTCGCTTTCCCTCCTGGCTTGGGGCTGTCTCGGGCCCCACCCCCGGGCCTGAGTGGGTTTCTGGAGGTTGGGAGGTTCAGTTGGGGGTGGGGCACCGGGTTTGTCTGGGAGATTTGGGGGTTTGGGGTAAAAGTGGGGGGAAAGGTGGTATCTGGGTGCAAAGGGTTTAAAAAACGGTTTCTCCACCCCTTGTCAGTCAGTCAGTCTCTCTCTTTCCTCTTTCTCTGTCTGTTTCTCTCACCGTCTCTAGTCAAAGTTGGGGAGGTGGCTGGGAAGGAGCGGGGGACCCTGAGGTTATCAGCCTTTGGAACAAGCCAGTTTCTCCATAAGGCAGAGAGCCCCAGTCCAGGACAGTGGCCAGGCTGTCTTGGGATGAAGACCCCTGCTTCCCTCCCCTGGCTGGGTCAGGGGGTGGCAGGACCCCAAGGACAGGTGATCTACTTCACTGGGGTACCCACCACTTCCTCTCAGAGAATTAGCCTTAGGGCCACTGCCCCAACTTTGCTCTACTTCCCTCAGTTGGAGAGAAGAGAGGGAGTCAGAAAGGAAGGGAAAAAAAAAAAAGAGTACTGAAAAGGAGGGAGGCCATGTAGGTTAGAGGGCTCTGAGGTCCAGAAGACCCTCGCCAAGCTGCCCCCATCAAAGGCTTGTGGGGTCTTCCTGAGACCCTCAGGGCAGCTCAGGTCATGAGCCCCTCCAAAGGTGGCCCCTCATCGCCCAATTTCGAAGTAAAAGGGGAAGCTAGAAAGCGACAAGTTCCAGCAAGGATGGCCCGTGATTTATTTGCTGATCTCCAGTTAGCAATCAGGCCAAGCAGTGATACATTCCAGGAGATCAATTATTTTTCCTTCTTGCAAGGCATAAGGCAGAGAGATCTGAAGAAGGGCAGTGAGCAGAGCCCCACTTCTTCACCCCCAGCCCTTTTGCCTTCCTTTTGGAAAAAGGCTCTGTCCCCAGCCCTGCTCACCCAATGGCCCTCTGCACTTGTAAACAAAGCTGCAAGGGCCAGTTTCCTGGAACTGCAGGCCTGGGGGCACTCTGCAGTGCTCCCTTGGCCTTTTCCAGCCCCCGCTTTCCAGACAGATCCTAGTCCCTGCCCCCACCCCTACCCTACCTCCCAAGGTGAAGCTAAACCAAAACAACCCCCCCAAACTTTCCTGCCCTTGCCTGCTCTGCCTTTTCTGCAGGAGGGAGGGGAACTGGGGAAACCAGAGGGGGGGATTTCAGGGGAGGAAGAGTGACAGGGGAAAGCCAAGCCCCTACCCAAACATAACCAGACTGGGCTTCTGTTCTGTCCAGCTCCGGGGCGGCGCAGCGGAAGGCAAACTTACAGCCGGTATCAGACCTTGGAACTAGAAAAGGAGTTTCTCTTTAATCCTTATTTGACACGAAAGCGTCGGATTGAAGTCTCTCATGCCCTGGGACTGACTGAGAGACAAGTGAAGATCTGGTTCCAGAACCGAAGGATGAAGTGGAAAAAGGAGAACAACAAGGATAAACTGCCCGGAGCCCGAGATGAGGAGAAGGTGGAGGAAGAAGGAAACGAGGAAGAGGAGAAAGAAGAGGAGGAAAAGGAAGAAAACAAGGACTGAGCAAAAAAGAGACATCCCCCCCTCCTTCAGCAACTCCCTTGAAGTTTCATTTTATGGTAGCAGATAAATTGAGAAGTTTACGACTGTCATTTGCTTTTATAGAGAATAGAATGACACTCACAACTCTAACTACCTGTCAGATACTTGCAGCTCTGGTTTTATTACCTTTGGACTTCCCCCCATCTTTATTTGTTTGGGGGCTGGAGGGGGGAGACTGAGACACAGCGAAAAGTTCCGAGTCTCTGTCTCAGTCGTTGCCCCAACACACACACTTCTCCCTACCCCCACCCTTCTTAGTCTTGCCTGGATTTTAAGGTCTGAGACCTGGCCCCCTTTCCCCTTCTCCCGGCCCCTTCTTGCCACGCTGCCACCTCCCTGCTTCTCTGGTATTTATTTTAGAGGGGAGCACCCTCAAAATGCTGAAGAAGACTCGTGGCTTTGTTTTCATGCTAGGATTAGTGTCTTAGATTGACTTTTTTTCCCCAAAGGACAGAAAAAGTGAAGGAAGGAAAGAAAAGAAAGGGAAGATGTTCAAAGACATTTTTAAAATGATAGCAAGGAATATCCCTTCTCCCTCCCTGGGGGGTCCCCACTTAGACCCCCTTGACTTTCTCTACGAACCTGATGGAAACCTGAAGGAGACGAGGTCTCCCCCTCCCCCCTCCCTTTTCACGGGGTAGAAAGGCGCCTGCCTGCAGTTGCCGCTCAGATCCTACCTAGCCATCCCATGGTCACTCGGGCCCATGCCTTCCTCCCCTTCAGCTGTCTAATTCCTGTTGTTGGGCCCAGCTTCCTCTGAGCTGCACTGGTATAAGCGCTCAGAAATCGCCATAATCATGAAAATAATAATACTGATAATAATCATAGTAAATCTTTAACATACTACCTAAAGGGAACCTGCAATAATCTTGAAAAAATAAAAAAGAGAAATTTAAAAAAAATCCTAATACAGGAGAAAAAAAGAGAAAAAATTTAAAATAAAAAAAAAGAAAGAAACCTCCAACGTATTTTATCACTACCTATAGGAAGAAATCCTGCTTTGAGAGTATTTGTAATGCGGTTTTGTTGTCGTTTGTTGCTGCTTATTTCACTAAGAAAAACCCAACAACTGAGACTGCCTAGCCCGCCGGTCCTGTGCGCTTTTATTGTGCTTCTAACCCCAGTAGAGTAGAACTAAATTGCACTGAATGTATAGTTAACTGTCTTGAATTCTCTGTTTATGCAATGTGCTCGAAAGAAAAACAAGGTTAAACATATATCTATAATAATAATTTTTGGTCATTCGTCTTTATGTCCAGCTATGAATGTAGATTTTGTGTCCCGGCAGCAGCTCTGTTTCTGGTCGAAGTACTTTGTATTGTATACGTGAGTCATAATAAAAAAATGGAGAAAAAATATTTGAAGCTGTAATGACTGGCTCGATTTTTCCCCATCGTACCCCCGTTTTTTACCCCTCCCCTCCTTACCCTTTTTCAATATTCTAGTAAAGGTTTCCTCCACTGATCTGACTTGGGGTTGGGGAGCACCCACATGGAGAGGAGTGGAGGAGCTGAGAGGGCTGGCTGGGCTGGGAGGGCAGGTGAAAGTGGGGAGGTGAACAGGAGGAGGAGAAGAGCAGAATGCCCTTGGGAGAACATTGGCTCCAAACAAAGTGGGTTGGTAGATGCCAGTGTCCCAGTAGGAAGAAAGCATCTTCTCCACTCATCCATCTTCTTCCTCTTGGCTCTGGGCTGAGCCCAGATCAAAAATCTGCTCCCCCTCCCATGCCCCTCCAGCAACTAGGCCTTTTTCAACTAGGGGCTGGGGCTAAGGAGGAGGCAGTGTGACTCCTTCTGATCTCTCATGGTCAACCCTTAGTACTCAGCACCCAGCACTAGAAAGCAAACAGGGTGGGAAGGATGTGAGGCTCAAGGCAGTCTGGAGGACTTGGTTTCAAGAAGCCTGAGAGTGGGGGATAAGGGAGCTCAAGCCTAGGGGAGAGGAGAGAAGGGAAAGGTGGAGGGACTGGTAAGGCAAGCAGCCTGAGTCCACTGTCTGAAATTCAAATTCAGCCAGCACAGAGCCATCACTGCCACCCAGCCCGCTTGCACTTACTCCAGCCTCTGTTCTGGCTGTTTCAAGCCCTCTCAGCTTCACCTTGGCAATTGGGCAGCCTGCCCTGCCCTTATAATTCAGGTCATTGGCTCGGGTGGGGGTGGGCCCGTTGAGTGGACAGTCCCTCACTCCAGCCACAGCCGGGTAAGGAGAGTCTTCACTGGACTCCCCATTCCCCAAAATAAAGGGTTGAACGCTGAGGGACTCAGGGGGCAAGAAGTCTCTCAGTCTTCCCTGGAGAGTCCTAGACAGAGAAATCTGTTTATGCCAGTAAGATTCTGGTCAAATAATACCAAATTCCACATATACAAGCCGTCTGATTCAGTCAAGAGATGGGACGAGGGGAGGGGAAGGGATCTTCTGGTCTTAAAAACCCAGACCCCCAAAGACTGAAATATTTTTGAGGCCAGACCTCTCTCTCTCACTCCCTTCCCTCTCTGTTCTCCCGTTCAGTGATTTCCCCAGACTTACGCCTAGTAAGTCGAGGACTCTAGTTTTGTGTAATTTCACCCGCGTCTGAGTCCCTGGCTCCCACGCAAAGTGGTCTTGAATACAGGATTGGATCAGGCGTCGTTAATAGGGGACTCCTGCGGCCGGAGCGAGGCTACCGATTGGAAGCCCAGGCTGCGGGCAGGCAGTCGGGAACAGCTTTGAACAGCTCTGGGGGAAATCTTTCCGAACCTGGGGTCCCAGCTGCCAGCCACGGGGCCAGACAGGTACCCCGTTTGCTGCGGGGAAACACTGGCTGCCCGCCGGGGAGGCCCGAATAGAGAGCATTTTGCTCCGACCTCAGGCCTTCCCACGGGCGTCCAGACTCCGAGGGCCGGCGAGGGTCGTTTCATTTTGAAATGTAGAATTATGCTTGCTATTAATAAAAAATCTTTGGCTCAGTAGCCATTGACCCTACACTAAATGCCTTCGAAGAACCTCACCGAATTTTCCCCACACCCAATGCCCCATTCAATCCCGGCCGTGCGCAGCAATGCCCGTGGCCCCAAGCCCGGCGTCGGAGGGCGGGGTGCGTCTGGCGCCCAGCATCGCTTGAGATGCAAGGCATCGGGTGGGCCAGACCCAGAGAGCTTCAGCCGCCCTCTCTTACAGCACCCGCTCCCCCCCAACCCGTGGTGCCCACCGCCTCTGTTTTCTCGTTTGGAGAGAAAAGGAAGCAAAACCCGTATTATGGGAGAACTTAATTGCGAGCGGGGATGCGCTCTCTTTAGAAACGCGTCCTCCCAAATACTCCCGCTGTCCCATTACCAGAATGGGGACCATTCGGCAGCAGCAGCTAGGACTTTCTCCCATTCTTTACTTTTTTATTAGCCAATCAAAGTGGCTTCCGAAAGCTATTTGTGATTTGTGAAAAATAGTGTCTTTCAAAATGCTGAGTTGAAGCATCTCGCTCATTTCGCCTTGAATTTATTATTCTAATCTCAACCGTAGAGACAGGATAATGCAGCTATTAAGTTGGGGGGCAAATTCGTTTCTCGGGATTAAAAAAAACCACACACACTCAGCATTGTCTCTCCCTCCCCACTTCGTTGTAGAGGCCAAGGGAATTGCGGGCCTGTAGGGGATCTGGGGGAGGAGGATGAGGGAGGTAATAAGTGCCCTAAAAGGCTCCTTGGGGGACCCTAGGATGGGAGAGTGGATTGGCCTCCCCAGCCTCAGCTTCCCCAAATTAGATGCCCCAGCGGCTATGTGCTGGAGAAAGTCACCCCGTGCCAGTTAACGTGAACTCTAAGACAGGTTGTGCCACAGACTAGAAGTAAAATTTCCGCTGAACTGCTCGCGGAGCTGTCCCATTCTCCCCGAGGCCCATTGTGAAAAGCTGGGCCAGTGCTTCCTTGTCGTAATTTTTAACTACCTGTTATAAAATTTATGGGTGGGTTTGTAAAAGAAACAAGGTCCCTGCATCCGGCTGAGGGAACTGCTTCACTTACTGTGGAGGAAGTTTGGGGAGGGGATGAGGGGACCCCCTGTTGGTTGGGGTGGGGCACCCAGCCGTGGAAGTCCCCATGCCAACATGACTCAGGAACCAAGAGAAGAGCTTTGGGCCTTCAAATCCCCAGCTTGTTGGGGAGAGTGGCTGGGTGGTGACTGGTTGGCAAATAGTCTCTGTGGGGGGATTTATTCTGGGCTTCCTCACATTGGATTCATTGCCAAAATCAGGGGTCTGGAGTCTCCCGTGCTCTGGTGTTTAGCATGGAAGGTACAATTCAAGGAAAGAATCGATACTTTTTTCTGGGCCTGCAAGGTGTGTCCTAGTTGCCCAGACACTGGAATTTTTCTGAAAAAGGCAGATGGGTTTGGGCCACCTGACCAGACAGAAAACAGCTTCCTATGACCATGCACCCAAAGGAAAAAGAACTGGGAACTAAGATCGATCATAGACCTTAATTTTATATTTAATCCTAAAAAGATTAGGAGGAAGCTGCCATCTGAACCTAGGAACTGAGGAGACCTGCTGTCCTTAGGAGACCTAGGGATGGTCTTGGGGGGGTGGGAGTGGGGAGAAAACAATCTGAGGATGAGGGGCGCTTTGGGAGTTCTGCAGGCTGCTCCCGATCTCGTCCGCCACCCCCACCCCCCCTCCAAGATGCCTCCGCAGGCCTAAACCCTCTCCGCTCTTCAGACCACGGCCAGGTCAGTCTTGGTTATGAGGCTTCCAGCGGCCTGCCCCTCCTGTTCCCATCTTGGGTGGAGTGGGGGGCTTCCCCTACGCCCCAATGGGAAGGATGTTGTTCTCTTCCTAGAAAAAAAATGACAGGAGTATGCTGAGCATCCCCTTCACGCGCCGGGCCTGCCGTCATTGCCCCAATGCCACAAATCTTTGCAAAGCTGTGGTTCCCCCAGAGCCAACCTTAATACCCCATTTATTAAGGAAAATATGTAAAATTCGGCATGGCAGAGGGAGGCAGCCGACTCAGCGCCAGAATCCTTCCTTGTCTCCTGTCAGGTCCCCCCTTCGCCCTTTCCGCGCTAGCCAGGAGCAACCCGGCCCGTGGGGAGTGGGCGGTGGGTGGGGGTAGGGTGGGGGTCGGGGGATGCTCCCTCTCCGAGAGAATTGGGTAAACATGGCGACCGCGGCGCCCATTTGCACACGCTACACAAATGCATCGCATTCCCGGTTGTTTGCAGAAAATTTACAGCTGAGTAATAAAAGTTTACGATCGACTCACAAGTTGGATTGGCCACAAGAAGTCATGTGGATTCCATCCATGAACGTGAACTTTTTATTGTGGTTTGTCCGTTCGGAGCGCTCCGCAGAACAGTCCTCCCTGTAAGAGCCTAACCATTGCCAGGGAAACCTGCGCTGGGCGCTCCCTTCATTACTAGTATTTTTTTTAATTAATCTGATTAATAATTATTTTCTCCCCTCATTTAATTTTTTTCCTCCCAGCTGGAGTTGCCGGAAGCTGGGAGCACCTGGGGAGGGGGGCGGGGGGAAGAGGCTGGAGTAGAGGGCACCCTCTCTCCCTTCCCAACCCTCTAGCCCCCCAAGGGGCAGGAGGAATGCGGGAGCAGGAGTTGAGATAGGGAGCTGCAGATGCTTCCGCCCCTCCCCTCTCCTAAGCTCTCCCTCCTGCCCCCTTCTTGCATCTCTCCTTAATTTTATTTGGCTTTTTTAATTATTGGGACTTCTTTTTTATTTTAAAATTTCTATAAAATATATATATACATATATATGTATGTGGAGCTGAGACAGGCTCGGCAGCGGCACAGAATGAGCAAAGACGAGAAAGAGAGAGTGGGAGAGAGAGGCAGAGAGAGAGGGAGAGGGAGAGTGACAGCAGCGCCCGGTAAGTGTTTCCTTATTGGTTCAAATATGTAACTAATGGTCCGTAGCTGGGTGGCGGTTTCAAGATAAGGACAGCAGCGGCTTGTCTTGGTTAGAAAGGAGAGGGGGCGAGAGGGTGGGCGCGTGGCAATTATGGGGAGGAAAAGTGGGGGTGGGGGAGAAATTGGGTTAAATTGGAATATGGTAGTGGGGGACGTATGTTGTCCTTATGTCACTGTACGCTGAAGTTGGGGGTCAGGGGGCCAGAGGACTGCGTGGGGCTCAAGGCCGGGGTCTAGTGCGCGGACCTTGTCCTTACCTGTTATAGATCTGCGGCCTCTTGCCTAACGGGACTGAGACAGAGGGGGCTCGGGAGCTCAAAATCCGGGGCAGAAGAGAGAACCTGTAAGCTGTAACCAATGCCCTTCGAGCAGAGTCAGCCCCCCAACCCCCAAACAAACTTTCCAGTGCCCCCTCCCTGCTCCGCAGCCCCCTCCCTCCCGAAGAGCGCGACCGCTAGAGCTCACACATGCGCAGTGCGGGCCCAGGGCCCGGCCGCGGAGCAGGAAGAGCGCAGCTAGGCGGGCGGCGGGGCCTGTTAATTGGCAATTAGGGAGGAGGCTGGTGGCTGGTGCGCGTCAGCGGAGGGGAGAGCGTCTGCCCACCCCCTGCTTCCACCCCCACTCGAGCGGATGGAAAGATGGGAGGTGCTCTGCACTGCGGGTGGATGGGTGGGGGTGGGGGACTTGGTACTCAAAAGCCATCTTGTGCTTGGAGAATGGGGGCCAATCTGCCTTCTCTCCCCGCGACCCCCGGCCCGGCGTTCTCCACCCCCACCGCGGCCACCCCACCCAGGATACCAACTGGACTGCTTCACCCGCGTCGCCTGGCTGCTCTGGGCTGTGATCTGCCCTGTCTGGGGCGGAGGTGGGAATTGAAGAGGCCCTAGAATGGGTGGGGACAGGGACCAGGCCTCGCCGGCAAGGCCTCCTGGATGAGCAGAGGTAGTGAGATCCCAAGGCACGGCTGGGGCACGGCTGGCTTATGGGGTCGGGACTCAGAATTGGGCGGCCCGGAGGGTCCTGGGCGCTGGGGATCTTCCTAATAATTGGTGCTAATGGCGTGTTGTATAGTCTTAACCCAATACATATGGTTTCATAACACAGTGGCTTAATTTCTTCCAAATGTACGTGGCCCTGAATGTGTTGCAGCTTGATATATGACCCCGCCCTGCTCCCTGGCCTGGGTCCGAGGCGGCCCCTATATGTGTGAGCTTCTGTTTATAAAGGGCAACGCACACACACTCGCTTACACACCCAAGGCAGACACACCCCAGAGCTGGGGGAGGGGAGAGTGCATACTTCTGGAGAGATCCGAGAGTCTGGGGGCCAGAGTCCCCTTCAGCCCGAGCCAAGAGCACCCCCCCCCCCATCCTCTCCCAAACGCGCGACTGGGCTTCTGCGCCAAGCCCGAGTGGGGGAGGGGACCGCTACTCGATTTCCTGTTTAAACCCGGACTAGTCGCCTGGGGGGTGGGGGGGGGAGATAACCTGTTTTTATCAAATTTTTAAAAATTTAGTTCTACTGCATTCAAATCAAACCCCTTGGGCCCGAGTTGACGGTGAATCTTCCCTCCCCTCCCCCCACAATCCCCTTCCCTTCCTCTCTTGCCCCCCCAAAAATTCCCCTTTCGCAGCCGACATAAAGGCCTGGGAGGTATTCTCCCGGGGGAAGAAATGGCATTTTCTCTCCCCCTTCCCCCCACCCCCCGCAATAGGACTTGTGTGTGTCGGCAGAGGCGTCTGCCGAGGGGCTAATTTCGCGTTCCTTGTTTACGATCGAGAAAAGCGCTTGGCTCTCCCCAAATGGGCCCAGCCCGCCGCCCGCTCCGGCTGCCGCGCGCTCTCTCGCCGCCCCGGCGCGGCCCTGGGGCTGACGCCCCGGGGAGCCAGGCCGGGGCCGCTCAGACCCCGAGTCCGTGAGACCTGCAAAGGGCGAGGGGAGTACCGTGGGCCAGTGGAGGGGCCCCGGAGGCCTGAAAATGGGAGCTTTTCTCCTGGCGTATTCTGGGAACCGCCGATCGGTGAGGCCTCTGTTTCTCTTTCGCTGTATTTTGTCTGCCCCCGCCCCAGCAGATGGCCGCACTGACTGGGGGAGGGGGACAAGTCTTTGTTCACCGCCCCCCCCCCCACCCCAGGACAACAGTTTCCGGAGAAGGCCACTCGGGCCAGTGGGGATTCACCTGGAATACTAGAGGGGGCCACCTCCCTTTGGAGGGGTGGGCCTGGGCTAGGCTGGGGTTATCACTATCGGCCTACAGGGATCTAACCTAACGAAAGTGGTTGGTGAGATTTTAAAGTGGTAGGGTTGGTGGTTGTCGGGTTAGCAACACCATCCTGAAATGTCCTTATATATTATTTTTATACATTGATTTTCTGTCCATTCTTGGCCAGGGTCCTGCAGGCTCCCACTCATTTCACCCCTAGACTCTCCTCAGGACCCAGAGGGATGCAGAGACAGTCTAGCAACAGTGACTGGCCCTAGTTTTCTATTTTCTAGTTTGGCCAGGGGGAAAACCCAGCCCCAAACGCCAGCCCCTTCCTTCCCTCCTTACTTTCAATTTTCCTTCCTTTCTCTCTCTCGATGGCACTCAAACAGAAGCACAAAAGGGGCCACCCGTGGCAACGCTCAGCCTTCTTGCAGGCCAAATTCCCTGTGGACAAGGTCCTAAGAGCAGGAGGACACTGCTGTGATTATCTAATAATAGCCAGAGCAGCTGAGAATAGAATCGGGCTCAAGGACTCTGCACACCCAGAGCTAAGGCTGTGCAGAAGCCCTGAGTCCATGGGTCAGGGTCTGGTGACACTGCCTTGAGCCCAGGGCCCCCAGCAGTCTTCACTGAGTCCACTCTTTGGGTACCTTGGGCCTGTCCCTTACGGGGCTTTGTCAGTCCTGCCACGGGCTGTATTTCATGCGCCAGCTCCTAGCTAAGGAGAAATGGGCAGAGCAAACCCTTTCTCTCCCTGGTCTGACAGTTGTGATCCCCACGAAGAATGCGACCTTGTTTGGAGAAGGCGGCCTTGTTGGGTTGGCTGTTATGTTCCGAAACCAAGCTTGGTGGCTTTATACGTTTATTAGATAGAGGCTCAAATGTACGGGCGCAGACATCTGCACGAATATATACAGACTCATGTTTCCTCAGTGGTTAATTGTGTATTACCATGCCTATATTCGCTCAAACACCATTTTATGTGCGTGCGAAATTTTGTTAGCCCTCACTAGATGGGCTTGGGCTCAAGGAGGCACTGGGTGCCCTCTGTGTGTGCTCTGCTGAAAATGTGTTCGTGCTGGAATCGGAGTATGCGGGTATCAGTAACCGAGAGATGCCACAAAGGTTTTCTCAGACCTTATTGCCTTCACTGTCCAAGCAGCTGGGCTGGGGAAAGATTGACTCCCTTCTGCTTCCTCTCCACACCTCCCTGCAGACTTCCCCAACTCACGATTGTTTGAGCAGGCGAGCCCAATTGTGCTGAAAGTGAGTTCGGTGGGAAACTTTGGTGGGTGAGGTATGCCTGTGAGCAGTTTTGAGCAGTAGCTAGGCCCTGGTGTTCGAAGCCTCACTGAGGCGGCAGAGAAGATTGGAGTGGTTAATAAGGTAGCCTCTGGGCAATGATCTGGGGCGGCTGTGGACGGACTAAGGTGCCTGGAGAGGCCGCTGGAGAAAGCCAGCCAGATGGATGGGGGTGCGGTGAATGCCTATCTCCCCACTCCTGCTCGCTCTGGCTGCTCACGGGGTCTCAGCTTTGCCTCTGTCATATGTGGAACGGACTAGGGGATCTCAAAGTTCCCCAAAACCTAGATCTGGTTACTGGTGGGACTTTATTTTAATCCTCTCTGCTTCCTAAGCCGTAGAGATAGCTGAAGCTTGGTCTGACCGCCTGTGAGCCTAGAGCACTGAGTGTGAGCCGGGGCTGAGAATTAACCAGCCTTCTTTCTCCCTTCCAGGCCCAAGGAAAGACAGAGGCTGGGGTATAAATGTCTATTAAAACCCCCAGGAAAGAAAGTAAGGATGGGAGAGGAGCTGGCGGGGGTTTAACTCCACTCCCTAGGCGATCAGGTTCCTCCCCAGAATGTCCTGTCCAGACTTGCCGCGGGTGCGAGGTGTGCAGCTCTTTCCCATCTTCTCTCGCACCAAGGGCAGCCTTGAGCTTTTAGGCCTTGGTGGCCCCGAGTGCCAGGGTGACATTACCCCCAAAGTGTGCCCCTCACCACGGCCCACGGCCTCTGCCATGGTGCTGCTGCCGCCCCTGTTTATTGTGTCTGTGAGTTGTTTACTTGTTTTGTCTGCTGCCACCCTGCGTCAGAAACCCGCCAAACAGCAAACTCACCCAGGAGAACAAAGTGTGGCGCTATCCCGAACTCCCTCCCCTTTCCGGCACCCTGCTCCCGCCATTCCCACCTCCCTCACTCTCCCTTTCCGAGGGGAGGAAGCAGAAATCGTCCTAAAATAGGGCAGCTGTTTATAGGGTTGGGGGAATTATGGGGATACCATAAACCTCCGGGTGTCCTGGTAGTGGAGAGACAGAGCAGCCCTCCCCTGGCCTCCAGCTTTTTTTCCTTTCCCCTGGCAACTGCTAAGGGGGCCACACTCCTTGAGAAAGCCGAATCCCCCTCACCCCACTCCTTTCTGCAGGAGTTTTCCCTGAGACACAGGTTGTTGGGTTTTAAATCAGGCTAATGTTGGCGGATTCATAAGGCTAGATAAAGCATGTCGCTCTCCTCATCACCCTCCCTTCTCCTCAGCCCCCCAAAATAGCAGTGAATTTAAGCAAATCCTACAAAATTAAATTGCCCCTTCACTAAAGATCCTATAAATCTCCAATCTCGCCAGGTGTAGAGTCGGAGAGGCCGCTGTTCGCCTCTAATTTTGCTCCTGGCTATCAAATCTGAAAGAGTATCATCGAAGTAAGTAATATTCTCTCCTTTCTGAAATTAATTCCCCCCTCCCCATCTCTCTCCCTCTTTTCGCCAGCGCAGATTAAATGGTTCTTTCAGATCTACAAACAATAAAGAATCAAATTATTTATAGGGAAATGAGGACAGTGTTTCTTGTTGGCTTATTGTTCCAGAACATAATATTTTATTTTCAAGTGGGAAAACTTAGACCAGGGGAAGAAGAAGGAGACAGGTAGGGGGAGAGGATGTGAGGGGAGGCAAGGAACCCACACAGAAAACTCTTGCTGTATGTAGTAACTTTTATGACATTTACAATTTCCTCATGACAACTCACTGTGACGTCATAAATGCTGCGTTCTTGTTCTTGAATTTTACAATTCTAAAAACTTCCAAAATGGATCCAAGCAGTACTCTGCATGGAGGGATATAAGAGAAGCCAGAAAATTGGGGATCCTTTGTTTTCACTCTGGAGGCCAAAAATATTCTGAGTGTTCTGGATTTTAATTTTCCCTCCTGGGCCAAGCAGGACTATTTGCTTTCCCTCCCTGAAATGTCACTCAGGGTCTGAAGTCCCTCCCCATTCCCAATGGGGATGAGACACTGTGTCTGAAGGCTTTCTGTGTGCCCCCTCCTCAGTTGATACTCAGCTGCTTGGGACAGAGGTGGGAGGCTTGGGGGCCAGGCCCCCAAAGCCAGAAATGATTTCTTCCAGAGGGGGCCCAAAGGGGCTCAGGGCTGAGTGTGATGGGACAGAGATGTTGAAGACCTACTGTACTTCTTAACCTTCCGCCAGAGAAGCCAAACAAATGCCAGTGTAGGAGTTTGTGTCTCCTAATGGTAGCAGCATTACGTGGAGTGGTGGTAAAGAAAGGTCAGGCAGAAATCTGGAAAGAGGGAGACGAGAAAATATGATGTGAGTTAGCTGAGCCCCTCCAGGTACCTTTCTTCTCTGTTTAATTGCAAATAAAGCAAAAGCAGCTTGGGCAGCTTCTCAACCTCTCAGCTCAAAAGCGCAGGCCTCTGAGGTGTTTGGGGCAGTTCTCAGGAGCTTGACATGCCCCATCTGGCCTTTTCTTCTGTCCCGCCTCCCTGCTGCCCCCCAACTCCACTCAGCTAGCCATCCTGGGCCCTGTCCCCAGAATATCCAGCACCCCCAAATGGGATCCACTTCTGGGCTGGGTGTGTCAAATTTCACTTTTCTCCAAGTGTCTCCATGCCTCAAGTTTGAAAGGAGAAAGAGCATTCTTTTTTGCAGTACAACGCATGTCTGGAGAGGTATGAGCTCAGACAGTTTCCCCACTGGATCTTTGAGAAGCTGGGGGCTCCTTGGGTCAGCTATGATGGGGTGTCCCCAAGCAGACCCAGTTCCCTGCGTTCAGGTTCTCTGACGGACTAGGAAATTCTCTTTGCAAGCCTTTTACTCTGCATTCTGTGGAGATCAAAGGATCTCTTAAACAAAACATTAGGCATTTGGAGTAGGATTTATTTTTTTAATTTTTAAATAAAAAAAAATCCTATCATAAGCCAGTCGGGCCAACTGAGCAGTCACTCTAGAACAGCAAAGCCTTAACCAAACAGTGCTATTGTGAGGTGAGCTGAACAATTATTGAAACTCAGCTTTCTCTGCAAGGGGGATTTCAGCCCTCACCCAGTGGCACAAAAGGGGCCAGTGGGGCAACCGCTCCTCTCCCGCCCTGGAAGTCGAGGATCCAGGGGGTGGGCCGGGCAGCTGTAGAGGCTTCCAGGCAGCCAGGCACTCAGGCCGACTGCTGAGTCCTGCGGCTCCAGTGCCCGCGTCCCTGAGCAGCCTTCGGAGGCGCCGGGCTGCAGTTGGTGGCGCCGGCAGCCAGGAATGGAGTGTATATGTATCTGTGTGTCAGGCTGGGTGAGTCACAGACAGCGGCACAGAGTTGGGGGATCTGGGGAGAGAGAAGACTGGCAGAACACAAACTAAGCAGGACCTCTGGAGAAGACTGGCCCCAAATAAAAATTCCAGATCTCATGCCTCTCACTTCACATATTCTTCCCCAAGAAATTAATATATTTCCCAGAGCAGAGTGGAAAGCAAAGGCAGGCAAGGTGAGGCCCACCCATGAACCCCTCCAGGGCCAGAGGCCAGTCCCAGCCACCCTCTCCCCAGTTCAGAGATACACAGGCCCCCAGCCCCCAGTCTGGAGCAGGATGAGGCTGGAATAGGAGCCTTAACACTTGCCCTGGGAAACCCTCCCAGCGTCCAGCCTCCAATGCAACCCTTGGGGACTCCCGACCAATGCCTGCCCCCCATTTAGGCTCAGGGTGCCTACAATGAGTTCTCTCCTATAATTAGTGTTCATGAAAAGCATGTGTTTTGGTTGCTGGGACAGGGAGCGGCAACTTTCTCCCTTTATTCCTTTTCTGTATTTTTTGAATTCTGTTTTTGAATCCACTGATTCCAGCCCCCGAAAGCGAAAATCCGTTCTTGCCGCCAACCCCCCTCCCGATTCCAGAGGCTGAAGGGGCAGAGCAAGTCGGAGACCTACGGGCCTGATGAAGGGGTGTTCTCTGATTTCTCTAGGCTTGTTTTATAGAAACAAAGAACTAGTTCTCCCCCCTCCTTCCCAGGACTTGTGCGTATTTACAAGAGCTCAACTGCAGTTTTAATAAAACATCTGTTCTTGCTTCTGCTGATGAGTTTCCATAATTGTTTTCAGACAAATTTAACAGGAAAGTATAAATATATTTAGAAAAACCCAAGTCCCAGCTTTCTCCCCATAGATAGTCGTTCTTTTGCCAAAAAAATAAAATTAACATGAAATGAGAAAAGGAAAATATAATCCAAGGGAGGGAAGATTCGGCTCATCTGACTTGCTCTCCCCCCTTGGAGCGAATCCTTCCAGCAAATTTCAGCTGCATAATTAAAGATCTAACTGAAGGAAGAAGGCTTCTTTCCTGAGGAATGAAAGGTGATGGGGGAAAAGTGTGTTAGAAACTAATTTTGCCGAAAGTCTTGAAGCAGTAGCAGAATTTATTTGTGTTTCTGCTTCCCCTTCTCCCCTCTTCCAGCATTTCTGCCTACCCGCCCCCCCCCCCCCCAGCAGCTGGTTCCTGTTCATTATAAATTGGAGAGACCTTTCAGTCTCTGCCCTCTGTTTAGGGACGTAATAAAACACTTAACTTTCCGGGGCTGAGACTTACATTCTGCTCCTCAGGGCGCCCACCCCCGCGCCCACTGCCTTTAGGCCCCAAAGGGGACTCTCCCCAACTTAGGCACCCTTTTCCTCTCCACACTTGGTTTAGAAGGGGCTCAAGAAAACAAACCCAGGCATCCTTGCTGGGGAGCTGCAGCAGATGCTTCCCCAGAAGCCCCTTTCTCCCAAGGTCCTTCCTTCCCCCACCCACCTATAAAAGAGATTTTAAAATACATAGAAAATCAACAGTCATTGAAAGCAAAACCTCATTAAGACATCCTATCTTCCATCATTCAATTTGTTGTACATTGCAACAATTTAATATCTTGAAGGAAATATCACTGACATGATTTATCCCTCTAGCAATCTCTCTCTGAAGGGGGGGCGGGGAGGGAATTTACTCTCTCTTCCGGCCTGTTCTACGTGTGACACTGCTATCCTTAGGGCAAAATTGAGACTGGGAACTCGGAGAGCGGCTACTGGTGTCCAGAGGGGCACTGACTTGTTCCTTAGTTCAGCCCCCTCGGCCTTCCACCCCCTCCCCACTTCTCTTTCCCTCTCCCTCTTGCCCTCCAGGGGGCCTGGAGCCCCAGCCAGCTGTTGGAAACCCCTGCCCAGGCATGCCATGAATTCGAGGACAGCTGGATTCTAGAGCGAAAAGCAACTCATGCTGGTGTCTCTTGTGTACCTGCCATGACACCCCAAAATGAGACAACTCATCTCAAAATTTCTTTCTTAATTTAAGAATCCTCCTCTACACTTCACCTTCATTTCCTTGGGGAGAGGAAAGTATGGTCCAGGAGAGGGAGCCTTTATAATTATAGGGGCCTTCCCCCTGCCCTTCTAAACACCAACACATTTCTCTCCTCTCTGAAGGACTGGGGCTGTATTTTTAAAAGCCAACACATATTGCCTGCAGGAAGACTCTTCCATCCTGTTACGAGGTTCATGTATTAACTAACATGTTGTCTCCATCAGCTCCTACATACTGTCTGCTTTTGGGTTCGAAACTTTATTTTTCCCCCCTAGCGACACTCCAGGGAAACCTTAACGTTACAGAAGATGAATAAACGAGTTTTTTTCCCAGTGTAGTCCCGTTTATGGCTTTATTGCTACCCATTGATTACTCCGCTTTGTTACACAGAAGGAAAAGATCATAAAATCCGGCGACATCCGGGTTCTTGTTATAGCCACTTCTCCCCCTCCCCAAAATGGTGAGGGGAAAATATGAGCTTCCACTGTTCCCTTTGCTTGCCCCACCACCCTCCTCTTTGTCAACTCAGAGCATTTTCGGCCTATGTTACAATATCAAAAGAAGTTTGGATTAGTCAGGAGGAAAAAGCCCATCTGCACACCTTCCGCTGTTTCCGTTCGCCCACTGCGGCTCCTCAGAAGCCTCGGACTCAGCTGCCTTTTCCTAACCTTCTCTTCCTTTTTCTCAGCCCCTAGGTGGGAAGAAAATGGGGGGTAGGGAGCTGCTGAGACGCCTGGCCCCACCAGGTGTGGCTGGCCCTTGGGAGAGAGCGCCCCAGGAAACCTTGGCTGGAATCTCCAAGCCCCCGAGCTCAGGTCCAGGGGAACTTCCCTTGGCAGGACAGCGTCCGAGGGGGGCAGGGGTTTCTGCCCTGGGCAGGGGCTTGAGGCTGCAAGACACTCTGTGTCTCTGTGTCCATCAGAGCCCCACCAGCCTTCTCTCTTTGGCTGGATGCTATGTGAATTACCCCAACGGCCCTGGCTGGCTCCAAATCATAAATTCTCACCAACATAAACAGGAGTTGATGTGTCTAGAAAGACTCTCAGAGTTCTTTCTTCTTCCTTTCTTCCTTCCTTTCTCTCTCTCTCTCCCACCTTTTACTTCTTTCTCTTCCTTTCCTATTGTATTTTTAAATACAATTTCCCTTTTAGGCAAAAATGCTGCAAGAGTTTCCCCGAAAGGGGTTCCTGAGCAGGAGGAGGGAGAGGAGGGCTAGGAGGGAGAGGAAGCAGATGCATGGATCCTTTGCACACCTCAGCTCTGCCACTGCACCCTGAAGACTCAGCATTCCCTCTTTAGACTTAGGAGTCTCCCACATGCCCCCCCCCCCCAACTCTCAGATACACTCTCCTTCCTCTAAGCACCATGTTTTATGCAATTTCTTTCCATTCTTGATTTTTTTTTAAAAATTATTCGGGTAAAAATAGACTGGTTTAAAGATGGGAACTCGCTTCTTGGAGTATCAAACCAGATTTCCTGTAAGATTGCTGGGGAACCCCCTGAGCTGGGAAGGAGTTCCTCCTATGGAGAAATCAAAGTGTAATTTTAGAAGAGGGCAGATATAAAAGATGAAATCAGATTGAAAATACACAGATTTCTCCTGTGGCCACATTACAGCAAAGTTAGCTGGGGCTGAGAGATTTCCTGGGAGTGCAACTCTCCTTTTCTGGGCCTCAAGGCCCTGCTCTAGGACATTCACCCTTCCTTCACCTTCAAATCAGTTCCCTTACATATATATTTTTAAAAGAAATCCAAGTCTTACTTTCAAAGCACACACTTAGTCTCAACTAGGGAATCAACAGAAGCAGAAGCGATTTTTTTCCCCCTTCTTGACATCTGGCTTGCGATTGGCTAGGAGGGGGTCAGCTGACTTTGTCATTTTGTCTGTCCTGGATTGGAGCCGTCCCTATAACCATCTAGTTCCGAGTACAAACTGGAGACAGAAATAAATATTAAAGAAATCATAGCCCGACCAGGTAAAGGCAAAGGGATGAATTCCTACTTCACTAACCCTTCCTTATCCTGCCACCTCGCCGGGGGCCAGGACGTCCTCCCCAACGTCGCCCTCAATTCCACCGCCTATGATCCAGTGAGGCATTTCTCGACCTATGGAGCGGCCGTGGCTCAGAACCGGATCTACTCGACTCCCTTTTATTCGCCACAGGAGAATGTCGTGTTCAGTTCCAGCCGAGGGCCGTATGACTATGGATCTAATTCCTTTTACCAGGAGAAAGACATGCTCTCAAACTGCAGACAAAACACCTTAGGACATAACACACAGACCTCAATCGCTCAGGATTTTAGTTCTGAGCAGGGCAGGACTGCGCCCCAGGACCAGAAAGCCAGTATCCAGATTTACCCCTGGATGCAGCGAATGAATTCGCACAGTGGTGAGTTTTACAGCTCCGAGATATAAATTAAATAAACTGAACTGGCTTTATGACCGGCTTCCCTAGAAGAACGGGCGGAGAGAGTTTTTTATGGCCCCATAAAAACAATCACGCTCGTCTCCTCGCCGACGCCGAGACAGGGCCCCCTGTTCTGCCCCCTCTGCTCGCCTCCTGCTTGCTTGCAGGGGCCTGGCCCCCTCGGCCCCTGATGGATTGGAGGGCTCTAAGGCGAGTTGAGGGGGCAGGAACAGGGCAGGGGATGAGGGGAGGGGGTGGGGGAGCCCCCCAAAGTCGAGTCAGACTAGGAGAAGGGAGGGGGGGAGAATGGGACAGAGAAGTGGGGAGAAGTTTCCCAGGAGCTAGGGCGCTTGGGGAGATGGGGGAGTCCAGACCTTGAGAAATAATGGGGCCTCATCCCCAGTGTTCTGAGATTTTTCTGAAAAATCAGCTTTTAGTTTACAGCTTCCTGCTTGGTTCTGTCCCCCCACCCCCCACACACCTTTCTTTGGGACACACCTACCAACCCGGGGCGGGGGTTACTGAATGAGGTTAGGATCCTGGCTGTACCCCCAGTGGGGGTGGGGACAGAGCAGAGGGGAGAAGGCTGGAGCCGGAGGGGCCCGTGAGTGCTGGCCAAGTTGGGAGGGTCAGGGCTGTGCTAGGCTAGATCATCTGCAGAGGATGCCTTGCTGATTGTTTGTAGTGTGTTTTGTGCCCGGATCTCTAGGGGTCGGCTATGGAGCGGACCGGAGGCGCGGTCGCCAAATCTACTCGAGGTACCAGACGCTGGAACTGGAGAAGGAATTTCACTTCAACCGCTACCTAACGCGGCGCCGGCGCATCGAGATCGCCAACGCGCTCTGCCTGACCGAGCGACAGATCAAGATCTGGTTCCAGAACCGCCGGATGAAGTGGAAAAAAGAGTCTAACCTCACGTCCACGCTCTCAGGGGGCGGCGGAGGGGCCGCGGCTGACAGCCTGGGTGGAAAAGAGGAAAAGCGGGAAGAGACAGAGGAGGAGAAGCAGAAAGAGTGACCAGGACTGTCCCTGCCACCCCTCTTTCTCCTGCTCCCTCGCTCCCCCCATACCCTCCTAATCACACACTCGATATTTATCACTGGCACAATTGATGTGTTTGGACTCCCTGAGACAAAATTAGGGAGTCAAATATGGACCTGAAGAGTCAACTCTGGACGCCCCCCTCCCTCACCGCACAAACTCTTTTCACCAGGCGCCTCCTCCTCCTCGCTCCCTCGCTAGCTCGTTCTCGGCTCGTCTGCAGGCCCCTTCCCCCGCCCAGGCCTTGGGGCTCGTCCCTGAACCTCGCTTTAGACTCCACAGATCTCCCTCCAAACGAGGACTTGGCCTCCCACCCCCTCGGCGCCCCCCATCTCCGCCCCCGCGCAGAGAGCCGGCTCCCGGGCCCCGGGGGCCTCTGCTCCCGGGCCTCGGGGCCCGGCCTCGCAGCCGGGGAGGGTGGGAGGCCCGAGGAGGGCGCGTCGGGGCCCCACAGCAGCCCCCAGGGCCTCCCCGCAGCCCCCGCCCGGCCCCTCTGCCCCAGCAAATGCCCAGCCCAGGCGAATTGTATTTAAAGAATCCTGGGGGTCATTATGGCATATTACAAACTGTGACCGTTTCTGTGTGAATATTTTTAGCTGTATTTGTGGTCTCTGTATTTATATTTATGTTTAGCACCGTCCGTGTTCCAATCCCATCTTAAAAAGGAAAAAAAAAAAAAGAGGGAAAATTACAAAAAGAAAAAAGTGAGCGACGTTTGTTTAGCCAGTAGGAGAAAAAAAATAAAAATTCCCTCGTGTTACCTTCCTGTATAAATCCGACCTCTGGATCCGTTCTCGAATATTTAATAAAACTGATATTATTTTTAAAAGTTTATATCAGGATTTCTGTTACTTCGCTCGCCCGCCGGCCTCAGGCTGAAAGTTGGAGCAGGCTCTGAGCGCTCCCGCGTCTGCCTGCGAGCCCCCGGCCCCCTGCACGCGCCTGGCCAGGCCCGGCGCCGATCCCGGCCTTGTGGTTCTCCCCGGGGTCGCACTGGGGGCTGGGAGGCCTCTCCGGGCTCCCCACGCAGAGCAACGCATTCAAACCAAAAAAAAAAAAAAAAAGGCCGCATAGGTTTGGTTGGGGTAGAGTGGGACCCCGGGTTGGCCGCATTGGTCGCCGGCCCCACACAGGCCTTTCTTCGTGTCTTTGGTAGTTTGGGGTCCTCGGCTTCTGAACCCCGGACCCCCAAAGGCCAGAAAGGCCGCATCATCCAGGCCCCAGGTCGCCCCCGCCCACTCCCGGGAGTAGGGAGGGAGGCGCCGGAGCCAGCAGGGCAGCCCCCGGCCCGCGCCAGGATTCTTGCGAAACGTGGCGGAGGCGGAGAGCCGAGGGGAAAAAGAAGACCGCCGGGATCTGAGCCCTTCTGCAGGGCCTGAACGATTCAAGGACATCTCGGAAAAGAAAGCCTGGAAACTGAGCTCTCGCCTGCTCTGGGACTCCTGACGTGGCCGGGACCAAATTCCTTCTTCCTTACTTCTCCAGCCCGTCTTTTCCTTACTGTTTCTTCTCCCCTCAAACTAGGCCAGCAAGGAGCGCAGCCAGACCCTAGCCCTTCCCCAGCTCAGGCCGTCTTTCCTAAGCCCAGCCAGAGAAACCTGAGTGGATGTAGGGGGTGAGGTATTGAGGGGGTCTCCCGGAGGGAAAAAAATCCGCCAGAGTTTTCCAGACCTTCCAGATCCCCGCCAGCGCCCCCTCCAGCGCCTCCACCAGCGGGGGGGCCGAAGGGGGGCTTCTCGTGGCAGGGGCGGAGATTTCCTGGGGAGAGACAGGCAGGAAAGAATAAAGCTTGGGGCTAGGGGAGGGGGTCGGAAAGGGGCCGAATGGCTTCGGAGACCTTGGTCTCAGGCTGTGAAGGTGGCCCAGGCGCCTGCCCTGCCCACCCCCACCCCCAGCCCCCTGCCCCCAGCCAGGTCCTTTGGGAGACCTCCAGATAGCTCAGAAATTGCTCTCCCTTGGACCTTCTGAACCCAGGTCCCTGGAAAGCCTGGTTCAGAGGCCTTTTCCCCAAAGGGCACAAAACAGGCTTTTTCCTTTGCCCTGCTCATATAATATTTGTGGAAGCTTGAATTTTGCTTCTCCATGCCCTCAATGAACATACATATTTCCATCCAAAATACTTGGCATGGGTACCACACGAGGGTCATACACAGGGATGCAGAGCAGTCCTCCAGTTCATTATGTCTGATTCTTTACCTACGAAGCTAGCCACTCACCCACCCACCCACCCACAAAATTGAAAATTGCCTTGATGTCACTCTGGAGTCCCTGGTGTGATGAGGAGGCCTACCTATCTTCCCCTGGCTCCTTACCTCCAGGCTCACCCCAAAGTCCCCAGCAATCTTAGTCCCAGGAGCCCTCTATCTAGCTCTGTCCACCCAGGACCACTCCTCATGGCATCCTGTCTACCTCTCCAGAGGCTGGGTTCACTTTCTCAGCCTGATAGGCACCTCTTCAGTAGTATCAGGGCTCCGGGGCCTCAAAGGAAAGGACCTGGACCCTTGATTTAGAGAACCTGAGATAAGACTCCTCCAGTCTGGGTTGGGGCTCTCCTACCTCAATCTCCTTTCAGCCATTTTTGAACATTGAAACTCCCTGGAGTTGTGGAGGATGGGGCTATCCGTTATCAAAAAACGCTCTGCGCGTCCTGGTGAAGCCTTATCTCCTGTTAAAATTAAATACAATTTAAAAGGCCATTTCAGGAGTTTATTGCAGCAGCACCCAGCTTCTCCTCTACAGGGTAGAAAATCCTGAGAGGCCTGAAGGCCAGCCAGCGAGCCAGGATGCAATTCCCCCAAGTAGGCACCAGGTGTCGCTGTGGGCTTGTTGTCCCGGCTACCCCCCAATTCCAAGAACCATTTTTTTTTCTCCCCCTTCTCTCTTTTTCTCTCTCTCTCACTCCCTCTCCCCCTTGGTTGGGCTTTGCCAACATATCAAGATGCGTTTCGCCGGCTTCCATCACTAACCTCCCGGAGGTCATCAAGCCAAATTTATGAGTGGCCGCTCGAGTCACGTGACTCTATTTAAGGCTCCCTTATTTGGGAAGAGCGCATAGGATAAAGAAAGAGATATCTCCACCTATAAATTGTGCACTTTGGAGAACAAAAAACCCCTCAACTTCAAAGAGTCACAAATCACCCTTAATCAAAAAGGGTGCAGAAATTTTTTTTGGGCCCTCCCCGCCATGAGCTCCTACGTAGCCAATTCATTCTATAAGCAGAGCCCCAATATCCCTGCCTATAACATGCAAACTTGTGGGAACTATGGATCGGCCTCAGAGGTGCAGGCATCCAGGTACTGCTACGGCGGATTGGACTTAAGCATCACTTTCCCACCGCCTGCGCCTTCCAACTCTCTCCACGGGGTAGACATGGCTGCCAATCCCCGGGCTCACCCCGACCGCCCCGCCTGCAGCGCCGCAGCCGCTCCGGGACACGCTCTGGGCAGAGATGAAGCGGCTCCTCTGAACCCCGGGATGTACAGTCAGAAGGCGGCTCGCCCAGCGCTGGAGGAGCGAGCTAAGAGCAGTGGGGAGATCAAAGAGGAGCAGGCGCAGACAGGGCAGCCTGCCGGACTGAGCCAGCCACCGGCCGCGCCACAGATTTACCCGTGGATGACCAAACTGCACATGAGCCACGGTAAACTTTAGGACTTCATTTTGCGCGCTCGGGTCCGCCTGGGTTTTATAGGCCATGCGGGGCAAATAAAGAAAAAAAACCTGCGGCCATAAATTTTACGATCCAGGCATCAATGGCTCGTAAAACTGTCCACTAAAAGGCTTAGAGGCTGTGTGCGCCCAAATTTACGACGACATAATTGGATCATAGGAACAAAACGTGTATAAAAGGCAATATTCAATTTTTGGGGGAGAGGGAGGGAGTTAAAAAAATAGAGGGATCTGAAGGGTGAGGAGCGCGGGGCTCCAGAGCGGGGATCCCCCCGCGGTCCCTCCTCCCTCCCCTGCGGAGCCGGCTCCGCCGCCGCTTGCGGCTCCGGAGGATTCCAGCGACTCGGGAGGGGCGGGAGGGGGGTCCCCGGTGCTCGGATCTCGAGGGTGCTTATTGTTCGGTCCGAGCCTGGGTCTCCCTCTCCCCCCACCCCCAGCCCCTCCGGCTGCTGAGTGAAGGCTGCGGCGGAAAGTTTCCTGCCTGGGCGGAGGCTCCTCTCCCGGGGCCAGGTTGGGCTGGGCCGGGCCCGCCTGCGGCCCGCCGGGCCTGTCCGGCCGCGGTCGCGTCTTCTCCCTCTGGCCGCGGGTGGGGGCCTGGGGCTGGGATGGGGACGCTGGGGTGCCGCACGCTGTTCACCCCTTCCTGGCTTGGGGGGGTTTATATTCCAGAGACGGACGGCAAGCGGTCCCGAACCAGTTACACGCGCTACCAGACTCTGGAACTAGAAAAAGAATTCCACTTTAACCGCTACCTCACTCGCCGCAGGCGCATAGAGATCGCCAACAACTTGTGTCTCAACGAGAGACAGATCAAGATCTGGTTCCAGAACCGCAGGATGAAGTGGAAGAAAGATTCCAAAATGAAAAGCAAAGAGGCTCTCTAGAGGCATCGGGGAGGCCCGCCGAGAGCACCCCGAGCCCGCTTCGGTCCCGCGCCTTTCCCTGTCGGTTTTTCCTCTCTAGATATCTTGGGGGCAAGAACGGGGGCTGGAGCGCCGGTTCCCCACCTCAGACAAAAGCTCTTTCCCTTGGCATTGCGCATCCCCACCGACCCCAGGTTCCCGCGGGGCTGCCCGCGCCGACCGGACTCCCCTCAGTTCTGCTCAGCACCGAGGTCCGGGGCAAGTTCCGCAGGGGACCCCCAGACGGCTGTGGCACAGGAGCTGGTGCTGAGCGAACCTGGCTTGGGCCGCCTCTCAGAATTCCTGCCCCAGCGTGGGCCGCCGGGGTTCAGGTGGGCCCTGCCGCCGCGGCAGGCCCCACGCCCGGACCTTGCGGCCTCGCCCTCTCCTTTGTTCCGGCTTAGGCGGGCCAGGCGGGCTGCCGGCTTGGTGAGAGCATGGTTGTGCTTGGCAAACCCCGGCACCATCTCGGGGTGCTTCTTTTTAGCCACTCAACTGAATGCTCATTTTTTAAATGATCTGCATATGAAAGGGGGAGATGACAGTCTGCCTAGGGCCCCCTCGGTTGCCCTATGCTCTCTAAACCTGCGCCCCCCAACCCCAAAACCCAGAAACCTGTCCAGCCTGCGCTCTCTGCATGCCCTCTCAGGCCCCCAGCCTCAGACCGCTAGCTAGCTCAACTATTGGGGTTCCCTGCTACTAGACCCCACAAAGGTCCTAGAGGCTCTTGGCTGCCCAGTAGTCCTTGCCACGACTTTCGGTGTCCTTCTGCCCATCGCTATTGTCCAACTATTTATTAACTCCACATCTTTCCTGAAACTATATTTTGTCATATCAAAATAAAGACAAAGAGAGAACAGGACGAAAGATACAGTGGCTCCTCTCTGTTTGGGGGGCATGTATTGGGAAAAGTGTCTAAATGGGCTGCGGGGTGTTGGGGGAGGCCCACAGCCTTCAAGCGGCTCCTTCAAAAGAATTTTAGGAGAGTCTAGGAGCATTGAGTAGAGGCAGGTGAAACTGAGCTCCTTTCCTAACCCTAGCTCCAAGAAGAACCTCTTGGGGAAGGGGAGGGCACCCAGACCATCTCTACTGCCTTTTCCTGTGCTGTGTGTGGCTGTCCCAAGCATTCAGGCCTCTGTACCCACTCCCACCCTGACTGGGTGAATCTGAGGCCTCTAGACTGGCAGCTGCACGCATTGCATGCCAGAGCTAATCTGCAGGGACCAGGGATCCATGGCTCCGAGGTGCTCAGACCCAGGCCCTCCTGGGCCTTCGAAGAGCTCTCTCAAGGCTAGGTGGTCCCTGAGGGACCTCGCTGGACATAGAGGAAGGGTTGAGCTCTCAGTCTAGGGGCCTATTTGGTCTCCCAAACGATGCTCAGAAACAGTTGGTACTGTTTGGTAGAGGGGCACTGCAGGAGGAAGTGTGTGAACTTTGGGTGAGGGTGGGGGAGCAGTGGGGCAACCTGCAGTTTGTACCTGCCTGGCCGGAAATGTTCAGATTGTCTTCCCTACCTCCTAGAGCCTAGGGCTATGCAGACAATTAGCTGGGAAAAGAGCTGCGTAGACCAGTGCCTGAGTCGCGTCTGTTGGTCCGCCATCATTTATCTCAGTCTCAGAGATTTTGTGTGGAGGGGGAGGGGGAGCTAAAGAGAAGGGGGAAACGTGGAGAATTCAGGTGGTGCCTGAGGCTGGCCTAGGCCCAGAACTGCTCTGCCCCAGGCTCCTGGGTTGGGATGAAGGAAAGAAGTACTTTACGGGAGAAACAAATGTGGGAAGGGTCCATAAAACTTTACTGCATTTCCTCTCCTGCCTCCCACGACGGGGTAATTTCCTGGAGCCAAGCCTAGGCCCCCCGCACTGGGGGGCAGGGGCCAGTTCAGGAGCTGGGCTCGGCGGCTGTTCCAGCAGCCAAGAGGGAGAGGGAGCAGAGAGGATCTGGGGAGGGGGAAGGGGAATATTTATGATTATTAATGCTGATGCTACTTGGATTTATTATAAGGACGGACTCCTCTGCATCCTACTGCCTAAGCTGCCAGTCTGTCTTTTTTTTTGAAAGATCCAAGAGCCTTGCCTCACTCCATGCCTAACACACAGGAGGTCATACACAAGTTTCTTGAACTGCACCCCTGGCTACACCCTTCGTCTTCTCAGAGCACTCACCAGGTTAGGGCACCCGTAATGTCTCTCTTCCATTAGCTCACAGCAGTCAACCCAGCCCAGCACTAACTCATCTCTCTTAAGCCCCCTTCCTCTCAAATAAAATGTGTGATTTTCTTCAGGGAGTTATTTTAATTTTTTCTCCATGCTGAGTAAAACTATTGGGCGAGCAGTGAAGCATGGAGAAGCACTGGCGTCTCCAGTGGGTAACAGTTAACTAAGAAAGAGGCCGTGGCACCCACCAGCACCCACCCCAGCCTCCCCGACTGCCAGGGGAGAGGCTCTGTGCTTCCTCCCCATTGGCGGCGGGGGGAGGGATGCACCACCCCAGGGGGAAAACCAGGGGTGGAGGCAGTGTGGCAGACCTGCTGAGCAGGGTGCACAGATGCCTTCTCCCCACAGGGTTTGGGCCTCTTTCCCTGGAGGAGCTGGAGGACGTGGGTAGACAGAGCCGTGCCAGCCCGTTTTCCACCCTCTGTCACAGTCTGCAGGCCTGTGCTCAGGCCCCAGCCTCTGCTTCAGCGGCATCAGCGACCATAACCTAGACAGAGGCCACAAGTCTACTCCCCTGCACTGGGAGTGCGTGCAGCCCAGACCCCTGCTTTCACCGTGAGCAGAGGCCTCTGCGTTGGAGTCTGGGGTGGTTCCCCTACCAGCCAGCCTCCTAGGACAATCTTCAAGTGCCAGGGTTTGGCATTGCTCCTGGGGAGTTAATGGAGGGGCTTCTGGGTCTGGCCAGAGACCACGGAGCCTGATTCTCCACTCTACCCTGGAACCCACCCCCTCTGGCAGTGAGAAATAAGGGGAAGAAACATGACTTACCTTCCCGGGGGAGTGGGAAGAGGGGTACACGGCCCACTCTGAACAATTAGAGGATAGAGGAGGAAAAAAAAAATAGGAAGAAAAATATCAACACGACCTTGAAGGCGACAGGTCCTTATGGAAATAAGTAAGTAAATAAATAAGGATCCACTCCTCCCCCCCTCCCCACCCTGCAAGGGGGGTGTGGGGGGTGGGGCAAAGGAGCAGCAAAAGGGCTTTTTAGTGTAACTGAGCATTAGAGAAATACGCATGGCTTCTATGTGAATTTAGGAGTTTGAAACTTTTGGAGGTTATTTATGTGAATGGCCTGAAGGCAAGCCCGTGAGTGGCTCTTGGGGGACCACGTGATGTCATTAAACCAAGTTTTATGGTGTAGGGAGAGCTGACAAACCCACAATATATTTACATCATATATAATCTTAACTGTCCAGCCACGCAGCTGCTGGTGAGGTTTAATGCTAGGACAGAGGGCCTGGCAGTTAGAGGGGATTACGGCGCTGGGGATGATGGTGAGAGAGGTTACATCTTCGCAAATGAATCCCAGGCAAACGCTGTAAGTTAATTTTCTCTCTCTCTGACCCTTTCTCCCATTTACTTAATGGCCCCCCCCCCACCCCGCTCCAGCTAGGAGGCAGTTCCCACTCATTAAGGGGAGGGGAAGAAGGCCTCCCCAGGCCATGGTGGGAGAGAAAGAGAAGAAGCCGCTGGGAGGTAGAAGGATGGGGGAGTTTGTCTCCCCAGACCAGCCCTCCCCACTCCCAGCCCCTTAGTTCCTCCAAATGCAAGTTAACTGGGGTAAAGACAGACTTGGATTCTTTAGAGCTTCACTAGGTCTCCCTGACCCCCTTTCCCTTCTCAACTGGGAAGAAAGACAGCGGCAGACACAGGGATGTTTAGTGTTTGTAGGACTGTGTAAACTCTAGGCGCAAGCGCAAAGGGCCTCGGGGGCCTTTGTCCTGGGGAGGGGCCAGTTCAGCCTTGGCCAGTGGCCCGGAGTCCAGGCAGGGCCGGCAGCTGGGGAGGGGGGCAGGGAAGGAGAGTGTGAGACCACTGAGCCTGCGACCTGAAACGGCAGAAGCATTTTAAAGGTAGAGGATGGAGCCCAGGGGGTCCCCGAACATTCTTTCTTTCTTCACCACCAGGCCTAAATGGGCAGCTGTCCCAGTCTCCACAGTCTGGGGGTCTTAGCCAGTCTGGGGCCAGTATGGTTTCATGCCTCTCTCTCCCTCTAGCTGTTGAGATCTTTCCTGGTGTTCCCAGCACTGGCCTGAGGTAAAACTAGGCCTGGGAGGCCAGGAGGCTCCTGCTGTGAGTGGAGTATAAATGGGTGTGGGAGTGGAGGCAACATCTTTATTAAGCCTGGCCAGGGAAGTCCCTCAGCTCTGAGGAGAGAGTGGCCTCGGGGGGATGGAGCCTTCAGGACCCAATATGGGTTTGCGCCCTGGGGCCAGTCTCAGGCTTGGGCTCCCTTCAAATTTCTAGGAATGTTCCTTCCTAGAGGTGTCGTCAGGCATGGAGGCACGTGTCCTCCACACCTGCGAGTGTGTACCCTACCTGACAACCTAGGAACTCAGGTTCTCTGACGGGGCCAGGGATTCGGAAGCAGGGCCAAAAGGCGGCCCTTCGAGGGTGTAGAGTCTAAGTCTTGGGAAAGGGAAGGGGAGCGGATGGGGAGAGGGAGTGAGCCTCCTGGAGGGACTGACTGCCTTGGGGGCTAGCAACTCTGGGTGCCTGCGGTGTGGAGAGGTGCGGTTGGGTGACTGGAAGAGGACACTGTTACTGAGCCCCTGCCGCCCAAGAGACTGAGGCAGAAGCAGGCAATCAAGCAGAGGCAGGGAGCCCAGGCAGACTCTGGAAGGGTGAAAGGGGACAGAGACCCAAAGACACTGGGCACTGGGCGTCAGAGCTGGAGCCGCATCCCTCAGGGGACTGTCGCCTGTGTGAGGAGCACAGGCAACCTGGTGGAGAAGTCCAGAAGCCTCCCCTCTGGGTTCTCAGTCCCTCACAACCCACCTGCCCCACCAGCCTCCCACACCTTTATGTTCCGGGAAAGTGGTAGGATCCCAACGGACTCTTTCCAGTGGCCCAATGGAAAATTAACTTTCCTGTTCTTTATGGGCCTTCCTCCCTTCTCCTCCTCCCCACCAGTCCAATTTGGAGAGTTTCTGGAAACTTTCCATTCAAGCAGCAGGGAGATGGGAGTCTCCCTTGGTCTATAACTTGACTCTTCCCCTCCCTCTGGCCTCCCTAATACCTCAGGGAGCAAATCTAATGGTCTTCAATAAAGAATTTAAGCAGGGCCAAAGTTCCACACCCAGGCAAGACTTCCCACCTTCCTCACTCCTGGCGAGATCTCAGGCCTAGTTCTGTCAGCTCTGTGTAGCGGGGTGAGCGTGTTTCTATCTTATAGACTTACATAGCATCTCTTGGAGGGTTTCTATAGCTTCCTCGTCCTCTTTTCCTGTTTCTTAGGCTCAAAAGTTCCATGTAATTATCACCCCTTAATAGATCCTCCTTCCTCTCAAATAATTTGCCAGAGCGGTTTTTTTTTTTTTCTTTTTCTTCTTTTGTTTTGTAGGACTAATAGAAACGGAAGTAGTAGTACAACAGGTCTTGAAATTTTTGGTTCTCCAACCCCTCCCCCACACTGGAATTTGAGGTTTCTCTAGAGTAGGGGGATGGGCAGTCCATCAGGTGCCCCAACTAACCTGGAAAGCTTTTAATATTGTTTCTAGGTCTTTAACCCTAGAAGAGGTCAAGCAACCAATCAGAAATGTGCTAAGCAGGGTCACATGGCCTCCACTAACCAATCAGCCAAAAAGGGTCTCACCCTTCCCTGCTCTCTTCTTCCTCCTCCCTCCCCACACCCTCTTTAGTTTCTGGGTCCTCCCTCTCTATGATGTGAAGGGAATAAGTGATGCTGAGAATATTCTAGCCCCTTCCCTCTGTCCCTTACCCAGCTCTCAGGAGTCCTCGGCTTTTGTCCTCTAGTTCTAACAAAGTTGTATTTCGAAGTCAATCTCAATTGTACTGGGACTGGAAGTTGTGTGGGCATCCTCTGCATTACTCCCATGTTCTCCTGTGTGATCCTACCCAACTCCCTGCACTTTATAGATATGCCCTTTCGATTAGGCTGTACAGTGGGTGTGGATGCAAACTCCAGCCCTGAATTCAAATTCTGTGATTATTCCCTAGACACCTTGCACACCTTTTCATTTTTTTTCCTCTTCCGATCCTTTTGAGCACAGGTGGAGTGATTAGAAGCGATCTCTTTCAATTTTCTTCCTGGAAATGCTCCAGAAGTCACTAGCTTTATCAAAGTGCCTCTGGCATGGTTGGGGAAGGCAGCAAAAGTGGAGACTTTTTGAAAGTTGTGTTTGGTACCTTTAGTTTGTTGAGTAACTTCAAGTCTGGAAAAGGGAATCAGCACAGAAAACCAGGACCCTTGCCTCACTGCTCTCATATGAAACAGTTGATGGATTTAAGTCCCCTTCCTTTCCATTCTTTTTACAAGAAACACCGCTGCTGCTGCTGCTTTGTCCTGGCCAATGGCTATCAAAGGACACAGCCACTGAAGATGTAGGTTTTAGTGTTTATATTTACATGGGTCAGGTCAGAATAAGCAATGGGTGATAAACTATTCCTAAGCAAAACATCTGATGGTGCAGACAGTGTGCGTGTATGGTAGGAGTGCTTGTGTCTCCTGAACACTTGGACTGGGCCCTGAGCCAACTGACTTGCTTTTCAGGTCCAGACCCAGGCATTTCACCCCCCATCCCTCAGTCTCCAGGGCTTTGTTGCAGGGCTAGTTTTCTGATTGAGTTCCAGCACCATCCCGGGCACCCCCCGCCCCCCCGCCCCCAACCGCACCAGCAACCTCCTCTTCTCCCTGCTGATCTCCTGCCCTCTTTGAGCTGACCGAGCAGCAGGAGTTCTGATGGGTGGTGCCCTCAGACCTCCAAGACCTCCTCTGGGGATGTCAAGGGATAGCCCAGTTTGAGCTGGGCTCTGTCAGCATCCCTGTGGTAGTTTGCTTTCTAGGTGGGGCTGATTTGGGGACAATGCCACAGGCCAGGTGGGAAGGATTAGAATGAAAAGCCAGAGGGAGGGCAGCTCTTCTCAGAAACCACTGGGCCCTCACTTCCCAAGTTACCTTCAATCCTACCATTCTATTGACTTCTTTCATGAACTAGACTTAGGGCACACAAACTTATTTTTCCCTGGTAGATGGTGTAATCTTGTCTAAGACCAATCCTCACCTCTAGTGTGGATATCCCATGCTGGAGTTTCCAGATTCCATGAAAGTAAGGCAAGAAGGGGGGAAGGGCGTGGCTGGCTCCTTCTAAGCAGGCACTGGGAAGAGAGCTTTTATTGCCTCAGCCCCTCCTAATATCCAGGTCAACTTTATCTGTCTCTTTGCCTCTCCCTCTCTTTGTGTAATTACTTTGGGTTGAGTTTCTCAGCGGAAACATCATTGTCCAGGCCTTGAGTTCTGTGCTTTCTTTTCCTGAAGAGACAAGCGCTATTCTGAGCCTCCTCCTCAATGGGATTTTAGACCCTGGAGCCCTTAGCTGTGGAGAAGGGGGAGAATCTGGATTCAGGACCCCAAGCTAGGGCTCTTTGGCTTTCTGAGATTCAATTTAAAGAAGAGGCTAACTGTTAGAGGCCAGGAATATCTCATCCTTTTTACTAGATATTTGTAAACCTGAATGGTGTACCTTTTCTGATACCTCCCTTCACTGCTTTGATAGGGCCCCAGGAGCCCAAGGAGTCTGGACTGAGGAGCTGAAGTAATAGAGATCTCTTTGTCCTTGAGGCCTATAGAACTCTGGGATCCATTTTCTTCTTCCACTGCTAGGAAGATCCACTGTGTGGGGATGGGAGTGAGAAGGAGATGAAATTTAGGACTTGGGGAAGTTGGGCTGTCTAGGACCTTGTTCGGCTTCTGATGACCAGGCCTTAGAAGCTACAATGAAAGGTTGACCAGAAGGCTCTGGGTGTGCTGGGGAGCAAGTACAGGAAGGAGGCCACTTCTCTACAGCTGATTCAAACACAGAGAAAGCTCTGCCATGATGTGCAGCCCCATATTGGGGGGTGGGATGGTGGAATGTGTGGGCTTAATTCCCTGGGATCTCTTTAGTTCTGCATGTGCCACACCTCTGACAGAGCTAGAGGAGGCTAGGTTCTGCCCTTGAAAGATTCCCATTTCTCCCAGCCCCCGGCCCAGAACATCACACCTGAACACACAAAAGTATATGTATGTGGCCAAGTATGGAATTAAAGAGGTCAGAAGCCCAGGAGGGACACAGTAAACCAGCCTTAAACTAACTTCCCTGTCCTGCCCCATTCTTCCCATCAGCCCAGCCTGAAGACCATTTGTCCTCCCCCTCCACGCTCACGCCCTCAAGACCCAAGCAACTGTTAAGTTTCTTCCTTTCTGCTTCCCTGGAAAACCAAACCCTGGAGCAGCCTCCACAGAGGGTGGCAGCCAGGCTCTCGGTGATCTTTAGTGTCCTGTTGGCCTGTTGAGTTGTAGGGGGGTTGGAAGGCAGTGTGGGACCATGAGGCCAGATCCTTATCTGATCAAATCCACTCTTCAGCCTCAAACTCCAAATATCTCAGGGCTGCTTCTTTGCTCATATAATGGAGAAAATTCTTGTCTAGAAAATGCTTCTTTAAAAAGTTAATTTTCTAGCTGGAAAACCCAGAGTGTGTGTGTGTGTGTGTGTGTGTGTGTGTGTGTGTGTGTGTGTGTGTGTGAATGAAGAGAGTAAGGGTCAGGTCCCTCATTTTGGATTGTGTCTCTCCCCCTCCTCTCGGTGGAGGATGGGGGCGTGGGCTGAGGCTTTATTGAGGGTGCTTTTCCTGTTGGGAGTAGTGGTGGGTCATAAAACCTGGAGGAGGTTGTTTTGATCTGGTGACTTCTCAGGAAGTAGCATTTGAGCTTTTGCTTTGTAAATCACTCTCCCCCAAACTGGCCAACTAGATTGGATTGCGCTTCCCCAAGCCCACCTGGGGCCCTTCTTACTTCCCTTTCCCCAGTAAACCAAAGCAGAAAAATCAAAGGAAGTCCAGGGTCCCCCAAATCCTCTGCCTCCAATAAGAAAAGGGCTCATTGGTGATTTGACCCCTCTAAATTCAGCATGTTCTGGGTGGTATGGCCATAGTTCTCCTTAAAATTCCAGATTTAAAAATCATACCATCTTTCATTTTCTTTTGCCCATGCAGATTTTGGTTCCCCCAACCCCTCGGTTAAAAAAGAAGTAACATGGAAGGTAATCAGCTTCTGACCCTGGTGGTAGATACCATGACTCCTGGGGCCACTACTCTCTTGTGGGGCTGCCGTCTCCCTGTGATGCATTTCCTGAGCCCCAAACCCTTCTTGACAAGGTGGGACATCGGGTGTGTAAGAGAGAGCTCATGAAGAGAGGGGATGGGACTGAGGCATCGTCTAGCATTATATGAATGGAGGAAACTCTCTGCAGTCAGTGACTGGGTTTTATGTAATTAAGATGCATGCTGGGGTGTGAGTGAAAGCCCACAGCCTCCCTACTAACTGAACTGTAGCAAAAAAAAAGAAAAAAAAGCATTTTATCTAAATGGCTCCATTTTGTAATGTTAATGACCCTTTCCTCCTAAAGACACTCCTGCTTCTCAAGGGTCT